>NC_052944.1:103597722-104197722 GCF_013358895.1 Oreochromis aureus | reverse complement strand
ACTGGAAACTCAGAAATTCCTACTTCTGACTTCTGCACCATGTCTGAAAGCCAAAATCCAGAATTCCAGAGGGTTCGACATGATGCCGGCCCACCCTTTAAAGCAATAGCTTTTCTGGAAAGGTTTTCCACAGGCTTAGAGGTTTTATGGGAATTTTTGACCATTCTTCAAGGAGCATATTTGTGAAACACTGATGTTGGACTACAAGGAGTGACTCGCAGTCTCTTTTCATCTTAAATTAATCCTAAATTCTTTCTTTAACATTTATGTTGAAGGACTCATCCTGGTCAAAAAGAACTGCCACTCTCCTCACAGATATAGTACAGGCCAAGGAAATATCATCCAAAAACAAGAGAAAACACCAGTGTACTCAAACAGCAAGAGGAAGTGATATAAGACTACAGTGAGAGCTAACATTGTTAAATGTTCGATCCGACAGATTATTTGTAATTCTTGAAAAGTTACGCACAGCATTATATTTGGGGGCAACTTTACAGAGACCTATGGGAACACTGTCTGTACCTGAACTACTGATGGAGATATTATCGCTCTTCTGTCCAAAACTGGATTCACACCAGTAATCTGCACTTGAAACTTTCATGAAGTCAAGAACACAGGAGGAACCATGAACCTTCCCAAAGCCTGCAGCTGCTCCACAGTCCTCAGTGAGTCCTCCCCTGGTCCTCCTCACTGCCCATCCATCAACTGTCTGTCCATCATCAACACAACTCAGAGACACTGAAGAAGATCCACTGAAGAACTGCTGAAGGTTTGGACTGACAGACAGAAAAACTGGAGGGCAGACAGACACAAAGACAAACAGACAGAGTAAATGTATTTGTGTTCTTGTTGAAGTCTCACTGATTGTTTTACACTTCCATCAACTCACCTACAGAAACAGTCAGTGCAGACTGCAGCAGCACACACACACCTGCAACAAGTGAAAAACAAAAAAATTGAAGTTAAAAGTCTTTAACGTCTTTCTTTCTGTCCTGGGTCAGTTCATGTAGTAGGTTGTTTTGTAGGTTGGTTTTTACGTGATGTCCACAAATGAAGCGCAAACATCCACTCCTCACCAGCTGATAATTAGAGGCTGTTATAGGGAACACTGCGACATGAGGCATTATGCAGTCTTTTCCAGTCCAAGGTGGCCGAGAGGGCAATCCTCACTGCGCTTGTATTATACCTATACCCCAGTGTACACACGTGCATGCTTCGGGGAAAGGGAAAACACTACACATGCCTAGCGTCCCACACACAACTGGACCTTCTCCAAAGAAAAAGAGAAAACAATTACAGAAAACATACAACTCAAATGAACAACACACAAAGACTCTAGCCTAGAGTCACCTTTAACCCTCTGGGTTTGTTCAAAATCACTACCCTTTCAGCTTATTCTTTCCCAAAAGTGGCCACCAACAGAGTAGGTCTGTAATTTTTTTTTTATTTTTTGGTTTGTTTTTTTTAAATTTTTTCTGCATAAATCTTTTAACTAACTTCAATTCTTTTCATAAATATAAAATAGTTATTACTTTTTAAATTTTTAACCATTTAAACACCAGTTTGTCCACTGCAGTAGCTGGAAGACAACCTCAAATCTCACAATTTTATATAATTGCAGTGCTACTGGAATTTCTTGAATTATTAATACTAGAGTCTGGGACATGTAATTGATTTACATCAACACTGATTATAATGCATTGTTATTTTTGTGCAGGGAGAGCAAAAACACAAAAACTCCCTCTCAGCTTTTCCGTGGCCAAAATGGCCCAAATTATTTTTTTTAAATTGGCATCAGTGCTGTTCATGAAAATCAAAATGCCATTCAAATTCAGAATTTTAACCCTTTAAATACCAGTTAGATCACATAATGATGGCACCAAGTATAGCAGCCTCGTCGCGAGCTCCCCCAAGCAACAGCTGTTCTTTGTGTTTAATTTTACTTTTGTTTTATTTTTTCACGAGTAGCACATTTCTCCTTGCGTATGACCGACAAACCTTACTGGACATAAGAGATTGACTTTCTCATCTCTTTCCGGAGTTCAAGTTTTGCAACACAGACCCTCCGTTTGCTGACCCCCCATTCATCTCACCTGAGACGCCTTTGTTCTCTGGCCCTGGAGGCCGCAAACACCAACACAGAGGGAGAAGATCTGGCGTTCTGGTTCGACTGAGACGGCACACTAACAGACCACCGCTACCCAGTTTATTACTGGCTAATGTGCAGTCTCTGGAGAACAAGCTGTGCGAGCTTCGGGAACACTTCTCATTCCAGCGAGAGATGCGGGACTGCATTCCCCCACAAGCCGACACAGACCGAGCACTCAGGGAACTGTACAGCATGATCAGCAGTGAGAAAACCGCACACCCAGAGGCAGCATTTATCATGACTGGGGACTTTAACAAGAGAAACCTGAAGAAAGTTTCACCGAAACTCCTCCAACACATCCATTTCAACACTCGTGGAAACCGGCTACTTGACCACTGCTACACCTCTTTGCGGGATGCATACAAAGCCCTCCCCCACGCCCCATTCGGCCAATCAGATCACCACTCCATCCTGCTCCTGTCCGCCTACAGGCAGAAGCTGAAACAGGAAGCTCCAACCCTGAGGGCGGTGCACTGTTGGTCGGACCAATCAGAGGCTATGCTGCGGGACTGTTTTGATCATGTGTACAGGGAAATGTTTCACGTGGCTGCTAATGACATCGATGAGTACACAGACTCAGTCTGCGGATTTATCAGAAAATGCATGGAAGATGTGGTCCCATCCAGAACAGTTAAATTCTTCCCAAATCAAAAACCCTGGATTAACCCTCTCGGGTCGCCGGATGCACTGGCGCGTCAAAATCACATGACCAATTTAAGACGACACAGCTACAAGATGCAGCACGTCAGAGTCTCCATTTCAATGTGGGTCGAAAGTGCGGACTTCAAACTACATACCAGTTTTTGAATTGTGTCGATGGGCCACGTAAAACCAGAGTTATAATAAAAAATACACGCAATGTTTTTTTCTGAACAAAACAGTGGTTTTCTACAGACAGCGCTAGCATACACTCTCCCTTTGCGAGTGAAAAAAGAATAACAAAAAATACCCCTTCCCTATTGGTGTTAGAGTTTACCATGTCAGCCAATCAAAAAAATGATATGGCAACATGTGACATTTGGTTGTTTAGGGAGAAACAGGTTCCTAAAAAATTCTACTCCTAAAAAATAGGTTTTTAGGAGTAACACCTGCAATGGAAAGCGGGCGAGCGAAAGAAAGAGAGAGAGAGAGTTTTCATATGTGAGACATTAGTGACGTTTAGCATGTTTGGAGGCTATAGTTAGTTTGTTGTGTAGTTATTGTTTTTTATTGTGTGTCAGTTATACCGCTGAATTTCACATTTTCTCCAAACAAAAGCTGTCAAAGGCAGATTCGAGTGTAAACGCTGTTCCCACATGGAAAACTGGATTGATTATTCTGTAAATAGATTTAAATGGTTATATAAAAAATGCCTGAGGCCTTTGCTGCATTTTTAGGTAAATAGTACCATATAACTTTGTTGTTTTCAAAACTTGTGCATAATTTTTAGAAATGTACTGTCATGATCCTGAGTCCTTTTGACCCAGCGTTTTGCGTTTTCTGTTATTGTGATTTTGGTGCTGTTCTTCCTCTGTTTGGTGTTATTCTGTTCTGCCATGTTTTCCTTTGTTTCTTCATCCTGGCGTCGTTCCCGCTGGTGCAGGGTCCGCTCTTCGGCAAAGGTTTCTCCATTTGGTTCTGTCCAAGGCGTCCTCAGGTGATGCTTTGATGGTCTTAATGTCCTCCTTTATTTTGTTCATCCACCGTTTCTTCGGTCTGCCTCGGGCCGCCATCCTTCTGGGTTGATCATCATTGCCGTTTTTGCTACAGAGTTCTCATTACTTCGAATCACGTGTGAATATCACCTCAGGCGGGACTCGAGCATCTTTTCCTTAACCCTTGGATGCACAACCTACTAATACCTACACTCTTCCACGAGTGGGGTCAAAAATGACCCCAAATGGAAACAATGCATTTTGCTATAAACTCGGTTGTTTTTCTTCAAAATCTTTAAAACGAAGAGTTGTAATGTTTTCATATTTGAGTTATTCCTCATAAAACATGTTTGTGACATGTGGCACTTTGCATTTTTATTTATTTTTTCATTAATTTTAAGAAATTGCAGTTTTTGTATCACTTGTATCCCTTTTGTATGCTTGCTCTGCATATACTGCAGAAGCTGGGCCTTCCCTCTGAAAGGCACAAGTTGTTCATCCACTGTAACACAATCACTGAGGATGAATTTCTGCCTGCAGTTGACCAGGGACAGGCCCCATATGTAGCAGAAAGCTGCCATGTGGTTTGTTTTCAGTCGGTAGGCTCTGGTCCTCTTGTCATCAAAGTGCAAGAAACGACGAATATCTTTAAATCTTTGAATTGACATAGTGGCCTGGTACAATGGGTTATGCAGAGGACTCCCAAAAAACACACCGACTGGTACATCCCAGTTCTTCTCACTTCCTGCAAGAATGGTCAACCAAATGAAGGCCAGGAGCTTATGTTTGATTACTTTTTCCACTCTTTTCCCCTGTCTAAGGCTACTCTTCATGCTTCCATGTTTGTGCATGTCAGAACCTGTTCTATTATATTATCGGACATGAACATCTTCCATGCATCTATTGGGGAGACACTACTAAACCCAGGTGCAAGCCCTGGCCGACTAATTCAGAATATTGTGGCTAGAGCAGTAAGAGGGGCTCATTCTGTTAGACTCAACATCCATTTCCTCTTCAGAGGACTCATCAGAGGACTCCTCTGTATCTGACTGGCCTTGTTCAGTGGGGGGGACAATAGTCTGGGTCCTCTTTAACTTAGACGTTAGATTCTGAGTCAGTGCCTCCGATGGGCTCTTCATCCCATCCGTCCTGGATCATTTATAGGGCAAGGTCCATAGGGATCCTAGCTGGCCTCATAGCAGCCATGTTACTTTAAATATTAAAAAAAAATAACATCAGAAAGGACAATGTTTGAAATGCACAGGAAACTATAAACAGGGCTGCACATAAATGGTCTGCAGGTGCGCATTTGCTGTCAAAATAAAAGATGCATACTAGATAAGAAGATGGAACGCGTGTTTGCGTACATTAGATGTTCTGGAGGAGGACAGACATTTGTTCAGAACTCTTAAAGATGTCGAAGAAGCAAGCTCCGTAAGCAATCACTTTGGTGTTCCTCTACTGCAAAAGAAGTGCGTATTCTCTGAATTTCCGGGAATACTTTTATTTTGACAGCGAATGCACACCTGCGGACCACTTATGTGCAGCCCTGACTATAAATCATGTATGTTATTGTGTAAAAATTAATTCTTGATCCATCAGAAGTGTAAGTGGGACAGTCAGAGTCACTAAGAATGAAAGTTTCATAGAAGATTCCATAGGAACTGCTTGGGGTCATTTTTGACCCCACTTGTGGAAGAGTGGGGTAGTGATACAAAAACTGCATTTTTTTTTTTAATTAATGAAAAAATAAATAAAAATGCAAATGGCCTCATGTTACAAACATATTTTATGAGGAAAACCTGGAATATGAATATATTACAACTTTGCATTTCAAAGATTTTAAAGAAAAACAACCCGTGGGGTCATTTTTTCCCCACGTGTGCATCTAAGGGTTAATTGGGGCTACACCTAGTCGCTTCCGTATGTCACTGTTTGTAACACAGTCCCGTCTTGTAATTCCCAGGCTCCATCGGAGCATGTGCATCTCCATGGTTTTTAGGGCCTGTTCATGTGTGGTCAATGCGGGCCAACATGCGGAACCATACAGGGCTACTGGGCAGACCACCGCTTTGTAGATTTTTCCCTTGAGTCGATCTGGCATTCTTCTGTCGCAAAGGACACCTGTCGCCATTTTAACCAGGCTGCATTTATTCGTGCTCGGACATCAGAGGTTATATTTCCATCGTAGCTGATGACTGAGCCAAAGTAGTGGAACTCTTTTGTTTTCTTCAGCTCTTCGTTGTCAATTATGATGGTGCCATCAGTTTGGGGGGCCTCCTTCCAGGTATTCTGTCTTTTTCGTATTGAGCCGCATGCCATATTCATCGAGCCGGGTCTTCCAGAGTTGCGTCGTCGTTTGGGTCTCTTCTCTGTCTTTCCTGGCGAGGAATACGTCATCGGCAAAGAGGAGAGACCATGGATGAGGTAACTGGAGGTCGGCCGTGATCGGCCAGGTAGCCATACATAGAATGAAGAGGAGGGGTGACAGAGCTGACCCTTGGTGGACCCCAACACTAACTGGGAAGGGAGGTGATAGTCCAGCGGCGCATCGGACTGAACTGGTGGTGTTGTCGTAAAGGAGCTGTATCCATTTGATGTACGCTTCAGGGACACCATGCGATCTTAGGGAGTGCCATATGAGGTCATGGGATACCCTGTCAAAAGCCTTTTCCAGGTCTAGGAAGGCCATATGTACCGTCTTGTTCTTTTCCCTGTGCTTCTCCAGCAGGAGTTGGGCGGCGTGTATGGCGTCGTTTGTTCCACATCCCTTTACAAAACCGCATTGGTTGGGGGTGACGTTGACAATTTCCCGAAGATGTGCATAGATGACTCTTTCGAATATTTTCATTGTGTGACATAGTAGGCGGATAGGACGATAATTTGAGCATTCGGCTACATCCCCTTTGTTCTTCCATATGGGTATGGTAATGCTGGTCGTCCAGACCTTCGGAACTTCCTCTGTGCTGACAATGTTGTTAAACAGTTCTGTCAGAATGGCGGTTCCTGGTCGCCCGAGAAGCTTCCAGACTTCGGTTGGGATATCGTCTGGTCCAGTTGTTTTTCCCCTTTTCATCTTCTTGACGGCCGTTTCCACTTCAGCGGGTGTAATAGGCGGGACTGGTCTGGGTACTGGGTCAGCGCTTATAATTGGAGGGTGGGGGAATTCTTTGTTACTGATCTCTGAGAAGTAGTTGCTCCAATGCCTTAGTATGGTTGGCGGATCTTGGAGGACCTGGTGGTTATTGTCCTTGATGCATTTGACTTGACCGATATCTTGCGCTGAGTGGTGGCGCGCCTTCGCGAGGTGGTAGATCTTGTTCACTCCTTCTGGTGTATTAAGGTCAGCGTATAGTTGGTCGTAGTGGGCTGAGCTCGCTTTTGCCATGTTTTCCTTTGTTTAGTCCGCGTTTTTTAGTCTGTGTCCTTGCATGTGTAAGTTCCTGTGTTATTGTGAAGGTCTGCGTCTTATGTGAGTGTGTTCTGTTTACGTTTCCCCTGCTTTGTCAGCTGCGATGTCTTCCAGGTGTGTTCCCCTCCTGTTTCCCATCCCCTGATTCCTGGCGTGTGTATTTATAGTGTGTGTTACCTGGTCCTCTATGGGCAGAAATCTGTGCCATCAGAAACTGAATTTGAATAACTTAAATTGGAATTTGAATTACTCAGATTGAATCTGAATTGTAACTTTAATAAATGCTTTTGAAAACTGAATTTGAATTAGTCTAATTTGAAATTGAATTTATGGTTTGAAAATGATAATCACTAAATTGAAATTGAATTTTATATATTGAAAATGAATTCATTTGCTTTGAAACTGCATTTTATCCTTTAAAAATTCAGCTCTCGAATAGTTTCAGTTTCACTCTCACCATTCAGTTTCAGTTCTACAATTCAATTTCAGTTCCAAAATTCAGTTTTTTGGAACTTACATCCGGTTCCGGTTCAAGAGTAAACGAGCGCAGATTAATAGAACTACGTTTTAGTAGCGGACCGAAAGTGTTACTGACAGGAATCTACAGTGTCTTGAGCTGAATTAAGACTTCAGAAGTCATTCGTCATGTCGAATGACCAGCGGATAAACTCTCAGGTTGGTAATAAATGTATTACATGTATAAGAACAAGCGTCATGTTAACAATTGATAGCCGTACAGTAACTTTTATGCTTATTGTAGCTGTTAGCTAAAAACGCTAATTTAGCCTAGTTTGCCCTGGATTTAGCTTTGACAAACAAATATGATTGACTGTTTCTAGTAGAATTCCAAAGTTGTCATCTTGTACCCTGTCAGAGCCCTGTATGCTTGCAGAGACCCCTACAGTAGGGAAACATGCAAAACAGTGTCCAAACCTTTGTATTTTAGCTTTATTTATGTCTTACACATCATCCCAACTCTTTAGCTAACTTAATAACTAGCTAAAGTGAATAGTTAGTCTAATTCATTAGTGCAGCATTACTGGATACTGGAGAGTTCTCTTCACACACTAAGGTCAGTTATAGTGTTCCACAGGGTTCAGTGCTAGGACCAATTCTGTTTACATTATACATGCTTCCCTTAGGCAGTATCATCAGAAGACATAGCATACATTTTCACAGGTTATTGTATTTGGCCCTGAAAAACTTAGAGATATGATGTCTAACCAGATTCTTACTCTGGATGGCATTACATTGGCCTCCAGTAACACTGTGAGGAACCTTGGAGTCATTTGTGACCAAGATATGTCCTTCAATGCACATATTAAACAATATGTGCATTGTGCTTTCTTTCATTTGTGCAACATCTCTAAAATTTGAATATCCTGTCTCAGAGTGACGCCGAAAAGCTAGTTCATGCATTTATTACTTCCAGGCTGGACTACTGTAATTCATTATTATCAGGATGTCCTAAAAACTCCCTGAAAAGCCTTCAGTTAATCCAAAATGCTGCAGCATTTTGACAAGGACTAGAAAGAGAGAGCAGATTTCTCCTGCATTGGCTTCCCTTCATTGGCTTCCTGTTAAATCCAGAGCTGAATTCAAAATCCTGCTCCTCACATGCAAGGCCTTAAACAATCAGGCCCCATCTTATCTTAATGACATTGTTGTACCATATCACCCCATTAGAGCATTTTGCTCTTGCACTGCAGGCTTACTTGTTGTTCCTAGATTATTTAAAAGTAGAATGTGAGGGTTCAGTTTTCAGTCCCCTCTTCTGTGGAACCAGCTTCCAGTTTGGATTCAGGAGATAGACACTATCTCTACTTTTAAGATTAGGCTTAAAACTTTCCTTTTTGGAAAAGCATATAGTTAGGGCTGGACCAGGTGACCCTGAATCCTCCCTTAGTTATGCTGCAATAGATGTAGGCTGCCAGGGGGATTTCTATGATGAGTTGAGTTTTTTCCTTTCCAGTCACCTTTCTCACCCACTATGTGTTAACAAAACTCTCTGCATTGAATCATATCTGTTATTAATATCTGTCTCTCTTCCACAGCATCTCTTTATCCTGGTTACCTTCTCTCACCCCAACCAGCAGATGGCCACCCCTCCCTGAGCCTGGTTCTGCTGGAGTTTTCTTCCTGTTAAAATGGAGTTTTTCCTTCTCACTGTTGCCAAAGTGCTTGCTCATAGGGGGTCACATGATTGTTTAGTTTTTCTCTGTACATTCTACTGTACAACATAAAGTGCCTTGAGGCAACTGTTGTTGTGATTTGGCGTCATATATAATTAAAATTGAATTGAATTGAAGCATTTGGCTGGGGCAAACCACCATGCACACCTAGTCTGGGTAGGTTAGGCATGTTTGGTGGTTTCCATTCCCCCGAAGCATGCGCGTGTGTACACTGGGGTATAGGTATAACCAGTGTTGGTCAAGTTACTTGAAAAAAGTAATCAGTAACTAATTACTAATTACTTCTCCACAAAAGTAATCCCGTTACTTTACTGATTACTTATTTTCAAAAGTAACTACTTAGTAATTACTTAGTTACTAAGTTACTTAGTTACTTTTTTAAAAGATGATTTACAACCTGAATAGGTAATAAAGCAATAGATCTTTCAGCCCACTTCTACTTTTTCTGCATGATCTATCATACAAAATGTAATCAAATGGAAATGTCTCTTGTTAAATCTTGTTTTACTAGTTTTAATCTTTTAACTTTATGCATCATGCAAAAATGTAATTATATGCAACATTCTTTGACTGGAAGAAATTTGTTTAACATTTAAACCTCTTTTCTGCACATTCCAGCACATAAAATAAATATTTTTTTGTGTTTACACTCACTCTTTCAAATAGATGCAAGTGAAACACAGCAGAAAATAAATAAAATCAAAGATTAGCGGTCCTGTTGCTTTATTTTCACCTGTAAAGAAGGAGTGGGGTAGGCGGAGGTTTACCCTGGTGCAGATGTGCCGCGGCGGTCAGTGGAAGAATCCACAAGTTTCTCTGTGAATTTCCGTCGTACGAAAATACGTCGTAGCACACTCCGTGCTTGCTTGGAAGTTTAGGGGGTTTTTTTGCTGTAAAAAGACGTTTTCTTCCCACGCACAATGGACACTAATGTTTTTGTCACTTTTTATGGAAGCAAACTCAAAATAAGGTCAGTACTTCCACGCTTTAAACGCTGCACGCTCATACTCTCTCCTGCACTCGATATATTATCCATTGTTGATCTGCATACAGCTGTTACCACGAACGTCGCACTCGCTTACGTCACTGTCATGAGACATTCTCGCAAAAAAATCACGGCTTTAGTAACGCAGTGTTCCTGCGGGAAAGTAACGATAATCTAATTACCGTTTTTGCAATAGTAATCACTTACTTTACTCGTTACTTGAAAAAAGTAATCGGATTACAGTAACGCGTTACTGCCCATCTCTGGGCATAACACACTGGTTATAACACACATAGGACTGTGGTGAGGTTGCACGGGTGAGTAGCCGGTGGCACACTGGGCACTCCTTCCTGAAGTCTGCCTCTAAGCGGTCTGTCTTCCCCCTTTATACTTAGTTTACCTGTTTGTTGGGCTGTTACTGTATGAAGGCTGTCCTTTTAATGAACCTTTTTATTTCTACTGATGATTTTCAATTAAAGTATTTTGAAATAGTAGTTTAGTTTATTTCTTTCCCAACCTCTGCTGCAGATAATGAACCTGTGTGCCTTTGATAATTTGTACATCTATTAATCGTCTTTTCCTGGGGTGTAACTTCCCCCAGGTGGTGTTGTCGAAAACTATAGCATTTAAGTTGGTGATGTTTCGCCCCTCCGTAATCCCTTGTGCCGCTACAATTTGTAGTTTGTCGACCGGATGTAGGTTCGGCGTTAACCTGCCCCAGCCAAATCCTTTCCTCCCCTTCGCGCGCTGCTACAAGAGTGATAGTTCACTTTACTCCAGTGTTTTTGAGGTTTACGTTTCAGTAGGTTAACATACTCAGAGCTGTGAGGAGGTGGAGGAGAACCAGGTGGTCAGAGCTCAGAGGAATTAAGAATGTTAAGAAGCCTGAGAAGGACCCAAATGCTAACATGCAAAGTCTGTTATGGATCAGAAGTCTTGTGGAAGTTCAGGCTCTGAATTTGCAGGATCTGGTTTATCAGTTGACATACAGAACACTGGTTCTTGAAGGGAATCCTTTTCATGGCAGCCTTGTTACATTGTGTTCAAGAGTTCTCACTTTCTAGAGGGCTTAATTCTTTTCCCACTGACGTCAGTGACATCAGGATCATTTGTTTCATTAATGGTAAAATGGCCTGTATTGATGGATTCCTAATCATGAAGAATCTGTCTCAACTTCCTGAACTGGCTATAACCTGGAACTAGTAGATTCAGCTCCTAAGTTATCCTCTGAGTCATGCTGTGATCACAGGTATTCTGACAAACATTTTAAGAGAACATTTCAGAGACGAGTGCCTCCTTCTGGTTTGTGTACTCAGATTTTTACTTTTTCATTCTTTCTAAATGTTGCTATTACTACTGTTGAGTACTACTATTGCTACGATTGACCTAAATAGCGGACCATGTGTTTGGTTATTGTGATTTGATGTTAAAAACAGCATGACATATTTAACATGAACCATCAGTATGATCGAAACTGAACTGATAAAGACAGGAGACATACAGTTTAATACACTTTTATCATGTATATTAATTGTACAAAATGGGATAAAAGATGAAGCATGTGTCCCTTTCCAGTTTCTTAACTTAAAAACTTTTTTTTTCTTTTTCTGGTGCAGCTACCTCTACTTCACACTTGTCTACAAAAACAAGCTGACATCCTGTTTTTTTAACCTCATGTAGCACCAAGAAAACTAAGCATTCACAGAGTATCTGTCCTTTAGATAGACTTGCTCTGATCTCTGTGGGAGCTGAAATAAATAATTGTAGAAGCTCTGTGTGACTCACCAAAGAGCAGTGTGACAACTGCAGTCTTCATGTTGTCTTGATGATGACTGAAGATGAAAGTGAACAACAGAATCTCACTTTAGCCTGTTACCACATTTAAGACAGAAGTCGCAGTATTACCAAGAAAGTATTTGCTGGTACTCAGGCCACACTCATGTCCTTGTACAGTTGAAAATAATCCACAAGGTTCCCTTGTAGTTGAAAACAAACATGCAAACATTTATTTTCACAGTCTTGAATTACAGTAATCCATCTGAATGTTCCTGTACACTGCCAAGCACGGCAAGAAAACAGTTTGCCTCTAAAGCTAGTTAAAGCCTCCGTTACTCCATAGTGCTGATTGTGACTGCTCCCTCTGTGCACAATTACCATGTATTAAGGGAACAGTATGTAAAAAATTAAATAAGGAAAGAATTACACTAAACAGAATAAAGTAAATCCTGAAATTCACAATTATCTTACACTTTATCCTCATCCAAAATAATACATTTCAAGTTATTAACACATACGTATACACTCTGTGAAATGTGAGCAAAGTAGGAGAAATTTAGACCTTTATCTTATACATTCCCAGCCCCTAATTGTTCTATAGAAGTAGTATTATACCTGTACTTTCCCCCCCACCCCCCACCCCACCCCACCCGCATCCCCCCTCCCCTATCCCCCTCCACGTTCATGTGTGCGCATGAACGGACTTTGTACATGCTTGTGAGTTCAGGGGTCATATGAGTTTACATGTGTTTAATAGCGTTTTATTTAATGAAATCATTATGTGTTTTAATTAAACTCTTTTTAAAGGATTGTATAGGTCTCAGAGCTCTGTTATTTAGACATAGATGCTTTAATTTAACTAGTTTAGGGGTATTTTGCTTTTCTTTAGTGCTCTGAAACACACAGAGGCTAATAGTTTTAAACAGAAAGTTTTTCCACCTTCTAAAAAACACATATTCACACCTAGCCACACTAGCACTGTATCAACCCCCAATGTTCCTTTAATGGAACTAGCCCTCTAATTATCTACTAGTCACAAACACACATAGATGATTTAACTGCATTAGGAGCATTTTGCTTTTTCTTTAGCGATCTTATCATGTCAGAGGTCCAGCGGAGCCACCAAAGGTTTTTCACCTCTAAAACACACAGAGGCTAATAGTTTTAAACAGAAAGTTTTTTCACCTTCTAAAAACACATATTCACACATAGATGATTTAACTCTTTTAGGAGCATTTTGCTTTTTCTTTAGCGCTCTGAAACACACAGGGGGTAATAGTTTCAAACAGAATACCACAAACAGCAGGTATTCCTTTAGAAATAAACTCTGATACTTCAGATTCTTAACTCTGCAACAGTTAGACAGAGGGGTTACAGTTAGACCCCCACAGTCAGCAGAAGAGGTCATCCTTATCAAGAGCATCTCAACTGTACATCCATAGTTTTCAATACAAACAGTCTCCTTTATCTTATGTCAGAGGTCCAGCGGAGCCACCAAAGGTTTTTTCACCTTTTATCTTTCCATTACACTTTCTACTGACCATCCGATCCTCCAAACAGGTTTCACCTTTTGTTTACACCCCCCACACCTTTATCTCTGCATCTCAGAGGACAACTGAAACCATGACCAACCCCAGGAGAGGGGGGTAATGACAACTCCTAGTGGTCTGGTCTAAGCCTTATACATATAAAAACGGACTCTTTCATCATTTGGAACATCAACAGAGTGACCTAAGGAACACCTCTAACTAAGGAGTGCAGGATGACGTCGGCATCAACCATGACGAACAGCCAGAACATCGGCCAAGCCACAGAAGCTCTAGGTGCGTGTACATGTGTATGTACCCGATGCCCTCATCGTAAAAAGCAACGCTGTGAAAACGTCGTAGATGGGTCTAAATTTAAGTTAGAATAGCAAGGCAGTAATAGGTATGTGTATACCGTTAAATATAACAGCGAGCAGTTATACTTAGTGGGATTGTGGTGAGGGAGTGTTTGGGGAGTCACAATGCATGTCTACTAGAAACTGGAAACTCTTTTCGCACTGTTGTTTGTGCGGACTTGGACAATGTAGACATCCCAGAGATGCTGTATGTTTCCCAGTGGAACAGTCCAACAGGCCCAGAGCTTTACAGGGTCGAGGCTGATCGTTTAACCGTGAGACCCGATGACTTTATTATTCTCAGGGTATGTGATGACAGGGAAAGTCTTGTTGGTGCCAGAGGGGTTGAAAACTGGAGGTTAAATCCTTACCCTCTGAGCATAGAAGAACCGCACTACATGGTCTAAGGATATGGTTTTTATACAGTGGCATAAATATGTGTGTGTGTGTGTGTGTGTGTGTGTGTGAGAGAGAGAGAGTGTGTGTGTGTGTGTGTATGCAACAAAATATAAAATCTTTTTATTGTTCCCATTTTCAGAGCGAGACATGCAAGCGTGGGACCTCTCAGACTCCCCACCGCCTGCGCTGCTAATCCAGACCCCACCAACTCCACCCCCTTCTCCACAGATGCTGCAGGATCCTACAGGATCAGGTCTGTGTGAGGAAACCATTATCGACATCAAGCTTGCAACCCATCACCTGGTGATGTTGGCATTAAACGCCTTTCTACAGGAAACATGCTACGGATGTCGAACAGCTCAACCCAGTCAGGTGCAACACAGCTGTTTGCTCGAACTGCCCGAGTATTACTTTGACACATACTACGACGATGTGATGCTGAGGCTCAAGACATTCCGATTCATCCCTGCCATTCGCCTGTTTGTGCGCTCGTACACAGTCGATGGGACTAAAACACAATTCGGCAGGGATTGCAGAACACACCATGACTGAACTGAGATCATCACAACATGTAGTATGCGCAATTAACGACAATATTGCACAGCTGCTAGAAGCAAGTCGTTATGCCCGTCGTGTTAAACCAGCCATGCTTCGCATGATTGGTAACTACTGGGCTGGGAGACACCTGGTTTAATGTATGTTGTTCAGTATTCATTGTCTGTGTGAATGAAATAAAAAGACATGTCAACACCGACATCTTAGTCATTTGCGGTCGACTTTGCTTATACAATAGAGAAAAGCAACAATACAGCGTGTTTCTCTGCTCCAAGACATCGCTGGGCCTTTCACACGGTAAGCATGTCTGTTATACCCAGCACATAAATGTCTGTATGTCAGTGCTGATTATACAAACCCTGTTTAAAATGTGACACATATGTTGTCCGAAAACAAATCCTCTAAATTTGCAAAGTTACTGATTTAAAAATATATTTTCGAATTTTTAGTTGCATGACAAACATACGATCGACTCTTGAGCGTATTTATTTATATAGCTACATTCACAATGGTACAACCATGCTAAATAAAAGATGCCCAAGCACCAAAGCACTCTAATGCAAGCCTCTAAACTGTATGTTTGATAAGTGCATAAAGTGTACCTCTACCTCTACAGCTGAAAACAGTTTGTATCTGCACTCTGAGGCTCTGCTGAATTGTTTTTAATATGGCACTTTTTGACGAACTGCAGATGATGAATTCCTCTTTATTGGACATAGTGTCCTTAAGCTATTGTTGCTCATACTTACTGAGTTCCCTAGCTACTTCTTTACTATGTCAGTAAACTTTTTGAAAAGGAAGGTGGTGTAGATTTAAAGAAACATCCTAATTGAAGCAAAGGCACAAAATTGGAATGAATTTTATGTGACTGTTCATATTAAAACCAACAACAAGTGAAAATCCAAAACCGACTCCAATGCTTTGTATTAATGATCCCCCCTCTCTGCGTGTGTGTGTGTGTGTGTGTGTGTGTGTGTGTGTGTGCGTGTGTGTGCGCGTCTGTGAGTGTGAGTGCCCTCACAGAAGGAAGGTCACAGCAGGAGCTTTTTTCAAACACATTTCCAACCAGTTTTACAAGAAGTGTAGCTCATACAATGGTATTATTGTATTATTTGCGATACTTTATAAATATGAAACTCTAAAGATTTTGAGTTCATGCACATTGTGAAACAAGAATCTAAATATTTTGTGTCACAATGACTTCTATAAAAACATGTTGTTTATGGGGATAATGTAACAAATCTTTTGTGGCCTATTAATGATCAATGGTAATTGAAGAGGAAGCTTGAACCCTGGCTCTGGACATTTTCATGACAAGTGACAGTGCAGACATCTGCTAATGAGAGAACATGTTTTATCATCATAAACACTGTGATATGAAGCATCGTTAAAGTGTCACTTCAGTAATGTTGACTCATGTTTTTAATAGATGACTTTAAAACACTAAACTCTAATTTCTGTGGTTTATTTTAAGTTTACAGAATATAACATGTGGTAAGACGATGAGTTTTACTTCTCACTGTCCGTGTTATGTGTATCTATTTATCATGTATGCTACTTTGCTCTGTGGACTGTAAAATGTTTCATTGTGTTCCTGAAATAAGCCAGACTTTCACCGTCTGCATCTTTTACTGTTTTTCTGCTTTTGTTGACACCAAGTTTGACAAAACCTACAGACATCCAGAGTTAACTCGCTAACAATGTGACGTCACTCTTTACTAACACATTTGTAGATAAGTTTATTGCTGAACCACACAGCTAGCAGTCTCACTCACTCTCTAGGTTTTTGAAGTTTTGTGTGTAATGGTTTAGTCTATCAAACCTTACCCTTTTCTCCCCAGTATCACAACAGTATGACTCCCAAAGTACGAATCAGTAAACAACCAATGATTCTAACGCCAGAACAGAAAGATACAGTTGGAAGATGAATGATTGCGTTTTCTCTGTGTTGTTGTTGTTGTTCTTGTGTGTGTGTGTGTGTGTGTGTGTGTGTGTGTGTGTGTGTGTGTATGCCTTAGAAGTCAAATAATACATTAGCCACACTTAAAAAACAAAAAACATTTGAATTTCATTTAGAACTGAGATTCTAAGTTGTAAGCAGAAATCTTATGCTCAGCCACAAACATGTTTCCCCACTTTCACAATGCTGAGGTGTCAAATCCACAACCCCCAACAAATGGTTTGTTACACGCGGGTGTGAAGGGCAAGCTTTACTTACACAGTAGATTTTTAAAGTTTTTGGGTACAGGGGTTTAGCCACAGATGTAACTTCTACTTTTGATAAAGATCACTCCACCTGTTTATTTCTTAAGAAATTAAGCTCTTATTTATACATGTCTACACAATAATAGACACCATGTGCTCTGTGACATTATAGTCTTCTACTGCTGCCTCCAGCGGTTTGCATTTTAAACTCCCAGCCTTTCAGGTTGTTATGAACGACTTACGGGGATTTTTACGGGGCGTAAAAATCTTAGAAACACTGTCTAACAAAATCCTTACTCTGGACGGCATTGCCTTGAGTCGTCTGTTGTAGTGATTTGGCACATTATAAGTAAAATTGAAACATACAATCCCATAGCACAACAACAGCATTTATTTATATACAAAAATAAAAATGCTTTTTACAGAAAAGAATTGTAACTTCATATTTTATCAACGATTACGTGGGTACATAGGGTAAGTCCTCATCATTATCCCATAGCGGTTCCGGTAATCTCTCAGGACCTTGGAAGGGTGGCCATGCCCAGTCTACCTCATCAAGGTCGGGAGAGTCGCCGAAATACAAAAAATCTTCCTCGTTGTCAGTGTCCATAGTCCACAGTTGTGGTGGTGAGGGGGGTGGGCTCCACTCTGATACTGGTGAATACGATGTGTCTTCACTCCAATCTTCAAATGCAGGGTTCGTGGATGGCTCTTCAGAGAGTAAAGATTGCCCAGCATCCCTGATAGTACCAAGTACCAAGTATGTACCAAGTTCTGTCACTTTGATGGTTGATTGAGCAGAAGGGCTGGAAGATGCCATTTTCATGGAGAATTTCAAGCCCAACAGATGAGAATTACCACTCTTTTCCAATGTTGCAGCTGCTAGAGAGACACAGTGGTCAACTCTACAGTTTTTGAAAATTGCTGTCACTCCTACCCGCACCCTTTAAGATCAACCCACTTCCAGATCACGCCCCCTCCTGTTATTTTAAAAAGAAGACCGCCGTCTCATTCCTTCAAACCTTTTTTTTAGCTCAAAAACCAGAAGTATGGCCTCTACAGCCCTGCGCCACACTGAGGAGGAGGAAAGTTCTGCGGACGAGGGCACAATAGTACCCGACACGCCCGGTTACTATCGCCCCTTGGAGAAGCAGCAGCAGCAAGCCGACGAGCTTGACGGTTGGGCATCTTCTTTTTTCATCGATACCGTGAAAACCGCGGTGTATCATCTAGTCAACCTAGTAATCAACAGGTACCTCACTGACGACTGCAACGGCTGTAAGTCCGATCAACCCCGCCAGAAACAACACGAGTGTGTGCAAGTCTTGGAGGATGACTTTTACGCTGAAAATTATCACAGCATCAGAAAAAGACTCTTCACCCCTCGTTTCATTCCATCTATTCAACGGCTTCTGTTTGCTCGCAACATCAAAATGGACGACGTCAAAGTCCGCATGGTGGCGGAAACTCTCTTGCACGAACTGAAATCGGAAAGGAAAGTCTTTGACGCCATAGCCGAGGCATACACCAATCTGGTGGGGTTGGACATGGTGAAAATCAGACAGTTACGGCTGGTCGCAGAGTGTTACAAAGGAGGCTGCTAATGTTTTCTCTGAAAGACTGATTTTTCTTTCTTAAAATGTGTAACCTGCATTTTACCAAACAATGTATCCAACATTTAGTGCATTTTTTAAAACGTACCCACGTAATCGTTGATAAAATATGAAGTTAAAATGCTTTTCTGTAAAAAGCATTTTTATTTTTGTATATAAATAAATGTTGATGTTGTGCGACGGGATTGTGTGCCTCAATTTTACTTATAATGTGCCAAATCACTACAACAGGCGGCTAAATGCCGTCCAGAGTAAGGATTTTGTTAGCCAGTGTTTCTAAGATTTTTACTCCCCGTTACAATAACCTCAGTTTTATCTGAACTTAGAAGCAGAAAGTTAAAGCTCATTATGTGTCTAAGACATCCTGGCAGTTTAACCAATAAAAGTGGGTATCATATGCATAGCAGTGAAAACGTACGCTATGTCTTCTAAAGCACGTATAATGTAAACAGAACTGGTCTTTGCACAGACGCCTGTGGAGCTTCATAATTAACCTCAGTGTGTGAAGAGGCCTCTCCATTTAATAATAGCTGTAATAAAATGTTATGGCCAACGGTGTTAAACGCTACACTTCGGTCTAGCAGGGAAGATTTCCAACTTTTCAATATGAATGAATGAAGGCTGAAAACTGATTAGATTAATGTCTGATGATCTTTTCTCTGCTTCTTCAAGTTTGTAACACCGAACATATTAAGGGATGATATAGGTTCACAGGAAGAGTTTAATTAGACACACATTTACTATTTTTCTTTGTACTCTTTCTTTCTTGACATGTTTAATATGATTACTATCAGAGGAGAAAATGAACCTTGTGTAGTTTAAAACTTTTTATTTAATCAAACTGTAATGTTGTTGAACTCTGACGGACGTATCTTTTAATCTTGTCAACAAATCCTTAATCACCTAAATGTGCCATTTATCATCTTGTAAAATGTTCCCTCTGCTTCTGTTGCACATCTCCCCTGACACTCTCTGTTTCACCTGCCCTGTGCAGCTGGTCCAACCCCTGCCTCCTTAAACTGGGGTGTTTAAATCTCTTTACCTCTGTTGTGAACTTCACACAAAGTTTGTGATAACAAAATCAAACTGACGAGGAACTCGTTTGAAAAACACACACTCACGAGACAAAATAAAAACAGACTGCTCAAAGCAAAAGCAGAGCCCTCACAGCTGGTAGTACAAAAACACAGTGACAACGTGTATATAAAAGTCATAAAATGAATTTTGAGAGAGGCTAAAAACTATTGAACAACAACGATGTTAGTCTGATCCAAAATTTGAATGTACATGTGTTGAAAGTGTAGGTCTTGTTGAATTATTAAACATACTTTCTTTAATTTTCCGAGCCACAAAAACCAAAACTTTTAATTTTCATCCGCTTGAGTCTCGGCCTCGGGGTAGCTCTACTCATCATTGCTGAGTCAGTTGTCTGTTTGTGCTACTTTTTTCAAGGAGCAGTGGATTATTGGTAAGGGTGACTTTATGTGGAAGTACTGTGGAAAGTTTCACCTTACATACATAGATCTGACAGTACAGGTTCTGAGGTAACTGTTTACAAAATGTTATAATCTATTCAAAGGTTCTTTGCAATTTTACGTTGATAAACATTATCCTTAACATATTTGGCCCAGCATAAAGTACTATGACCATCACACTGTCATTTAGAATTGTTTAAATAACACGTGTCTAAAGTCATTCCATCACACAGAAAATAAAAAAATAAAAAAACCCCACATGGTTCACTTTTATATCACAAAATGTTAGAAATATAAGTCGTTCATAACAACCTGAAAGGCTGGGAGTTTAAAATGCAAACCGCTGGAGGCAGCAGTAGAAGACTATAATGTCACAGAGCACATGGTGTCTATTATTGTGTAGACATGTATAAATAAGAGCTTAATTTCTTAAGAAATAAACAGGTGGAGTGATCTTTATCAAAAGTAGAAGTTACATCTGTGGCTAAACCCCTGTACCCAAAAACTTTAAAAATCTACTGTGTAAGTAAAGCTTGCCCTTCACACCAGCGTGTAACAAACCATTTGTTGGGGTTGTGGATTTGACACCTCAGCATTGTGAAAGTGGGGAAACATGTTTGTGGCTGAGCATAAGATTTCTGCTTACAACTTAGAATCTCAGTTCTAAATGAAATTCAAATGTTTTTGTTTTTAAGTGTGGCTAATGTATTATTTGACTTCTAAGGCATACACACACACACACACACACACACACACACACACACACACACACACACAACAACAACAACAACACAGAGAAAACGCAATCATTCATCTTCCAACTGTATCTTTCTGTTCTGGCGTTAGAATCATTGGTTGTTTACTGATTCGTACTTTGGGAGTCATACTGTTGTGATACTGGGAGAAAAAGGGTAAGGTTTGATAGACTAAACCATTACACACAAAACTTCAAAAACCTAGAGAGTGAGTGAGACTGCTAGCTGTGTGGTTCAGCAATAAACTTATCTACAAATGTGTTAGTAAAGAGTGACGTCACATTGTTAGCGAGTTAACTCTGGATGTCTGTAGGTTTTGTCAAACTTGGTGTCAACAAAAGCAGAAAAACAGTAAAAGATGCAGACGGTGAAAGTCTGGCTTATTTCAGGAACACAATGAAACATTTTACAGTCCACAGAGCAAAGTAGCATACATGATAAATAGATACACATAACACGGACAGTGAGAAGTAAAACTCATCGTCTTACCACATGTTATATTCTGTAAACTTAAAATAAACCACAGAAATTAGAGTTTAGTGTTTTAAAGTCATCTATTAAAACATGAGTCAACATTACTGAAGTGACACTTTAACGATGCTTCATATCACAGTGTTTATGATGATAAAACATGTTCTCTCATTAGCAGATGTCTGCACTGTCACTTGTCATGAAAATGTCCAGAGCCAGGGTTCAAGCTTCCTCTTCAATTACCATTGATCATTAATAGGGCCACAAAAGATTTGTTACATTATCCCCATAAACAACATGCTTTTATAGAAGTCATTGTGACACAAAATATTTAGATTCTTGTTTCACAATGTGCATGAACTCAAAATCTTTAGAGTTTCATATTTATAAAGTATCGCAAATAATACAATAATACCATTGTATGAGCTACACTTCTTGTAAAACTGGTTGGAAATGTGTTTGAAAAAAAGCTCCTGCTGTGACCTTCCTTCTGTGAGGGCACTCACACTCACAGACGCCACACACACACACACACACACACACACACACACACACACACACACACAGAGAGAGGGGGGGGATCATTAATACAAAGCATTGGAGTCGGTTTTGGATTTTCACTTGTTGTTGGTTTTAATATGAACAGTCACATAAAATTCATTCCAATTTTGTGCCTTTGCTTCAATTAGGATGTTTCTTTAAATCTACACCACCTTCCTTTTCAAAAAGTTTACTGACATAGTAAAGAAGTAGCTAGGGAACTCAGTAAGTATGAGCAACAATAGCTTAAGGACACTATGTCCAATAAAGAGGAATTCATCATCTGCAGTTCGTCAAAAAGTGCCATATTAAAAACAATTCAGCAGAGCCTCAGAGTGCGGATACAAACTGTTTTCAGCTGTAGAGGTAGAGGTACACTTTATGCACTTATCAAACATACAGTTTAGAGGCTTGCATTAGAGTGCTTTGGTGCTTGGGCATCTTTTATTTAGCATGGTTGTACCATTGTGAATGTAGCTATATAAATAAATACGCTCAAGAGTCGATCGTATGTTTGTCATGCAACTAAAAATTCGAAAATATATTTTTAAATCAGTAACTTTGCAAATTTAGAGGATTTGTTTTCGGACAACATATGTGTCACATTTTAAACAGGGTTTGTATAATCAGCACTGACATACAGACATTTATGCGCTGGGTATAACAGACATGCTTACCGTGTGAAAGGCCCAGCGATGTCTTGGAGCAGAGAAACACGCTGTATTGTTGCTTTTCTCTATTGTATAAGCAAAGTCGACCGCAAATGACTAAGATGTCGGTGTTGACATGTCTTTTTATTTCATTCACACAGACAATGAATACTGAACAACATACATTAAACCAGGTGTCTCCCAGCCCAGTAGTTACCAATCATGCGAAGCATGGCTGGTTTAACACGACGGGCATAACGACTTGCTTCTAGCAGCTGTGCAATATTGTCGTTAATTGCGCATACTACATGTTGTGATGATCTCAGTTCAGTCATGGTGTGTTCTGCAATCCTGCCGAATTGTGTTTTAGTCCCATCGACTGTGTACGAGCGTACAAACAGGCGAATGGCAGGGATGAATCGGAATGTCTTGAGCCTCAGCATCACATCGTCGTAGTATGTGTCAAAGTAATACTCGGGCAGTTCGAGCAAACAGCTGTGTTGCACCTGACTGGGTTGAGCTGTTCGACATCCGTAGCATGTTTCCTGTAGAAAGGCGTTTAATGCCAACATCACCAGGTGATGGGTTGCAAGCTTGATGTCGATAATGGTTTCCTCACACAGACCTGATCCTGTAGGATCCTGCAGCATCTGTGGAGAAGGGGGTGGAGTTGGTGGGGTCTGGATTAGCAGCGCAGGCGGTGGGGAGTCTGAGAGGTCCCACGCTTGCATGTCTCGCTCTGAAAATGGGAACAATAAAAAAGATTTTATATTTTGTTGCATAGATACACACACACACACACACTCTCTCTCTCTCTCTCACACACACACACACACACACACACACATATTTATGCCACTGTATAAAAACCATATCCTTAGACCATGTAGTGCGGTTCTTCTATGCTCAGAGGGTAAGGATTTAACCTCCAGTTTTCAACCCCTCTGGCACCAACAAGACTTTCCCTGTCATCACATACCCTGAGAATAATAAAGTCATCGGGTCTACGGTTAAACGATCAGCCTCGACCCTGTAAAGCTCTGGGCCTGTTGGACTGTTCCACTGGGAAACATACAGCATCTCTGGGATGTCTACATTGTCCAAGTCCGCACAAACAACAGTGCGAAAGAGTTTCCAGTTTCTAGTAGACATGCATTGTGACTCCCCCCAAACACTCCCTCACCACAATCTACGCGAAGTATAACTGCTCCGCTGTTATATTTAACGGTATACACATACCTATTACTGCCTTGCTATTCTAACTTAAATTTAGACCCATCTACGACGTTTTCACAGCGTTGCTTTTTACGATGAGGGCATCGGGTACATACACATGTACACGCACCTAGAGCTTCTGTGGCTTGGCCGATGTTCTGGCTGTTCGTCATGGTTGATGCCGACGTCATCCTGCACTCCTTAGTTAGAGGTGTTCCTTAGGTCACTCTGTTGATGTTCCAAATGATGAAAGAGTCCGTTTTTATATGTATAAGGCTTAGACCAGACCACTAGGAGTTGTCATTACCCCCCTCTCCTGGGGTTGGTCATGGTTTCAGTTGTCCTCTGAGATGCAGAGATAAAGGTGTGGGGGGTGTAAACAAAAGGTGAAACCTGTTTGGAGGATCGGATGGTCAGTAGAAAGTGTAATGGAAAGATAAAAGGTGAAAAAACCTTTGGTGGCTCCGCTGGACCTCTGACATAAGATAAAGGAGACTGTTTGTATTGAAAACTATGGATGTACAGTTGAGATGCTCTTGATAAGGATGACCTCTTCTGCTGACTGTAGGGGGTCTAACTGTAACCCCCCTCTGTCTAACTGTTGCAGAGTTAAGAATCTGAAGTATCAGAGTTTATTTCTAAAGGAATACCTGCTGTTTGTGGTATTCTGTTTGAAACTATTACCCCCTGTGTGTTTCAGAGCGCTAAAGAAAAAGCAAAATGCTCCTAAAACAGTTAAATCATCTATGTGTGAATATGTGTTTTTAGAAGGTGAAAAAACTTTCTGTTTAACACTAGAATTACTGAGCCTTTTTTCCCTGGTGCAAGTCCCTACTACTAGATTTACTGGCCTGCGCAGATTTGCGTAAATTCCCCCCGACCTTAACACCTCTTGGCACCCCGCTGAGATTTTCACAGGTCGTCAGCTCCATTGTTCTACTGCTTTTGTTGTGCAAACACACCTCCCCAACCCCTAACCATGAGAGATTCAAGTTTTTCCTTCCTGCAAGGCTGCTTTCCTTCCTTACCTGCCTGCATCATGCCTGTCCATAAACATATATACACAGAGTTGTACATATATTTATATATTTATATAGCCACACCTTATATAATATACATAAAGTCTAGTTATACACACAGACACATCTATATCATATATACACACACACATATATATATATGTGTGTGTGTATATATGATATAGATGTGTGTGTGTATAACTATGTATGTGTGTGTATAACTATGTATGTGTGTGTATAACTATGTATGTATATATATATATATATATATATATATATATATATATATATATATATATATATGTTTGTATAGTGCACTTTCTATACCTTGCTCTGTCCACTTTTTGCAATGACAATGCAGATTTTCCACTTGTGGGACAAATAAATGCAGATTTGCTGTGTGTGTGTGTGTGTGTGTGTGTGTGTGTGTGTGTGTGTGTGCGCAACATTGGCATTTGTTTACTCAGATCCAAGGCAGGCCAAACCTCTGTGTTACAACCTACATACAAAAGACACACATTCACAATATATGGGTACACAAGTCTGTTTTATTTCAAAGTGTTTCAAACTTTACAGGGTTTGCAGACCCAGTGTCCATCATCCCTGCATTTGGCACAGGTGAATTTCTTACATGTTGCACAGGTAAATCTGCTGCGATTCCTGTTGCAGCTCTCTTGCACCTGGCACTGCGTTGTCTTTACAGTCCCTGGCACAGCAGCTGCAGCAGCCTGCCTCTGTGCTAAGATTTCCTTGTGCTGCATGAATCGGCAACGAAGTTGCTGAGCTAGAAGACGCAGAAACAATCTTCTTTTGCCTGTCCAGTCCACCCTGTACATGCCTTGTACAAAATGTAGGCATTCACTGCCGCCAGGTCCAGCATATTGTAGAAAACCGCTACTGGCCACCTGCGTGTTGCTGATCTTACAGAATACATCCGTGCCATTTGGTCCAACACGTCTACACCACACTGTAAAAGCAGAGCGAGAGAGTCATGAGCATATGTTTTTTTCTTATAGGCCTGTATAGCACACATCAGAAAACATTGTAGCACTGGTGTAAATTGTACACACATTCACATACCTTCATGTGGTTGTAGTCTGTGATCGTGTTGGGTTTCTTCTTTCTGCCGTCACCGATCGTCACGTCTTGGTGCATGGAACTTAGAACACACACAGTCTTGTTTTTTTTTAGGTGCATAAATTGTCAAGGAGACACTGCCACTTCTAAGCACTGAAGTGGAGAATACCTCTCGCTTTGCAGTATCTTTTGCAAGTTGAGGAAGTTCACGCCGGACTTTATTCACCGTGCCCAGTAATGTTGTTTTGCGCTGCAGCAGTCTGTGCGACAGTGACAGTGAAGTAAAGAAATTGTCCGTTGTGACATTTCTTCCATCATCCAAAACGGCTCCATCAGGTTCATGACCACGTTCTCTGCCAGCCTCTCTCCCTTCTGACGACTGGGGTCCTTTCCCAAGTAAGGAGATGCACTGCAGACATATTTGGTGTCCAAATCCGTGGCCATCCAGAACTTGATCCCAAATTTGTCTGGCTTGGTTCCAATATACTGGGTGAATGGACAACGAACCTTGGTAGGGAACAGCTGTTCATCTATGGTCATGTGTTCCCCTGGGTGAAACTCTTAGCACAGTTCTTGTTGAAGCGTGTCCAGATGTCGGAGATCGCTGCAAATTTGTCTGTTTTCACCCGTTCTGCCCGCGTGTCCCTGTCATCAAATCGAAGGTGTTGCATAATTGAAATGAATCTATCTCGGGTATTGTCTCTTTGATTAGTGGCACCAGAAAACTTTCTGACCAGCAATCCACAATGGCACCAACAGGACACATGATTGGTCTTACAAACAGGATTGAAATGAATGCCATAAGTTCATGAACTTAAAGCATAAAGTCTAGTTATACACACAGACACATCTATATCATATATACATATATATATATATGTATATATATGTGTGTGTGTGTGTATATATATATACACACACACACACACACACACACACACGTAGATAGATAGATATGTGTGTGTGTGTGTGTGTGTGTATACATACACCAATATTTTTGAATACTCGTGTCCATATTTATGTTTCCAGATTGTTTGTATAGTGCACTTTCTATACTGTGCTCTGTCCACTTTTTTGCAATGACAATGCAGATTTTCCACTTGTGGGACAAATAAATGCAGATTTGCTGTGTGTGTGTGTGTGTGTGTGTGTGTGTGTGTGTGTTTGTGCAACATTGGCATTTGTTTACTTAGATCCAAGGCAGGCCAAACCTCTGTGTTACAACCTACATACAAAAGACAGACATTCACAATATATGGGTACACAAGTCTGTTTTATTTCAAAGTCTTTCAAACTTTGAAACGAACCTTGGTAGGGAACAGCTGTTCCCTACCAAGCATTTCTTGCAGCTGGCAACAACGGTCGTGCATTCAGTATAGTTGTGACTTCCGCAAAAAATGTGGTCAAAATCTCATGAGTAAGTTGAAGCATTTCTATCAGGCATTTCTGAAAGTTGTAACACAGAGGTTTGGCCTGCCTTGGATCTGAGCAACTCTGAGTGAGCAAATGCAAATGTGCCAGGCCTCAAGGACAATGGGTGGTTTGCACAACAAAAGCTGTAGGAGAAACAAGCTGATGACCTGTGAAAATCTCAGCAGGGGTGCTTAACACCTCGGGACTTGCACCAGAAAATAAAAAAGCCAGTAATTCTAGGGGGTATTGGGTTTAGGGAAGTTACGCAAATTTGCGCAGGATAGTAAACCTAGTGTTAAAACAGAGGGGGTGGGGGGGCAAAAAAAGTACAGGTATAATACTACTTATAGACTTATAAACAATTACAACAATATTAACCCTCTGGGGTCCAGGGCATAATTGGCCACTTTTGACTACTTTTGATTTTGCCTCTATATTTAACCTTTAAAAGCTGTTTAGCTTGCCTTGTTTGTTATCATTATTTTCTTCACAACCTCAATATCTGAAATGTTAGTTATTTTTTCATTTTCGAATACTGTATTAGCACAATTAATCTAAATTCAGACAAAAAATTCAAAATCCAAGTAGAAAAAAGTTATATTTTCTACTGTAAAACCTACAAACATGTTTAATGAATCAATTTCATAACTTCAAATGCAAATAGAAATTGTACATTTCTAAAAATTATACACGAGTTTTGCAAACAACAAAGTTATATGGTACTATTTATCAAAAAATGCAGCAAAAGCCTCAGGCGTTTTTTATGTAATCAGTTAAATCTATTTACAGAACAATCAGGTGTTCCGCATCAAATAAGAAGGCACACAAATTATTTATGCCAGTCCCAAAAAAATAGTTTGTGTTCAGTATAGGGCTTTGGAGCGTGATGTCACAGGAGCGGGGCCACGCCCCCTCCCGCCATGACAGTAGGCCAAAGAAAGCACACGGAATCGTCAGCTATGGTTCGTACGTGCTGTGTTGCAACGTTAGATCACACGATAGGGAAAGCAAGAAGCTGGAAAATGGACTCTCTTTTCATCGTTTCCCCTCCTGGAGGCAACGGGAGGGATCTCATGTATCTGATATTACTAAATGAAGACGTCAGGCTTAGATTGCAGCATTCAGATGAGCGGATATCGAGTTCTCTGCCATCCCCAATTTTTTGTTGGCTTGCGGCATTTTCTTTCCAGTGAGTTCTAAATAAATTCATATCTCTCTTAATAGGCTTTTAGTGTTATTTTGAATCCACTGAGGTCATAGATAATTAGATAAAACATCCTAATGTGTGATGCTGCAGAACCACATCATGTTGACGGAGTAGCGTATTATTTGGCATTATTGCAGGCAAATCAGCATATGAAATATGAAACAGAAAAGAAAAGTATGTTTATTTTTTTTATTCAAGATCTGTTCACATGTACTTAGCACGTACATACACATGAAATGCAAACTATTTACATGGCAACGCATATGGGCAGAAATCTGTGCCATCAGAAACTGAATTTGAATAAGTTAAATTTGAATTTGAATTGCTCGGATTGAATCTGAATTGTAACTTGAATAAAAGCTTTTGAAAACTGAATTTGAATTAGTCTGACTTGAAATTGAATTTATGGTTTGAAAATGAATTGATTTGCTTTGAAACTGCATTTTATCCTTTAAAAATTCAGCTCTCGAATAATTTCAGATTCACTTCTCACCATTCAGTTTCAGTTCTACAATTTCGGTTCCAAAATTCAGTTTTTTGGAACTTACATCCGGTTCCGGTTCAAGCGCAGATTAATAGAACTACGGACTGATAGCGTTACTGACGGGAATCTACAGCGTCTTGAGCTGAATTAAGACTTCAGAAGTCATTCGTCATGTCGAATGACCAGCGGATAAGCTCTCAGGTTGGACCAGTATGAAAAAAAGCAGTGGAGTGGAAACCCAGACGGCCTACCGCCGTTGTCCTATCCCGATATTTTCACGTACCTTGTCTGTGGAGTCAGTGCATACACGGCGAATCATTTTCGGAATTATAAATTCCTGGAGGTGCACATCTAATTCACAAACGGTTGGGTACAAGATTTGGCCGTTTTTAAGCCTCCAATTTGCGAGTACGTTGACCATATGACCACGATACAGCCAGAGGTTGCCAGCTGTGCGTTTATGGGCAGAAATCTGTGCCATCAGAAACTGAATTTGAATAAGTTAAATTTGAATTTGAATTGCTCGGATTGAATCTGAATTGTAACTTGAATAAAAGCTTTTAAAAAATGAATTTGAATTAGTCTAATTTGAAATTGAATTTATGGTTTGAAAATGAATTGATTTGCTTTGAAACTGCATTTTATCCTTTAAAAATTCAGCTCTCGAATAATTTCAGATTCACTTCTCACCATTCAGTTTCAGTTCTACAATTCAATTTCAGTTCCAAAATTCAGGTTTTTCGAACTTACATCCGGTTCTGGTTCAAGCGCAGATTAATAGAACTACTCTTTACTAGTGGACTGAAAGTGTTACTGACGGGAATCTACAGCGTCTTGAGCTGAATTAAAACTTCAGAAGTCATTCGTCATGTCGAATGACCAGCGGATAAACTCTCAGGTTGGTAATAAATGTATTACATGTATAAGAACAAGCGTCATGTTAACAAATGATAGCAGTACAGTAACTTTTATGCTGATTGTAGCTGCTAGCTAAAAACGCTAATTTAGCGTAGTTTGCCCTGAATTCAGCTTTGACAAATATGATCGACTGTTTCTAGTAGAATTCCAAAGTTGTCATCTTGTACCCTGTCAGAGCCCTGTATGCTTGTAGAGACCCCTACAGTAGGGAAACATGCAAAACGCTGTCCAAACCTTTGTATTTTAGCTTTATTATGTCTTACACAGCATCCCAACTCTTTAGCTAACTTAATAGCTTTAGCTGAAGTGAATAGTTAATCTAATTCATTAGTGCAGCATTACTGTGATTGTTGACTGTGTGGGGCCTTTACCTAAATCTAAAACTGGAAACCAGTTTCTGTTGACGGTCATGTGCGTTTCAACTAGGTTTCCTGAGGCAATCCCACTACGGAGGATTACAGCTCAGATTGTTGTCAAAGCGCTGTTGAGATTCTTTTCTACCTTTGGTCTGCCTAAGGTTGTGCAAACAGACCAAGGCACTAACTTTAAGTCTAGAGTATTTGCCCAAGCCCTGAAAACATTAGGCATTGAACACACAACCTCAAGTTCTTACCATCCTGAGAGTCAGGGGGCGCTAGAGAGGTTTCATCAGACTTTGAAGTCCATGTTAAGAAAAAACTGTTATAGTTCTCAACGGGACTGGGATGAAAGTGTTCCTCTTGTTTTATTTGCCTGTCGTGAAGCAACCCAAGAGTCTCTGGGGATTAGTCCCGGGAAACTTGTGTTTGGGCGTGAGATGAGGGGTCCTTTAAAGGTTTTTAAAGAGAGGCTGGCTAATCCGGTGGACAACACCAAAAGCCTTCCTGAGTATGTCAAAACACTAAATGACAGGTTAAAGAGGGCCTATTCCTTAACAAGAAATGCACTAGCCACTTCACATGAAAATGAAGAGACACTTTGACCAGCGGGCTGTCGACCATTCATTCCAGCCAGGTGACAGAGTGCTCCTTCTCCTTCCGGTGCCCGGCTCCTCTCTTTCTGTTAAATTCTCTGGTCCTTATGTTGTCGAGAGAAAACTCAGTAAGACCAACTACATTATTCAGACCCCAGACCGCAGACGTCCTACTCGGGTGTGTCATGTCAACATGATGAAGCTGTACAACTCGTGTGAACCTTCAACTGTGCCATCTGTGGTCCAAGAGCAAGTGGTTACATCCCCAATGGCTTCTGTTTCCAAGGTGGAGATTACTCCAGATGAAGATGGGCTGGTGTTACGGGGTGCTGAGCCTCAAAGTGCTCGACTAGGTAATTCTGTGATATTGTCAACACTACCACAATACCTGTCCCACCTTCCTGCTGAACAGAGCAATGATATCATAAAACTCATATTGGGATTCCCATCTCTGTTCAATGATATCCCGTCTCAAACCACTGTCATAAAACATGATGTGGTGCTGACTAACCCTACACCAATCAAACAGCGCGCTTATCGGGTTAGTCCAACAAAGAGGGAAGTCATAAAACGGGAAGTTGAGTATCTTCTTCAGAATGGATTTGCAGTGCCAAGCTCCAGCTCTTGGAGTTCACCATGTCTCTTAGACACGAAGTCAGATGGAAGCCCAAGATTCTGTACTGACTTCCGAAAGGTGAACTCTGTCACTGTACCAGATGCACATCCCTTACCTCTTATCGATGACTGCATTGATGAAATTGGGCCTGCAAAATACATCACTAAACTTGATATGTTAAAAGGGTATTGGCAAGTGCCTTTAACACAGCAAGCATCTGACATTTCAGTTTTTGTCACTCCTGACCACTTCCTGCAGTATACGGTTATGCCTTTTGGCATGTGCAATGCCCCTGCAACGTTTCAGAGACTGGTCAATAAAGTGTTGGGAAACATCCCTAACTGCAGAGCATACTTGGATGACATTGTTGTGTATAGCAGTGACTGGTCAACCCACATGGCTACATTGAAAGAAGTCTTCATTAGCCTGGAAAATGCATCTCTCACTTTGAACCTTGCCAAATGTGATTTTGCTAGAGGCAGTGTCCTCTACCTTGGCCAACAAGATGGTCTAGGAAAAGTGCGCCCTGCAGATGCCAAAGTCACTGCGATTAGGGAGTTCCCCCAACCATCCACCAGGAGAGAACTGCGGCTTTTCCTTGGGATGACAGGATATTACCGACAATTTTGTAAGAATTGCTGCCCCTCTGACGGACTTAACCAGTCCCTCAAAGCTGTTTATTTGGTCTGAGAGTTGCCAGCAGGCTTTCAAAAGCCTCAAGGGCTTACTTGTTGCACCCCCGTTTTGTCTGCTCCTAACTTCTCTTTACCATTCAAACTGGAAATAGATGCCAGCGCAGTTGGGGCCGGAGTGGTGCTTCTTCAGGAGGATACCCAGGGCATTGACCATCCTGTAAGTTACTTCTCTCGGAAGTTTGATAAACATCAGCTCGGGTATTCTACCATTGAAAAGGAGACCCTTGCTTTGTTGTGGGCCTTGCAACATTTTGAAGTCTATATAGAGTCAGGTCAGAGTTCAGTTCAAGTATTCACAGATCACAACCCTTTAGTTTTCCTCTCTAGAATGTATAATCACAACCAGCGGCTTATGCGTTGGTCGCTGATTATTCAGAATTATACCCTCAATATCCATCAGAAAAAAGGTTCAGAAAACATTGTAGCAGACGCACTCTCCCGTGCTGTTTAGAGATGTCACCAAACCCTGAGTTTGGTTCTTAAAGGGTTCGGGTGTTACGTGCCAAGAGATGTGGCTTTGCTTTTGTGCTCTATTTATCTTTCAGGTGTCAAGCCTCCACCTATTGGCCAGTTCGAAGTTGATTGGCATGTGTCCATTGGCTGGTCTGGGCCCAGTTGGCCAATCACACTCCAAGGATCACTACAAATGAGCAGCTCCCTGGCCAGCTGGTGGCTGCTGGCTTCTGCTTTGTAACAAACATTTGTGTGAAGGCTTCTTTGTATGGTGTGTGGTGGGAGGCTGGACAGGTAAGCTGGGGTACCCTATACACTGGTTGCAGGTTTTAAACTGTTAGACACACTAGGTTATGCGGTTGTTGCCACTTTTGTATGTTTTTACTGACTTTTTGTCGAGCAGCTAGGTAGGCCTTTTGTTTTGCATTTTTGTTTTAGTTAGGCCCTGGAAGCTATCGACCTCTTTTTGTTTTATTACTTTCTTTGATTTGGCTCAACCGCCCAGTCCTCCTCCCCCCACCTTTTTCTGTTGTTAAGTTGACTATCAAGGCAAGCAACCAATAAATCCTGCCTGATTCTTAACTGTCCTGTTGTCCTCCTCCTTCATTGATTGTGGTTGTCCGGTGTTGCTGTCTCCTTCCTACCTTTGCCTCCACCATGGTGGGGGGGGGGGACGTAACAATTTACTCATATATCCTTAGAGTTTATAATCGATGTCATATTGATAGGGGTCTGATCCTTAGTTGTCTGCAAAGACTTTGTGTGCATTCCAGAGTGTTCTGGCATACACACTCAGATCCTAGGGTCATGAGAGAGGTTATATCTTCTTTTACTGATATATGGTATAGCAAACACATCTATATCTGTTTTAGTATAACTGCCTTTTGTTTAGATGGACTGCTGGACTTCCAGACCAGCAGGTTTAGGGAAGTCGTTTATGAGGTAACATGACACCCCCCCCCCACACACACACACACACACCTACATACACACACAGACAGTAGTCTTTGTTCACATGTGTACCTATGTTAATGAGCCTATGCATATTCATGTAACCTCAATAAAAGAGCAGTGTTACAAGGGAGTTCTCTCCCTCATATATGAGTAACACAAAGAACTTTGCCTGCTCGTGTCTTGCTTTGCTGTGTAGCTGAAATGTCTCGTTTTAGAGGCGGGTTTGTGCTAGATAGACCCATCACCAAACTTCACTGACGTCTTACATATGAAAACTCGCTCTCTCTCTTTCTTTCGCTTGCCCACTTTCTGTCACGGAGTTGTTCCTAAAACTTCCCCTTCTCCCTAAACAACCAAGTTCCACATGTTGCCATATCATTTTTTTTGATTGGCTGACATGGTAAACTTTAACACCAATAGGGAAGGGGTGTCTTTTCTTTTTCTTTTTTGGAGAGTGATTGCTGTCTATAGAAAATGCCGTTTTTAAAGTTCTTCCCGCTGTAAACACCACTGTTTTGTTCAGAAAAAATCGCGTGTATTTGTTATCATTACTCTCGTTTTACGTGGCCCATCGACACAATTCAAAAACTGGCATATAGTTTGAAGTCCGCTCTTTCGACCCAGTTTGAAAAGGAGACTCTGACCCCAGAGGGTTAACACAATGATCAAGTTTAACAGCATAGGGATTCAGTCCTAAGAACATAGTTTCTTCTCTCTTCTGATGTCAGAGGTCACCATTACATGACATACCATTGAAGTGCATTCTTTACCACTGACTCTTACTGCTTCCAGGAGTAGACAGACCTTAGCGATTGGTCTATCCAGTTCACTGGTCTTGGTCTTCCCACGAACCCTGCGAACAAGTCCATATTCATCCAGCATGGCCTTAGTGACCTGACCAATGAGCCAAGAGTTTCTCGGTGCAGTTTCATCTACGAGTTTTTAATAACAAAAACTATCCAGGGCATTGGATACAGTTTATTTCTAGTAGCATGCCAGTGAACATTGCTGTTTTCATTCCATCAAAGGAAAGTATTATATCAAATGACAACATACATAGTTTTTTATCTGCAAATGTGAAAAATGTGCTACAGCACAAAATACTCAAATTCAGGCCACTTCAGATCGGATGCAACTGTGCAAAATCAGTTTTGTTAAAAAAAAATGAAATAAAAACAGTGCAAACCAAGCACATCTACTTGTGCTTTTGGTCATTGGGGTCTTAGGGTGTAGCATTGGCTGGCTTGTTAGATTGGTTCAGACACAGCCAGGTGGAAACCTTTTGAGAGCCATCTGTTTCTGGTCCAGTAGGGCACAATCCCTCTTGTAGACCAGGTATTCAAGACAAAGATATATCTGAAAAGTAAAATATGCCATCTCCTTAACTTGTAACTTTAAACTTGTCCTATACAGGTGTAATAGCATATCAGAAAGTTTAATTCCTCCCATATTCTAATTATATACAGGGATGAGTGATGGGCATGAAATGGTGATCTTTGCATTGCACTCTTTGCTCCACCGTTTGACCGATGAAAGAGGCTTGAACCCAAAGGCATTGTTTAGAAGGTTGACACACTTCTTGTCAAACCATTTTATTGCAATCAGACCTTCATCAGACCTGTAATAACAGGATCCATGGCCTTCTTCATCAGGTGTTTGCCTGCCATAAGGGGAGCTCCACCAGTGGAGTTTGGTCATACAGTACCAATGCACCTGACACCCAAGGAGGTGTTCTGGACCAAGCTGAAACTTGTGAAGAGCTGAGGTTCTTTTATGGGTTTGTGTAACAGGGTTTTTATGGGTTTGCATAGTGTTTTTTGCAACTTTGGCCCCTTAGAGGTAGCTTATGTTCTTTTTCACTCCGGGAAGCATTGAAGAGTGTAGACCCCCCCTCCCCTTGATACAGCAGCAAGTCGTGGATGATGCCGGATGAACTTACTTGGTAGGACAATTTAATGCCCCACTCATCTGGTTTGTTGACAATATATTGGTGTACAAAATGTATTTTGTAGCGTATTCCGTTACCTTACTCAATGAGAGTAACGTATTCTGAATAATTTGGATGACTTAATATATAACTAGTACTACTTCTTTTGGCTCTCGGCGAAGGCAGTCGCACGTTTCTCTTCTAATCCTTCCCCTTATCTTCCCTGCTTAGCCTCTTGTGTCCTTGTCTTGTATCTTGTGCATTACTTTCCCTGGAACATTCTCTTACAGTCTGTTCTCTAAAACCTAAAAGAGAATTATGGATTTGATCAACTGGTCTCTGAATGCTGTTGACACCCTTTTCTCAACGAGAAGTCTGGGCTCGGGTGAGCCTGACTGCTGAAGATATCTACCTATTCGGAACCATGGTAACAGGGGATTGAAACAATGGGACGAGGCGCGACTTCTCAGAATGGGCTCACTGAGTGCAGCATGGTTAAGATCTTGGAGAAGCTTACGGCTGCCATGAATACTCAGAATAAGACCTCTGAGCAGAGGTGGGACCAAGTCATTGTTTTGCAAGTCTCAAGTAAGTCCCAAGTCTTTATCCTCAAGTCATAAGTCAAGTCTCAAGTAAAGTCAAGCAAGTCAGAGTCAAGTCGCAAGTCAAGACAGACAACTTTCAAGTCAAGTCCCAAGTCCGAAACTTTGAATTTCAAGTCCTTTCAAGTATTTTTTTTAACCCTCTGGGGTCCCGGGTATAATTGGCCGTTCTTGACTACTTTTGATTTTACTTCTATATTTCACTTTTAAAATATGTTTTTCTTGCCTTGTTTGGTATCGTTATTTACAGCACAACCTCAAATATCTGAAATTTGAGTTATTTTTTCATTTTGGTATACTATATTAGCACAGTTGATCTAAATTCAGACAAAAATTCAGAATCCGAGTAGAAAAAAGTTATATTTTTTACATGTTTAACTAATCATTTTCATAACTTGAAATGCAAATAGAAATTGTACATTTCTAAAAATTATGCACAAGTTTTGCAAACAACAAAGTTATATGGTACTATTTACCTAAAAATGCAGCAAAGGCCTCAGGCGTTTTTTATATAACCATTTAAATCTATTTACAGAACAATCAGGTGTGCTGCATCAAATAAGAAGGCACACAAATTATTTGTGCCAGTCCAAAAAATGTAGTTTGTGTTCAGTATAAGACAGAGGAGAACACCACAGGCCTAAACCCTGCAGGTCTGACAACTGGAGGTGCAACAGTCCAGTTTTCTATGTGGAGACAGCGTTTACACTGGAATCTGCCTTTGACAGCTTTTTTAGATCAAATATGAAATTTAGCAGCAGCACGGTGGCACGGTGGTTAGCACCGTTGCCGCACAGCAAGAAGGTCCTGAGTTCAATTCCACCATCAGGCCGGGGTCTTTCTGTGTGGAGTTTGCATGTTCTCCCGTGTTTGCGTGGGTTCCCTCCGGTACTCCGGCTTCCTCCCACCATCCAAAGACATGCAGTTTGAGGGATAGGTTAATTGGATAATCCAAATTGTCACTAGGTGTGAATGTGTGAATGAATGTGGCGTGAATGGTTGTCTGTCCTGTGTGTTGGCCCTGCGACAGACTGGCGACCTGTCCAGGGTGTACCCGCCTCTCGCCCTATGACAGCTGGGATAGGCTCCAGTGCCCCCCGCGACCCTGGAAAGGATAAGCGGAAGCGAATGGATGGATGGATGGATGAAATTCAGCAGTCTAACCGACACACAATACAAAACAATAACTACACAACAAACTAACTATAGCCTCCAAACACGCTAAACGTCACTAATGTCTCACATACGAAAACTCTCTCTCTCTTTTCTTTCGCTCGCCCGCTTTCCGTCATGGTGTCACTCCTAAAACTTCCCTTCTCCCTAAACAACCAAATGTCACATGTTGCCTTATCATTTTTTTGATTGGTTGACATGGTAAACTCTAACACCAATAGGGAAGGGTGTTTTTCTTTTCTTTTTTCACTTTCGCAAGTGGAGAGCGTATGCTAGGCTGTCTGTAGAAAATGCCGTTTTGTCTAGCATCCCTGTTGAGAATAACCTTTGCAAATAAACAACAGCTAATAATATAAGATCAAAGTATTTTATCTGATGTATTGACATAAATGACAGAAGAAAAAGGCCATGTATAGCAGGACTACTCAATTACACACTAAGGTGGGCCAGATTTTCTAACCAAAAAAATTTTTTCCCTGGCTCAGACATGCAAAAGTTAAACACGACCATACACTAATTGCAAATTAAACACAGTGATTTTGAATTGTGATGTGATGGTAAAATAAATATTTGTCAGTCTAAACTGGGTTAAATCTACACGGGTTAATGATGGGGAGGAGACGGAGAGAGACTGAGTACAGCTACAGAACCCACTTTCTGAAACGGACCCTGCTCACCATTCACCGACAATTCTGAGCTAACAAGTTGCATGTTATTCTTGGATGCGCTTGCAGGACCGGATTTAAAATAGCATGACAAACATATCATACCTGTTAAAGCCAAACAGTATCATCAACGTAGCCGAAGAACATTTGCTAATAAGATGAAGTTAGCTAAGTCAGCTGTCTCATCGTAGCAAAAAAAAAAAACCACCTACCGTTCTTTATGCAACTTCAAATGTCGGACAAAGTTGGAAGTTGTTCCATCTCCGTCTGTGATTCTCTTCTTGCATGTTTTGCATTTCGTTTTTTGTTGACTACTTCGTAGTTTATGTACCCGAAAGAAATTACTCTTGGAAACATTTTTGGCTCGAGCGTTTTTGTTCTTGTTTTTTTTCAAATCTGGTTAATTTGATTGGCTGTGCTACAGCCCACGCTCACATACATATAGAGTGTGGTAAGAATGAATGAATGAATAAAGTGAATTAATGGTCCGCACTTTTTATATAATATGTATGTTAAATTTTAGATTTGGGTAAAATATCAAGTCTTTTCAAGTAAACAGGTTCAAGTCCAATTCAAGTCCCAAGTCACTGGTGTAAAAGTCCAAGTCAAGTCACAAGTCTTACAACCTTTTTTCAAGTCAAGTCTAAAGTCATAAAATTAATGACTCGAGTCTGACTCGAGTCCAAGTCATGTGACTCGAGTCCACACCTCTGCCTCTGAGCGTACATTGGGTTAAATCATGGAGAAGTTCCCTCTGAATAACACCTCTGAGCGAAAGTTGGATCACATCGCTGAGCAGCTCACTGCAGTCGTGAGTTCTCAGAATCAGCTCTCTGAGCACAAGAATGACAAGACCACAGAGCGCAAGTTTGATAACATCATGGAGAAGCTCGCGGCTCTCCAACGGGAGATTGAGAGACCAGTGTCGGTGTCGGAGTGTTAAAGAGCAGCTTTGAAATTCTCATGAGTTGTTCGCACAAAAGAAAAATCACCATCTTAATGCGGCTATCCCTTCGGCGCCAGCTGTGGGCTCAAGGCTGGAGCTGAACAAAAACTCCCTGATAACGACTGTGTTTAGACTGTTCTTCCCATTCCATGCAAGGCCACCTGGGTTGGCTGGCAGACTGTTTACTTAGCCTGGTAGGGCAAAGGACACTGTCTCAGCTGAACTATGGACACGCACACAAATACACTTACACTGATAAGCACTCACTCATCCCCCCTCCCCTTCCAACGCCTTCGATGCTTGTTTCCTCCTGGGTAACACGGGCGGGTCTGGGCCCGCGCTGGAGAGACAGCGCAGTGGCAGGATGGCTGCTTTGTTTGCTTCGGATTACTCCTCATCCCCTACCCGACCCTGTTGCTGGTCATGTGCTCCATAATGTTGTACTGTGGACATTTATGAGCTTTATGTACAGAGGAGTTTTTTTGTTTCCTGTTCTCATGCTGTCCTTCTATAGCCCAGCATGAGTAGAGGTCTCTTTTTTTTCCTCTTGTACTTTCCCGTTGTAGTGTACATTTCAGTGGTTTTTCTGTAATGCAACCATTCTCTTTAGTGCGAACAACTCATATGAATTTCAAAACTGTTCTAACAGTCCAACACTGGTCTCTCAATCTCCTGTTGGAAAGCCGTGAGCTTCTCCAAGCTTCTCCAACCTTACGCTCCGTGATGTTGTCATTCTTGTGCTCAAAGAACTCACGACCACATTTAGCTTCTTCAAGATGTGATCCAGTTTGCACTCAGAGGTCTTATTCTAAGTATTCACGGCAGCCGTGAGCTTCTCCGAGATCTTATCCGTGCTGCACTCAATGAGCCCATTTTGAGAAGTCGCGCCTCGTCCCATCGTTTCAATCCCCTGTTATCATGGTTCCGAATAGGTAGATATCTTCAGCAGTCAGGCTCACCCAAGCCCAGACTTCTCATTGAGAAAAGGGTGTCAATTGCATTCAGGGACCAGTTGATTAAATCCATAATTCCTCTTTTAGGTTTTAGAAAACAGACTGTGAGAGAGTGTTCCAGGGAAAAGTAATTCAAAAAAACCACAAGACTAGACAAGGACACAAGAGGCTAAGCGGGGAAGCTAAGGGAGAGGAAAAAAGTATGACCGCCTTCGTCAAGAGCAAGAGCAGAAAAAAACTACATGTACTATAGTACAATTACATGAATGTACTATTGCTGTGTGATTTATTACTATTACTAAAGGTCCGAACCGTAGTAAAGGGACCTCTGGCCAATACGGTGGGTTACGTGTCGGGCTCGTAGCCGAAAAATAGTTTTACTATGTTGTCTGGGTCGACTTTGCTTGCCAGAGACAGAGAGGCGTTGAAAGGCTGCTCCAGTAGCACTTATTGTTTCGGAGGAAAACACGAACACAGTGTACAGTCGAGTCTTAATAGCTTACTTACAACTGGGCTCATCAGGCACTCTTCTTGGCTGCAGTGGTTATTATTATATTTACGTGCTTCCAGCTCCCGTTTCTGCTCAATGACAGCTCGTACTTTTCCACTCTCCTTTTTCTCCCTCCTCTTGCTCACAGACACATAATGGGTATGGTAGTCCATTATCCCTGCAGCACAGACTACCCTGCTCATGAGGCTACATTCTTTAGGGCTATGCCTGTAGCATTCTGCCTATTATCTTTGCACAACAACAACAACAACAAAAATGCGCTCTCTCTCACCCAGGAAACACACAGTTGCAGAGAGAGCGCATCACCTTGTAACCATGAAAACCGTAATGCTGCCGCCTGGATCAAGAGAACATAGCAGCTCAAACAAAACCCAAACAGTCCTGACCCGCCACAATATGAAACAGGAAAATACCGCCATGTAATCCATTTATTTCAACAAAATAACTGTATTCTAAATACAATCTTTCTGAACGGTAACTGTAATGGAATACAGTTACTCACATTTTGTATTTTAAATGCATAACGGCGGTACATGTATTCCGTTACTCCCCAACACTGGCGGTGGCACAGAGTTATACCTCTTGACTCCACACAGAAACAGCAACATGTGCGGCATGACATCACGTTGCAGAGACGCCTGCTGGTAGAAGCAGGAAGCAGCACAAACGGAAGCAGCTTGAAGCGGAAAGTGCGAGTATCCAGGACGCACGCTGAAGTCATGTGCACACCAACTGTTGGAGGTGTTTACCAACATCTTCAATCTGCCTCCGCAGCAGGCTGCAGTCCCAACATGCCTCAAATCAACTACCATTATTCCTGTGCCCAAAAGACAGTCAGTAACATGTCTGAATGACTATCGCCCGGTCGCTCTGACACCAATTATAATGAAGTGTTTTAAAAGACTCGTTCTTTCACACATCAAGCCAACATCCCTGCTGACCTGGACAGCCTACAGTTTTCTTACTGCAGGAACATATCAACAGAGGATGCAGTCTCAATCACACTTTACACCAGCCTTACTCATCTGGAGCATCCTAATACATATGTTAGGATGCTATTTGTAGATTTTAGCTCGGCATTTAACACACTTGTGCCATACAAACTTAAACAAGCTGAATGACCTGGGTCTAACCACCACACTTTGCTCATGGGTTTTGGATTTCCTCACAAACAGGCCAAAGAAGGACAGGGTGGGCAACCTTCATCTGCTATCACCATTAACACAGGAGTACCCGGACCCGGACCATCAAACTGCCCAGGAAATCATTGGAACTAAACTCCCGAATCTCGACACGGTCTATGCTAGCCATTTACAGAAGCAAGCTAGCTGCATCATCAAGGACCCAACCCATCCAGGTCACAGACTTGCATACCCTTCCCATCAGGGAAGAGATATAGACCAATCAGAACCCACACAAAAAGACCAAAGAACAACTTTTTCCCCAGAGCTGTAGCCTGTGTCACCCCTCCCCCAAAACACAATAGCTAACTCTCCCTCTCTCTCCTTTACCCCATATCATGTCTGCTGCTACTGTACAAAGTCATTTACTGGGCATTAATGTTTGCACTAAATCACCACACTGTAATTACTGTTATATTTATTATCTTAGAAACTTCATGGGGCATTCATGTTTGTGCTCAACTACCACATTGTGAATACTGTTATATTATCTTATACTGTTTGCACTCAACTATCATATTGTAAATACTATTTTATTTTCTTTGTTTTTTACTGTGCTAAGTGCCTTCTTTTTACTTTATACTTTTACTATGGTTATTATGTTACTATGCTGCTTCTTGTTTTATTTCTGCTGGCCTCTGTGAGCTACCAAACAAATTTTGTTGTATAACTACAATGACAATAAAGTCCTTTATCTTTATCTTTATGTCTGCGGTCTGGAGCAGGGGCGGATCTAGGGGTGGCAAAGAAATCAAATGGGGTAGCAAAATCAAAGCTTTTTTTTGTTTCCCCCAAACACATATGCAGGTTACATATGGTTAAAATGATTCAAATGCAGTAAGCATACACGTTTTTCACATAAATATAGTCTATAACTTAATTATTGTCTGTAGGGCTGCCACAATTAGTCAACTAGTCACGATTACGTCAAATATTAACATTGTCGACGACTAATTTAATAGTTGACGCGTCGTTTGAAGTTTTGTTAGATCCCAAAAAGCCGCAGGAATAAGTAGTAGTATTTAAGAGTGTAATAACGGACTGAAACAGAAGATGGCAGCACTGCATACACAAGGATGCCAGCTGCTGTTAAACCCCAAAGAAGAAGCAGCTGTGTCCCAGAATTCATAGCGCAGCCCTGCTCAGTTGTCAACGATGCCGGCAGCTAGTTAGTTTTAATATTGCTCTTATTATTCTTTTTGGGTCACACAATAAAGTTTAACATATTTTCAGGCGAGAATGTAGCTGTGTAAACCTCAAATATCTGCTCAGTTTATCAAGACACCACATATTTTCAAAAGCGCTCCGACGTTTTCGGAGACGTCTGTTACCCACTAGCTCAATAGTTAGCCAGGGTTCAAGGCCCACTAGAGCCGGTGAGAACACCGGACTCCCGGCTAATCGTTTTCAAACCCACCGCTGTCTTTCGCTACTCAGGTTAAACATGATATATAAATCACTTAGATAACTTAAAAATGTTATTGTTTGGTTTTTTTAGTATTTTATTTATTCCTGGATAAATCAGTTTGGCTGAGATTAAAGTTATAGTTTTTACACAGCTGAATAAACGTCAAGCAGACAACTGATTATCAGAAGTGTGAGATGCTCGAGAATATACTCCGGTGTCCCGTTATATTTTAGATAGCAAGGAGCAGACGGCTGAGTTTATTAAACTCCACCAAGACAATCTGCAAATTTCATTAAAATTTAATAAACTATCATCTTGTCTTTATTTTTAGTTAGCACATACCATAAACACTTCAAGCTATAAGCTAATCCCAGTTATATAAGAGGGGATGTGTGCTGGTGCAATAAGCTGTACGTGTTACGTCCAATGGATACATGATCTGAGTAGTCAACTAATCGCAAAAATAATCGGTGACTAGTCGACTATCAAAATAATCGTTTGTGGCAGCCCTAATTGTCTAGAGCCCACATAATAACACACTTTAATTACATAAAACGTGAGTTTAGATGTTATGTACTGTGTAACCTGTATAATAAATAAATATGTAGCCCAATAAGTATAAAATTCAGAAAGCTACACAACATGGGTTCGTTTACAAACACAAGTCTAACTTAAGTTTCACACTGTTGTTAGAAAACAAATCACATTGTTACATTTTTAAATTACACAAAATGTCAGAAATCTGCACTGTCATGAACAAAAATTGAAACCTAATTTTTCATGATTTGTTGGATTATCCCACTGAGGTCTGAAATACAACCGGCCATTTTTGACTCCTTTTGAGTTTACGTTTGTATTTCACCCTCAGATTGTTTCATTTTATTTTTTCCCCTTGCCTTGTTTGCTGTCATTCTTTTCAGCTCAACTGAATTTAGGTTTTTTTTCACTGACATACTGCATTAGTACTACTGTTACTATTAATAAATTGTACATTTTGTAAACATATACAACTATTTATCTAAAAATGCAATCAATACACCTGTGCTGTTCTCCTCTGTCTTTTGGTGGACAAACTTTTTTTTTTTACTGGCACACATCATTTGTGGGGCATCTTATTGCAAAATCTGATTGTCCTCTCATTTTAGTTTTAGTAATATTTTTAAATGGTTGTAGAAAATGAAAAAAATGGCAGGGATAAACCTGCAGGCCTGACAACAGGTGTATCACTCCGCTGGTTTTCTACTTAGTGACAGTGTTTACACTGCAAATGTGCCTTAGTGACATTCTTTAGCGCCCTCTCTGACACAAAAAACAAAACGACTACACAACAGAACAGCTACACAAGACAAAACAATACACTAAGTATACACTCCAGACTAAACATCACAAATCTCCCACATCTAAAAACTCTCTCTCTCTCTCACTTGCGCTGTCTCGCTGCCGTTACCGTCACTCCCAAAACTTTTCCCTCTTCCTAAGCAACCAAATCCCACATGTTGATTTTTTTTTTTTAAATTGGTCGACATGGTGCATTTTTCCACTGATAGGTAAGAGGTGGCTTTTTTTCCTTTCTTTAATGTTTTCGTGCTGTCCTTAGAAAACGATTACAACACACACACACAAAAACGTTACGACAGTATTTAGAAAAAAGCGTGGCTTATATATATTATCATAACTCTGGATTTACTGGCCTGTAATTAAAATAAAAAAACTTTGAAGTCCGAACTTTGAATGTGGGCTGAAATAGAGACTCAGCGTGGCTGCAGCTTGTTGCTATGTCAGCTTAAAATAGTCATGTGATTTGGAGGTGCAGCGTGTCCGTGGACCACAGAGGGTTAATAACACTCACCTTCCTTCCATTTCCAGAGTGTAACATCCAACCACCTGTGTAAAATCCGTAATTCCCATGGTGTTGTTCAAAATGTGCTCTGGCACAATCATAAGCATCGCTTGCTACTGAAAACAAGAAAAAAGCCGGTCCTGCTATGGGCTGAACCATTTGTTAATGGTGGAGGGGGGGAACACTGTGCAATATATTCAGTTTTAGCATTTATATTCACTGTTGACTGTAACTACTTACTTATATAAACAACACTGTCATATGCAAAACTGGGGTGGCACTTGGGGTGGTAAGGGATCATTTTAGGGTGGCACTTGCCACCCCATGCCACCCTTCTAGATCCGCCCCTGATCTGGAGGTATTATAAAGTTGATGACAACAACATTGCTATAGTAAACTCTGAGATAAATTAACTTGGGATTGCAAGAGGTGGAAAGGAAAAGGCTACATTGAACATAACAAACATGATTACAGAACCTCAAAAACAAACACCCAACACAATACAGCGAATTTACCAAGGCAGCCCAGTCAAAGACAAGTCAGCTCATGCTGCAGGAGAGTTTGAAAACTCTGTGGCACTTTTATTTTTTTATTTGTTTATTTTTTAATTTGTTTACATGCCTGCTGTATATTTTAAGTTAAGCTGCCATTTGTTTCTATATTAGACTTTCTTTTATATTAACTGTTGCACTAAACTCTATAAGTTAAAAATTTATGTTATTTATTATTAGATTTTTCAAGCTACCTCACAAAAGTGTTTTGTTGGGGAACAAAGTTGTTGAATGTTAAAATAAGGTGAATTAAACAAAAACATGAGGAACATCCAGGATCAGTTTCTTCGCCCTATTTTATTATTATTTTTTTTAAGTGTATTATAGAAGTATTGGATTGGGACATGGCATAGGTAGATACTCAAAATCAAATGATTCGGATTCGAGGGCAAAAAGAAACTGATTGGGACATCCCTACTAATTCGTTTACCTGTCTTCTGCTTTGAATTCTGTTTAAGAAAAAAACAGTTGAAAAGAAAGTAAAGACTGGTCTTACGCATTAGCCAAGTTAAATCATCATGAATCACAATGATTTAAGGTTTTTTTTGTTTTGTTTTGTTTTTTTTCCGCCTGTCCCATTTGGTTCTTTTGCCATTAGAATTATTGTCTAAAGGCGAAGAAAGATGCCCAACGGATTTACTTTACCAAATGGACCATCCCAGCCTTGCCGTAATGGTCTATTTGATTCACTTTTTATTGTTTATTTTATTTTCACTTGCTGAATACGGGACAGACTTTACTGGGGGAAAGAAAGGGGAGAAGGAAAGAGGGAAAGAAAAACAGCTGAGAAGAGGGACGGGGAAAAAGGGCAAAAAACAACCAACAGAATAAGCAGACAAAAAATACATATATCAATCACCTGGATCACCTGTTGAGAAAGAAAAAAGAAAACAAGCAGAAGAAAACAAGAGTAATAGAATAAACAACATCACAATGATATATGGGAATATGGCAGTAAATACTAAATGTTAAACATTATTGTGCAGCACGTAAGATCGACAGCGCACAGTGTGCTTTGAGGTAAGAGCCAAAAAGGGTGTAGTTTGTGTGTGTGATCACCCGTGTGTACACCTGTGAGCATGGACGCGCTTGACTTTTTAAAAGGTACCTTCATGTAATGATCTGCTAGAGGGTGTGGGGGGCCACTGCCCCATCCTCCAGGGCATGAAGCAGGTATGGAGAAGATCAAGGCTCCAGACATCCAGAGGCCCCCAGAACACAAGAGACCAAGGAACAACAACGGAGGGGCAACCGTGCCACTATCCCGAAAAGAGCTGAGGGGAGCCCCAGATGAGGGGTCACTCAGCAGCTGTAGAGCAGAAGCCAGGAGGGGTTGCAGTGACGTGCCCGTGAGCTCCGCTGGCAGCCAGCTGTGCCTGAGTGACCGAGCCCTAGACCGAGGAGCCGAGGGCACCCCACCTCCGAAGGGGCCCGAGCGAGCCCCAGGCTCCAGGCCCCGACAAGCAGCGACCAGGAGTGAGCCGTGCGTACCTGTATGCCCATCCCGGACACAAAGAACCACCAATGAACTGATGTCTGAGAGCGTCTGCCACTGGCAGGGGGAGTGGTGGGGGGAGATAGGCCTTCATACCATGGAGGGCCTGAGATGTCCCTAGAGAGGTGGTGTCTGATACCAAACCTGACATATAGACACAAACAAACAGGCACTCACAGATACAAACATCCATTCCCACCCTCGTGTTCTCATATGCAATTACTCAGGACTCACCCAATGTGGAGACAGACATAAATAGACACTGTACACACAATCATACTCCCCAAGCGTACTCTATACCCCAGGTCTAGGTACCCTTGCCCCTGGAGGGGGAAACTGCACCCAAACCCAGGTGGTGTTATCCTTTTCCCTGGGGTGGAGAGAAGCAGACTGCCCCACATTCCAGACCCCAATCGGATGGCCAACTCCTCCTCCCAGCCCTAATGTCTAAGTTGTGGGATAAAATTGAGGCACAGGCAGCCAGAAGGGGGGGGTGACACACCCTGGTGACACACCTTTACCCCAAGGCCCTGCATGTGTAGGTGATTGTGGTGGAGCAGGAAGAGGAAGGCAGCTGGAGATGGGGAGGGAAGGAAGGGAGGGGCAAGCTCCCCCGCTGACCCCAGTAGGAGGCACCCCCATACTCTGCAACCCACCAGGGAGAGGGGGCCCAGGCCCATCTGGACCGGGGCCCAGTTCAGCAGCGCCGCCTGGCCCCACATAGCCCGGGACAGCCCACCCAACCCTACCACAGAGAAAACTGCACCCACTCAGTCATCCACTCATCTTCCAGACTACATATGACAATAGACACGCAGGCTGATTGCATCCTCCACCTCTCCTATATCTCCCCCTCCTGCAGAGTGAGAGAGGAGACCTCCTGTTTTACTTTGAAACTCTATGTCTTGTATTCCATTTTGCTTCCTTCCTGATGTTTAACTGGGTTCAGGGCTGTGTTCTTTCTCCTCTGCTCTTCTCCCTGTACACGAACTGCTGCACCTCCACCCACCACTCTGACACCACCATTATTGGACTCATCTCCGACGGGTATGAGTCTGCCTACAGGAGGGAGGTTGAACGTCTGGTGTCCTGGTGCAGCCACAACAACCTGGTGCTGAATGCCCAGAAGACAGTGGAGATTATTGTGGACTTCAGGAAGCACACAGCCCCACTCCCCCCCATCATCCTGACTGACACCCTCATCACCTCTGTGGACTCATTCCGCTTCCTGGGTACACAGCAAAAACTCCAGTGTTAAATTAACACTGGAGAGTGTTAAATATAACACTGTTGAGTGTTAAATGAACACTTTTGACAGTGTTATATTTTTAAAAGTAACCTCGTCAGTTTTGAAGATTAACAATGACTAACACTGAGCAGTGCTGATTTTCTAACACTGGAAAATAACTCAAAATGTTAGAAATATTCCAGTGTTAGAAAATCAGCACTGCTCTGTGTTAGTCATTGTTAATCTTCAAAACTGACGAGGTTACTTTTAAAAATATAACACTGTCAAAAGTGTTCATTTAACACTCAACAGTGTTATATTTAACACTCAGAGGTGTGGACTCATATAAACACTCTCCAGTGTTAATTTAACACTGGAGTTTTTGCTGTGTACCACCATCACCCAGGACCTGAAGTGGGAGCCCACCATCACCTCCGTCATTAAGAAAGCCCAGCAGAGGATGTACTTCCTGAGGCAGCTGAAGAAATTCAACCTCCCAATACGGACGATGATGCAATTCTACACCGCAATCATCAAGTCCATCCTCACCTCCTCCATCACCGTGTGGTACGCTGGAGCCACTATCAGGGACAAACAGAGACTGCAGCATGTTGTGCGTTCTGCTGAGAAGGTGATTGGCTGCAGACTCCCATCTCTGCAGGACCTGTACACCTCCAGGACACTGGGGCGTGCAACTCGGATCACAGCTGACCCTTCTCACCCTGGACACAGTCTGTTTGACCTGCTCCCCTCAGGCAGGAGGTGTGGTCGCAAATTTTGAAGCCATTCTGATAACCTTCTTCCAACAATGATGTGGTGGTCCAAATCCAATTAAAATCAAGACACTCAAAAAGATGCTCTGTAAAAGAGTAGAATTCTTGGAACAGAGTTTAATACACTGAATCATATGAACAGCAGGAAAAATACAAACAGACATTTAGCAAGAGAATTACAAAGCAGAGAGCAAGTGAAGCGAAACCCCGGGGTGTACAGCCTTAAGCACAGACAACAGAGCGACACAGAGACGAACAGGAAGCAGCAGCAGGAGGAAAAGAGCTCTGGGGGTGTCCTCTGGTCCCCTAATATAGGGACCAGTATCCCCGCCCCCTGCTGCTGGGTAACTTCCCCACGCCTCCAACACAGCTGCTGGGGTCAGGTAGCGGCCAAGGTCTTGGCCAAAGGCCAGTCAGGACTCTGAGTACCCCTTGCTCTGGCTTATCACAATAGGTCATGACACGGTCAAAGGTCACACATTAATCCTAATTATTAAATCTTATACAGCAAGTGGCACAATCTTATAACATATAATACATAGGTTACATGCTTTCTCATATATAAAAACACTTCAGTGTGGGTTGAAAGTATGTGTGTGTGTGTGTGTGTGTGTGTGTGTGTGTGTGTGTGTGTGTGTGTGTGTGTGTGATTATTTTGTATGATATTTTATCGTGATGTGTTCAGGATCTCTATTACAATGTTACTGTTTTGGTTGTGCTGAGTTAAAGACGTTGAGTGCGTATTAGGGAAGGTTAGTTACCGGAGAGTAAGTTATGCAGGCGAACTCTCAACAGCATTAACTGCCCTGTTACTGTACCAACTTAATAAACCTCGGTGAAGCAAAAATGTCTTGTGCTTAAGACGCCACATGAAAGTTAAAATATATATGTTCAGTGCAGATAGATATCTAGTGTATATAGTTACATAGTTATACATATCAAACAAAAATCCACCACAGAGGCTCCGGTCCATTCACACCAGAACCTCTCGCCATAAGAACAGTTTCTTCCCGTCTGCTGTTGGACTCATGAACAATAACCATATGACTGTTCCCACCACTAACACATGACCCTACGCTGTGTTCACTGCATCATTCCATGTTTGTGTCATGGTCCTGAGTCTGTCTACTCAGTGTTTTGTGTTTCTTTATATTATTCTTTGTTCTCGTTTATTCTGTTTTGCCTTTTGTTTAGGTTTGCTATGTGTTAGTGTTTTTGTTTCATGCCTGCCTGTGTTCCCTCTGTCTGTCCATGGTGTTACTGTGTCTGCTCATGAGTCTGCCTGTCAAGTTCAGTGTCCTGTCTCGTTCTTTGTGTCTGTTAGTTTCCTGTTTTATTCTGAAGGTTCATGTCTCATGTCAGTGTGTTCAGTTTCACCTCTCCCCTGTCTCGTTAGTCTAATTTCTCCCAGCTGTGTCTCCCTCCTGTTGCCCATTCCCTGATTACTCCCCTGTGTATTTAAGCCCTGTGTGTTCTCCTGCCTGTTGCCGGTTCGTCTGTGTTACTCCGTGTCAGTCTGCATTGCTCTGTGTTTCACGGTGTCCTGTTCGTCGTCTGTCTCTCTGCCTCTCATCCCTTTTTGCGTCATCCCAGGTTTGTTGTTTAGTTTTCCCAGTTTAGGTTTCTTTAGCTTATTGTTCCCCCTCGTTGCCTGTTTTGCCACTTCCCCTCTTTGTAAATAAAACTTCACTAGCATTTCATCCACTGCTTGCATCTTGGGTCCTCCTTCCTCCAACACCACACGGCTCGCCTCGGCAGCCGTGACAGTTTGGCACTGATCACCGTTTGCACTCATGTATATATCTATTTACTTAGCACTTTTAATTCTTATTTTTATGTCTATTTAAGCGTTATATGACAGTATGTTTGCACTAAGTACCACAGCAATTTCCTAATGTTGTAAACCTGCTCAACATTTGGCAATAAAACCCTTTCTGATTCTGTGTCTCCCTCCTGAGTGCCATTTTCTTGTTACCTTGTGTGCATATTTAGAGTGTGGTTATCTCTGTTCCTCTTCAGAGTATCTGTGTGCCATTCTGCATATCATGCATGTTTGTCATTCCCAGTTTTACGTCTCCCACCTTCCTGTTTTTCTGGTTTTGACACTTGTGTTATTATATCTAGCTTCACCCAGTTTAGGTTGTTTGCTTCTCTCGGTTTCTCCATGCTTGATTCTCTAGTGTTTCATCAGCCAAAATAAAGGCTCATTTTCTGTTTATTAATTTCCCTGCATCCATGACATTTAGGTTCAGGTCTAAGGTACAAAGTTCTGGTGGTTGACCCAGAGGCTGGCAGCACAAAAGCCCATAATCTGACTGTTTCGGGGGTTGACTGGGAGGTCGGCCACACAGGCGTGCAATATTCCTTAGTTCTGAAGGTGGACTCAGAGGCCAACAGCACAAGGGTCCAAGACTAGACAGTTTTGCAAAGCTATATGTGGAAGGAAACCGTGACCTAGGACAAGCTGATGGCAATTATTGCGCTAGCTTAGGCAGTTCCGGTTCTACAGGGATTTAAAAATAGTTACGCAAAATGGAGCGTGCCCACTCCGACCAGCTTTAAAGAGTTAATAACAAGACCAACAAAACAAAACCCAACCCAATTTCCCTCGACCCAATTTCCCTTGGGGTCAACCTTCAGGATCAATAAAGTTTTATTGAATTGAATTGAACACACACACAAAAAAAAAACCCAAACCCAACAAATAACCCCAGACCAAAACATGTGAAAAAAGAGTAAAAACACCATAACTTTGAAGGTCCAAGGCTCAAAGTTCATAACAAAACAGTTCTGAAGGTCGACCCGGAGTTCGGCAGCACAAAAGTCCACAATCTAAGTGTGTGTGTGTGTGTGCGCGCGTCGGGGGGGGGGGGGGGCCTGAGGCCGACCACAGAGCGAGCGACAGGGAAGGATCATATCAGGAGGTCGGCTGTGTGGAAAACAGTGGCGGAGCAGGTATGGGCATGACCGAGAAACCTCTGGGCTGGCCACTGGCAGTGGCTAGTGTGTTTTTAAAGACCCTCCGGTGGCCTGTCCCAGCGAGGATGTGGTTTGGCAGGCATCGGGCGTGCTAGGTGTGAAAGTGCAAGGCCAGACAACTGCTGGAGCAAGTCCATGGACCATCCAACGAAGGTAGAAGATGGCTGCAGCGGTTGCTCAGACTCTCCAGCAGAGAGAGATGGCTGAAGCGATCCCTCAGTCCACGGGTCTCCAACTCCGGGCCTCGAGAGCTGGTGTCCTGCAGGTTTTAGATGTGTCCTTTATCCAACACAGCTGATTTAAATGTCTGATGTCTTGAAGTTCTCCAGAGGCCTGGTAATGAACTAATCATTTGATTCAGGTGTGTTGACCCAGGGTGATATCTAAAACCTGCAGGACACCATCCCTTGAGGCCTGGAGTTGGAGACCGCTGCCTGAGACCCTCCAATGGAGACAGAGAGCTGAAGCAATCCCTCACACCTTCCAACAGGAGCTGAAGACAGCTGAAGTGATCCCTCGGACTCTCCAGCAAGAACTGAAGATGGCTGAAGCGGTTCCTTGGATCCTCAAGCAGGAAATGAAGATGGCTGAAGCGGGTCCTCAGACCCTCCAGCAGGAACCGACGGCTGGGGTATTTCTCTAGAACCTCCACTGGAAACATGAGGAGGCTGGATGAGCTCAGCTGATTCCACAATTTACGAAAGTAGTTGCTGGCTGGCTCCTCCTCAACCCCCAGCTGAGGTAGGGCCAGCAGGTGCGGAGACCTCTGGCTGAATAGAAGGTTGAGCTGCAAGCTCCGCTAATGGCTATGCTAATGGCCATGCTAATGACTTAGCTGCAGGCTGTGCTAATGGCTGTAGTGGACATGCAGTAGGTGGTTGAGTCAAAGCCTGAACAGGTGGCTGAGCTGAAGCCAGTTGCATAATTCCATGCTCTGAGAGGGCAGGTGAAAAACAGTCCTTAGTGCCCACAATTTTTAAACAAGTGTCCCATGAAGTGAACAGTCTTAATGATCACAGATCCAACAGTCTTTGATTTCTCAGAGTCTGAGTCAACAGTCTTAGAGTTTTCCAACCCATTCATTGTCTCAGATTTAATATGAGTTAAGCTGGCCATATGAAAGACATTTACATTGTTTACCGTGGAAACATTTCTTAGTGGTACATTACTGGTTTTAAGTTCAGTATCACATACAATGTTAACCTCCATGTTAAAGGAATCTGACATTTGCTGAACATGGGTCTCTGTCTTAGAAATACTAGTTTTGTATTGTGTGACTAGGGGAGCAACACCTGAAACCTGTGAGTCTGTGATTTCACTAAATCATTAACATTGTCTACGAATGGTTTCAATGCTCCCACAGAGCAGTTGAATACAGCTCCTTTTGACTCATAACATGACTCTGACAGAGTGTCATTCTTGGAGGAAGTGGTTTTGGACTGCCTTCTAGTTTCGGAGTAGAAGGCTAATTTAGCAAGACACAAAACATTTCCACCTGATTGTTCTTGAAAACATTGTTCATGAGTTCACAGTTTGGCTCTGGGTTCAGAAACAAATTGTCCATGGCGGACCTAGAAATGATAGGCCTGCAGTCTTGTAATAGGTAAATGTTCCCCTCATGTTCCAGCCTGTCATAGCCCAAATACATCTCTTCATCCTTTGTCACAAACACAAGTTCAAAGTCCTTATTCTCGGTCTTTAGTTCATTTAACTCAAGAGCAAAAAATTACAAATTCAAACTGGCTGCCTCACACTCACCAGAATCTCATTTTGACAAAACAGGCCTAATATACATAATTACAGCCCTTAAAATCAGTAACAGTCTCTAAATTGTCTCCAGCAATAGCTCCAGAGTTCCCAGAAAGTGAGTTAATAGTTATGGAGGGACAGTTAATTTCCTCTGTTACGGGAAGGAAAAATACAGTCTTTTTAGTCTCCACCTGGAACAGGATTTCAGACTTGCACTGAGTCTGTTCGGCCATATGAAAAACATTTACATCCCAGCCCTTAAAACATCACTGTGCTGTACATGCTCACTCTTGATCATAATGCCCATCAAAACATTGTCACAGACAGAGCAATCTTTAGAATAACCAACAATCAGGGATGTTACATTGTCATGCAGACCCATACAATAATCTGTGGAGAGCATCCCCTTTAGATTAATTACAGTATCGTTGCTACAAGCTGCCCTATTTGTGGCCCCTTAGTCTCTGCTTCCGCAGCACCACAAAATACTGCAGAAACTGAATTGGAGCACTATTCAGTCAGCGGCAGATGGCCCGATTTAGGTCCGATGGCGTCCCTGATTCGGGCCATCTGGAACCAGACACTCAGTCATGGGCTCTGTGCTGCGACCAACACTTTCATACTTTTGCTTGTTTTTTTAATTTCAGATGATATTATTAGAGATAATTGAGCACACTTCCATTTCTTTGCACAAACACTGTGTTCCAAATTATTATGCAAATGATATTTTTCTCCGTTTTGCCTAAATAGTCGACTTAAATGACAGTCGGCATAACTTTTGAGTCATCAACAATTAGAATAGCTATGTGCTGATGAAGCTTCATGAAGCTTATCATCCAATTGGTTCACCCCAGCGCAAAGCGTCTTGAAGCTTCATTTGTTCTAGTAGGACATCTACTGGACGTAAAAATATTAATTGGCATGAATTTGAAGAGTATGGCATTTTACACACAGCCTGTAAATGTCAACAACAAAAGGAGTGTGTAAAACATGTATATCGTAGTGATGACAGTATACTGTGTATATTTATACTGGCAGTATGGAAAATGATTATTTGGAAATGCTTAAAATAGAAATGATCATTTACTGTGAGGTGAGATGTGGTTGGGGTGTGGACAGTGGTTGTGCTTTTGTAACATTGAAGTATGGACAGTGATTAGTGTTTAGGGGACACATCATTGGCTTTTATTTAAAAACAACAGTTTCTCCACTGTGGCAGGTCGTAGGCGATTTCTTTTTTTGGACAATATTTCCCTGCTTTTGAAAACACTCGCTCACAGGGCACAGATGAGGCAGGGGTACACAGGTATGTCAGTACTAACTTATATAAGTGAGGGTAGACATATTTTTCTCTCTCCCAGTATTTAAGGGGGTCCTCCAGCCTTCCAATATTTGGCTCCATCATGTACCATTGGACCTCAATATTCGCGTCTGCTGTCATATTTTGTCTGTGTCTGCCTGACACTTTCATCCAGGTGACGGCACAGGTTGTTACCTAAACAATAAGGAGAGTTTTATGTGATTCTAACAATTCAATTTTCAATCCAATTTAATTTATATAGCGCCAAATCACAACAACAGTCGCCTCAAGGCACTTTATATTGTACAGTAGATCCTTCAATAATAGATACAGAGGACATCCCAACAATCAGTTTATATAAATGCAACTCAAATGCAATAACAATAGTACCGTGGGAAACAGCCTCAACAGTTTGTGACGTTGATGGCTGTGGTGGTGGTGCAGAGGAAGTGGAGGTGGTGGAGGCCCTAATTACGAAAGCACATTCTGCTTTCAGTCTTTTTTCTGCTTCGCTAGCTCTTGCAGGGCTGAGAAACACAAGTTTTCTGCACCTTGGGTCCAGCAGCGTCGCAAGGAACATAATGCTCATGGTTTGTAGTTTATCTAGCTTCTCTCTCAATAGCATCCTCAGCTTCTGAGCCAGAGAAGACCCAATCGATTGTGATTTTTCCATTTGTTCCTTGAGGCAATGATCCAGCATAGTGAGCAAAGGTATGACCTTTGACCCAGACATCCTTTTTTCCTGAGAGAGCTCAGTGGTTGCATCGTTAAATGGTGCTAGGACAACCAGACACTCTGAAATTATACCAAATTCCTCAGATGAAATAGGTGGGATGTCTGTTGTGAGACTTGCCAAAGCAGCACCCACTGGCTCCCTTTGCTCGAACAGCCTTTGCAGCATATTATAAGTGCTGTTCCAGTGGGTTTCCACCTCCTGTATTTGTTTGAGTTGAGGCTTCCTTAGTTGTTCTGGCGCCACTGAAAGCCTCTCCTTACGAAATGCAATTAAAAAAGCATACAGTAGATTGTCAAGGGAGCAGAACTATACACTTAAGTAGCATTAAAGAAACTGTAGTTAAGCCACTTAAGAACTTTGTAGTGGTACTGGTCCTGAAATATCCCACGATCTTCCTAGACTTGGCTCGGATATCCGAGAGCACAGGGGTCTGGTCAAGGACCTTCTTCACTACTAAGTTCAGGGTGTGAGCTATGCATATGGCATGTTTGAGTTGTAGCTCCCTTGCACAAGCCCCCATATTGGCAGCCCCATCTATTACTAGGCATGTGACTTTGTCAGCAATTGCCCATTCTGTCATGAGTGAGCCTTTCACTTGTGCAATATTTTCTGTAATGTGTGCATTAGGAAAATATTGCACTCCTAAAACAACAGTGTTTAATGTGCTGGACTCATCAACAAAATGGCAGGTCACAGCTGCTGCCTTCTCAATGCTGGCCTTAGCTTTCTCCTTCATCTCCTGGTACCTGGAGATGAAGGAGTGTGTAGTGTAGCTATGAACCACTTCCTGAACCAGTCACGTGGTACAGCTGGGCAGCGAGGCTTCGGACGTCATCATTTTCATCTCCTCCCATAAATGAAGCAAGCCTCATTACACGCATCGCGGAAACGTCCCTTCAATTACTCGACATAAGATTTGAAGTCTCGATACAGAACGTGGGGGGGCCACACCATGATTTCCTCTCCTTTTACGCCGATAGTAGCATTAGATTTGCACACTGTTAGACCTCTGCCTCACTACTACATATTTCAAATACAACGAGGGTTTCTACAGACAAAAACATGGCTGCGCCATGGGCTCCCCCGTGTCACCTATTGTAGCCAACCTTTACATGGAGGAAGTGGAAAGGAAGGCTCTTAGCTCTTTTAAAGGGAGAGTACCCAGCCCTGGTACAGATATGTAGACGACACCTGGGTCAAAATCAAAACGCAAGAAGTGGAATCAGCGGCGATTCTAGGATCAGAGCTTTGGGGGTGCTGAGCACCCAGAGAGCTGCCCACCCAGCCAAGGTAAACTTTACTCTTCACTATGAGACTTCTTCCCTGTCTCTGTCAGTCCCTGCGTCCTTAAATATCTCCAGTTGTCCCAAGTTCTCTCTGACTGTCTCCTTGGTGCATTTAAACCCCTGTTTCTCCCTGTCCTCATCGTCTGTTGTCTTGATCTCCATTATCAGTCATCATAATTTTACCATCTCTGTGCAAGTCTGCAAATTTCTTTATTAAATCATAAGATTCTTAAATTCATCAAGTCTCTCTGTGCCTGGGTCCTCATCACAAAACATGACATGACTGTTGTGTACATTTTAACACAATTTAATCCCCACATTTGTGAAAGAAAAGCAAAACACTTTTTTGAAAAGTCTGTAACAAAACCATCAAATCTGATAAAGGTTATTTAAATGCTGCCAAAGAAGAATGGATTGGAAAAAAATACATATCCTAACATTAATTGCTGCGGGAGAATAATGAATGATGCTCACAGTGAGTAAAAAGTAAACTGAGTGCATTTTTTGGACAGAGATTCACTTTTAATGTGTATGTATAATATAATACAGATACATAAAAAATACACTTCAAAAATAGAGTCCTTGAATGTACAAAATATTATTAAAACATTTTTAAAATGGAGACACCTTGGCCTGTGGTACAATGTATACAACGTATGAAAAGATCTTTACTGCAGATTCTACTACGGCTCCGCAGATTTTTTTTCTTTTCTTTTATCCTATGTCACCTCACCTTGAGGTTGGCAAATCTGTCGATCACATTTTGGTGGTCAAGTCTCTCAAGCATCTCTTTGTCAACTGACATCACAGCCAGGTGCTGGAGTCTGCTTTGAGCCATGGTCCTTCTCAGCCAGGTATGTAGCTGACCCAAGACACTAAAAGACCTTTGACAGATACAGCTCTAACTGGGTTTGTTAGGGCAACCTGAATAACAGTTTTCAGTGTGGGGAAAATCTGATTATCCAGAAGATTGTACAATGTTAACATATCTGGAATGGCACCAGCCTCACTCTTGAGCTTCAAACAGTTTTTGGCAACCGTGACTTCCTCTGACTGAAGCTCAATATGGTAATGCAGTGCCAGGGCTGACAACCCAGTTTGTTTTGCAGATTCTGTACAGCAGCTTTAATATAGGGAGAAAACAACTTCCAGATTGTATGAGTAAAATTAGTTGTTGTTTTTTTCTTTGCCAGTTTAACAGTTTCTGTTTTGCCTGTTAGTACTCCCTGTCTGTTTTCTTACCTGGTTCTTCCTGACCTTGTACTTTCTCCTCATGTTCTCCTCTTTCCTCTCTCCCTCTTTGGACTGACAATCATACACAAATAGATTGTATTCAATTAGATTAAATAAAATACTATTAAGATCACTAATAAAAAAGTCCTCTCTCAGTGTACTTTCAACCAAAAGGCAAATAACCAAACCACATGTACATCTAATAAAGGATATAAATATTGAAACACTGATCCAACATTATCCTTTATTGATGGATCATTTGATCTTACACTTTTACCTGAATGTGGCTCCTTTTTTTGAAAAAACTTCCTCATATCCATTATGAACCTGACTGTCTCTCTGTACACAAACACACACACACACACACACACACACACACACACACACACACACACACACACACACACACACACACACAAACACACACTTAGATCGTGGACTTTTGTGCTGCCGAACTCCGGGGCAGGAGTTATAAGGTTAATGGGCATCAAGACAGTAAGCTAGTTAGTACCTTGGGTTTAATATCGGCACATATGACAAAATAACCAGTTTTTCTCATTACAGTAGGCTACGGACAATGTTAAGTTTTAGATTTTAAATAGGCTGTATACATTTCAATGGGAGCAACAGGACGGTCAAATATCGCTGATTTTACTACAGAGCAGGACGGATTGTAGGGTAGCAAACATCATTGGAAAACACGTTTTCAACATAGCAGGTTACCTGGATGTGATGTTTTTCAGCTAAAAAGAAACATGGCCTGACTCCTACCTAACTATATAAAGAGTAACTGAAGGTTAAATGCAGCTAATATGTCCTGTTTTAAGGCAGGCACTCCACCTCCGCTCCGCTGCGTCTCAGCCACCATCTCTCTGGCAGCAACGGAGCTAGAGCCAGAGCAGGGAAGAGCCGAGCTGGAACAAACCATTTTGGAGGGGGGGAGGGGGAGTTATCTATACTTTTGTTGTTAAAATGTTCCATCTTAATTACATACTGTATGCTTTTTTTATATTTTTAGTAGTGTGTCACACAAACAGCAAATATTGCCAAAAAAAGTAAGAAATCTTTGGGGGTGCTTTCAGCACCCCCAAAATTGGGCAAAAATTGCCCCTGAGTGGAATCCTTCACTGCGCACATTAACGCTGTGGATAAAAACATCAGGTTCACTAGGGATGACACAAAGGATAACTGTTTGCCTTTCCTGGACTGCGCTGTGCACATTGAAGAGAATGGCAACCTCAACATCGAAGTTTACCGGAAGCCCACACACACGGACCAGTACCTCCTCTTTGACTCCCATCACCCTCTGGAACACAAACTTGGAGTAATCAGGACCCTACACCACCGGGCAGAACATGTTCCCTCTAAGCCTGAAGGGAAAAAGAAGGAACACACACATGTAAAGGAAGCACTTAAAACATGTGGCTATCCTAACTGGGTGTTTATAAAGTCAGCAAAGAGGCACAGAAAAGAAGATCAGACACCAGCGAGGGAGGATAAGAAAGACAGACGCAACAACGTTATCATCCCCTATGTAGCCGGTGTATCAGAGAAACTCAGGAGAGTTTTCTCCAAGCACGACATCCCAGTGTACTTCAGACCCAGCAACACACTCAGACACAAACTGGTTCACCCGAAAGACAAAACTCCAAAACACAGACTTAACAACGTGGTGTATGCTGTACAGTGCAGTGAGGAATGCCCAGACCTCTAGATTGGAGAGACCAAACAGTCACTTCACAAGCGCATGGCACAACATAGAAGAAACACCTCCACAGGACAAGACTCAGCAGTCCATCTGCTTCTAAAGGTCAAAGGTCACTCTTTCGAGGATGCCAATGTTCACATTTTGGACAGAGAGGACAGATGGTTTGAAAGAGGAGTGAAAGAAGCCATTTATGTCCTCTGTGAGTGACCATCTTTGAACAGAGGCGGTGGTTTACGACACCAACTGTCTGCCATCTATAATCCAGTTTTGAGATCCCTTCCCAGACGCCTTAACACCCACTCACATCCTGGGCCATCTGACCTCAGGAAATCACATGATAGGGTGGGGCCAGGTTTCACAATGAGCTCACCTGAAACCCTGGCTGAGTGTGACCCACATCCGCTTTCACACCATGGCTCGTGTGATTAGGTAGAGGATCATCAGGGGGTCCTTTGTCCCTCTTTGGGGGGGATACTCCCACTGGGTTTAAATCTGGGACTCTCCACCATTTGAGCCTTAGAACTGAAGAAGCTTCTCGGATGAGAGGTGAAACGTCTTCAAGCAACTTAAACAAGTCCTGACGCTTTTCTTTCCAAGCTCCTTAGACTATATAAACTTGTGATCATAAATATGGATCACCATGGCGCATACCATTTGCTATATTATTTACTTATGCAGGTGAAAAAAGTGAGTGTGAATGTGTCTGACTTCGCAGTGTGTGTGTGTGTGCTGTGTAAAAGTAATTGTCTCCAACTGTGAGAGCGGTGATTCTGCAGGTCACCAGCTATTGTAAAGGGGAAAAAAAAGAATAAAAAAGAGACAACATTTCCTACGATTTCCTATGACTTTGTCTATATAATTTGGAGTTTTGTACAAATGTAGGCCAATAAATATATGATATCATTTCATTCATTTCAAAGCTTTATTTGCATGATGCACAAACAGACACAATTGAAAGGTACAAATTCAAACATAGTGCAGATGTGTGTCACAAGTTGATCTGGCTGTAGGCTGTGGCACTTGGCCAGAGGTGGCTGGTTGATTCAAGTCCATGTTAGTGCACACAAAGTAAACTGCACGCTTTAATTGTGAAGCAAAAACGCTGAAATCGGAGAAATAAAACGTACGAGGGGGACGATAACAACGACTAGAGTCTCCCGATCGTTTACTCTTGCTGCCCCGTGAACAACACCGGCGTGGTGTTAATTGTTTGCTGTTTTCGCGATCACGTCGTGCATGAGAATATCACCAGGTAAACTCGTGACATTTTTAAACATTTTGTTGTTCAACAGCATCAAGACTGATGGAGTGTGTTCTGTCCCTCCTGTTATCTCTAAGGTATGTTTTTTATAAGTTTGTTATATAGCAGGTCATAATCATCCGTTCTGTAATTAATTGTACCAACATGTCAGAAAATATGTTTATTCCTTATCTTGTCTGGGCAAAGCCTGCTATCTAGTGGGTGGACAGGGTAGCGCCATGTTAGAGCGCAAGCAGTGATTTTCTCCCAGCGTTCAACAGGGAAGGTCCATTTCTCTGTCTCTCTGTAATTTCCTTCATCTGGCGCCCTTGAAAAGGCATAATCTGTAAGTGTGGCAAAACGATTGATTGTTCTCACTTATTAGTACCTTGTTCAGCAAGTAAGAAGTTTCTTGTATGTTTAGCGAGTTTATTACATTACTAGCACAAGCTAGCTGTTAGCCCTTTGTTTAGCCTGCTAGCACGAAACATACCAGCATCTGTGTCTCTTGAAATGCTACGCGGGTGTAGTGTTGATACTGAGATTGTGTAGTGACTGTTTAGTCTAAGGAGCTTGTAAAGAAAAGCGTCTGGACTTCTTTAAATTGCTTGAAGACGTTTCACCTCTCAACCGAGAAGCTTCTTCAGTTCTAAGGGTCAATGGTGGAGAGTCCCAGATTTAAACCCAGTGGGAGTTTCCCCCCCAAAGAGGGACAAAGGACCCCCTGATGATCCTCTACCTAATCACATAAGCCAAGGTGTGAAAGTGGGCGTGGGTCCTAATCAGCCAGGGTTTCGGGTAAGCTCGTTGTGAAACCTGTACAGCATACACCACATTGTTAAGAATTCTTCAACATTCTTAACAATGTGGTGTTTGCTGTACAGTGCAGCGAGGAATGCCCAGACCTCTAGATCGGAGAGACCAAACAGCCACTTCACAAGCGCATGGCACAACATAGAAGAGCCACGTCCACAGGACAAGACTCAGCTGTCCATCTGCATCTAAAGGACAAAGGTCACTCTTTCGAGGATGCCAATGTTCACATTTTGGACAGAGAGGACAGATGGTTTGAAAGAGGAGTGAAAGAAGCCATTTATGTCCACTGTGAGCGACCATCTTTGAACAGAGGCGGTGGTTTACGACACCAACTGTCTGCCATCTATAATCCAGTTTTGAGATCCCTTCCCAGACGCCTTAACGCCCACTCACATCCTGGGGCATCTGACCTCAGGAAATCACAGGATAGGGTGGGGCCAGGTTTCACAACGAGCTCACCCGAAACCCTGGCTTAGTTGTCATTTGTTTCATTCATTTCAACCCTTTATTGTTTTATGCCAGTAGTGTGGATTAATATTGAAATGTACTGGTGGAAAACAAGCCATGTGAGAGAATGAGCAGTTATAGTGAAATTGAGTTACCTAAAGAGTGGAGCAGATATGCATATGAATAAATTCTGGCAAGATTGACCAGACAAACGGCAGCGTGTCTCCCGTGTTCACTTTCTCTCCTGTTTTATAGGATCGTAATCTGGCTACGCCCCCACCATAGTGGGGCCTGTAACAAATGCATTATTTCTGTGAGTGTACAAAGATAACATATAGTATTTAAGTGACCAAGTAGTGTTGGGTTGAAAGTTACCGAATGGTGTTGGATTAAGGTGAGAAAATTATGAAGGATCAAATATTCCAAGGGCTGAAATTACTCCATCCAAACATGTTTCATTCACATTATAGTAACACATAGTGCACAGGTTGAATGAATATGGATGACATGTGTTGATTTAACTAAATTTTTTAAGTTGCTGCCAAAGCAAAATATCTGTGTGCAACCAATGTCCACTATCGAATCAAGTAAATCTAACAACCTCTTTTTTTCAGTGTACAAGAATGCAAAATACCTAGTTAAATAACTTATAATATTGATAGGAAACATCAAATATGAATTAACAAATAACTCTCATGCTATGTTAAAAGCCAGTAAATAAAAATGTATTTTAAGATAATATTTAAAAGGATTAAAATTTACATTAAAACAGCCCTATATTTAAAAAAAAAAAAACAGCATAAAATAAATAAATAATAAACAGCATAGACTCAACTAAAACAACTAAAATAACAATAAAACCAAAACAGCATCTCACACAGTATCAAAGGCCAGGATAAAGAGATGGGTTTTCAGAAGTGATTTAAAAACAGGCAGAGAAGAAGCCTGTCTAATTTCTAAAGGCAGTTTTGGAGCTGCTATAGCAAAAGCACAATCTCAGTCCTGGGTACATGTAGGAGCAGCTGATCTGAGAGATTGGGTGGGTGTATAAGGCTGTAGCAGCTCAGAGAGATAAGATGGGGCTAGGCCATGGAGAGCTTTAAAAGCAAATAAATAAATTTAAAATGAATCCTAAAAGAAATGGGCAGCCAGTGGAGTGAAGCTAATATAAAATAGGTAAATGTGGTCAAACTGTCGAGTGCCAGTTAAGACAAGCTGCAGCATTTTGCAACTTCTGTAGATGAGTAATGTATGTATGACCCCTATGTAAAGTGCATTACAGTAATCCAGCTGAGTTCTAACAAAGGCGTGGATCACTGTCTCAAAGTGCTGCTATTGAAGAATTGGCTTCATTTTAGCCAGCTGCCTCAACTGAAAGCAAAAAAAAAACAAAAAAACCCCCACACATGACACAAACCAATTGGTACACCTCAGTCACTCACTTTCTTAAATCCACTCAAGCTCTATTCAATCACACAGGCTCTGTTTATTACGAAACAGTGCTCCAAACAACCATGTCACGCGACCACGACTAACTCTGACGTTTGGACAGGTGGTGTACCTGCTGCTTGTAGGCGCTGCAAGCCGCCGGTGTTCTTATTTATTATTTTTAATCAGTCATTTGTTTTTACTGAATTTATTACAAAGGAAATAACACTGTCTCCTTATTTTTATTATGCTGTGGATGAAGACCATCACAGAGAAAGATCATTACCTAACTTCGTTGACGCCCTGCAGACGGAAGACAAACACCTCACTCTGAGGAACCTCCAACAGTGGAAACTACACCTGCATTGTCTGCAAATATGGACAAGATCAGAAGCACACTGAAGTAGAACTGACGGTCAATGCTCTGTGCTTTAGGTAGACTTCAGATTGAAGTGAATTCATGAAATTATATCGGGTGATGTTGAAGCTGTTTGTGTTTGTGTTGATTTCAGAAACTCCACCAGTGTGGCCCAAAGTTTTCTTAGGTGTCCTGATAGGTTTGATTCTCCTGAGTGCTGCTGTCTTTGGTGTCTACGAATACCGCAGAAATCAGAGGAAGACGAGGGGTGAAGGTAAGTAAGTGTGTTACTGTGTATTATAATTTTCATGGCTGACAAAGAGCAGAGCTACAGCTGCTTCATTCATCTTAAAAGGCTGAGAGGAGAAAATTAAAAAATGTCACTCCTCTACTACTGTGATAGCAGGGAATATGTGGTTCCCTGGTTGTGACAATGATGTCCTTTTTATTTAACAGAAAAATCCCTATGATTAAAAATGTGTCAAGGGACTTGTTATCATTGTCTGGGATGGGGGGACCCACCCTGGAGCCAGGCTAGGGTTGAGTGCTTGGTGGAGAGCACCTGGTGGCTAGGCTTTAGCCAGTGGTTCCCAGGAGGAGCAATGCAGTTTTTGTCCTGGTCATCGAACATGGGGCCAGCTCTTTATCCTGCTAAGAATAGTGGAGGAAGATTGAAGATTGATAGGGGACTTTACTTTGTGCTCTATGGTCTCAGTATAGCCCCAGTATAGTGTTTATAGAGTAATATAGAAGCTTAACTCTAAGACAGATAAGAGACTCCACGGTGGCATCAGGGAGGAATGTAGCTGGGCAGCGTCAAATGGTAGTCTGTAGAATGAGTGGAAATCAAGAAGAGGTACCAAATCAAGCCAGAATCGATGCCTAAAGGTGAAAGTGATGTTCCACAGAGCTGAGGAAGGGAGGCAGGCTCTAGGTTGTAGTTAACAGAGTTACCCAAGTTACCAGATGACTGTGAAAATACAGCTGAGGAAGAATGCCAAGAACGTGTTTGGTATATCCTCTGGACAGAGGAAAGAAGACGAGGAGACTTAGTGGTGAAATTAGGAGGTACAGGAAAGTACTCTATAGAAGAGGTTAGCAAAGAAAAGTGAGATAGTCGGGGAGATGAAGAAAATAAGCAGCTGTAATGTGAGGCTAGAAATACAGCAAAGATGGAGGTGCAGAAGGAAAAGGCTTAAAGGGAATTCTGTGAGGCTGTTCACTAAGGAAGGACAAAAGGACTTATGGCAAAAACAAAAGTGGGGCTAGAAAGGATGTGCAGCAGGTTAGGGTGATTGAGGACAGACATGGAAATGTACTAATAAGTGAAGAGAGGGTTTTGAGGAAATGAAATGGTTCTTTGATGTGCTTGTGAATCAAGAAGATGAGACTAGGCTAGGAATAAGGAAATGGGGGCAGCTATGAATAAGAACAGTGTAAAGACAGTTGGTCTGTGGAAGTATGATCCATAAGAGAGGGCAGCAACATTAAACACACCAACAATGTTAATCATGTCTTTGAAGATTCTTATTTTGCTTTACTTTGTTAATTTGTTAGTTAAAGGTTGAAGAACTGCAATAATTCACTTTTCCTATCAGCTCTCCAGGTGGATACGGTGGAAGTGACACAATGGGAGAACTCTGTCTGGCTGCCCTGTAAAATCACTCTTCACTTGCCTGATGATGTCACAGTGGAAACACAAAGACAGGATGATATTCTTGTATCAGAGTAGCCAAAACCAGCCTCTCTTATGGACCAGCTTTGCAGAGGTTGCATTAAGATGAATGAAGAGCCTCTATGAACTGGAGACTTCAGTCTGAAACTGAAAGAACTCCAACTTACTGATCATGGGGTCTACATCTGCACTGTCTACAACAAGAGTAAAAAAACTCATGAGGCAGAAAGTGGTGATGCTTAGGGTTAGAGGTGAGTGTAAAAGCTGTTTTTCCACAGTCACGAACCACTATGAATCAGACAGAAATCAAGCATGCTGAGAAGTCAAAGAACCTGCTTGGAGTTTGATGGAAAAAGAGGAATTTTCAACCCATAAGAAATACTTTGGCAATGGATAATATTATTTTATGTTATAAATACAAATTTTACCATTGATTTTACATTGTTTTAATAGGAATGGCATGATGGTTAAGATTTCCACTTTGCATACACACTTTCCACAAAAGTGTGTATGCACAGTGTATAATTTTGAAAGAAAGTTGCACAGAGATGAACGAAGATCCACTGAACACTAAAGACGTCAGTCTGACTCTGAAAGACCTCCACCTCACTGACAGTGGAGTCTAAACCTGCACTGTCTACATTAAGGACAGAAAAATCCTGCTTCAGAAATCAGTGTCACTCAGTGTCAGAGGTGAGTGTAAAACCTTTGTCCACATTACAATCCTCTAAGATCCAAATCAAACAGCTTGTGATGATTCATGGGAATGTGATGTACAAAGCTGTGCAAAAGTTATGAGCCATCACTCCATCCATCAATCAAAGGTGGAGGGGTTGGAGCCTATCCCAGCTGAGGCGGGGTACCCTCTAGACAGGTCACCAGTCTGTTGCCTGGCTAACACAAACACCTATAGTACCTATTAACCCCTTTAACTGCATGTCTTTGAACTGTTGAAGGAAGCTGGAGTACAGGAGGCAGCAAACTCCACACAGAAATGTCTCATCCAGGTAGTGGAATCGAATTAAGGAGCTTCTTGCTGTGAAAACACATCACTGATTCACAAACATTCCTTTGAAAACTGTGAAGCTAGAGAAGTATTGCTCAAGAGCACTGCAGAAATGACAGTAAGCCATCCTCCTTGGAAGCACAATATTAAATATAACCCTAAATCTATAAAGTATAGCACTGCTGCACATCACAGGTATTTGGCAAAGAACCATTTTTAGATCTTTAAGCTCTTTTTTACAAACAGCCTGTCACAAAAACATATCCTTTGTTCCTATTTCTTTGGTTAAATATATGAAAAAGAAAAAAAATGTGATACTTAAAACAATACTTTAAACTAGCATTTTTTGACCAAGAAGGAGATTCTCAGACCTATTAGGTGAAAACCTGGTCTATGTTAGCATGATGTGCAGTGTGTTCCCAAGAAGTCTGAGATATTGAACAATTGGAATATGAAGGGATAAGCAGCAGGCCTAAAAATGATCTACAGCAGATGAGCAGGTGTTCAAGTCAAGTATTTACTTGAACTTTATACCCCATATTTCTGTGTATAATTGCACTTTTCAAATTTTTCCACGTTTCCCATTTTCTAGTAACATGTAAAGAACTGACAGGGGCTCGCACAATACTTGAGCGCTTGACTCTTATCTCTTTAAACATGAAGTATGCAGTGGTGATATTTATCCTCTCTTCCCCCTCACCCCTCAGTTAGTCACAGCACAAGGCCACCCCTCCCCGGTACTGCTTCACACACTGCTGAGTTTGTCCTGGTGAATCATCAGGGGTGCAAAGCCTCACAGATGATGTGCAGCAGTGGGTCCCTCAGTCTGTGTCACTCTGGACACTTGCAGTTGTCACACATGGAAATCAAATGTTTGATAAGCTGCAGGATTCAAACACAAGTGTAACTTATAAATACTAGAGATGGCACGATACCACTTTTTTATGTCCGATACTGATATCATAAATTTGGGTATCTGCCGATACCGATATGAATCCGATATAGTGTGTTTTTAATCAATAAAACTGTTTTTTTAAAATATCTTGCTGCATTTTGTATAAGTTCATACTCAAGTTTAAATAAACAACACTAAAGCTATTCTGTTATACCTGTATGCAAAAAATACACTGCACCCAAAATATTTCATAGTTCAGCAAAACTGATCAACCTAATAAACTTAAACCTACTCCATCCTCCCTATTCTGGTATTTTAAAGAGTAAGCAACCTAACTAATAGGGTTGCAAACTCCCAGCAAAAAAAAATAGGGAACCACCCCCCACCCTCCACCTCATGATGCTTAATCGATGTAATCAACTTTAATTTGATGCAGTGTGAAAAAAATGCACAGAAATAAATTATTTTTCAAGAATAATTAAATAGATTCAACATCTTTCTTCAACAGAATTGCAGACTGCACAGATGGTATCTTCCCAAAGGAAAAAGTACTATAGCTTACTGGGGTATATTAGACTTAACAGTTACTATATACAGTAATGGACTTCTATACATTTTACATCAGATTAAAACTTTGGGTGTAAGATTCAGATAATTATTTATTAAAAGCTAGATATTTTACATGAGAATAAGAAAGTAAAGTATATCTTTGTGCCCCCCTTTCCCTGTTCATGCCCCACCTGGCCCCCCTGGCAAAACTTTGCTAGATCCGCCCCTGCACAGTTACCAGCCGTCAGCTACGTAGAAAAGGATCCTGGTGTAGAAAGTAATATTAAATAAATTCTAACAACAGCTTATCAAGCTTAAATGTGCTGCTGTTGTTCAGCCGCTGGTTTCCTCTTTCTGGTGAGAAGTGGGCCAAAAACAAAGAAGAGAGACGGACTCGCGACAGAAAAGCCGATCAGCTGATCATTAATTAGTTTCACGATTGAAGTAGCAGCAGGAGAGGGAGAGAGAAGAGGCAGTCGCTCCATATATCGGTTGTTAAGCTTAACATGGGAATGCTTTACAAACATTCAGAGATGAACTTACACACTTGCTTTACTTCTCTCTGGGATAACTTCCTCGGAGATGAAATGCTGGTTTGGTAGCGAGGCTACAAATACACACAGCCGCTCTATCACCTGACGCATACTGCTCCGACGTGCTACGGTTATGAGCCGAGTTACGCCGTGTCGCAAGTTTTGTGAGGTGTTTTTTTGATATTTAATGGATCGGATTACTGATAGGTTTGTAGCTTGAACCTATTCGCTGGAACGTTGAAGGCAATGTAATTACACAGCAAGCAAGACCCGAGTAGGCAACATTCTTTATGTTTCGCGTGCACGGGAGAGAACTGGACAGGCGCCGTTCCTTCGCTTGACCCCAGTTGCTCTCTCCGCTCTCCCGTAACACTGCTCTTTTATTGTGGTTACATGAATATGCATAGGGTCATTAACATATGACTCCTTATATAGGTATACATGTGAACAAAGAATACCTTGTGTGTGTGTGTGTGGGGGGGGGGGGTGTCAAACTGTGACCCCAGGAAGACTCCCCAGAGCCGTCCATCTAAACAAAAGGCACTTACACTCAAACAGATATACGTGTGTTTGCTATACCATATATCAGCAGGAGAAGATACGACCTCTCCTAGGAGGTGTGTGATCTATGCCAGAACACTCTGAAGAGGAGTGAACACACTCCCCTCTTCATGCTACACAGAGTTGTTACAGACTATTAAGGATCAAACCTCCTATCACTACACAATCGATTATAAAACTCTAAGCATATATAAGTAGATATTTCTAAGCATAAATGACAATCAACAATATAAATCTAACAATTACATTTTTTATTTCTCGCCGATATCCGATCCAGTAATTTAGGTCAGTATCGGACCGATATCGATACGTAATATCGGATCGGTCCATCTCTAGTTTCAAGCTTACAATAACTTAACATAATGATTACAGGCAAACTCTGTTCTCACAATTCCCTTTCAGTAAGTCTTAAACCATACAGTTGTCAACAATGCTTCACATAAATTGAGAATTACACTTAAATTTAATCAGTATGTCATCTGTGACGCAAAATCCTAAAACAAGCCTGATGTGACATTTGAAGAAACTGAACCTGAACCTTGCCACATACATGTAAAAGCGTCCAAGAACAGTGTGGTGTTGAGTACTGATTCAAAGTGTTTGCTTTACCAACTTGTAACCTCTTTACCTATTTCACCACATTCTGTAGTCCTCCAGACTTTATACAGTATATCAAAACTGGATTTGTGTATTTTTATATATGTGAACATTTTTAAACTTTCTTTAAGTAAACAGGAACAAAGCAGTGTCTGTTCTCTATAAGGTCCAGCTTCATGTATTGTTTTTGTGAACAACCAGTATTGCATAACATTCGAGGCTGTGGTTGGCTGGAAACCTGCATGATGGCAAGAAATGGTAGGATGTGGTCTGGCCTTGTGGTTCATCTAAAAAGCATAGCTGCTGTTTCTCTAAGCAAGCTGCAGAGTTTGGATAGTCTCTTAAGAGAATTCTGTCAAAAGAGAAGTTTACCAAAGAATGCTTAGTTAGAATAGTTAGTAGAGTTGCCAACTGTCCTCTAAAAAACAGAATCGTCCAGTATTCAGAGAAAATGCTACACCTTTCATATTGAGCTGAGAAGGAGCACAGTTTGTCCCATACTTCAGCTAGAATGAAACAAAAACACAAAGCTGGAGTTATTCTGCGTCTTTATGCTGCACAGCTGCCTGTTCTTCTCTCATTATCTCCCCCTCTCTCTCCTGTTGCTATTTCAATCATGAAAATGATCACTGATCAGCTGATCGGCTTTTCTCTATTGTTTGTTTATTGGTCACTTTGCGCTAAAAAGGGAAACCAGCGGATGAACAAAAGCAGCATGTTTAAGCTTGATCAGCTGTTTATTTAATATTACTTTCTAATTGTCTAATTGTCATGATATCAGTTTGGTTACTTGGTGAGAGGGAAACATGAAGATGAAACCAGATGTCCTTACTGAATCATCAGAGCTGAACAGGTGATGGAGAAACAGGTTTAACTTTTAGGTGACATGAATGAGTTGAAGGGAAGTTATGAACTGTTTCTGAGAGACAAATAACACCAGGATCCTTTTCTGTGTAGCTGACAGCTGGTAACTGTGCAGGGGCGGGTCTAGCAAAGTTTTGCCAGGGGGGCAGGTAGGGCATTAACGGGGGGGGGGGGGTTTAGCAAAGCCCTGATTACTAAGAGCTTTCATTCTGAGACTTCTGTCTTTAATGTGGTAACATGCTGCCGTTAAGAGCTGAAGTGAGATTCTGTTGCACACTTTAATCTTCAGTCATCATCAAGACAACATGAAGACTGCAGCTGTCACACTGCTCTTTGGTGAGTCGCACAGAGCTCCTACACTTAATAATTTCAGCTCCCACAGAGATCAGAGTGAGTCTTTTTCTGAATTTTTTCTCAGAATTCTGGAAAAGAAGAAAAAAAACATGTGCCCACTTTTTATTTTTTTCCCAGTGGCCCTAATCCTCTTCCGTAGGAAGATGGATAATCATCTTAAAACAGATTGTTTAAAATTTGGTCCTACCGAGTTCAGCAACGGCACCTGACAGTTTAAAGGAAAGGATATGAATGAGCTAAATGGGCTAATTTTTAAAAACCCAGAACCAGCTCTCTGTTTTGGGCAGCCAGTTAGCTGCTATTCTTTTAAGGACTCAGGCTGCCAAGCAAACCTCTAAAACTGCTCAAAATGAATTGCTCAATCATAGGGGAAATATTGCAGACAGCATTTTTGATAGCTGTGAAAGCTAATAAGACAGCAGAATTAGCATCTGTAAGCCACTGTGTGGTTGTGCTCAGGTACGTCACAGAAGAAATCTTCAATGTGGAAAGATTTGTATCTTCCAATCACTGATGAGAAGTGCTGAGGGATTAAAAATCAGTAAAGGAGGAGCTCTGGCCCTGTAAGCTGGAAACAAACTCATTATTCTTTGTGAAGTCAATCAAACTTGAGATTTAGGATTTAACTTGTCACGATTTAAAAACTGTTCAGGTGCCTTTAGTGAGGAATGACTTCCTCTGATGACATTATCCCAAAAGGCCTGATACGTGAAGTGCTGCACAGATGGTTGACCTTTGGTAACCCAGCAGATTTTTGTGAAGTGCTTCTAGCGGTTTACAGGCTGATGACTTGGTTGGGCTAACTTTATCCAGGCATGCCCAGATTAGATCATGCTTTTAAATATAGCTATCTAAGACATGAAGAGTGGATATCGCAGCAGATGGCCACCCCTACCTGAGCCTGGCTCTGCCACGGGTTTCTTCCTGTTAAAAGTGAGTTTTTTCTTCCCACTGTCACCAAAGTGCTTGCTCATAGCAGGTCATATGATTGTTGGGTTTGTCTCTGTATGCATTATTGTAGGGTCTACCTTACAATATAAAGCGCCTTGGGGCGACGGTTGTTATGATTTTGCGCTGTATAAATAAAACTAAATTGAACTGAGTTTAATATCTCCTAGAAGAAGAGCTATAGCAGTTTTTTTTTCTCTGAGGACAATAAGAAGGAGTTTAAAGACTTTTAACTCTGTGGACTTTTCACCTGTTACAGGTGTGTGTGTGCTGCTGCTGTCTGCACTGACTGTTTCTGCAGGTGAGTTGATGGAAGTGAAAACAATCAGTGAGACTCCAACAAGAACGCAAATAAATTTACTCTGTCTGTCTGTCCTCCAGTCTCTCTGCATGCTAAACCAGACTCAAAGCAGTTCTTCAGTAATTGTGGTCAAGTGTCTCTGCGTTGTGTTGACGATAAACAGACAGCTGATGGATGGACAGTGAAGAGGACCACAGGAGGAGTCACTGAGGACTGTGGATTAGCTGCAGGCTTTGATCTTGATGATTCTCAATGTAATCTCAATTTGTGCAGCCCCTCTGATGGAGCTTACTTCTGTGAAGCCTCATCTGGACAGCGTAGCGATGAAGTTAACATCACTGTTTCAGGTACAGATGTTCCAACTGTATCTGTATGACTCTGTGTGTTGGTGGAGGTTTGTCTCTGTGTCACTCCGTTTGTGTCTCTGTTGTTCAGCTGGTTCTCAGGGAACTCCTATTCCTATAAAGATGATGATAAAATTGGATCTGATTCTGAAGGAAGTGATCTTTTTCCTTGTTCAAGCTCTTTTCCTTGAGTATAATAGAAATGTCATAGAGATCAATGAAAGGTTGTAGTTTATATCTTACTTTAACGATACATGTTCTTCTCCTGTTAACGTATACAAGTCACATAAACTAGAAGAGCCAGTGAAATCTATCCCATTGTTACAAAGGTTGGAATATTAAAGAAGGAACAAAGAAGTCCCTATTCAGTGTAGTGGCACAAAACCTCTATTTGACATTTAACACTGCTGGATTTACTAAAGAGACTCAGTGTCCAAAACTACATAGATTTTGAAATATTTCAAACTCCACCACTCTGTGTTTCTCCGCCACTGCCTTGTTTGAGTTTTGGACGAAATGCATTCTGGGATATTGAATTTCGTCATTTCGAGCTGATTGGAGACCAAAACAGCCAATCAGATTTTTTCGCATCCAAGTCTGTGATTGGCTGGTTTTGTAGCACAAATAAAATGGTGTACAGAAAGAGTTGAGCGCGCACGGGCAGAAATGTTGAGAGCGCAAGCAACACATTGTGAGCAAGCGCAAATGCAAAAACTGAGTGAGAGGGGCTGCTACTGTGTGTGTGTGTATGGATAATAGCAAACACTGAAATACATTTTTTGCATGGAGCAATGAATTTTGTTCACCCATATTTAGCTTTTCTTCGCTCAAAATAAATTTCTCCTCAAAATGCAACACTTGCACCTGCAATTTGTTTTTACGTGCGCTCAGAATAGTGGCACAAAAATAATGCCATACCAAAGGGGCTGTACTGTCTGACTGACCCCAAAGTCACAGGTGACTGATGACCCCTGCTGAAGCTTTAGCTTCTGACTGGTCTGTTGGTGTAAATCTGTCTCTCTTTATGAATCGTTTTGTCTCTTATACAGAAAAAGGAGTGATCCTGGAGATCCCTGCACTTCCTGTGATAACAGGAAGTGATGTCACTCTGCGTTGCAGACAAAGCAATGGTGACACGGTAGCAGCTTACTTCTTCTTCAGTGGACGTCTTCTTGGATCTAGATATAAAGAGCACACCATCTCCAATGTGCAGCAGTCTAATGAGGGTCTGTACTGGTGTGCTACTGATTTGGCTGGACCATCTCCTAAAAGCTTCCTGAAGATCAGAGGTCGGTACACTGACATCATTTCATGTCATTGTGGTTATATAGTACAAAAGTCACCTGTTTAACATCTTCCTAAACACTTTCCTTGACCTTGATGGAAAGCACCATGAGGTGGAGGAAAGGTGTTGTCACGAAGAACTGAGGAAGAGTTGAATCTAATTTAAGACAATTCCCTATCAACAACCATCAGTTTGAAATCATGAGCAGTGTTTCTGAGGGTGCGGTGCCAAGTTTGGACCAAGTCATTTTACTTTGAGTGACAATATGATTTAATGAATTGAAATCACTCCCTCACCTCTCCTCCTACAGATCCTATAACTGCTTTCAGATCTTCTGTGGCTCCTCCTCATCTTGAAACCATGCGCTCCAGCTCCTCTCTTCCCTCTTCTTCTCATCCAACCAGCTCTTCCTCACCTCCTCCTCAACCTCCTCCTTCCTCTATGTCTGTGTTCAGACTTCTCTTCCACCTGCTGGTCTTCTGTCCATACTTCATCACAACCGGTCTGCTGCTGTCCATCTACCTGGACCAGATCTCCGCCACATGCTCAGGTAGATATCTGCACACAGGTGCATCACTCTTTTTAGCTTTTACTTCATATTTGGTGTTTCTATGTCACTGTACTTTTATTGTTGCTTTTTTAAATCTTTTCTGTCCTTGATTTAGTTTTGCTTCCCTTATCTCAGTGTCTCTGATTAGTTTCAGCTGTTTTTGTTTTCTGGTGTTTCCTGATTAGTCCTCATTGTGACCGTGTGTATGTATAGCACCAGTTTTCAGTTGTCTTCTGTTTGAGTGTCTGTTAAGATACTATCCTGTTTACCCGTCATTCATGTGTCTAATAAAAGCTGTTTTTTAATTAGTGTGTCTGCATCTGGGTCCACTGATGATCAATCAGTAGGCAAAGGAAGTAAAACGTCTTCACACTTTCTTCATACTCACTCTTTGTGTGAGTGCTAAATGAAGTGAATCCAGGAAACCTAAAGGCACACTAGTTGTGTTAGATGTGTTTCATAGTACTGGTCACTGATGTTTTTACTCTGTCCACAGGAAACAGAGTTGTTCTTTCCATGGAGATGACCCACCAGGGTGGGCAGAATGAGGATGTTGCTGTTGATGTCACCACTGAGCATGACTTCTCGGAGTGATCCAAATTAATGTTTCAGTGCAGCAGTGACCTGAAACATGTCAATCTTCTTGAAGTCTGATGAAAATTTATGACACGTGATCAGAGAGAGCGACCATCTCATCGGAAGCTTCAGCTTCTTGTTTATTAGAAGGAAAACGTAATTCTGGTTTCCTCTTGTTCACTTCCTGTGAAGCCCCCGAAGCTGTTTCATCAGAGCCTCACTGAAGCTGTTAATAACTTGTTTTATATACTTTACGTCTGTCATTAAAAACTATAAATAAAGATATATTTCCCACATCCACAATATTAATAAAATAAATATGTATGAAACAATAGAAAAAATAGAGTGGGCCTTTCTGCTTTATACAGCATTATTTTATGAGTATAACATAAGAACATGAGCAACACCGCCCATGTCTTCTTTAAAAAGCAACGACAGAGAAACTTTACAGAGACATGAAATTATAGTTTCATATGACCGATAAATGCAATCGAATAAAAACATTTTAAAAATCCTGATAAGCAGAATTAAATAATCAAAACAACCCACAACAGTGTGGACAGATTTAATGGAACTTTACTGAGCTACACACTCATCAGTCATGTTTATATGAATATAAAACCATTTATGGCTGAAACATAAATCATGCATGTATATCAAAAATAAAAATATTCTGAACATTTATCATTAATATAAAATGATGAACTGATAAACTGTTCAAGTCAGCGTCCTGTCTGTAAGACAGTTTGCTGGTGATTATTTGGTAATTGTGTTTTATGACATGGATCTGTTAGCATCCTACCAGCTAGTTCTTATAAAACCATTAACAGCAAAACTGCATGTATAAATCAAACAAAGTAGTTTGTGAAAAAACAGATGTGATACAGACAAAAAGTCGCCTAACAGTAGAAAGCACCACTCAGCAGAGGTTTGGCTGGTTCACGAGTCATTATGGCACAGTACTGGTTTGGTTTCCAGTGTCTAGAAACCCAACTCAGGGGTGTCACAGACAAACCATATGTAAGTTTTCTTATTTCATATTTCATTCATACACTATATTTTCAACTTAAAAACATACATTTAAACTATTATACACAGAATACTATTTATAAAGTGCTTTGCAAACAAATGTCACCTGATCTTTGGTGCTTATTTTTAACAGTTGGTTTGTGTTTTTGTGTCTCTCGTCTGAGCAGAATCCTGAACTGAGATCAGTAAATAAAGCTTGTTTCCTCTTATCCAATTCTCTGGTCACTGTCTCAGTTTCACTATCGGTCAGTGTCACTTCTTCTTTGCTTCAGCATTAATGGTCATGTCTGATAACCTGCAGTACAAACATGAGCTGGAACTGTGAATGTGGAGAAAGATGGAAGTAGAAATTGCTTTTTCATAAAATAATTCATGAAAATAAATGAAAAGATTAAATACTGACAGAGCTCCTCTGATATATACAACAAAGTCAAGCTTACACAGCTTTACTTTAAACTGCTTCACAAACTGGTTTGAATGATTACAATCACACACAGTACCACATATATAAAAATGTAAAAATATGGCTCTTTCATGTCATAGTGTAAAGAAACAGGAGACACTTTTCCTCCAGGTGCAGACTTGATCAATGAACTCACCTTACACTGGAACATGTTGCAGTCTGTGAGCAACACACTGACGGTCAACACATGTTCATTTGTTTTTACAAGCTAGAAAACCAGCCTTATCTCTATTTAGCTCCAAAGGGACATTAAAGGGGGCAGCACGGTGGCACGGTGGTTAGCACTGTTGCCGCACAGCAAGAAGGTCCTGAGTTCAATTCCACCATCAGGCCAGGGTCTTTCTGTGTGGAGTTTGCATGTTCTCCCCGTGTTTGCGTGGGTTCCCTCCGGGCACTCCGGCTTCCTCCCACCGTCCAAAGACATGCAGCTTGTGGGGATAGGTTAATTGGATAATCGAAATTGTCACTGAGTGTGAATGATGTGTTGGCCCTGTGACAGACTGGCGACCTGTCCAGGGTGTACCCTGCCTCTTGCCCTATGACAGCTGGGATAGGCTCCAGCGCCCCCCGCGACCCTGAAAAGGATAAGCAGAAGCGAATGAATGGATGGATGGGACATTAAGGGTACCTCAAGTGGTCCCAAGTGGGTCATTGGAACCGCTTGAGACAATAACAATATCCATGATGTCACAGGAGAAAATTATGTTTTCTAAAAGTGGAACCAAAGAAGAATATTCAGGGAAAACTAAGTTGCCCTAATATAGATCTTGTGGTACTCCGGAAGACAGAAGATGATAAGATGAGGATCATCCTGTTCCAAATGTGAGAGAGAACATTCAGTCGGGGATAGACAACGAACCAAATCCAGATCTGCATGTAACTTGAATCAAACATTTCTGAGAGGAATGGCTGTGTACGATGACTTACCTGCCAGCTCTCCTCTATTTAACATCAAGTTGTTTCACTAGCCGTGAGATGAATAGATTCATAAATCCTGGTCCAGGGAAGACAAAACAGACGGTCAGGGCAACCAAATGATCGACATCAGTAACACTGCTATTTCCAGTTTAACATGGCAATCAAATAATGATTCACTTGATTCACTTTCGATATGTATAATAGAAATAAGACAAACTATATCAGTAAAGGAGATTGAAAGAAGGATGAACAATGCTTTCAGTGTTCAGGTTCTGATGTAAGTCAAGGCATTACCAAATATTGGATTTAAACCTGCAGGATGTGCGCTGATGCATTAAGAATTCATTTTAAATGATCCAGCTCTAGTCTTTACATTTCACGCCAACTTTGCAACACATGACAAAGAGAAAGAGGGAGGAAGATAACTTTACACAGAGGAAGAAGGTCCATCAGTTATGGATTTTCTCTTCTTTCGGAAACCTTGAAACAGCTCTGTGAAGCTTGCACTATGTTTTCCTGCAGAGGAAACAAACAACTGTGATTCAAAGTCTCAGTTAACTTAATAATTATAATAAATTTTATTTGAAAGCGCCTTTCAGAACACTCAAGGACACTGCACACAGCAGAATAATAAAAGCAACATAAAAGCAAACAGTTTACACAATCATAAAAGCATAAGACATAAAACAAATTTAAAATAGCAGAGTGGAGAGGTTACACACATCATGTGGCTCTTAATGTGTCTTTAACCTCAGGTGTGATTCATCAAGAATATTTGAATCACTGGAATCAAGATTGCAACCAGTGAAATCGAAGAAAATTATGAGAACCTTTCCTCATTTCAACACAAAGCAGAACCAAAAATGACACTATAATAGATCATGTTTAAATATTGTTATATTATCAGTTTCAGAAAAGGGTATTATTTGAATCTCTTTCTGACCCATCTAACACTCAACAGAAATGGACGCTTACTGTTTTCACAGCAGTTCCTCCACTAAAGTAGTAGAAGGTGGAGGAAGCTACATTTACTGACCTCTGACAGTAAGCGTCACTCCTTTCTGTCTCAGGATGTCTTCACCCTGGGAGACTGTGCACATGTAGAAACCACTGTGGGTGTTTTGGGGGTCTTTCAGGGTCAGACTGAGGTCTCCAGTCCTCAGAGGCTCTTCATTCATCTCTGTGCGACCTCTGTAATCCGGTCCCTGTTCTTCTAGCTGGTTTTGGCTGTGCTGATAGGTGTGGACTGTAACTTTGGAATCACCACGTCTCCACTCAACTGTGACATCATCGGGTAAATCAAGAGTGGTTTTAAAGGGCAGCAGCACAGACTTCTTCCCCTTTGTTACTTCGACTATTTCCACCTTGTAGCCTGATAAAATACAACATGAGCTGTAAATACAGACAAATTATAAATTTACTGACCTCAGAGGAGTTTACTGACCTCTGATACTGAGTATCACTACTTTCTGTTTCAGGATGGCTCCATCTTTTTTGTAGACGGTGCAGGTGTAGACTCTACTGTCAGTAAGTCGAGGGTAATTTAGGGTCACACTAAGGTCCCCGGTTATCAGTAGTTCTTCCTTCATCTCAGTGCGGCCTTTGTAGTCCTGATGTTGATCTTCATGCTTGTTTTGGCTGTTCTCATAAACAAGGACCTTCACATCTTCAAGGTCTGAACGTCTCCACTCCACTCTGATGTCCTCAAGCAGGTCAGCTGTGGTTTTGAAGGGAAGCAGAACACGCTTCACCCCCCGTGTCACCTCCACTGTCTGAAGCTTGTAGACTGAATAAAGTAGAAGACAAGTTGTACAGACAAGCATAAGCTATGTGCTGCATTTCATTTACACAGTGTCAGATCCCAACAAAAGTATATCTGAGGAAAATAACTCTACAAAACCAAAGAGAGAACCACACTGATGAAAAAATCTCCTCTGAGCAACACATGTGAGGTCAGTTCCTTGATCATTAATGTGCAAATTGTCTGACCTCAAACCCATTGTTCCTTTAGTGGGCTGGTTTCAGTCATTATGCAAATGTACTGTTTATAAGATTGGGGAAACCTGCAGTCAGCGGACACTGAAGAAGTCACTTGGATGAGTGACAAAACATTTCTCCCACAAAACGCTACGTCCAGCTAAACAGAATCAACTTTTTCGGCACTCTTTGTTTTGTTGACTGTGGCCTCCCCTCAATGAGTTTCATGATGTAGTCACCTGAAATGATTTTAACGTAACAGGTGTGCCTGTCAGGGTTCATTTGTTGAATTTCTTGCCTTCTTAATGGGGTTGGGCCATCAGGTGTGTGTGCAGAAGTCAGGTTGGTACACAGCTGACGGCCCTATTTGACAACAGTTAGAATTCTTTACAGCTAAGTAAAGAGAAACGACAGTCCATGATTACTTTAAGAACTGAAGGTCAGTCAGTCAGGAAAAATGCTAAAACTTTGAATGTGTCTCCAAGTGCAGTCACAAAAACCACCAAGTGCTGGTGAAACTGGCTCACATGAGGATCGCCCCAGTAAGGGAAGACCAAGAGTCACGTCTGCTGCTGAGGATAAATTCATCTGAGTCACCAGCCTCAGAAATTACAAGTTAACAGCAGCTCAGATTAGAGCTCAGATAAATGCCACACAGAGTTCCAGTAGCAGACACATCTCTACATCAGCTGTTCAGAGGAGACTGTGTGAATCAGGCCTTTATGGTCAAATAGCTGCTAAGAAACAATGACTAGACAATAAGGAAAAACAACAAGCAGAAGAGATTTGTTTGGGTCAAGAAACACAAGGAATGGACATTAGACCAGTGGAAATCTGTGCTTTGGTCTGATGAGTCCAAATTTAAGATCTTTGTTTTTTTGGATTCTCCTGCTGTTTTAAGTTGGTGACATTGTGGGGGATGTATTCAAAACTGAAGGCACACTGAACCAGCATGGCTACCACAACATCCTACCACATGCCATCTTATCCGGTTTGCATTTAGTTGGACCACCATTTATTTTTCAACAAGTCAATGACTTGTTGAAAATGTGAACACACCTCCAGGCTGTGTAAGGGCTATTTGACAAAGAAGGATGGCCTGGCCTCCACAGTCACCTGACCTAAACACAATGGAGATGGTTCTGGACAAGTTTTCTCCCCAACAGAAAACAATGTTGACAAAACATTTTGCACCGTCACAGGCACCTGCGGTAGCACCCAAAAGGAAGACGCTGATGCTAACCATCGCACAAGAAATTGGGCTGTCACTGTCATTATATTATGCTGCTATTCATACTGTCATACTGTCATTATATTAATGCTGCTATCCTGTAAATATCATACTTACTTTTGTTTGAGTACTTATGTTTGTTTTATTGTACCTTTTATATCTTACTATTTTTTATTTATTATATTTATTATTGCATTTTGCACCAAGGGAGTGGCACTCCAATTTCGTTGTACCCTGTACAATGACAATAAAGGCTATTCTATTCTATTCTATTCTATTCTGGATGATAGGTTTGTAGTTTGAACCTATTCGCTGGAACGTTCAGGACAATTTGCTACACAGCAAAGAACAAGACACAAGTAGGCAACGTTCTTTGTGTTACTCATGCATGAGGAGGCCTGCCTGGAGCCAAGTGTCGTTCCACCCACTTGACCACCGTCAGACTCTCAGCCAGGTTCCCCATAGCACTCCTTTTATTGTGGTTACATGAATATGCATAGGTTCATTAACATATGACATCTTATATAGGTATGCATGTGAACAAAGAATACCCTGTGTGTGTGTGTGTGTGTGTGTGTGTGTCTGCGTGTGTATGGGGTCAAGATGTAACCCCAGGAAGACTCCCCAAAGCTGGTGCCAGGAGTCTAGCGGTCCATCTGAACAAAAGGCTCTTATACTTAACCAGATATACGTGTGTTTGCTATACCATATATAAGCAAGAGAAGATACGACCTCTCTTAGCAGGTGTGTGATCTATGCCAGAACACTCTGAAGAGGAGTGGACGCACTCCCCTCTTCATGCTACACAGAGTTGTTACAGACATTCTTTCAATCTACAAATGATTATACACTTCTAAGCATATATGAGTTAATATTTCTAAGCATAAATGACAATAAACAATACAAATCTAACACTGGACATGCTAAAAAAAAGGTAGAAGTTACTGGTTTTTTTGGATTATAAGGCGCGTTAAGTGAAACAAAACAGTCAGATAAGTGAAACTTTACTCAACTTGTAACTCTTGCTTCCTCTAATTCTGCACCATTGATTCATTAATGTTGAATTCTCTGGCAGCTGCTCTATTTCAATGTTCTGGACCTGAAAACAGGGTTTGATCTTTGGTTTCATTCTATAATGCTGGACTTATTTTTCTATGAAGGTTTGAACTTTGAGAGTTTTTAAGAGAGAAACATGAAACTGTTCATGCCTGTCTGAGAAAAGTATATGAAGTGTGTAGTGAGGGGTTTTACAGCCTTAAACCATCTATAATAATTGTAAAAAATAACGTTGACTACTACACAGATTTCAACTGTCACAGGTTATTTTTAGGACATAACTCCCGCGATAAACGAGGGACCACTGTATAGAAAATAAAAATACCAATAAATAGAAAAAAACCTTTAACAGCAGGATTTAAATGAATGTTGTGCTTACAGAGAAACGCAGAGAAATTTCAGCCCTTGCTTTTCTAACCTGTAGATCAAAGGATCAAAAAGACGTTCCAAAGATGGGTCTTTCTCATATTGCATCTCAGCCAACTGTAGATAGGACACCTCTAGGTTTCTTGTAAAGACCACAGATTCATGTTTTTTTTATACAGTCAATGGAGTCTAGAGAGTTGACAAAAGGAAATGACAACATACCACAGCCTCTGTGATGTGCTTACTGACCTTTGACACTGAGCACCACCACTTTCTGTTTCAGGACTTTTCCATGCGTGGAGACGATGCAGGTGTAGACTCCGCTGTCAGTGATGCCGAGTTCTTTCAGGGTCAGACTGAGGTCTCCCATTCTCAGTGCCTCTTTGTTCATCTCTGTGCGACCTGTGTAAACCTCGTCCTGTTCACCTGAAAGGTGCTGGCTGCTCTGAAACGTGTGAACTTTCCTGTGTTTGGAGTCTGAGCGTCTCCACTCCACTGTGGCATCCTGTGGAAGGTCATCTTTGGTTTTAAAGGGCAGCAGGACAGACTTGTTCCATTCTGTCACCTCCACCGTCTCCATCTGGCTCTCTGAGAAGAGGACAAAGCAGAAATTGAGACAGACAGACATCAGTGAGTGTACAAAAGGCCAGCCAGTCGGCGGAACTGACAAACAGAGCCACATCTGCCGAGTAAATACATCAGCACACAGCTGCCGACCAGCCAATGAGCGGTGAGGCAACCCATCCTCTTCACCAATAAGAAGACACAATTCTACCTCATCATTACGCACACACGTCGACGCAGAGAGTTTGGTCGGAGCTGCAGGTGTGGAGAGTCAGCAGAGTTTTACTCACCATGTGGATTTTCGTTCCTTCTAATGCTGTTAGTGGTGTGCGTCCATGAGACTAAACCACACCACACACCATCACTTCACCACACGGCATATAGCATTTTACAGCCTGTTAAATCCCCTCACTCACATTATGGATGTGTACCTCGGCTTCGTGTTAAAGAAATGAGTGAACAACATATACCTGAGTGGCAGTGGATTTTGTGGATAAGCCATCTGTTCTTATCGGACAACCCTGTTGAGATTGTGGATTCATAGAGTCAGCCTCTTTTCTGCAGAAATTCTGCAGAGATTCACCATATATACAAGTACACAGCCTGATGAAGCAGTCAGAAACAGTACCTCTGTTTGGTGAATTTGAGCAGAACCAGGTTGTTCTGCCTCTTTTCTGCAGAAGTTCTGCTGATTCACCTCTTTTCTGCAAAATTTTCAGCCCTTTTACCCTTCTACACCTCTTTTTTAGCAGAAATCTGTCCTTCTCTCAGTCTTCAAACTCTGGAAATGAAGCCGTTTCTTCTCTCGTCATATCTCCGCGACGGAGGTACAAAGAGCTATAAAAATCGCAGACAAAATACACCAAAGTCCGCTGATTCACCCAGTACAAGAATTATGCTGCTAGCCCTCCTAGTTTTTGAGTTACACAACGTTTTGTAACTCCAAAAAACGGCGCTTTTCGCCGCTCACCGCGATCTATTTTCTGACTGCCCAAATGTCTGTCTTTCAGCCGCCCGCCCCCTTGCCAGGTGGTGCAATCAGTAATGACACAGCTCTGCACCTCAAAGGTCGTGGGTTCAATCCCACCTTGGTCAACATTTGTTTTTTCACTACAAATTTATACACTATCACAGACCTGTCATTTATATTGATCATTTATTACAATTCTGCAAAGTTTTATAATTTTAGCAGCTTTTCTAATATGGACCGAAATACATACAAGTACCCAGCCTAATGAAGCAGACAGAGGCAGTAGCTCTGATTGGTGAATTTGAGCAGAATCAGGTTGTTCTTTCATTTCATTTCTTTATTTATTTCACACATGGTTCATCGTGTTTCTTTTTCTACATACAGAAACTTCTGCCTCTTTTCAGCAGAAATTCTGCTCATTCACCTCTTTTCAGCGCAACGTTCTGCTTCTTTGCCTCTTTTCAGCAGAAATTCTGCTGATTCATCTCTTTTCTGCTCATTTCAGCCTTTTCACCTTTTTCAATGCTTTCATCTTTTTCAAATCATAGAGTTAAAATCAAAATATAGTATTTGTACCAAAGCATTGTATTTGTACGGAGTACAGTATTTCTGCCAAATCATAGAATTACTGCAATTTCATAGTATTTTGAGGAATCCCTTTTGTTATAGTATTACTTCTAAGTCATAGTATTTCTGCTTTGTCATAGTATTTGTACTGAAACATAGTATTTCTGCCAAATCATAGTATTACTGCTATTTCATAGTATTTGAGTGAAATTACAGTGTTTAAGCAAAAACATTGTATTTCTGCTACTGTATTTCCGCTGTATTACGTAGTGGCAAAGTAGGAGCCTGACTGTTACTAAGTGCATCAGTGTACATAGGTCATCTCTTGTGTTGGAGTGCCCTCTTGTGGCGCCTTTTGGGTAGTGCCTTAGTAAAGGTGAACACTGCAAAGTAGTGGTATCAGACTGGTTTGTAGTGGAGGAATTTGTTGCCAGTTTCTTTCATCTTTAATCCGTATTCATGTTTTAATGTAATAACTTTTGTGGCACAATTACCACAATATGGCAGAAATACTATGTTTTGGCACAAATACTTTGATTTGGTAAACTTTAGCTTCCTCACCACTTTTTAGCAAAATTTTCATTTTTTTCACCCCTTTTCAGCACAAATTCCAGGTTTTTTGGCTGTTTTCAGAAAAAAAAAACTCTTTTCAGCAGAAACTCTGCTGATTCACCTCTTTTCTGCAAAATTTTCAGCCTTTTCACCTCTCATCAGCACAATTCTCAGCAGCTTCTGCTAATTTCAGAAGCTGCTTGTTCGGAGGCCAAACAAAAGCATGACACATTTGTCTGTTTCTATAAACTGGTGTCAAACACAAATATGAAGAGTTTCATTGACAGACTCCAAAATGCCCCCACAGTGAATCAAAGGGAAATCCTACAGTGTGGCAGAGAATCTTAATGGCTCCAACATCAACACATCCACAATGTTCGATCCAGTTCTACCTCACAGAGTTACTAAGACACACCCTCTGCCAGCATTGCAACAGCTCCACCTGCTTCACCTGCCTCCTCAGCCTCTGTACACCTGAAGAGAAAAGAAAGGCTCCAAAAGCTCAAATCTACAAAGGATTCATGAAGTTTCATCCAACAATAACATGTTTGCCTTCCACAGTGTGCTGTTAGACACCACTGTACCTCTGCCATTTCAAAAAGAGCAGCTTGGGAACATTTTGGCTCCAAACACTTTGTGTTTAAGTTCCTAATCTTTGTTTTCTTTGTGAACAACATCTGGAGCTTTTTGACTCATAGAAACATCATTTTGTTCTTTAGATGACAGCAGATTGGGACTGAATAATCAATCACTATCAAACCAATAAAGATGCTGATTTTACAGGAACTTTGTTGGAGAAGCTGTAAAGACATGAAACTGGTGGAGATCCCAAACCAGTTGATAGTGCTGATTATTCCAAATAAAGCTGTTTTCCATTTGAGATGAAATGACTTTCTGTCCTGATATATAATAAAGATGTTGGTTGTTTTTGAGCCCCTGTATTAAAAGTAGATCCAGTTTAAAGTCAGCTTGAGTTTGATGTCTTTATGTCAAAGCTGCTCATGATGTTGAGCTGCTGATGGAATAAAAACAGTGAAAAATCTGCCTCAATATAAAAGCATGTAGTCCAGACTTAAATGTAGCCTATTGTTAGCTGAGGTCCACACACAGTGTTTGACAGTGTAAACTGTGTGAAAGGGCTGCTGGTGGAGCTCACTAGGATGAGCAGGTGATCATGTGCCACGAGGTGGAGAGCAGCTGGCCTGGTTTTGATTCTGACCACATCCCCTTTCTCTCTCCCTCTGCTTTGCTGTCACTTATCTTCACTGCTCTGTCCAATAAAGCTGAAAAAGGCCCCAAATCAAAGAAATCTGCAGCCTCTGAAATGTCTTCTGTTTCCTTCCAGAGGCCGACGGCTTTTTCACCGTCAGCCCATCAGACAGTCCAGCAGCATTTATGATGATATCATGATGTTGAAGAGACAGCTATGGTGGCCTCCCATGACCCCCAGCCTCATCTACACTGAGATGCAGACATTTGAAAACATTCAGCAGACAACTGAATAATAGTCCAACACAACAGTCTGTGTACAGACACACACTGACCTTTCATATAGTCAAAGGAGTCAATCAAACAGTGTTGCGGTAGTGGCTCCGCAACAGCCACTACCAAACAACAATTGAGTTCTTTTTACACATCTCCCAGCCTCTGGCCAATTGACCACTTTTCAGTGTTCATACCGTAAAAAAAAACCAAAAAAAAAAAACCATCCACCCATAAAAATGAAAAATCACCATCGGCCCACCGGGCAAATTCCCGGTATGCCCGATGGCCAGTCCAGCTATGCACACAGGCCACCGTATCACCATTATTTAGAGAATTTTAATCTAATTAGATGATAAAGTAATAAAATAGACATAAATAAGGATTTAGCTGATAAATCCATTATTTCACATTTTTATAAAAATATGAAAAATATTTTACATTATTCTAGATGAACTCTTAATTATAGTTATATATAAAACTTTATACAGGTGAATAAATTTAGAAATAACTGAAAATAAAACCTAACAGGAAAACTAAACTAAGAAACCCTAAACCAACCAAACAGAGTAGCTAAAAATAAGCAAGAAGTCCAAAGTACAAAAACACCAAACCTGGGACCGTGACATATTCAGTCTATTCAAATGTCCAGCATGGATATATAAAGAATGTGACACTGCAGTGAAATGGAGCCCTGCTGATTCAGACGCTCTTCTGGTTTCACACTGACCACCTACTAAAGCTAACATGCTAACACTAGCATCACTGCATGCAGCCCCACTCTAAAAATAAACCATTTACCCCCTAAGGGTGTGGGGGTGAGGCCATGGCAAGTCACGACAACAAGGAAGATGTGTGATTGTAAATTTGGAAGCACAAAAGTTTGTTTCAGTGTGTTTGTGTTAGCACCTCCTTCTGGTGGAGGTCAAAGGCCTCCAGTCCCACTGCAGCCATGAGCTAGCAGAGGATTAGCAAGCTTACCCGAGATGCCATGTCAGTCAGAGTTTCGCCAGACACCACCTTCATCTAAGCTGCTATATATGATATGCATGTGTTTTCTAATTCTAATAATTGCACTTCCACAGGACACGGGCACAAGATAACCTGTTTAGGAAACTGCACCAAGGGTTTCGGTTGGAGCCAGTGTTGGTCAGACTTGAGTCACATTTCAAACCACTGGAAAAATACTTAGCAAGTAATAATGAAAACACCCACAGACTTGTTATATCCTGTTTAGTCCTGTATTTGATATCAATGTGCTGTTAAGAGAGGATCTTATGTCTTCTTTTACAAAGCAAGCACCTTTGTTTTATGATGTTTGTGTATAAATGAATGTAGGTGTATTTATAAGTGTGAAGGCGCCCTGAGAGAAAAGACTGAAGCTTGTGCCAAAGAAAGAAAGAAAGATCAGCATTAATAAATACGAGCACAGAAGGAGCCCAAGCACGTGTTTCTTTTTCAGATTTCTCTAAAAGTGTGTATTAATTTGTTCCATCTGTCTTCTTCACAATAAACAATAGCTAACAGACACACATGCACTCTGTGTCACTTCACAGGGGCTGATGAAAGTGGACACAGTAAAGGGAGTGCTGGACCTGCTCTACAGATCCTGGACTCTGTTAACAGACTTTATTCTGCAGCATAAACAGATGATGTAAAACTATAACAAATATATGAAAAATGTAGAAAAGTTTAACATTGTGACTGTTCACATTAGTGAAGCTGTTACTTTGCTGGCAGGTGAAAAAAAACCCCTAAAGCTGAGTATTATTAAACATGTGCTGCACGAGAGAGTTTCAGTGGCCCTGCTTTATCATGTGCTTGCTGACCACCTCGTCCTGAAACCTCTTCATCATCCTCACAGTTGTGTGAAGAAAGAGGGAAGCAGGTGAAGATGGAAACCATCTGTGCTCCTGTGTGCGTCTATGGTCATATCTATTGTGTACCTATAGACAAATACAAACATAAACACCTGGCACTGCACAAGAGTCTCTACTGGAGCAACCTGCAGATGTCAGAGATGTGATTAGAGGGTAAAGTGGACTAGTGAGTGCCATTTATTTTGTTGTTGTCTGCTGGGGGACAGCATCAGCTCCAGAGATGCCATCAGGATCAGCAAACTAATCTGCAAGGCTGGAAGTGTCACTGAAGGAGTTTGAGTCAGTGAGGGACTCAAACTTATTCTGTGAGTCTATTGCATCCATGTCTGACTCAAATGTAGTGAAAAACTTAGCAAAATGTGTAAAATGTATTTTTGGCATAGTGTAGGTTATTATACAGCCAGGCTGCCTCCTGGCTGCATGCCAAATATCCTTGGGCAAGGTACTAACCCCATGTTTGCCTACTGGTGGTGGTCAGAGGGCCCGGTGGCGCCAGTGTCCGGCAGCCTCGCCTCTGGCAGTGCTGTCCCAGGGCAGCTGTGGCTACAATGTAGCTTGCCATTGGCAGTGTGTGAATGTGTGTGTGAATGGGTGGATGACTGAATGTAGTGTGAAGCGCTTTGGGGTCCTTAGGGACTGAGTAAAGCACTATATAAATGCAGGCCATTTACCATTTTATACATTAATAGAATAGAACAGATCTTTACTGTCACTCTTACAAGAACAATGAAACACAGTTTGGCATCTCTCCCTCAGCAGCAGGTTGACTTTTACACTAAAATTCCTTCAGAATAAGAAAAAAATGAAAGAAATTGAGAAACTAAAAAAAATAGACTTAAAGTTTAGGAGGTGCGTACACTTCCATAGTACACAGGGAATGTATGTAATGACTAAGTATCTACACAGAAATGTACAAGTTATATACAAGCCCTCACCACCCACTGCAGTTTCCTCTTGTCCTCCACAGCAGCTGAACCACAGTGTGCAGCAGAAGGATCTCCATGGTAGAAGTTCATTAGCAGTTTGTGATTAGCATTCTTAGACATACGTAGATCTCAAATTAAAAACCAATGATTGATGCAAAACTCATTTGTTGCTTTGAGTTTGGTTTCATGCCCTGGTGGACGGGGCTGTGGCTCCCCACACCCTCTAAAAAAAAGCTCCTTATTTCACACGCTGGGATCATTTGGCCTTCAGTGGTGTTCTGGCTGACACACCGGAGTGACCAGAGTGCTAAAGAGTGAATCAGACACACCAGTGTCATCCCTGATATCTCCACTATATTTAATCGTCCTTCAGCTTGTGGCTGCAGTTAGGTTGTTAGCTAGTTAACTGGTTTGCTAGTTAGTGCATTAGCTTGTCTGTTAGTTAGCTGGTCTGCTAGTTAGCCGGTGTGCTAGTTAGCCAGTGTGCTAGTTAGCCGATTTGATAGTCACCTGGTGTGCTAGTTAGCTGGGAGCTAACTCACTAAAACATTTGATGCTAAACTGTCTAAACTGTGTGAGCAACTTTCCTGGCTGCTCTGTGTTACTCTCCAGCCTCTTTTAAATAGTCCTCTCAGTTCTTTCCTCCTTACAAACTAGAAAACCTTCTTTGTCAGCTTCTCCACACCCGAGCTGTAGCTAAGGTGCTACCAGCATGCAGGCTCGGTGTGTCTCACTCAACAGTTACACTCGTCACCCAGACTAACACCACTCCACATGTTCATCACTAGGAGGCGCTAAAAGACCACATACAGTGAGATTATCACTAAATGTCTGCTGTGTCTGATGGTTGGGTTTTTACTAACTGGCTACACGAGCACGATTAGCTGCAGTTCTATCTTTGTAAAAGAGACTCAGTGACAATGAGACACATACTGTGTGACTGCTGCGACTTTACAGCTGGGCCTCATTCACTGACATCTGACAATCTATATCACACTTAAAGCTTTCTGTAAATGAAAGAATCAGTGAAAACGAGGCACTTCAGTCAATTTTAAACACAAACTCTGAACGTAACCTGCTCCAGACCAGGTTATAGGTTAAGCATCAGTAACCATGGTGATGTAGCCAGGTAAAAACAGAGCTAGACAGAGGCAGACAAACATTTATGCTAACAACCACACATCTCCAGTTAACCCAGCATACACGTTTTTGGACTGTGGGAGGAAGCAGAGAGAACCCACACAGGCCACATATCACCCTTATTTACAGATGGTGGTGGTCAGAGGGCCCGGTGGCGCCAGTGTCCGGCAGCCTTGCCTCTGTCAGTGCGCCCCAGGGTGGCTGTGGCTACAATGTAGCTTGCCATCAGCAGTGTGTGAATGGGTGGATGACTGAAAGTGTAAAGCGCTTTGGGGTCCTTAGGGACTAGTAAAGCGCTATACAAATACAGACCATTTACCATTTACCCTAATTTACAGAATTATAATTTAATTAGGTGATAAAGTAAAAAATAAATCACATTTTAATCAAAAAATATTGTGAACTATATTCATAAATCAACTTTTATTCAAGTAAGTAAGTAAAATATATTTATATAGCACATAATCTCGTTTGTATAGAAATGTCTTCAGCTGCTTTTTAAAAGAGTCAGTGGAGTCTAGAAAGGGTAAAGACAACAGTAGGGAGTTCCACAGCCTCGGTGCCTAAAAAGCCTGATCCCCACGTGTTTTGAACCGAGTCCGTGGGACCAACAGTAACCTCTGACCTAAAGACGTAAGTGCTCGGGATGAAGCACAAGGTTTCAACAGGTCAGAGATGTATGGAGGAGCTTCACCATGTACAGCTCTAAAAGGGCAAAGCGGCGTGGCTGATGTTAATGACAAGGTGATCCAGTGATCCAAGGGACAGCTCAGGGACATTGTGTGTTCGCTCAGACACATGAAAAATTAGAGGGAACATTGGACATAATCCTTATTTTGCAACCACATCTCAGTCAGACACATAAAATCTAGAGACCCTTTAATAAGGAGATCGCTTAGAATAAATGAATAAATGTTTGTTATGGAGCGAACATTAAATACTGGTTCCGGTAGATGGACGCTCTCAAGCACAGCAATGTAAATCACACACACACACACACACATACACATACACACACACACACACACACACACACACACACGTGTCTATATATACATTACACATGCATACACATACATACACAAAGCTGTGTAAACAAACTGTAAATAACCAATCTAAACTTATATACATAAAATACAGAAATGAAATGAGGTGGAATGACTACAACAGTATGTACATAAGGTGCAGTTGCAGTCTGGCAGTGGGAGCAATGTGACAGGTCAACTGCTTAGAAGGGAGATGGCGAGGGGAAAGAAACTGTTCCTATGTCGGGTGGTCCTGGTCTGCAGGCTTCTGTACAGTCTACCAGAGGGCAGCAGATCAAAAAGTCTGTGTCCAGGGTGTGAGGGGTCTGTGATGATTTTCCCTGCCCGTTTCCTGGTTCTTGAGAGGTACAGATCCTGGATGAATCTTCCACTTCGGGTCCTGGGAGATGGTGGTAACCAGGAATTTGAAGATCTTCACAGTCGACACAGGGCTGTCTGATATGGTAGGGGGGGGGCAGAGTTGAGGGATGTCTCCTGAAGTCCACTGTTATCTCTACAGTTTTAAGAGTGTTCAGCTCCAGATTGTGCTGACTGTACCAGAGTACCAGCCACTCAACTTCCTGCCGGTATGCAGACTCATCACCATCCTGAATGAGGCCAATGACGGGGATGTCATCTGCAAACTTTAGGAGTTTAACAGCCGAGTTCTTGGAGTTGCAGTCATTAGTGTAGAGGGAGAACAGTAGTGGTGAGAGGACACATCCTTGAGGGGCACCAATACCGAGGGACCGAGTTTCAGAGGTGATCTCCCCCAGCCCTCACTTGTTGCTTTCTATCCGTCAGGAAGCTGGTGATCCACTGACAGGTAGCTGGTGACACGCTGAGCTGGGAGAGTTTGGAGGAGAGAAGTTCAGGCACGATGGTGTTAAAAGCCAAACTAAAAGCCACAAACAGGACCCTGGCATAGGTTCCCGGGCGGTCGAGGTGTTGCAGGATGTAATGCAGCCCCATGTTCACTGCATCATCCACCGACATGTTTGCCCGGTAGGCAAACTGCAGAGGGTCCAGCTGGTGGTCTGTAATGTCCTTCAGATGGGCTAACACCAGTCGTTCAAAGGATTTCATGACCACAGACGTCAAGGCAACAGGTCTGTAGTCATTCAGTCCTGTGATGGTGGGTTTCTTGGGAACAGGGATGATGGTGGAGCGTTTGAAGCAGGAGAGGAGAAGAGAGGGTGGTGGTGGTCGTTGAGTCTGGATTGGGGAGGGTGGGGGTGGTCATTAAGACTGGATTGGGGAGGGTGAGGGTGAAGGGGAAGAGGTGGGAGGTGTGTTGGGGGTCAGTGTCTGAAGCAGTGTCTCTGGGGAGGGGAGGGTGAGGCGTGGGAGTCTGTCCGTCTCAAACCTGCAGTAGAATGTGTTTAACTCGTTTGCCAGGTCTTTGTTTGCTTTTAACAGTGGGTGGGGGGCATCTGTAGCTGGTGATTTCCTGCAGGCCCCTCCACACTGACACAGGGTCGTTGGCTGAGAGCCGTTCTTCCAGCTTCTGGGAGTAGATCCTTTTAGCTGCTTTGATCTCCTTGGTCAGTGTGTTCCTGGCTTGCTTGTACAGGGCCCTGTCACCACTTCTGTAGGCGTCCTCCTTGGCCTTACGAAGATGTTGGAGTTTAGGAGTGAACCATGGTTTATTGTTGTTGCATTTGCAAAAGGTCTTTGTTGGCACACACACGTCTTCACAAAAAACTGATGTATGATGTCACAGTGTCCGTGAGCTCATCCAGGTTATCAGATGCAGCTTCAGAAACAGTCCAATCAGTGCAGTCAAAACAGTCCTACAGTTCCTGCTTTGCTGCGTTAGTCCACTTCTTCACAGTTTTGACTACGGGCTTGGCACGTTTGAGTTTTTGCCTATAAACTGGATTAAGATGGACCAGGCAGTGATCAGAATGTCCCAAAGCTGCCCGGGGCACAGAGCGATAGGCATCTTTTAGAGTGGTGTAACAGTGATCCAGTATGATGTTGTCCCTGGTGGGGCAGTCTATATGCTGTCTGTATTTAGGGAGTTCGTGTTTAAGGTTTGCTCTGTTAAAATCCCCAAGGATAATTGTAAACGAATCTGGGAATTTCCTTTCCAGGGTGGTGATCTGGTCAGCCAGCTCGCACAGTGCGTTGTTCGCGTTGACCTGAGGACGGATGTAAACTCCAACCAGCATGAAGGAAGAAAACTCCCGCGGTGAATAAAATGGTTTACAATTGATGAAAAAACTTTCCAAGTGTGGGCTGCAGTGTTTCTGTAACACTGTGACATTAGTACACCAACCTTCATTAATGTAGAAGCAGACTCCACCACCCTTTGTTTTCCCTGAGAGCTCCGTTTCGCGGTCCGCCCGGTGAAGTTGGAAGCCCTGCAGATTTAAGACAGCGTCTGGGACTCACTCACTGAGCCAGGTTTCAGTGAAGCAGAGGGCAGCAGAGCTTGCAAAGTCCTTGTTAGTTGTTTAAGAGCAGTAATTCATCGACTTTGTTTGGAAGAGAGCGGAGATTTGCGAGGTGAATGGAGGGGAGTGCCGTGCGGAATCCTCGCTGACGTAGTTTCACCAGCGCACCAGCGTGAGTCCCCCGTCTACGTCTCCTCCAGGAGCCACAGAGAGCTGCTGCACCTCCAACTAAAATCTCCAATAAACTTTCTGGGTTTGTGAAAAATGGATAAGAAATATAGTAAGACGACTGCCTGATGTTTAGCAGTTGATCTCTGGAGAAATTGATGTGGTCTGAGTGACCAAAAGCGCAGAAAATAAACAGAAACAAGAAAAGTGTGAGAGAGCGCAGTACTGAGGCTGCCAGCCGTGGCGCCATCTTGAATGTCTCCGTGAAACACATAACAATGTGTCAGAGGGGCTAAAGGATAAGAGCTCATGTTCTTATAGGCTGGATCTGGATCGTGCTTTGATTAGAGTTAAATACAAAAATATTTCAGAAATGCTGACATGTCCTGCTGGAGTGAAATATTTGAAGTATCATATTTGACTAAGTTGTGGTGGACCACTGGAAGGCTCCACTCAAACCCAGTTCTCAGGAAGTGTTATTGCTGTGTTTTGGAGGGAAAAGTATTCAGTTGTGTGGTGATGAGCAATAAACGAGCAGTGTTAATCGAGAGCTCTCGTGTCGTCTTTGTTTACCTCCACATTGGTGACCCCTGACTCGAACATGCTGCAGTCCGATGGTGGCACCGACTCAGCAGCCACCAGCCCTCTGCCTCCGGCTGCAGCTGCATTTGCTGTGGCGCTCGAGCTGCCGGACTTTTGGCTTCACGATCCCCGTCGTGGTTCGTCCACGTGGAGGCTGTTTGCCCTTCGTGGCATCTCGGCTGACGACACGAAATATCACCATGTGGTGCTCTCTCTCGACCCGCTAGCAACCCGTCGTGCGTTGACTCTCCTCCGGGACCCACCCACCCGAGGGAAGTACGCCGCCATTAAGGAGCTGATTCTTCGGCGCTATGCCCTTTTCGATGCAGAGCGAGCCAAGAAGCTCCTCCCCCTCTCAGGCCTGGGTGGCGGTACGGCTCTCGAACTGATGGAGCATATGCTATCCTTTCTCGGACCGGACGACAGGGAATTCCTCTTCACCCACATCTTCCTCCGACAGCTGCCGGCGGCTGTGAGAGCCGGCCTCGCCAACTCTCCGCCTCTGGGCACGAAGGATTATCGCTCCCTAGCTGAGGACGAGGATCATATTCTCCTGGCTACCCGCGCTTTCCACGATCACGACCTAGTTCCAGCCTCGCGGGCGGCGCCTTCCACTTCCCTGCTGACCTGCCCTGACGTATTCGATCCTTCGCTGATGGCAAAGATCGCAGCACAGCGACACCATGGACGGGACCTCTGTTTCTACCATCAGCATTGTGGCGCCAGAGCGTGCCGCTGCCTGCTGCCTTGCGCTTTTCCGACCCTGGGACACGGGCCCTGCCAGCGCGCTGTAGCGGCCACGACCGCTGGTGACAAAGAAAAACTGCTCTTCATAGAAGACTCGCGCTCCGGGAGATGTTTCCTGGTCAACTCCGGCTCCCAGAAGAGCCTCCTTCCCCCGTCTGGCGCCGACAGTTTAGCAGCGGGCTGCGGACCGCAGCTTATTGCGGCTAATGGCTCTCCCATCGCAATGTTCGGGGAAAGGTTCGTGATTGTTTTCATGGTCGGGATTTCCAATGGACCTTTGTTGTTGCCGCTAGCTCTGTACTTATTTTGGGCGCCGATTTTCTTTGTGCCCATGGACTGCTGGTCGATGTCGCAAACAGACGCTTAATCGATGCCCTGTCTTTTTCTTCAATACCCTGTTTCACTCGCGCTATCGAGCCTCTGAATCGGGCTAATTTAGTGACTTCAGGGAATGTTTTTCAGTGTTTGCTCTTGGAGTTCCCTTCACTGCCTGTTCCTAACTTCTCAAACACGGCAACGAAGCACGGGGTTGAACATTATATTCCGACGGTCGGTCCCCCGGTGTTCGCACGCCCGCGCCGCCTCGACCCCGTCGCTCGGGAAGAGTTTGCCGCAATGGAGCGCCTCGGCATACGTCAGCGCTCGAATAGTGCCTGGGCCTCTCCGCTACACATGGTGCCCAAGTCAGACGGTCGGTGGCGGCCGTTTGGGGATTTTCGCCGTTTGAATAATGTCACGGAGAACAACTGTTACCCCATTCCCCACATCACCAGGTTCCAGTGCGGCCGAAGACGTCCCCAAAACTGCTATTATTACCCCTTTAGGCCTGTTTGAATTTTTGCGCATGCCGTTTGGCCTGAAAGGCACCGCCCGACACCTTTGTTCCGAGGTCGTTGGACTCTTCGCAGTTTGTTTTGTTGTTTCATGTAAGGCATGATGTTCATAGGCCTCCGCTGCGTCCACTGTATGACGGCCGCTTTAGGGTTATTCAACCGGGCCGGAAGCATTTCCTTTTGGACTTTGGGGATCGGCAGGAGGCTGTTTCTATTGACAGACTTAAACCAGCACATGTGCTTCTGGATGATCAGGTGATGCCGGCTCAGGGCCCCCGCCGTGGCCGCCCGCCTTTATCTGGACTGGACAACCCTGCTTCTTCCTCTGAGAGTGCCCCCCACCTGGCGGGGCCCGAGCTATCTTCAGCTTTTCCTGACCGCCCATGCCAGCCTGGTCCTCAGGCTCGTTTCCCCTCCGCTAGCTCTCCACCTCTCTGGTTCAGCCGTTCTGGAGGTTTGATTAAAGAAAGGGTTCTGGACTAGGGGATGACCCTACTGGGTGTTCGGATGGGGCATGTGTGGTGGACCACTGGAGGGCTCCACTCACACCCAGTTCTCAGGAAGTGTTGTTGCTGTGTTTTGGAGGGAAAAGTATTCAGTTGTGTGGTGATGAGCAATAAACGAGCAGTGTTAATCAGGAGCTCTCGTGTCGTCTGTGTTTACCTCCACAAAGTGACTATTTTTAATTTTTTAATAAAGGCAGTGTTCTTTAAACTGAGCACCTCTGATTTATTTCTCATAATTCTAAGAATGAAGCGATGAACACATATTTACAGTGGCTTGCAAAAGTATTCGGCCCCCTTGAACTTTTCCACATTACAGCCACAAACATGAATCAATTTTATTGGAATTCCACGTAAAAGACCAATACAAAGTGGTGTACACGTGAGAAGTGGAACAAAAATCATATATGATTCCAAACATTTTTTTTACAAATAAATAACCCCTTTTGGTCCGAGTGCAGTCAGTTGCCCATAGACATTGCCTGATGAGTGCTAATGACTAAATAGAGTGCACCTGTGTGTAAACAAATGTCAGTACAAATACAGCTGCTCTGTGACGGCCTCAGAGATTGTCTAAGAGAATATTGGGAGTAACAACACCATGAAGTCCAAAGAACACACCAGACAGGTCAGGGATAAAGTTATTGAGAAATTTAAAGCAGGCTTAGGCTACAAAAAGATTTCCCAAGCCTTGAGCATCCCACGGAGCACTGTTCAAGCAGATTTCCAATGTTTCCATGTGTTTGTGTATGAGTAATGTCTTTTTGTCTTAATGTCTTTGACTGATGGTGTCCTCGGTCAGTTATACATAAAATAAAAACAGTTTTTCAAGTATCTTTATTCCTCTGAAGCAGGTGCATTATAACCAATCTGGTCCTTTTTGGCCATTTAAAATAGCCTTAAATAACTATTGTTATATTTGTTGCAGTTTCTGCTCATCTTGGACAGACAACTCTTGAAAAGACATTTTTGAATTTCAATGTGACTTTTAACTGGATAAATATTGGATATATAAATGTCCCTCTGCAACAAACTACATACATTTGACACGTTTCACATATTATAGACCAACAAGTTATTCATAGCAGTTTAAATACAGGGAGTCACTTTTGGGCACAGCAGATAAAACAGAGCCAATATTTCCTTCTTTATTTAAGTGACGTGTCTCACAGATGTGACCTAGTAAAGTGTAACTGAACATTAGTAACGTTATTAACACTCTCATTGCATGCTTTGAAGCTAGCGTCAGCTAAAGTAATATACTAGCAAAAAACTATGTCCAGGCTCAACTTCCATCATACAGATGATGCTTGTGGCAAAAGAGTAAAGTTCAGACGCCTTTTCATTATGAAATCTGTTTCTGTTCATGAGGAAATCATATTGAAACTGATTAAATTGACAATTTTCAGAAGTTAGCTGCTATGCGCCCGTCTCAGTGTGAAGTGAACTGGAGTCTGTCTGTACTGGATCTGGATTCATCGTCATCCCTCCTACAGTGACACAGCGATCCGGCTCACCAATTGGTGATAACGACCTACTGAGCCTGCTAGCAGGTGCAGGAGGGCCAATGTGAGCCACAGTTATATGGTGATAACTGCTAATAACGCCCATTGATGGACTGATAACATCAGTGGCGGTCCTAGCCTGTTTGGCGCCCTGGGCGAACACTCCCTCGTCATCTCGTCTCTCTATATACTGGACTGTCTGTAGCGGAGATGACAATAAAGTTTACTTTGACTTCAGCAGCGCGCAGGCGCACCGAGGGCTCTCGCGCTCAGTTTTCGTGTATAGAATTTCGAAAAAAATATCGGTGCAAATTATAAGTCTGTATCATAATGTCCGGTGTTTTCGTGTTTGTTGTTTTGTTTTTATTTTGTTTTATTTTGCGAGTTGGTTATTAGATGCTGCTCCAGCCAGCCAGAGAATCCCCGCCGCCCGCCCTCTCCTCCCTGTGCATAAAGCAGCAGGCGCACCTCAAACGGAGGGCGCCCTTACTCCCAGCAAATGGGCGATAGAAAACCGATCGGTGCCTATGACATTCCCAATATGCGCTGGCTGCCGTCGGGGCAGCATGAGTACGAGCATTTTTTTTTTTTGTTTGTTTGTTTTTGCCGATGCCCGTGATGCCGCCCCCCATCACGATGCCGCCCCGGGCAACCGCCCGTGTCACCCGTATCTAAAACCGCTACTGGATAACATGAAGATTAAATGTCAGCTCCCTCCAAAATAAGAGCTTTTTTAAAAACTCAGACTTAGGTCTTATTTTGAAAGCCAGAGTCTGTTGAAGCTGTTTCCTGGAGCAGGACCCTGAACAATTAGAAAAAGCAGTTTGTAAAACACTTCATGTCATCTGTGCTCTTTAGAATGATACCATGCAGTTCATCTTCTCACCAGCAGAGGGACACAAATCACCAACAATGAAGAGTTCAAGGAGATGTTAGTGATATCAGAGCTGTACGTATTAATCTGATCAATATGGAAGTTCATGTTTCTTTGATTGGATCAGTTTTTAAAAGCAGCTGTTTTTACAGAATGACAGAACACATGAGAGATGCTGAATGTCTTTAATATTTGATACACTGAGTACTATTGGATGTCCACTTATTCAGCCATTATGGAAACATCCCATTAAGAAAGAGAAATCAAACATTTGGATTCATTTTAATGAGCTCAGACTTGTTGAAAATGCAGAGGAGCTGGTTGTGAACTGAGCTTCAGAGAAACACAACATACTGAGATTCACTGTGAAGCTTTGAGTGGAAAAAGGCAGAAAACAACATGTGGATCCTGGAATAACGGGAGCTTCCATCTTTAAAGGACTGAAGCGGAAAAAGTTTACAAGGAATCATTTAGAAGAGTTTCAAACATCAACTGATTCAATCCATGAATCTGAAAACATTTTTGTGAGTGAAAGAGACAGACATGTACAGACTGAACTATCTGTTCAACAGTCAGAGTGTTTCTCTACCAGGAGTACACTCTTTACACTCAACTCAGCACAGGGACACTGTGGCATAGGGAGACAAGACTGTAAACCCAGGATAGAGAGTTTGAGTGAATGTGGAGTTGAAGGTGTGGAGGTGGATCAGAGTGTCAGAGGAGACTCTGTAGAAGGACAGAGTGCCAGCAGGACAGTCCACATACACTGCTACTCTTTTAGAGACAGAGGAGGAGGAGGAGGAGGAGCAGGATGTTTTTATGTTATTGTGCCAGAGAGAACGAGGACCATCATCAGAACAGTTCAGACCCCAGGACTGATCATTGTGTCCAAACCAACAGTCATTAATGTTTCGTTTCCTTTTGATTGTTCTGTAACTCACTGATATATAAATGTCTCCTCTCCACTCAACCTCCCAGTAACAGCGACCAGTCAGACCATTTCTACACAGCAGCTGAGGACTAAAATCAAATCTGTCTGGATGATCAGGATATGATTGATCCTCCTCAACATTTGTCATCTTCTTGTTGTTGTTAGACAGTTGGAGCTTTGGGTGAACTGTGTTTGTGTCAATTGTGAGTTGACAGGAATCTGATGGAGAGAACAAACACAATCCAGCTGCAGTTATTGATCCATCATCTGTTCATTGATTGACACTTTGATGATGACTCCTGACATCAGAATGATGAAGATGGTTTAATGTGTGCTGCTTTGTTTTCATGAATCACATTAAAAACACACTTACACTTCCTCAGACCTGGTCTCAACCATCGGACTCCAGCAGGCTCCACCCTGAAAGGAGGAGGGGGGTCAGAGCAGCACAGTCAGCATGCACACATGGACATTACATGGCTGTCATACACATGAACATTCACAGTGTTCATCAAAGTGAAAGCCCGGGGGAATGAATTGTCTGTGGTGTTTGTTTGTTTGTTAACAACACTCTGTATCGTCTGCCTGAAGGAAGAAATGTGAACAGTTTATCTCCATGATGTGAAAGGTGTGTAGAGATGTGTTGGATCTGTTACCCCATTCATGATGTGAATGGATGTGTTAGAGCCAAATGCTGCGCCTAGAAATCTCATCTCTAGAAATCTCATCTCTAGAAATCCTGTCCATAAAAATCCTGTCCATAAAAATTATGAACAGAATCGGTGACGAAGGGCAGCCCTAACGGAGCCCATCACCCACCGGGAACGAGTCTGACTTATTGCCGGCAATGCAAACCATGCTCTTGCAACGGTTGTATAGGGATCGAATGGCCTGTATCAATGAAGCTCTGCCGGAGGTGTGCGTTGAAGATCTCGCGGACTGGGGCCTCTGTTAGGCGTTCCCAGCACACCTTCATTACACGTTTAGGTGCACCGAGTCTGTCCAGTTTCCTCCCCCGCCATGTGATCCAACTCACCAGCAGGTGGTGATCAGTTCACAGCTCAGCCCCCCTCTTTACCTAAGTGTCCAGAACATATGGTCGCAGGTCTGGTGATACGATTACAAAATCGATCATCGACCTGCGGCCTAGAGCGTCCTGGTGCCACGTGCACTTATGGACACTCTTATGTTTGAACAAGGTGTTTGTTATGGCCAAGCTGTGATTTGCACAGAGGTCCAATAACAAAACACCGCTCGGATTCAGATCAGGGAGGCCATTCCTCCCAATCACGCCCCTTCAGGTCTCGCTGTCGTTACCCACTTGAGCATTGAAGTCTCCCAGTAGGACAACAGAGTCTCCAGGTGGAGCACATTCCAGCACCCCACCCAGGGACTCTAAGAAGGCTGGGTACTCTGAACTGCCACTCGGCGCATAAGCGCAGATGACCATTAGGACCCATTCCCCGACCCTAAGGCGCAGGAAACAAACTGTCTCAACCATCAGGAAGAAGCCCAACGTACCGGCAGCAAGCCGAGGGGATATTAGAATACCCCCCCAGCCCACCACCTCTCACCAGGGGCAACTCCAGACGAAGACAGAGTCCAGCACCTCTCCAGGAGACTGGTTCCAGAGCCCAAGCCATGCGTAGAGGTGAGCCCGACTATATCTAGCCGGTACCTCTCAACCTCACGCACTAACTCAGGCTCCTTCCCCACCAGAGAGGTGACATTCCATGTCCCAATTGCCAATCTTGGTAGCCGGGGATCAGTCCGCCAGGCCCACCGCTTCTGGCCACCGCCCAGTACACAATGCACCCGACCCCTATGGCGCCTCCTGCGCGTGGTGATCCTGCGGGAGGATGGGCTCATGTCCCCTTTTCGGGCTGTGCCCGGCCTGACCCTATGGACTAAGGCCCGGCCATCAGACGCGCACCCTCAGGCACCCTCCCCGGGCCTGGCTTCAGGGCGGGGCCCCGGTAGCCCTATCCCGGGAAGGGTAAACTGTTCCCTCGATGTTTTTCTCATAAGGGTCTTCTGAATTAGAGGATGTGATTAGAGGATCATCAGGAAAACGGATCATCAGGGGGTCCTTTGTCCCTCTTTGGGGGGATACTCCCACTGGGTTTAAATCTGGGACTCTCGGCCATTTGACCATAGAACTGAAGAAGCTTCTCGGATGAGAGGTGAAACGTCTTCAAGCAACTTAAGGAAGTCCAGACGCTTTTCTTTGCAAACTCCTTTGACGGTCTTCTGAATCGCTCTTTGTCTGGTCCATTTTGCCATGGGAGACCCTACCAGGGGGCAAAAGCCCCCAGACAATATATCCCCTGGAATCCCTGGGACACAAAAACCCCTCCACCACAATAAGGTAGCGATTCACGAAGCAGCATCACAAATCTCTCACGTATCAAAACTTGCTCCCTCTCTCTCTCGACATTACACCGCTCTCATAAACATACTGTTAGACACTGATAAAGACAAATACACTTCAAGGGGTGGAATATTGTCATCTGATTGGTTTGAATCCTCCAGTCAGTCACAGAAAGAAGTCCCGCCCCCAACACCCCCCAACAACCCCCACTGCTAGCTAACAGCAGCCTAATATCATTAATTGTATTACTGTGGATGATTAGCAGCAAAACATATTTTTTCCAACAGCAATCACTCTCAGTTTAAATATAGGCTTTATTTGAAGTGTTGTCAGGGCTACAGTTACTGGGGAAAAGCTCTTGGGGCCATTAGCAGTATTAACTGCACTGATTAGCACAGTTCACGGCTATTACTAATTTCATGTGAATTAGGATTATCTGCTAACGGCAACACCTTTTTCCCTTCCTTTTAAACTATGTGAATAGCTAACGCTTATACCGTTTTCCTAATGGTAATTTGAGGTAAATTAACATTATCCAATAATGCTACCACTGTTTTCCCTTACTTTTTACCAATGTGAGTAGTTAATGCTAATAGTCTTTTCGCTTGCGTTATAACGATGTAAGTACGTAATGCTAAGTAGGTCGCTATTAGTGGCTAATTCTAATTTTAGGTGAATAAGCATTAGCAGCTAATGCTCATACTGTTTTCTTTTGCTTTATAACAATGTGAGTGCCAATGCTAAGTAGGATGCCGTTATTAGCAAATGCAATTTTGAGTGGAGTTAGCATTATCTGATAATGCTAACTGCTGTTTTGTCTTCAATTTCAACAATAGTCATGTCCAAATTCATGAGCTGCATCCTACTGAGGACCCGGCCTTTGCGGTCTATGTGGGCCGGGTCCTCCGAAGGTCTGGTAGGCTGGAAGTAAACGGCTGTGAAATTGGACCGTCTAGCCTTCTGATTAGCGTCACCGCTGTCTCGGTGGAGTTTCATAAGGTGTCTGCTCCTTGCTATCTAAATAATAACAGGACACTGATGTAAATTCTTTCCGTCTCACACTTCTGTTTAATCAGTTTTCTGTTTGACAATTATTCAGCTGTGTGAAAACCAAGGAGGAACCCACCCGGGGGATTAATAAAGTTTTATTTTATCGAATCTAATCTAGTAACTTTAATCCCAGCCAAACCGATTTACTCACAAACAAAGAAAACACTGAAAAACGCCAAACAATAAAATTTTTAGGTTGTCTAAGTGATATGTTACGTTTAACTTGAGTAGTGAAAGACCGCGGTGATCTGAAAATGATGTGCCGAGAGTTTGCCGTTCTCGGCGGTTCTAGTGACCCTCAAGCTCTCGGTTAGCGAGCTGGTGGGTAACAGACGTCTCCGAAAAATCAAAGCACTTTTGTAAATATGCGATATCTTGATAAACCGAGCTGATATGTGAAGTTTACACAGCTACATTCTTGCCTGAAAATATTTAAAAAGCTTATTTTGTGACCCAGTAAGGTTAATAAGAGTCATTTTAAAACTTAGTATCGGCCGCCATTGCCGGAAACTGGAGTATGGCTGGGCCACGCTTTGAATTCTGGGATATGGTGGGCCACGAAGGACACACCCGACCACTCCTTCAAATTCTGGGAAAAGGAGGATGCATTTGTTGGCTGCATTGAGAGGAGTCTACGAATTTGGACAGCCTTGTAGATGTAATCGGTCTACAAATGCGTCCTCAGGAGGATGCAGCCCATGAATTTGGATAACCCCAACGTGAGTAGCTAATGCTAATGCTAAAGAGTAGTTAATGCTACTTTTTTCCCCTGAATTATAATGACGTGAGGTTTTAATGTCATGTAGGCTGCTATTAGCGGCTAATGCTAATTTAAGGCTTAAAACTGTTAGCAGATATTGCTAATACCGTGTTCCCTTGCTTTTTAACAATGTTAGAAGCTACTGATAAGTAAGGTGTTGTTAGCAGCTAATACTAATTTCAGGTGAAAAACCATTAGTAGCTAATACTAATTCCAGGTGAATTTGTATTATCCACTAATGCCAAAACTGTTTTCCCTTCATTTTTAACAATGTGAGAAGGCAATGCTAACACTCTTAGGATTGCCTCTTTTGTGTGACCATGATGTATTCTGAGAAACTCTACATTCACAGCTGAACTCACAATAAATGTGTTCTGAAGTACATATTTTACTGTTATTGTTGTCAAACAACAGCATAAGAATGAAATATTGATTTTAAAAAGGCCCATTAGCAGCATTAGCTTATCAGAGAATCACATATTTAAGCTGCCATTTCCAAATGTTAGCTGCTTCTGTCTGCTTCTTTGTCACCCACACAGACTGAAATGATTCACAGCCTTGTTTCATTTTTCTGTCAGTGTCACTGACTGTCACTGAGACTGTGGACATACAGCATGAGAAACATACACATGGCTGACATTTTATTAGGAACACAGTGGCCACTATCTCAGGTACAGTACACCTGTGGCCTAATAAAGTATATCTAAAGCTACAAAATGTTATCTCTGTCCAAATATTTATGGACCTAACTGTAGGTCTACCTTTAATGAAACTCTCAACATGACTTATCAGTTATCATTAATGTTCCTGCAAACAGACTCCTTGGAGACCCCCTACATAAATATCCATGTACTATCCAGCTAGACTAGTGTGTCTGTCCCTGAAAATATTCCTGCATGTGTGATTGTTCATGTCTCATCTGCAGGAAACAAACAGGAAGTGAGTAAAGGACACAGTTTCCAGCTCTTCCTCCTCTATCAGACATTCTCTGAATACCTGAGAGTGTCCAGTCTCCAGCCTGGATCCTTCAGTCCAGCCGACAGCAGGTTCATTCCTGAGGCCCCTGGATGATTGTAGCTCAGGTCCAGCTCTCTCAGATGGGAGGGGTTAGAGCTCAGAGCTGAGGCCAGAGAAGTACAGATTTCCTCTGTGATCAGACAGCCTGACAAACTGCAGACACACAAAACAATCAGTCTGTGAAGAATTATTTTCTGTTTGTCAGATACAACAACATCTATCCATTTACATCTATTCAGTTTCTTCCATTTATCTAATTTAGGATCTAGGAGGAGCCGGAGCCAATTCCAGCTGCCATAGGCGAAGAGGCATACACATGGAGACAAAACCGTTCACACTCACATTGCCAACTGAGAGTCACCAATTAACATAAACTCCATAACTGCATGGGAGGAAGCTGGAGTACCAAGCAAACAACAGGAAATAAAAACAAAGGCCTGCGACACTTAAGCATCTATCGAGCTATACAAGAGGAGCGAGGATAAAGGGAGGTTAGTGTAGAATAAAGAGGTTCGTTTGTTGTACTGTGAAGGATTTAAAATAAAGAAAAGTGTGTGACTTGTGCACAGTGGCTGTGGTTTCATGGTCAGTTAGCTTAGATCAAGTGTAGTAGAGATTCATATGAATTTTAGCAGATGATGCTGAGATCTATTGACCGAACTCCACCTTCATACCAACTTTATACAGTCTTAATATTAAGACGGCATAAACAGTGTACTGTCAGTGTAGCGGATGGAAATCAGCCAGGACAACGCATGAAACATCTGCTCAAATCTACATAAAGTAATTTGGTGTGTAAAATTCCACCAAAACATAAGTGACGCTCACTAAAAAGAGAAACCGTTTATGGGGTTTCATGATTCAGATATAAGATTGTAATGAAAGGAAAAGCCCGAATCTTGACCTGAGAATTTCTAGTTTGCACTGTGGATTCTTCAGTCCAGCAGACAGAGGTGACACTCCTGAATCCTTCAGGTCGTTGTTACTCAGGTCGAGCTCTGTCAGACTAGATAACAGAGAGCTGAGAACTGAGCACAGAGCGTAACAGCTACTCTCTGAGAGGTTACAGCAACTCAGCCTGAAAATAAAACATGAAGAATATGAACTTTTTGTTTTTAAGGAATCTTATCGTCAGATAAAGGCAACAGTTTACTTAAACTTACAACTGGAAAAAAAATACTAAGAAACTGCAATAAACACAAAGTTAATCTATATAAGCTAAAGTTTTAACTGGTTCATTTTGTCGATTCATTCATTGATCCATCCATTTCCTGCCACTTAAACTGTGGGGTGGGGGTGGGGAATGTGAGAAAAAAAATGTATGTATATATACACAAACCAAACAAAGTGAAAAGATCTGACCTCAGTGTTTCCAGTGTACAACGTGAACTTTGCAGTTTTGCAAACAGAAGCTTCACTCCTGAATCCTGCAAGTTATTGCTACTCAGGTCCAGCTCTCTCAGACTAGAGCACTGTGATCTGAGGACAGTGCTCAGAGCTTCACAACTTCTCTTTGAGAGCTTACAGCCACTTAATCTGAAAAACAATTTGTCATCATTAGGAATGTGACTCTATGAAATTGTTTTAAATCAATTAGAGACTTTGGAATTAATTGATCTTGGTTAACCGCATTTAATTGCCTGAGAAAATTTGCCCCAAAGTGCTTTTTTTAAATTTTAATGTGTGTTAGTGGGGGACAGAATCAAATAATAGACGTGGACATGAATGTTGTAAACTCAAGCGCTTTCATTTTCTACAGAAAAAAAAAAGTTTAAACTGTATATCAATTCAAAACAGAGAAACAAAAATTATATCCCCTGACAAAACTGGGCAGACTTAAAAATAAAGTGCTGTTTTAAGTACTTTAAGTGCACTCTCTAAATGGTATCATCTTCAAATAACAACAATAATTTCAAAATAAAGTGCAATTTTTCTTCTTAAAAAAATAAGCTTCACTGCTCAAACTGCTCAAACATTATTTTGTAAAATAGGCAAAAACAGAATGAAAACAAAGCCAGGCAGAGGTGTTTAGCATGTAATATAGTTCTATTACAAATAATCTTAACATACAGAGATGGCAACGCCGCTTTATCAATAAAACCAAAAAAAAGGAATAGGTCACACAATAAAGGTAAAAACCAATCAAAGGTGCCAAACGAGGGTAATGAACAGCAGCTGGGTCCTGTAGCGAGGGCAGAGTAAAAGAGAGACAGAGGGGTGGCGCAAGAGAGGAGGCGGAGGAGAGAGAACAACACCACACTCACACAAGTGCAGTTTCAGGTGGCCCTGCTAGGGCCATAACACTGGGTCTGAACAAGATATCCTGAACCAGACCTTAGAATCAGTAGAAGAACAATGGATAATAACATTATCAAGGCAAGGCAGGGGTTGTTTTTCTTTTCTGTCTCTTACACAGGAGGGAGCAGATCCAAGGCAAGGTCGAGGGAGTGAGCGAATGTGGACAGTACAAAGAGAATTTGCAGCAGACTGCCACATCCGTGCTGGGAAGAGGTAGCCATAATAATCTTTTTTATAGCATAAAACCTGTACCGCCTGATTCAGTGTCATCCTTATTGTTAAACAGATGCTTGATCTCACTCAAAAGTCCAGCTCTGTAAAACTTTACTGCAAAACTTCTAATTTCAACTGCCAAAGCAAATTACATCTTTTAAAAAGACAGATTTTTCTGCCTTAATTGCGCTTAATTAATTTTAAAAAATGAGTTAAAAAAATTAACGCATTTAATCGCACTTTGCATTCCAAGCAAAGGGGAACTTTTGTCAATGCACAGTTTGCTGGTATACTGTTGTGTTTAAATTTTTCAGAAGGAATTTCAGGATTAAACTCCCACCCCTAATAAATAATTGAGGAGCTAGAAGACTTATTGGTTGAAGCTCTGTACCTGCTGGTAAGAAAGAACTGCTAGTCACTTTTATAAATGTAATATTTGTTGAAGGTAATCCTTATTTATCAAATCCTAGACCTTGGTGTGGTCCCTCACTTAATCCTTTATCTGAAATAACTTATTTTACCTCATTCCCCCTTTAAGTTTACCGATCCCGAATAGACTAATTTATTTTGATTGGCAAGTTTCCAAAAAACCAATGTCAAGCTCATGACTGGAAACATGACCTCAACAAAAGATATCAGTGTGTTGTAAACATTACATATTGTGAGTGTTCGGAACATTTTTCAAAATACTAATCATATAAAACAGAGTCCCAGTTAAAGGGTGTTATTTACAAAAATACAAAACTTTTTTTTGTAGTTTGTACTGCTCTGCTACAGTTTTTGACATCTTTAGGCATGGCTCTCAAGAAAAAAAAGGAAAGGAAGCCTAGTGACCATTTAAGATCAGAACTCATCAGATATCAGCCATAAAACATAGTAAAAACAACAAGCAGAACATCTGACCTCAAAGTTTCCAGTTTACAATGTGCACTCTGCAGTTCTAGAGAAAGAAGCTTCACTCCTGAATCCCGTAAGTTATTGTTACTCAGGTCCAGCTCTCTCAGACTAGAGGACTGTGAGCTGAGAACTGAGGACAGAGCGTAGCAGCTTCTCTCGGAGAGGTTACAGCCACTTAATCTGAAAAAGAATTTGAAAAAAATGAAATCATATTTTGAACTAAGACAAGGAATATATTAGTGTGCAAAACATTTTTTAACATTAATAAATATAAAGTCAAGCCCACAATTATTCATATGCCTGGCAATTTTGACTTTAAGTTTTATTAATCTAGCAACTTTTTTTGAACAGAAATAACACAGGTGTCTCCTTGTACATAACACAATGTACAAGAGGCATCACTGTAGAAAAAAAAGAAAAAAAACTTAGCTTTTATTTACATTTGAGCAAAAAATGTCATGTCCAAAATTATTCATACCCTTATGAACTGTCACAGTGTTTGGGAAAATCCAAAGTTCAATACCAGATGAAAAAACAGCAGCTGTCTGCAGTTGGCTTGCGGACAGTCATGGCTAAGACAAAGAAGCTCAGTGAGGACCTGCGGCTGCGCATTGTGGCTGCTCACAAGCAAGGAAAGGACTACAAGTTTTCAAGTTTCAGTGGCTAAAGTGCAAATTATTATTAAAAAAAATACAAGATGTCCTGAACTGTGGAAAATTTTAGAGGATGTGTCGGAAGCCAAAAATGACACCTGTGCTGGCCAGGAAGATAATGAGAGAGGTGAAAACTAATCCAAGGCCATCCTGGTAAATATGTGCTCTGCTGGCTGCCAATGTCACAAGGCAGACAGTCCAACCCAAACTGCATACTACTTCAATGGATGCTTATCATTGAGAACGCAACTTGTCCAAAGAAGGCACACAAAAGCCCACTTGGCCTTTGTAAATGGTCATCTGGACTAAAAAGAATACTTCTGGTCTTCTGTGTTATGTGTAGATGAAACAAACATTGAATTGTTTGGCCACAAAGATGTTTCCTTTATTTGACATTTGACATTAATTTGACTTCAACCCTAAGAACAATGTCAAACATGGAGGTGGGAACCTAATGTTTTGGGGGTGTTTTTTAGCCAATGGACTAGGAAACCTAATCACAGTAAACGACACTATGAAAATAAGAGCAATACATCCATCTTCGGTCGCGGGGCCAGCAGCAGCCTAAGCAGAGAAGCCCAGACCTCCTCCTCTCCAGCCACTTCCTCCAGCTTTTCTGGGGTAACAGTAAGGGTTCCCCAGGCCAGCCAAGAGATATAATCTCTCCAGTTTGTCCTGGATCTGCCCCCCCTGGATCTGGTAGGACATGCCTGGAACATTTCACACAGGAGGCATCCTTGTCAGATACCCGAACCACCTCAACTGGCTCCTTTTGATGTGGAGGAGCAGCGGCTTTACTCTGAGCTCCTCCTGGATGGCTGAACTTCTCACCCCATCTCTAAGGGAGAGGACAGCCACCCTTTGGAGGAAGCTCATTTCCGCGGCTTGTATCCTCAACCTCGTTCATTCGGTCCCTAACTACAAGGTAGCTTTGCCAATGGAAGTAATAAGCATGATCTATTAGACTCAATGTCCCCGGTCACCCTCCGAATCTTGTTCAAGCTCTGACGGAGGTGTGCTTTGAAAGCTCACCAACCAAGGCCTCTGCTTGTCGTTCCAAGCATGCCCTCACTATACATTTAGGTGTGCCAGGTCTGTCTAGCATCCTCCTCCGCCACCTGATCCAACTCTCCACCAGGTGGCGATCTGTTGACAGCTCAGCCCCTGAATCATTATGGGCTTGAGAGTATAAATAAAATGGGGGAAAAAAACCCAAAACAATGAGTACCTTTAAGATTTTGTGGTTCTACAACCTCCTTGCCCTTTCAGTTCACCTGTAAATAAAAGTCCACTTTATTTTGATTGGCCAGTTGCTGCTTCACCTTCTTAGCCTTCTGATATAGGATTTGGGAAAACAAACTCTAAACCTACCAAGCATCTTGAGGCAATTGTTCTTGCAATTTGGTGTTATATAAATGAAATTGAATTGAGGTGAACTAAAAACAGTTTCCAGCTGATGACTGGATACATAATCTCAACAAAGATTACAGCATGATCTCAATGTGTGGTACATTTTAAATTATTTAATCTGCTTGGGGTGGAGGACTGTTTCAAACAGTTCAGCTTTCCATTGAAACATACTTTTCTATTGCTCTTTTGTGGTCTGAAAACTTTTAGTGCAGCTCTCAAAAACAGAAATGCACACGCAAACATATACACATAACAAAAAAATAAATAAAAATAAAAATCCCCTCTCGCTCCTGCGGGCGGTCTATCCATCAAACCCAGGTCCTCTACTAGAGGTCTGGGAGCTTGAAGGTCCTCCACACTATCTTTGCTGTTCCTAGGACTGCACTCTTCTGGACAGAGACCTCAGATTTTGTTCCTGGGATCTGCTGGAGCCCTTCACCTGGCTTGGGAGTCACCGTACCTAGTGCTCTGATTACCACTGGGATCACTGTTACCTTTACCGTCCACATCTTCTCAATTTAATTCAATTTTATTTAAACGACACCAAATCATAACAACAGTTGCCTGTTGGGGCTTTCTATTGTAAGGTAGACCCTACAATAAGACATACAGAGAAAAACCCAACAATCACATGATCCCCTGTGAGCAACTACTTTGGTGATGGTGGGAAGGAAAAAATCCCTTTTAACAGGAAGAAACCTCGAGCAGAACCAGGATCATGGAGGGGTGGCCATCTGCCGCTACCAGTTGGCGTGAGAGAAAGAAGGTAAATTCTGGAGCTCTTCACTGAGCCCTTGGTACTTCTCCAGCTTCTCGTGTTCCTTCTTCCTGATGTTGCTTTCATTCGATTGTTGGGTTTTTCTCTGTACCTATGAAGCACCTTGAGATGACTTATGTTGTGATTTGGCGCTATATAAATAAAATTGAATTGAATTCGGTACATCTGCATTTATCAATATTACCATCTTCTTCTGTTTATCCACAACTACTATGTCTACTTGGTTAACAATCACCATTTTGTCCGTCTGTATCTTGAAGTCCCACAGGATCTTAGCTTGGTCATTCTCCACCACTTTCCAGGCCATACTTGGCACAGATGTTTCTGTATACTATATCAGGCACTTGGTTATGGCATTCCATGTATGCCCTGCATGCCAGCATCTTCCATTTCGGCCTTTGGCAAACTTATTATCCCAGCAGGGTATCTGATCACGGGCAGAGCTTAGGTGTTGATAGCCAGGATCCTGTTCTTGCCGTTTACCTAACACCTCAGGACTCTGAACCATCTGCAGGTACTTGGTGGTTGCTTCTTGTAGTTCAAATGTACCCAGTTCTGACTACCGTCCCTCTCTTCGTCACCATCCCTGTACACTTCTCCAGTCAGAACGATATTCCGATGTCCATGCTGTAGGTCCTGCTGATGTGGATCAGTGAATTGATGTCACGTTCACTCTGAAATACAGCTTGATAACACCGGTAGCCAGTCTTATTAATTATCTCACTGAGGGAGTTAGGATTGATAGAAAACAGCACTGGGGCCAGAGCACCTCCTTGGTAGATTCCGCACTTGATGCTAACTTGTGCTATGGGCTTAAAGTTGGCCCCCAGTTTTGTTTGGCACAACACTGGACCCTTATCATATGTTACCTTATATATGTAATTAAAGTAGTTGAATTATGATACTGCTGTAGATCATATTATACCCCTTAATATAGAGTGTGTGATCAGTATGTAGTTTTAGTTTGCATTATACTTCTGACCTAAGAGAGTGTGAAAATCATTAGATCTATTGGATTGACCTGTATTACTCAACACTGTTGAATGTGTTACACTGTTTCTTGACATTTCATACTGCTGAATCATGAAGAGAATGTTGTGTGCAGGAGACCTTGTGCCTAGAATAGAAGAAGAGAAGACCACATTCCATACCCCCACCTTTACGGAGAGCAGAAAGACAGGGAGCCGAGGTCATAACTTAGGCGCCGTAAGAGAGAAAGAATGTGAATGTTTAGGCTTTTACAACTAGGTGGGGGCCACTAGAGACTATAAAAGGCTGACTAACCCGTCACCATTTTGAGATTTGCTGTGACCCTCTGCATGCAGGTCTCCCCATCATGATGGTTTATGCTCAAAAGTGTTGAATTGTATGGAAATAAATAATGGTTGATTATTATTATTATACACCGAGTATTGTCCTTCCTTCAGCCCAAAGATTAAAAGAACTGGGAGATTTTAACAATAGCCAGGATCCTGTTCTTGCCGTTTACCTAACACCTCAGGACTCTGAACCATCTGCAGGTACTTGGTGGTTGCTTCTTGTAGTTCAAATGTACCCAGTTCTGACTACCGTCCCTCTCTTCGTCACCATCCCTGTACACTTCTCCAGTCAGAACGATATTCCGATGTCCATGCTGTAGGTCCTGCTGATGTGGATCAGTGAATTGATGTCACGTTCACTCTGAAATACAGCTTGATAACACCGGTAGCCAGTCTTATTAATTATCTCACTGAGGGAGTTAGGATTGATAGAAAACAGCACTGGGGCCAGAGCACCTCCTTGGTAGATTCCGCACTTGATGCTAACTTGTGCTATGGGCTTAAAGTTGGCCCCCAGTTTTGTTTGGCACAACACTGGACCCCTATGAGTATAAAATCAAAGGAATAGTCCAGATAAAGTTACTGGGACCCCACCCTTGAGCCAGGCCTGGGGAGGGTGCCCGAGGGCGAGCTTCTGATTGCTGGGTATTAGTCCATGGGGGGCACAGCCCGGAAAAGAGACATGGTTCAAGGTTCAAGGTTCTTTATTTGTCACATGCATAGTTATACAAGTATAACACACAGTGAAATGCAACCTGACACGCCCTCGACATGTGCAAAAAAAAAAAAAAAGGGGGGTAGAGGAATAACATTATAAATATATATATATATATAGTATATACATTGGGTGAATGTGCAGTAGGAGCAGCAAGCAGGTGAATTCTGTACATTAATATGAATAGACATCTGACTATTTTACAGAGTGGACAATATAAACATATTTAAAGTTAAAGGAATTGAGTGTCTGGAGGAGAGTCTCAGTCAATTATAGATGATGTGAGAGGGCGGGTGTGTGTGTGTGGGGGGTGGGGGGGGTGGGGGGGTTAGTTTAGGGCCCGGATGGCTTGGGGATAGAAGCTCCTCTTGAGTCTCTCTGTCCTTGCCCGGATGATGCGGAACCTTCTACCAGATTGCAGAAGTTGGAACAGTTTGTTGCCAGGATGGGACGGGTCCTTCAGTATCTGCGCTGCTCTAGTCCGGCATCTCCTGGTGTAGGTGTCCTGAAGCGGGGGGAGAGCAATCCTGCAGCAGCGTTCTGCTGTACGGATCACTCTCTGGAGAGCTTTTTGGTCCTTCACACAGCTGTTCCCAAACCACAATGTCATGTTCTGTGTGAGGATGCTCTCCACAGCGCCTGTATAGAAAATCCTGAGGATCTTTGGAGAGACCCTGAACTTCCTCAGTTGTCGTAGGTGGTACAGGCGCTGCCTAACCTTTTTGGTCTGGACCTGAATGTGGGCAGCCCATGTCAGGTCTGAGGAGATGTGGACGCCAAGATACTTAAAGGACTGCACCCTCTCCACTGGAGCTGCATTAATGATAATGAGCTTGTAGTCTCTGTGCTGACTCCTTCTGAAGTCCACCACCAGCTCCTTGGTCTTGCCGACGTTCATCTGGAGGTGGTTGTCCTGGCACCATGATGCCAGATTCTTCACTTCGTCCATGTAGGCCGCCTCATTGCTGTTGGAGATGGCACCCAACACCACTGTGTCATCAGCAAACTTCACGATGGTGTTGGAGCCGTGGGTGGCCACACAGTCTGAAGTGTAGAGGGAGTAGAGCAGTGGCGAGAGGACACACCCCTGTGGTGCTCCTGTGTTGATGGTGATGCTGTCGGAGACACACCTACCCACCCTCACCACCTGAGTTCTGCCAGTGAGGAAGTCCAACACCCACGCACACAGACGGCTGTTGAGTCCCAGATCCCTCAGCTTTTTGAACAATCTGCTGGGCACTATTGTGTTAAACGCTGAACTGTAATCAACAAACAGTATTCTCACATAGTTACCCTGTTTCTTGTCCACGTGGCTGAGGGTGGTGTGCAGAACGTGGGCGATGGCGTCCTCAGTGGATCTGTTGGGTCGGTAGGCGAACTGGAGCGGATCTGTGGTGTCTGGGATGGAGGAGGACATGATGTTCTTCAGCAGCCTCTCGAACACCTTCATTACTACCGAGGTCAGCGCAACTGGCCGGTAGTCGTTCAGGGATGAGGGTTTGCTGTTCTTGGGCACAGGGATGATGGTGGATCTTTTGAAGCATGTGGGAACCACAGACTTCGCCAGGGACTCGTTGAAGATGTGCGTGAACACACCTGCTAGCTGGTCAGCACAGCAGCGCAGCAGACGGCCCATGATGCCGTCTGGCCCCGCCGCTTTCCTTGTGGGGCCCATCCCCCTTGAGCCCACCACTCACAGGAGGCACCAAAGAGGTTGGGTCCAATGTGTGTCAGGCGGAGGCTCTGGAGATGCCCTTCTTGAGAGATGGTGGGCTGGGGTGGGTATACAGTATCCCCTCGGCTTGCTTCCTGTGTGTTGGGGTTTCACCTAGTGGACAGGAGGATTTTTCCCTGAGCCTTCGGGTCGGGGAACGGGTCCTGACTGCCATCTGCACTCAGGCCCCAAACAATGGTTCAGAGTACCCAGGGCAGGGTGCTTGAGGGTGCTCCACTTGAGGGCTCTGAAGTCTCTCAGTACAAAAACAATGTTCATGTGGGCAAATACAGTGAGAACTTAAGGGGCGTGATTGGAAGGAATGGCCTCCCAGATCTGAACCCGAGTAGTATTTTGTTGTTGGACTTCTGTGCAAAATACAGTTTGGCCATAACGAACCCCATGTTCGAACATAAGGGTGTCCATAAGTGCACATGGCACCAGGATGCTCTAGTCCGCAGGTTGATGATCAATTTTGTAATCGTATCACCAGACCTGCAACCATATGTTCTGGACACTCGGGTAAAGAGAGGGGCTGAGCTGTCAACTGATCACCAGGTGGTGAGTTGGATCAGGTGGCGGAGGTGGATGCTGGACAGACCTGGTACGCCTAAACGTATAGTGAGGGAACGCCTGGCAAAGGCCCCAGTCCGCGAGATGTTCATAGTACACCTCCAGCAGAGCTTCAAGAGCATTCAGAGGGAGACTGGGGAAATTAATTCTGAATGAACCATGTCCAGCACCTCTATTGCCAAAGCAGCTGCACTGAGCTGCGGTGGCAAAGTGGTTGGTTCCTTTTGTGGTGGTTAATCCCCGAAGCAAATTTTAGACACCAGAGGTGAAGACAGACACCTATCAGGCTTTGATAGCAGTGGGACTTCAGAGCCAGCTAATAGGTACCATCAGGCCAAATGGAATGAGACTCTCAAGTATGCGAGTACGGACTCGCGTACTTGAGAATTGAGAAAGGGCCTTTAGGACCCCCATGTGTCTACATTTGTTTTGTGAATTTAGAGAGGCATTTGACCATGTCACTCAAAGTGTCCTGTAAGAGGTGCTTCGGGAGTATGGGATGTGGACCATTGCTAAAGGCCATTTGATTTTTACATAACTGTTGAAAGAGCTTGGTCCACACAGCAGGCAATAAGTCAGAGTCGTGTAAATGGGCATCTGACAAGGATGGAAGGATGGATGGAAGGAAGGATGGATGGATGGAGTTCTAGGCATTCCAGGATCCCGGTGTGAGGCATTATACCATAGGCCTTCTTGTAGTCAATTCAGGCAGTGCACAGGGTGGTCAGTGTGTTCTTACAGTCTCTGGAGACTTCTCTGTCTACCAGTAGATTGTGTTTTGTCCCTCTGGTATTCCTGCCAATTCCCTTCTGTGCGCAGCCATTTTCTTATATCTGGCAACAAAAACCCTCCAGGTCCACAAACTGGATACACCATAAGCAATAGTGAGAGATTTTGTACCAGATCAGTGAGATCTTGTACCATACAAGATCTCCAGCTGCATCTTTAACTGAGCAGTACACTAATAAAGTGAATTTAGTTGACAAGTTTAGAATACCATGAAACAGATTATTCCATGTGGTTTTCTAATGAATTTACATGCACATTTTTTGTATATGTTAATACAGAGTATATCGACAGATACCTACTATAGGTCTACCATAGTATGCATCTGGATAATTCTTACTCACAAGTACACACAAATCCTTTAGAAATGGATGGCTTTGGCTAATAGACACCTATTACAACAGCGGTGTCCAAACCAAGGCTCCGTGTTCTTGATCCATCATATCCATCGTAACTGATTTGAAAGGCTAAATTACCTACTTAACGTGTCCTGAAGTTCTCCAGAGGCCTGGTAATGAACTAATCATTTGATTCAGGTGTGTTGACCCAGGGTGATATCTAAAACCTGCAGGACACTGGTCCTCGAGACCTGGAGCTGGCCAAACCTGCATTACAGTCTTCAATTTTTTTCACAGCTCATCCTTTTTTGCTAAGCAAAATCAACATTTAAAAAATGAAGAAGTATATGAACACAATTTACTTACAGAGCTTTGCTGGAGGCTTTGATCACTGGCAGCAGCCTCAGAAGAGCCTCCTCTGAAGCAGAGTATTTCTTCAGGTCAAACACATCCAGATCTTTGTCTGATGACAGTAAGATGAAGACCAGAGCTGACCATTGAGCATGAGACAATTTATTTGTGGAGAGACGTCCTGATCTCAGGGACCACTGGATCTCCTCCACTAGAGAAAAATCATTCAGTTCACTCAGACAGTGGAACAGATTGATGCTTTTCTCTGCAGAGAGGTCTTCCTCACTAATCAACTTCTTGATATAACCAATAGTTTCCTGATGGAACTCTGAAATATTTTCTGTTTGTGTTAATAGGCCTCGTAGGAGAACCTGGCCAGTCTTCAGTGAAAGACCCAGGAGGAAGCGGATGAACAAGTCCAGGTGTCCATTTGGACTCTGTAAGGCCTTGTCCACAGCACTCTGGTAGAAGTGATTCTCTGCAGATTCTCTTGTTTCAGACTTCTGGGAGGTTTGTTGTTCTTCCAGCAGACTGAGTCCAGAGTTGATGAAGGTCAGATGGACATGCAGAGCAGCCAGAAACTCCTGAACACTCAGATGGATGAAGCAGAACACCTTGTCCTGGTACAGTCCTCTCTCCTCTATAAAGATCTGTGTGAACACTCCTGAGTACACTGAGGCTGCTCTGATATCGATGCCGCACTCTGTCAGGTCCGATTCATAGAAGATCAGGTTTCCTTTCTGCAGCTGATCAAAAGCCAGTTTTCCCAGAGACTCCATCATCTTCCTGCTCTCTGGACTCCAGTGTGGATCTGTCTCAGCTCCTCCATCATACTTGATCTTCTTCACTTTGGCCTGAACCACCAGGAAGTGGATGTACATCTCAGTCAGGGTCTTGGGCAGCTGTCCTCCCTCTCTGGTTCCCAGCACATCCTCCAGAACTGTAGCAGTGATCCAGCAGAAGACTGGGATGTGGCACATGATGTGGAGGCTTCGTGATGTTTTGATGTGGGAGAGGATCCTGCTGACATGCTTTTTATTTCTGAATCTCTTTCTGAAGTACTGCACCTTCTGTGGATCAGTGAACCCTCTGACCTCAGTCACCATGTCAACACAGTCAGGAGGGATCTGATTGGCTGCTGCAGGTCGTGTGGTTATCCAGAGGTGAGCAGAGGGAAGCAGTTTCCCCCTGATGAGGTTTATCAGCAGCACATCCACTGAGGTGGACTTTCTAGGGTCAGTAAGGATTGTAGTTTTGTGGAAGTCCAGAGGAAGTCGATACTCATCCAGACCATCAAAGATGAACACAACCTGGAAGTCTTCAAAGCTGCAGATTCCTGCTTCTTTGGTTTCAGTAAAGAAGTGATGAACAAGTCCCACCAAGCTGAACTTTTCCTCTTTCAGCACATTCAGCTCTCTGAAAGTGAATGGAAATATGAACTGGATGTCCTGGTTGGCTTTGTCTTCAGCCCAGTCCAGGGTGTATTTCTGTGTTAAGACTGTTTTCCCAATGCCAGCCACTCCCATTGTCAGCACTGTTCTGATTGGTTCATCTCTTCCAGGTGAGGCTTTAAAGATGTCTTCTTGTCTGATTGTTGTTTCTGGTCTGTCGGGTTTCCTGGATGCTATTTCAATCTGGCTGACCTCATGGTCATCATTGACCTCTGCAGTCCCCCCCTCTGTGATGTAGAGCTCTGTGTAGATCTCATTCAGAAGTGTTGGATTTCCTGTTTTAGCGATCCCCTCAAACACACACTGGAACTTCTTCCTCAGAGCAGATTTAAGTTTTTGTGGATTAGCTGCACCTAAATGTTCTGAAAAACAATAAAACTACAATCAAACATATCAAACAAAATTTTTATGACATTTCAGTCCCTCTAAGAAATGACTCAATACATCTCAAGACATCAATAAATTTTTCATTCATCGCCAGCAGCTTAAATCTTAATATAAATCCTCTTACTGCTGTGCAGACGGTTAGCCAGCTCCTCCTGCTTCATTCTCCTCAGGAAGTTCAGCGTGATCTTCACAAATGCCTCTCTGCTGCTCCTCATCTGCTCATCACCCTCCCTCTGACTCTCTAAGCATTCTGGGTAATCTGGACTGAGAAACTTCTGGATCTTCTTTAGCTCGTTCTTCACAAAAGTGATGATGTTGTCCTCCAGCAGCTGGAACAGAATATTTTATGAATGAGCCAATCAAACTGAAATCATGGAGCCAAACATCAGCTCCATGTTGGACACACTGACAATCCACTGGTCTACAAAGAGCAGCATGGAGATGACTGTGAACAGAATAGATGTAAAAGTAGTTGCTGTACATGTGCAGACCATAAATATGGAGTCAAGGTGTGTTTGATGCTGCTGGGCAGACTGACCACTGGGAACCTCTGAGTTCTGCTGGTCCACTCTGTGGAGGAACCATGAAGAATTAGTTCAAGCACAGGATAAAGATCCAGTAGTTGTCTGCTAAGAAACAATCAGGTCAAGTCTTTCTGTAAAAGGAAGTAATTGTTTAGTGTCTGCTCATAGATCCAAAGATAGCTTCATTTCCAGGGGAGTTTAGTTCATGCAGCTTTATCCTGATAAATACATTATAGAGTCTGCACTACATCCAGAAGTCAATAACACATTTTCTGTACTACTCTCATATGAAATAAAACAATCTTAAAAATATCAAAACCCTAGACTCAAAACATTTTGTCAACCTATAATCAGATAACCCAATACAATACAGACTCCTTGTCTGTATAAATTAACTTTGTAATTCCAAATTTATTTGTGCTGATGGAGGTATGAATTTGCGGCAGCTCAAAAGAAATTTTGAAAACTTCAATAAACAGAAAAAAAGCCCTAACTATATGCTTTAGCTAAAAGGAAAGTTTTAAGCCTAATCTTAAAAGTAGAGATAGTGTCTGTCTCCCGAATCCAAACTGGAAGCTGGTTCCACAGAAGAGGGGCCATAAAGTAAGCCTGCAGTGCAAGAGTGAAGTGCTCTAATAGGGTGATATGGTACTACAAGGTCATTGGGGTGGTTGTAGCTCAGGCGGTAGAGCAGGTCATCTACTGATCGGAAGGTTGGTGTTTCGATTCCTGGCTTCCCCTAGTCTGCATGCCAAATATCCTTGGACAAGATATTAACCCCAAATTGCTCTCCGATGCATCCATTGGATGAATGTGTGTGAATGTTACGTAGAAAGCACTTAGAACAATTTGCTTGTGAATGGGTGAATGCACAAGTTATGTGCTTTGAGTGCTCAGAAGAGTAGAAAAGCGCTATATAAGAACCAGTCCATTAAGATAACATGGGGCCTGATTATTTAAGACCTTGTATGTGAGGAGCAGGATTTTAAATTCAATTCTGGATTTAATATGAAGCCAATGAAGGGAAGCCAATACAGGAGAAATCTGCTCTCTCTTTCTAGTCCCCGTCAGTACTCTTGATGCAGCATTTTCAGCAAGTTTTTAGGACTTCCTGATAATAGTAAATTACAGTAGCCCAGCCATATGGAAAAGATATATGTAAATCTTATAAAGTTTGTATCTGTCTTGTGTGAAACTTGTACGAAAAGCATACAAGAGTGAAAACTGATATAAGATCCCTTGAAAAATTATGTAAATGAAACTTGTATGTTTTGGATACTTACTAAAACAATATACTAAAGTAATGAGAAAGTGGCCACTGTCATGAGTAAATCATATAAGCCTTATATGATTCACTATATGAAGTAGGCCACATCTTATGCAAGTCTTTTATAAGTTTTTACTATTTCTTTTCCATATGGGCAGTCTTGACACCCTCTTCCCAGCCCCCACAGGGGCTGCACGGCCTAAAATCTTTTCATTTTCTCAAAAGTTGACAGTGCACCTTAATTTATGAATTCTGGTTGTGCTTGATGACTGTGAACCGATTTTATGTGGTACACGGCGCTTAGCAATCTCTCAAAAAATGTTTCAGTACGACTTTGGTAAGCTATGGCACTGCACCGCTTAATGGATTGTCGGAGCATTGCGGCTACCATAGTCTGGAGCCTCGCGGAGTAATACGTACTGTGCTTCAACGTATTACTATTGTGTGTGTATAAGGACCATAAATGCACATGTTAAGAGACATGGTTACGAAGCGGATTTCAAACTCAAGGCTGTCAGTCACACAGTAGAACTTGGGAACAGAGCAGCTGTGAAATCTGTCTCTTTGTTATTATGCCCAACTTCACTGCAGGTGCAAACTTGCATGTGACAAATAAAGGTTTGATTGATTGAAGTAATAAATGCATAAACTACTTTTTCAGCGTCACTCTGAGACAGGATATTTCTAATTTTAGAGATATTGTAAAGCAGTGCTACATATTTGTTTAATATGTGCGTTGAAGGACATATCCTGGTCAAAAATGACTCCAAGGTTCCTCACAGTGTTACTGGAGACCAAGGTAATGCCATCCAGAGTAAGAATCTGGTTAGATACCATATTTCTAAGATTTTCAGGGCCGAGTAAAATAACCTCAGTTTGATCTGAATTAAGAAGCAGAAAGTTAGCAGCCATCCAGGTCTTTATGTCTTTAAGACATTCCTGCAGTTTAACTAAATGGTGTGTGTTATCTGGCTTCATGGATAGATACAGTTTGGTGTCATCAGCATACATTTTCACTGCTATGCAATGTTGTCTGATGATACTGCCTAAGGGAAGCATGTATAATGTAAACAGAATTGGTCCAAGCACTGAACCCTGTGGAACACCATAATTGACCTTAGTGTGTGAAGAGGACTCTCCATTTACTTGAACAAATTGGAGTCTATTAGATAGATATGATACAAACCACTGTAGCTAAGTACCTGTAATACCTACAGCATGTTCTAATCGATCTAATAGGATATTATGGTCGACAGTATCGAACGCTGCACTGAGGTCTAGCAGGACAAGCACAGAGACGAGTCCACTGTCAGAGGCCATAAGAAGATCATTTGTAACCTTCACTAAAGCTGTTTCTGTGCTGTGATGAGCTCTGAAACCTGACTGAAACTCTTCAAATAAGCCATTCCTCTGCAGATGATCTGTTAGCTGTTTGACAACTACTCTTTCAGGGATTTTTGATATGAAAGGAAGGCTGGAGATTGACCTAGATATAAATGTTTATTCTTGACTAATAGGTTTAAAAGCTGTGTACAAATTTAATGTTTCAAGATCATAGTCTTAGGGAGTGTAGCTTCACTAGAATAACTTATCAGAGCTCTGGTCTCCTGTTGATAAAACTACAACTCTTTGATTGAAACTAAAGTCTTTTAAACATAATTTTCAAAAACTTGTTCTCATATTGTGATGTTCAACTATGAAAATAAATTGCATTTTTTCATGTCTTTTAGCAGGCATACCCAGGAAGTAGGGGAAAAGAAACCAATTAAAGAAACAAAAATTCTTCAGGTGACTATTCATTTCAGTATTACCCATCTATAAGATCATAAAAGTATGTCAGACATTGCTGAAAGTGTTTGCTGTTATTGCTTTGAGCAGCAACTCTAAATATTTGTGTACCTGCTGATCAATCCTACATTACTGAGTGAATCTGAGCTCAGTCCTTCACACAGAGCAGCTTGTTGGTGGATTTTCACTTCAGAAACGTCTACAATATTTCTGCTGGATTAGAATCCAGAGTTTTAGTTTCTTTGGTGCTTCTAAAACACATTATTATTATTATTATTATTGTATATTCTTTGTGTGTATTCTTCTTTGTTTTAGTGTCTTACTTGACTCAGTCCACATATAGCTGTTCTGTATTGAGAATTCATGGCTTCATTAATGATGGTGAGCCTTTCTGACCCAGAAACGAGAAAACAGGCCAAAGCTCTACCAAGGACATGTTTCACACATAGAAAAACACTTTATTCTTTCGTTTCATTTAATTCTGTCTCTTGTCATGTGATTTACATTTAGCTGTAGGCAGAATTTTTGTCCCCACAGCCCTGTCATGAACAGCACTGTGGTTCAGTGTTGTCCTGATGGAGTCTCATTAACAGCAGCCAGTATGATCCAGGCTTTAGCTGCTGGGTCTCTGTGTGACCTCTCAGACTGTTTAACAGATCAGACACAAAGAGAATCAGAGCAGCTCTGTTCTTTAAAGACAAACATGAACCCACTCAGGTCACAGTTTCCCCACAGATATAAGCATCACTGTCCTCAAACAGCAAATGACCAAGTCTAACATTTTTTATCTTTTCTCTTTCATCGTTTTCTTTTTAATGAATCTTTGTAACAATCTGAGGATGTTTCAGGTCATATTTATCCAGGAAAACACAAACATGTAAAGGAGCTCATCACAGGTCTCTGACCTCGTTGGTCCAGGTTCAGCACTGAAGCCTGGAGGTTGAGGTTTGGACCGGTCACTCCTCACAGACGGACAGCTGGACCCTGCAGACTCTGCTTTGTCCTCCTGTTTCTCCATCATCATCTTCTTGTGGACTTCAGTCAGTCTGAGAAGTAAACCACAAACACTCAGTGAGTGAGCATCAGGTTTACATGTAAAGTCAATGGAGGAGCACGATGAAGCGCGACTGGGGGTCCCGTGAAAATTCAGAAGCAGATTTGCGTCACGAAAACGCGTCAGTCTCACCTGACTGACGCGTTTGAAGCACGAATAAAAATACTCGTGGCAGTTTGTGTGGTAAATTTTGTGGATTTGCGTGTATCGCGTCTACCGCTCGAGTTGGAAAAATCTGAACTCAAGTGTCAAGTCGCGCCAAGACAACCAACCAGGAGCCTGGTGACGTGATGCTCTGACCTAGTTCAAAGGGGCAGGTCCATCTAAAGCCCTTCATTCTTCATTCAATATGGACGACAGGCTAATCAACGCCATAGCAAACCACCCGGAGCTGTACGACACCAGCTGTTTTCTCTACCGAGAATTTTAATATTATTTCAAATAAATTTTTGTAATGACTAATGTCTCAGTTCTACTACACAGCAAATATTGGCACACAACTTGACACATGTAGAATTTATTTCATATTATACTAATGAAAAAATATACTACTATATAGGAACATAGTGAAGAACAATTATTTAATAGAATAAAGAGAGGTTAGTTTATTTTGGAGGCAAGCTCCATTTATTAAGAAAATTTTTTTAAAAAGGCAGAAATGCACTTTAGAGGTTTGTGGGTGGCTCAGAGCCGTTGTGGGGAAGTCACTGGGACTTCAAATGAGCATATATTAGCACAGGTATCAATAAAGGCCTACCGTATTAAACACTTTAACTAACCGCAGACAGATGGACAGGCGCTCTGCATGTGGGATTGAGCGCCTGTAGTTGGTGTCTAGGTGGGCGATGCTTGGACCGACGCGGGACAACAGGTCCTCAAACTGGGCGAGGGAAAGACGGTGGTACCACTGAAAGTGGCCGTCATCCACATTTCCGCTTCACGTGTGTGAAAATTGCATATTTTGAAGCGTGACCAATTCGCTTTGGTTGCGCGTCGTGGTGCGAATGTGCATGCGACCAGCTAGGGGCGTTTGGTGCTTTTTGGTCGCGTCTATCGCATTCGGTGTGAACGCACTGTTAAACGTAGTTACAGCACTTTCAGAAAGACATCTACTGTGATAAATTCTACTCCCCACTAAATGTTATCAGGAAATGATCAGTGTTTCAGTAGTGTGTGAGAAAATTTCAGTAATAATGTCCCGGCACCTCATAGAGTGACGTGTTTGCACTGCAGTTTATATCCAACAACATCAAGCAGTTAAATCAAAGAGTTCATTTTACTAACAGCTCACCTCTCTGCAGCAGAATGAGGCTGGACTTTAAAATTCAAGGGGGGACTTGTAGCCTTGACGCTCTTTCTCGGTGCTGGTTCATGTTTACGTTTAGTTCCTCGTTAGGGCTGGGTATCGTCACTGATTTCTAGAATCGATTCGATTCCTATTCACAAGGTCCTGAATCGATTCGATCCACAATTCGATTCGGGGAAATTTTGCCTCAAATCATGCATCAGTACATTTCCATATTTTTATATCTATAAAAAAGAAAGCTGACACTTGCGAGACTTTATCAAAGGTGTAAGCATCACAGCAGATGTCTTTGTGTAACTGAGGATAAAACACAGAAAAACATGAAGGTGATTTTCCTGGCCTGGGATTTCATAAAAATATTCTTCAGTAGATCAAAAACGAAAGAAAACCATTAATCAACATATGAACAGTACCTGATGCTGCTGAAGTGAAGCAGAGCAAAGTTACAGATGTTTTAGAGACACAGCTAAGCGTTTTGCAATTTTGCATAATTTTAAACAGTTAAAATTTTTTCAGTAGAAGAAATTTGGTTTTCTTTTCGGAAGTAAGTAAAAGGAAAAAAACAGCGGCCGACAGCGCTGTAGAAAACGGTAGACTTGTGCATAACAAGCAAGCGAATAATGCAGAAAACAGAGATTTTTAGATGGGAAACTGTTCTTGAAGTATACTGAGAAAGAGAGAGAGAGAGAGAGAGAGAGAGAGAGAGAGAGAGAACTGTGCATGAAGTGTGATTTTATCGTGGTGGAAGCAAAACAGCAAAAGTAAGAGGGAATTCATAACGATATTTATGTAAAGCGTAGTTTGGATCTTCCTTTGCTGCTGGTTCAGTCAATGTTGTTTGGAGAGAGATAAAAACCTGCAGCTTTTGAATCTAGCACAAAAAGGGCGTAAACACAAAGCACGGACCTGCCGACAGATCAGAATCAGTGAGCTGTAGGCTTTCAGCCCTGACCGTGTCCGTGCCGTCGGGTGAGAAAGTCACTGATTCTGATCCGTCAGCGGGCCGCGCTTTGTGTTTACGTCTTTGTGCAGAATCCGTGTACCTGCTCTCATTGACTGTTTTAGCTGTTTGGTGGTTGTTGAAATTTAGTGAGGTTTAACCTGAGATTCTGGCGTTTCGGGCAAAATAAAGTTATATTAAAAAAACGATTCAGGATTTTTATGAATCGATATCACGTTATCCAAGCTAGAATCAATTTTAATAGATAAATCAATAATCAAAACCCACCCCATTCCTCGTTTCTTCATGTGAATAATGATGGAGCAGCGATGTGAGTGCTGGGCTGTGACATGGGGAAGAGTCATGGACAGTTAGAGATGGTCGTCTCACCTCTGAGCTTTGGTCTGGCTCTCATGTTCCCCACACAGAGTGCTTTTAGAGGGAGGGACTCCCTCCTCTCTGTCCTCACACTGATCCATGCTGCTCAATTCACATCAGCTCACACACACTTTCTACCTTCACCTGCAGAGGAAACACAAATCATTCATGTGCACATAAACTGAAATCCTCCTTCCCATCATGTGTGCTGTCCAAATATCAGCTGCTTCTTTCCTGCTTCATCTCAGTGTCAGCTGAATGCAGTTAGACAGCAGTGTGAGGCAGAGGAAGCTGCCATCAGCTGCTTTACTTCTACTATCAGTCCACTAGATGGAGCCATGATATGGGCAGAACTTTGTGCCATTAGAAACTGAATTTGAATAAGTTAAATTCACTTTGCATTGCTCAGATTGAATCTGAATTGTAACTTGAATAAAAGTTTTGTAAAATGTAATTTGAATTTGCCTAATTTGAAATTCAATGTATTGGTTTGAAAATGATCATCACTAAATTAAAATTGAATTTTATATTTTGAAAATGAATTCGTTTGCTTTGAAACTGTATTTTATCCTTTAAAAATGTAGCTCTTGAATAATTTCGGTTTCAGTCCTACAATTCAGTTATTTGGGACTTACATCCGTTTCTGGTTCCAGAGTAATCGAGCGCAGATTAATAGAACTACGTTTTACTGAAACTGTTACTGACGGGAATGTACAGCATCTTGAGCTGGACTAAGAAGTCATTCACCATGTCAGACCAGCGGGTAAACTCTTAGGTTGGTAATAAATGTATTACATGTATAAGAACAAGCGTCATTTAAACAAATGATAGCCGTACAGTAACTGTTATACTTACTGTAGCTGTTAGCTAAAAATGCTAATTTAGCATAGTTTGCTCTGGGTTCAGCTGTGACAAACAAACATGATTCCAGGCAAATGAATGTCTATCCCAGGGGTCGGCAACCTGCGGCTCTTTAGTCTTTATTTTGCAGCTCCGGGTGGTTTGGGAAAATAAATTAGAAGTATTTAGCTGAAGTGTATTTTATTTGTGTTTAGTTCTTTTTTTAACTTGTAGTTCTAAATTGAAAGATTATTGTGATTTTGAAATATAAAAGTAAAATTATATCTTATTATTTTTGCACTTTTCACTTAAATCATGTCTGTGTACAAACAGAAATCAGTAAGTGTTACTTGGTTATAACATAAAGAAATACACTACACTCTAAAAATGATAACTAGTAATTGTTGATTTGAGTAAAGTTTTCAAATTAAACTGACTTAGAAATAGAACTTTCCATTTACAACCTAAAATAGCTTGTCTGCCCAACAAATTTCTTCCATTGTTGTCCTAACTAAGATTTTCTAGCGAGCATAACAAAGATTATCAACTTTTGAGTAGAGTTTTTGAGTCGAGTTGGGAACCAGTGGGAAACCCCGTAGGTGACTGGCACACGTCGTGGTCTGAATAAGTTTGAACAAGACCAAACGAGCCTGAGCAGATTGTGTGATAGTGGTTTGTCGACGTGTTCTGAACTGAAAACCTGCTAAGAAAATTGGAACAAACGTGGCCAAAATTGGATGAAAATTACAATTTTTCGACCATTACGGATTTTACCTGGTCTGAAGTTGGAGTGTATTATTTGACCATTTTTTGGACAGGTGCGGGAGCTGCCGGCCATTTGCCCTAGCAGGTAAGCTAACGACATCTGTTATTAGGATTTTCTACAAGCGCTGGCTGCATCCTCCTGAGGACCCAGGAGGGTGGAACGAGTAAAGCACTGAAAAAAAGCCAAACAATAACATATTTAAGTCATCTAAGGGACTTATATATCATGTTTAAGCTAGCGAAGGACCGCACGGGGGGTTGAAAATGATATGCCAGGAGTTCGCTGTTCTCGCTGCTCTAGCGAGCCTTGAATCCCCAGCTAGCTATCGAAGCTGGTGGTAGCAGACGTCTCCGAAAACGTAGAAGCATTTTTGCAAAAATGTGTTGTCTTAATAAACTGAGCAGATATTTGACATTTACACAGCTACATTCTCGCCTGAAAATATCTTAAAAGTTTACTTTGTGACCCAGAAAGAGTAATAAGAGTAATATTAAAACTAAGTGGCTGCCGCCATTGTTTGAAACTAGAATCGGCTGGGCCGCGCTATGAATTCTGGCATAGGGTGGGCCACGAAGGATACACCTGACCCATCCTTCAAAGCTGTGGAAAGTATTGTATTGTTTTGAGAGCCTTTTTGTTGGTGGAGTATTGATTTTATGTACAATTCCACGGGTAGACGCGATCTGTACGGTCCGACTTTGCACATGCGCAGTAAGGATCGAGGAGTCCGATTCGTAACTTTTTTTTCTCGTTTTTTTTTCTACATTATATTGAAATGTTTCATTATTGCAAACATTTTCTCTCAGGCAGAGAGAGGTCGTGGAGTGTCAGCCTATGGTATCTGAGGTCCAGGAGAGATGACCTGCGCTGTTTTCCTCTGAGGAGGTAAGACTGTCCTAATTTATTTACAATTTAATTATTATTCAAATTGGCCATTATTTATACTTATATTGAAATAGTACGGTATTTGCTGGGGTAATGCATTGGCCAACTTTATTATCTTGTGCTACCACTCCAGTCAAGGCCCTTGCCAGTGTTATATTGAAATCCTTACCCTGAACATTTCTGCCAGTAGAAGAAAAGAGTCCCCATGCTAAATCGAAATTGTGAAACAGAAAGGCAATCTCATAATTTTGACTTAGCATGTATTTTTTTTTTTTTTTTTTTTTGCTAGAAATAGGACTTCTATAGACTGAGATGGTTAGGGAAAGAATACTAGGGTAGGTCACAGAATCTGATTGGTCACAGATTTTGGTGCAACTTAAAACATAATGTGTATTTTCATCTTGATACTGGGTTTTGTGGGGGGTGTTTCTATTCCTGTGCAAAAGACGTATTCATGAGAGATTTTTGAAGTAGGTTTTGCTGTTGATAACACAGTCAGGCATATAACATGGTGCAGACTGTCCAAGACAGCTACCCAGGAATTTTCTGTGCTGAATAAATGACAATATTTTGGTGAATGTATTGTTTAGATATCTGAAAAACTTCATCGGCTCACAAGCAAAGACCTCCTGGGGACCTTCAATGCATCCTTTGACAAATTTGTGCCTGGCCTGCTGAAACTCTACTGGTCTAAGAAGGGAGTTCTTTGTGAGGAGATGGAAGACCTCCTGGATAAACTTGATGAACAGGTGAGTGAAGTGCTCCTTTATCTGACATTTTTAGAAGAGTATACTTTTCTCTTAACAGAAACTGAAAAAGATGTTGGCTTCAAACAAAACACATCAGTGGACATGTCAGTAAAAATGAATGTCATCAGTCATTGCTTTGTTCTTATTTGGCAGTATTTTATTTAATTTGTAAAAAGAAAGTAAAATTGTTAACATGGTGTTGTTGTTGGGTGTTTTTTTTTTTTTTTGTAAGTTTTGCGTGTTGCTGGGTCTGACCTGTGCTTTACTTTCATTACTATGAGATTGATTTTGCATTGTGTATAGTACACCATGTTACTTCACTAATTGAAATTCTTGTTTTCCACTGATTACTCTTTAGACATCCAACACTGTGTCCAACGGGCACTGAGAGGCCTGCCCTTTTTCCTCAAGGGAAGATGCAACAGAGGTTTTCCTGAAGTGCTTAGTAAGTACAAAAAAGTAATGCAAGTAAAACTAATTGCTATGAGATGTTTTTAAAGGATGAGTTAATCCAAAATGGAAATGTACACTTCCTCAGTGCAGTCCAGATAATTTTATAGTGGGGATTGCAGTTGTCACAACTCTCATTCCTTTTTTTCTGCTGAGCAGCAGCTGGGCATTGTTAGTGGTTGTTCCATAGCAGAAAATATTTTTGTACAAAACTCACAAGGTGGCATTAATTAAAGGAAAATAAGCTTTTTCTTCTTAAAACCTCCATGAGTCAAACGACCAGCATGGTATAGAGGTTAAAGTTAAAATCTTTAGAAATTTGTTTTGTCTTTAGTTTTTCTTAGCTTTCAATAATTCATATTTTACTTTTCTTCAGGACACTGACATTTTGGAACCAGTGTTGAACGGTGCATCAGTTGCCATCCTCACCATCCTACAAGATGACGATGCCGATACGTCTGTGCGAGAACATGCAGTTGTGTTGGAGGGGGACATCATGCTACATAACATTCCAGACCTCTCTACTGCCCTGGCATACCTCTTTGGCCTTCTGTATGCCCTCAACATTGATTATCCAAAGCAGATGAGTTTTAACTTTGAAGCAATTCAGACCATCTTATTTTGACCTGGTCGGACAATATGAAGGCGAAGTGGATAAATCATTATTCGAAATGTAAATTTTAGTCAGATGAATCTGTATTGTTGAGAATATATGGTGAAAATTTGTCTTGTAGTATTTTAAAAAACTTGTTATAGTGTTAGTTTCCTCTTCATTGATGGTAACATTTCGAAATAACTTTTAACTTCCATAGTTCATCATAGTAAGCCTGTGTAAAATGTCAATGTCTGGGTACATAGGCAATCGTTTGTGGCACTACCCCATTTTTTTTTTTAAAACAGTATGTTTATTGATTTTTATAATACAGAACAAGCAAAGAATAATAGTACAGTTAACATGAGATTTATATTAAAGAACATAGTCCCCAAAATAAACAAATATAAATTAAAAGAAACAACAATAATAATAAACCAAAAAAAAAAAAAATCGATGTACAGCATGGGTAAAACAAACAAAGCAAGATGCGAACGAAAAATAAAAAACAACAAAAACAAAGAAACAGACAGCAAAGAAAAAAAAAATTCAGCACCAAGTATCACTTTCTAAAGTAATTCACTTCATAATGTCTCAGAAACTCAGTTAAAGGTAACCATATTTCTTCAAAATCTACTCCCTTTCCTCTGACAATATAAGTAAGTCGTTCCAACACAATACATGATGCCATCTCCTTCACCCACATAGGGTGAGGGTACATCCATTTTCTTCCAATACAAAGATATTAAGCGCCTAGCTTGCAGGAGTCCAAAGTCAATTAACTTTACCTGTCTGATGCTAAAATCACAGTTCTTTGGATATATACCCAACACACACATTTTTGCTTCAACAGGTATATTTACTCCAACAATCTTAGATAAAGTTTGCGTGATTAATTTCCAGTACTGTTGTAATTTTGGACAGCTCCATACACAGTGAAGCAGAGTGCCCTTCTCATCTAAACATTTACTGCAGCTATCTGGGATGACAGGCGACCAGCGATTCAGTTTGACTGGGGTTATGTAAGTTCTCATCAACCACTTATATTGGAGGAGTTTCATTCTTGTATTAATTGATTGTCTTTGGGCTTTTAAACATGCAGTTTCCCAGTCCACCTCCTCTATCTCCTCTTGGATGTCAGCCCTCCATGCGTCCAACTTGTCAGTGGCAGATTCCTTATCATGTGTTAATAGAGCTGTATAAACTGAAGAGATATGACCTCTACCCACTGGCTTTTGAAGTATGACATTCTCCAAGTGTGATAATGGTGGCTCAGATACAATCTGTTTATATTTTGACATAACGAAATGTTTAACTTGTAGATATTTAAAAAAAAAAAAGTTTTTTGGGGATGCTGTATATTTGGCATAGCTGATCAAATGTAAGAAGGTTGCCATCCTTATAAAGATCTGCCACCTTCTGTACACCTTTATCTGCCCAGATTTTGAAACCCCCATCAGCTCTTCCTGCTTTAAAACATATGTTGCCCCAAATAGGTGTAAAACGAGAGATAGAAGACTTATCTCCCATATACTGATGGGCCCTATACCAAATATCTATTGTGTTTTTTAAAAAAGGGTTATTTGTCATTTTTTTAAATTGTTCAGGCTTGCAGAATATAAATACAGATTTAACTGAAGATTTGTTACTGATGTTTGTTCAATTTGTAACCAGGCCGGGGATGTCTCAGTGGAAAAGTAGAACATGGCTGAGCGCAGTTGTGCAGACCAGTAATACAGTCTAAGATTAGGGAGTTGTAACCCCCCTCTTTCATACGGCAGGTACAACAAGCGAAGTCTTAGTCTAGATTTTTTGTTATTCTAAATAAATCTATTAAAGATACCGTTTAGCTTATCAAAGAATTCTTTTGGAAGAGGCAGAGGAACTGGAAGAGACTGGAAGAGATATAAAAATTTGGGCAATATATTCATTTTAATCATGTTAATACGGCCAATCACTGATATGGGCATTGTCATCTATTTATTTAGAAATTCCTCCACTTCACTAATCAGAGGATCATAGTTTGTTGCTACAATGGTATCAATGTCTGGGGTGATTTTAACTCCAAGATACACAAATCCTTCTTTTGCATTAATAAACGGGGTTTGTATAATAGGATTTAGCCTTTCATCCTTGTTCAGAAATAGGATTGAAGATTTTGAATCATTTATATTATAGCCAGAGAATTGTCCGAATAACTCCATTTGTTGCATTAATTTTGGTATACTAATGGACAGCCTAGTCAGAAACACTATCAGGTCATCAGCATACAGAGCCAATCTATGCTCCTGATCTCCTAACTGGACACCAAATATGTCAGTTCTCATTCTAACTGTCATCGCCAGGGGTTCTATGTGATAGGTTAGAAACTATGTTATTTGTTAAAACACTAGGTGTGGGATTTGTATACAAAAGTTCAAGCCATTTGAGAAAATTATTTCCAAATCCATATCTTGGGAGAACAGTAAATAAATATGACGACTCTATTCTGTCAAAAGCTTGACGAGCGTCAAGTGATAATAATGCTGTATCTTTAGCATCAAATTTCTCATGAATTATATTTAGAACCCTTCTTATATTGTGAAACCCTTGACGTTTTGGCACAAAGCCATTTTGATCATTATGAACTAAATGTGATATATAGGGGTCTAATCTTCTTGCTAAAACTTTACAAAGCATTTTAGTGTCAACACCCATCAGACTTATTGGTCTAAATGATGAACGCTCTGCAGGTGGTTTGCCAGGTTTCAGTATCAAAGTAATCATTGCCTGTCTCAGAGTGGGTGGGAGAGCCTCATTTTGATACACTTCTTCATACATGTTAAAAAGTGGAATTAATAATTTGTCTTGGAAAGTTTTATAAAATTCAATCGGAAAGCCATCTGGCCCAGGTGCTTTACCACTGTTAATGCTTTTGATAGCCTGAGATATCTCTTCAATAGTTAGACGTCTGTCTAATTCCTGCTTTGTGTTTTCTGTTAGCGTCTAAAACTGAAGTTGATCTAAGAATATGTCCTGTTCTTCTGAGGTTTGAGCACATTCTGATTTATACAATTTTTTCATAAAATTCTCTAAAGCTGTCATTAATTTCCAATGGATCTACTGTTACATTCCCTGAAGAGGTCTTTATACTATTAATTGCTCTTTCACTCTGCATTTTCTTAATTCTCCATGCCAAAAGTCTACCTGCTTTCTCTCCTTGGTCATAATAAGATTGCTTCAGCCACATTAGACTTTTTGCTGCTGCATCAGATGATAATTTATTATATTCAGTTCTCAGACGTAGCAACTCACTTTGTTTTGTTGAGTCGTCGCTAACGTTTAAGTCTAATTCCAAAGATTTAATCTGTTTATCTAGGGTTTCCATTCGCTTTCTTTGCTGTTTATTCTTTGTACTCATAAAGCTAAGAATTTCACCTCTAATATATGCTTGAATCCTTCCCATCTCACTGAGGCACAAGTTTGATCTGTGTTTAACTCAAAGTAATTTTCTATTTTCTCCTCTATAAATTTAACAAATTCTGGATTCTGCAGCCATTTTGTTTGAAGCCGCCAGTGAGGGGGGTTATGGATAAACTTTCCTAGATGGATACTCAGTGAGATAGCTGCATGATCACTGATCACTATGCTATCATACTGACACCGTTTGATCCTTGATAAAAGTTCTCTTGAGACAAGAAAGTAATCTATACGTAAGCGGGATTTATGTATACTTGAATGACAGGAGAATTCTATTTTATCAGGATTTTGTTCTCTCCACACTTCTACCAAGTTGATATCTGATATAAATTGATTTATTAGTCGTCTAGTTTGTGCTTTATATGTATCTGAGCCTGTTGAGCGATCTATACTCGGATTGAGAGTACAGTTAAAGTCTCCTCCAATTATATACAGTCCTTGCAAAGCAGATACAGTAAGAAACAGATCTTCAAAAAATTTGGGCTTATTTTCATTTGGGCCATAGAGACTCACCAAGTTTAAAGTAATAGAAAGGATGGTACCCTGAGTGATTACGTACCTACCAGCAGGGTCTTTTATTATTTTCATCATTTGGAATGGTATGCTTCTATGAATCAAAATAATTACACCTCTCGCATAGTTATTGTATGATGTGTGGATCACCTGGCCAGGCCATCTGTTCCTCACAGACTTTAGTTCACAGTCTGTCAGATGTGTTTCTTGAAGAAAAACTATTTTTGATTTCAGTTGCTTGATCCTGCTTATAACCTGTTTCAGTTTGATTAGTTTCCTGAGACCCCGGACATTCCAACTAGTGACTTTTATGTCAGAGAGATTGCGGGTGTTTAGTTGGTCCATACTTGGAAGTTTTATTCTGTAATATTAAGATAACAACACGTGATGCTGATGTCGAGTAAACAAAAGTGACAAGTAAACTTTGAATAAAATAAAATAGAGAAATAAATAGAGAAAAAAACCCTGGCATTGACCCATAACACTTAAAGTCCCCCCCCCTTCCCTTACTCAGAGTAGTAAACTAGGGGCAGTGCTATTCCACTACAAAGGGGAATAGCTGAACTATAAGAACCCAACCCAACAAAAGCAACAGTGGTGTCCATCAACCATGCATACACCATATTCAAAGACATAAACATAACAAACCCATATGTGTTAACATATCAGATCCACGGCAGTGTCCTTTTTGTGACTTACAGAATCCCTCTTGAAAGGATAAAAGTTTGACCAAAGTAGGTAACATTGTTGTATTCAAGAGGGAGAAGGAGAGAAAAAGGAAAAACAAACAAACAAAAAATTGCATTTGCAGTAGCGTTACTAAAACGCAATGGAAAATTTTCAAGCTCTAGAAAATAAAAAAAACAAAAACTTCCTCTATCCAATAACATGGCAAATCAGTGAGTGGCAAAAAGCCAAATATTATAACTGAGCGAAAATACAGATTTTTTACAGCCCGTCTATCAGTTATGAGCAGCTGATTTTGCAGTTCAGGGAGTGAAACACTCACCGCTACAGTTAGTCCTGCCCAGTGTGTCTACGGTGGAAATCCATTGTCTCCTTTGGAGATGAAAACAGGTGTATCTTCCCATCGTGGAGGATCCTCATCTTGCATGGATTATATTGAAACCCGCGGAACATTCCTTTGTCGGCGAACAACTTTCTGATCGCGTTGAACTCAGTTCGCTGCCGGATGGTCGATCGTGCTCGATGTTACTGTGTTTTGTGAAGCGGAAAACAAACTCCCGATCTTGGAAGTTCAGGAATCGGATAAGGACAGCTCTGTGTTGGTTTGGCTTTGGAGGTGCTAGGGTGCGGTGAGCCCTCTCAACAATGAACGATCTGTCGGTCTTAAGCCAGCGCGGTAACATCTCCCTTATAAACTACAGCAGTGGCCGCTGACCCTCGGCGCCCTCCTGGAGGCCAAATAGCCGCAGGTCCTTCCTTCGGCCCCGGTGCTCCAGGTCGTCGGTTTTTGCCTCCAGGTAGGATATCCGCTTCATGGCATTGCTGAGATCGGCCACGCTCTTTCCCAGGAGCTCCTCCACCGACATTATTCTGTTTTCAGCTTCCTCCAGTCGTGTAGCGTTTGCAGCAACATTTTGCTTTACCTCCGTCATGTTTTTCTCCAAAGCAGCAACTGACTTCGTCATTTCGCCCATACGGTTATCTATGCTGTCCAGTTTAGTTCCGAATACACTAAACTCAGAGCGCAATGACCGAAGTTCAGCTAACACCGTGCTAAGGTCACTCATGCTACTAGCGCTAGCAGCTCCCTCGCTGTTTTCAGGCGTTGCCAAAATATCGGTTTTAACGGGTTTTTGGGAACCGCGTTTTCGAGTGAAAATATCACAGTCCTTGAGATTAGTCGTTTTTGACTTTTTCCAATAGCAATTAAGTTTCTAGTTTGGGGTTGTTCTGGGTTTTTAATGCAGGTTACACGGAGCAACCACTTTATGCTGCCATCCTGGTCCGCGGCTCCACTACCCTATTAAATGTGCAATAGTTATGTTCAGCTTTTACAAGACGTTCAGGGTGTGTGTGGGTGAATTATTAAGTTGCTGGACACTTTTCTTTTTTGGTTCTGGACTCTGGAATTTTAACGTCTCTGCTGGGGTGCTCAAAGCACCCAAAAGAAACTGGCAACACGTTTTTGTTTATTTGTTATTTCTTTTCTTTCTTTCTTTTTGTTTTTTTTAACAGAAATTCACCCTACTACCCATGACATTCTGAAATGTACTGAAAAGACTGTTGAACAAAATAAATAAGCTTTTAGATAATGTAACGATGGTTAAATGTTGTGTTACAGTCAGGTTGTTTATCTCTGCACGCTGTTGTTTCTTAAGATACATGTTTGGTTGTGCTGCAGGAAAAAGGGTGTTAATGTGTGCAGGAAGGGGAGGGGGGTCCTGGGTTGTTGTTGTTGTGGGTGTGTGACTGTGCGGAGCTTGAGGGAGGTGTTGTATGAGAGCACGCTCCCGGAGTTAACGGCCCGTTTGCCTGTCGCCGAATAAACGGACAAACTGAGACCAAAACGTCTGGTTCTTGAGAACGTTACAATAACATTGAATTGTGCTTTGTTTTATTCTATATCATTTATTAAGTGTAATAACAGCATACATTTTCCTTTGTTTATATAGGTAAATTTTCAACTCACTGGAGTAAGAATTGTATGATTACTCAACAAGAATATCTGTGTTTGTCAAAAATCCTAAAATGTCATCACAGGAACTAAAGCAGGCTCTCTACTGTCGATGTGAAAGTGCGTGACTCTACTATCAGAAAGAGACTACACAAGTTTGACTTTCATGAGAGGTGTGCAAGGAGGAAACCTGCTCTCTGGGAGAAACATTAGGGCAGACTGAAGTTTGCCAGAGTGAACGTAGACAATGACCACGACTTCTGGAATAATGTTCTTTGGACAGATGAGTCTAAAACTGAATTATTTGGATACCAGAGCAGTAGACATGTTTGGTGTAAATCAAATCCAGAACCTCAAACCAATTGTGAAGAATGGAGGTGGCAGCATCATAGTTTGGGGATGCTTTGCTCCAGCAGCACCTGGCCAGCTCACCTTCATAGATCATCATCTGACTGTGTGTCGGAGGGTGCTTGAAGAACATGTGAAACCATCTGTTAAAAAATTAAAGCTGAAGAGGAACTGGACACTGCAACATGACAATGACCCAAATCATACCAGCAAATCCACCAAGGACTGGCTAAAAACTAAGCGCAGAGTCCTGATCTTAATCCCATTGAGATGCTGTGGGGTGACTTGAAGCAGTCTGTGCATGCAAGAAAACCCTCAAACATCTCACAGCTGAAAGAATTCTGCATTGAGGAGTGGACTACAGTTATATCAGCCAATGGGGGCAACACTAGTTGTTAGGGGGTAGGGAGTCCTAACTTTTCCTCTATTAAAATACTCATTAATGGTAAATGGTAAATGGCCTGCATTTGTATAGCGCTTTACTAGTCCCTAAGGACACCAAAGCACTTTACACATCCAGTCATCCATCCATTCACACACACATTCACACACTTTTATGTCCATATCTTTTTTTGATGAGTAAAAAAAAATGTTAACTTTTGTTGTTTAGTTGCAATGAAGTCATTTTCTTTTCCAATAATACATGAAAACATGATTGGAAATTGATATATTTGAACAGTTCATAATAAAGAGCTAATTTTTTTAATGGGGTGTCCTAATTTTCTCACATGATTGTAAGTATTATTGTTGTTATATTAGTATATTGCACCCGTTATATTATGTCCATTGAGCTCACAGCTCTCTACCAGCTGTAGACATTCTTGAATCTGGGCTCAAAGACAGAGGTAGCAGAGTCTTTTTGGTCGTGGCTCCTGATCTTTGACCTGTTCCTTATTGTTGGGTCTAAACTCAGACCCCGCTGTATCCAGGACTTATTCCCGTGAAAGAAAAACAAGGCAACAGCGATCGATCGATTTACTTGCAAGGGAGGCCTCGTTGGTATCTACCACAAAATGACCCCAAATCCAGCCTCTGCTTGCTGCCTTTTATTGGGGAAACATTTCACAGAATACACAATAGTTTACTCGCACCTCCCCTCGTAACCCCCCTTGGTTACAAAGACAAGGCACTGTATGTATATGTGTGTGTGTGTGCATGCAGGTAAGAATGTGTGTGTGTGTGTTATGTGAGCGTGTGTGTGTGTGACCTCCTCCTGATCAAAAGGGTCATAAAAGCAGGAAGCAACATCACAAGAAGCAGATCTTCCAGATAGGATGCATCTGCAATAACATCCCCCGCCGCCGCCCCCCCCCCCCCGCCCCAGAACCTCCAACAATGTAGAGATAGTAAGCATAAAAATGACAACATTTAACAATTCACTTCAACACTTATCATAAGAGCTCACTGGTGTTCAGCTCCATGTTAACATAAAATCATTGCTTTTATTATGGACACACCCATGGTTTGATGAGGTTTCATTTTTTTTTATTGAGGTTTATGATTTTATTACATATATGAATGTATTTTTATTTTCAATTATTGATTACTAATTAAGCATATTTTATAAAGCCTGTGCAGTACTTGATTTAAAACCTCGCACTTTTTTCACTCAGATATGCTGTGATAACAAAACTATTTCAAAAGGTTAAAAAGAATCTCTTATACTGAAATTTATTCTTAGACTACAAGAAAAACTTCATATGATTTGAAGTTCAAAATAATCCTTTGGAGCCTCCTACCCAGTTCATCCTCTGTCTGAATGCCTTTTGAATTCTCGTTAGTACAAATTTTAATTTAATTTAAATTTTAATTAACTAACAAATAAAACACATCTAGTTTTAGTTGTGAGTTCAGTTTTAGGAAACTACAATAGCTTTTGTGTGCTATGTAACACTTCTTCCTGTTGGGGTGGATCCAACAGTTTGTGAGTATTTTTAAGACCACCATGTTGAAACTGTATCCAACACACATCTATACTAAATTTTCATTTATAAAGTCCACTCTCCCTCTCCTGCTGTCCCTGTGAATATAAACACCCAGAGCTCAGAGGCTCTCTGGCCGAGCTCAGGACACATTCAGTGTGTTTAGTCTGATACCCAGAGTCTGATCACACACAGAAAGAAAATAGCGGAAACACTCGGCCTCGTTGGGAAACATTACACACTGACTTGTGTGAAGAAATGAAACATGAGCTGAACAAACAATAAAGTTCCTAAAGACAAATTGTTAAAGGAGGAAACAAAGCAAACTTACAGTTTCTTCACACACACCAAAAAAAAAGCTCCACTCCACGAAGTTCAGCAAAGAGGAACTTTGAGCAGGAAGGAAACACCCAGAGAGGCATTTAAGGACACTCAAAAGCATCAACAAGTCTGTGTTGCATTCAGGTGAAACTCGGAAATTCACTAATCTTCACCAAGTCCTTAATTTCTGCTGGTTTTCCAGAGGTCAAAACACAAACTGCATGATGTCACTGTAACCACCACAGTGTCCATCTGTGTCCTTTCAAACAAACAAGCATCAACGTCCAGGACTGAAACATGAATCCACTGAGAGACTGGGCGCTCCACCATCCGCTCCAAATACACTCACTCCAAACATGCCATCTTTGATATCCAGTCTATGCTCTCGGCTCCTGCAGCCTCTCCTTCAAAGCTCTGAGGCTTTCTGTCTGCACTGACTCCCTGCTTCTTCAAACCTGTCCTCAGGTGTTCCAGCTTTGCTCCCACATGCTGCTCACAGCCAATCGGATCGTGACTTTCATTCTCCGAGCAGATGCTGGAGCAGATCCAGGCTGCACAGACCCTTCAGGTCAAAAAGCTCAAAGTGACAAATGTGTCCAGAAAGCATCTGCCAACATCGAGTCCCAGGAGAGAAGAAGAAAGTGCTGTTTGTTCAAACACCTGTACTCATACTGCAGCTTTAAAGAGGGCATTAGCCCCTCCCCCCAACTGTGTGCTCCAGCCAAGCACAGGAAAGACAGTTTGTACATATGTAACAATGTATGTAGCCAAAACATATGTAGCCAAACAAATGGCCTAGTCACCTAGTCAGTTCTGAAGATTTACAATGACTAACACTGAGCAGTGCTGATTTTCTAACACTGGAAAATAACTCAAAATGTTAGAAATATTCCAGTGACACAAAGAAATACTTTTCTTTCTTATTCTCATTTAAAATATGTATCTAGCTTTTCCTATAATGGTGGGCCGGTCTCTAGTCAAAATGCCTGGGCCAATTTTTTGTCCCAGTCCAGCCCTGTATGCAGCTCATCTGCAGTCTGGTGTTACTTACATCTTCCGACTCGGAAGGCAGAATTTCTGAGTTCTGAGTACAATCGAAAGCACCATGACTGCAGTTTTTGTCTTGGATGTAAAAAGCGCACATGACGCTGTGACATAGGCTAAAATCATGTGTTGTGGAAGTTTTCCACTTAAATAAAGCCTGCAGATGAGCGGTGAGCGGTAGCTAACATTCTTTAATCAAAACACACAGAACAGACAACCAAGCTTGTGGAGAGCCTGCATGACCACGGGGCAGGGTCAGCAGAGTCTCTCTGAGCCTAGCATGGCTCTCAGTTAAATACCTTCTCCAGGAACAAAAGGCAGTACACAGCTGTTTCACACCTTAAGGTTCACACTCCCTTGCTACCTCCCAGAGTCCTCGAAGAGACAAAAGACTCTCCCTCCTGTGGAGTTGTCTGCTTCCCCCAACTTCCTAAATAGACCCCCACCATTTGTCTTACAGTATGAGTGTCAGACATGTTAAAATCACCAAGGCATTACAATAACGTGATTAATACATAAGTGAAAGAAATTCCATTACACATGGCAGCAGTGAACGGGCGATCGTGGCTCAAGAGTTGGGAGCTCGCCTTGTAATCGGAAGGTTACCGGTTCGAGCCCCGGCTCGGACAGTCTTGGTCGTTATGTCCTTGGGCAAGACACTTCACCCGTTGCCTACTGGTGGTGGTCAGAGGGCCCGGTGGCGCCAGTGTCCGGCAGCCTCACCTCTGTCAGTGGCCCACGTCACCAGTGTGTGAATGGGTGAATGACTGGATATGTAACGCGCTTTGGGGTCCTTAGGGACTAGAAAAGCGCTATATAAATACGGGCCATTTACCAATGACGGTCCAGGCGTGGGATTTCTCTTGTGGAAATATGCACATTATTTTTCCCTTTATGTTGGCAGGTGGCACAGTGCACTTTGTGGCAAGTAAGCAAGCTAGAAGACTGGGCAGTCTTGCTGGGTATCCAGTTACGGAAGCAACACATTAACAAGACAATTCTGACTAAAACCAAAGTTACTTTCCCTAGTAACTAGTTACTTTGAAAGTAACGGGTAACTTGAAGTAACTGAGTTACTTTTGATAGAAGTGACTAGTAATGTAACTAAGTTACTAATTTAAAGTAACTTACCCAAAACTGCTGATAAGTGAACAGTGAAACTGACCTGCAAGTTGTCTTTTAGAATTCATTAGAAGCTGTGGAGGGTAGTGCTGGGTCGGTCGCGAATGAAATGGCTCTTAGAGCTGGATCTTCGAAGTGAATGATGCGAGCCGGCTCCTTATTGGGAGTCGTGGGGTTTTTTTTCTTTCTTTCTCTTGCTCTCTCTTTCACTTTTTTTCGCTTCACGCTGCAAGTCACCCATGTGTTTGCGCTGAGCAGAGACGGCAAACAGAGCCTTGCGTTTGCGCCCCTCCTCCCTCTGCTCAGCACTGCGCTGAGGGGGCAGGGCGGTAGTTAGACTGCAACAGCAGTGAGGAGGTAAGTGAGGGAAGTGAGGAGGTAAGTGACGGAAGTGACGGACAAGGTAAACGACTCGTGTTGTAACTGACGTCAGACGCCGGAGATTTTGGCGGAAAATTAAAGCGAATGGTAGGTTAGAATTGAACAAAGTTTCTTTAAGCTTCAGTATTACCAAATATACTAATCAATTGTCATATAACTAACAACATCTGTCCTATCATCTCTAACACCCTGGAGGACAACGGGGAGAGTATAGACGCTCTCCAAGATTACATCGACTGCTGTTTCCAGGATTTAGTCATGAAGACGGCTCAGAGTGCATCCTCCCCGGCCAAAATTGAGACACCGTCATCGAAGAGATGTCGCCCGGCAGACTCCCCCGGCACAACACCACCTGCCGGCAAAGACATTGCAGACATCCTGGAGTCAATCGACAAGCGATTGTCCAGTTTCGATGCGAGGCTGTCCCTGGTAGAGATTTCACACCGGGAATTTAAATCTCTGTGAGAATCCCTGGAGTTCAGCCAGCAGCAGGTAGAAACGCTTGCCACTGAAAATGCCACGCTACGGGAGTCGGTCAAATCTCTCACCGATAACGTGACCCAGCTAAACATAGAAAATAAAAAAATAAAAGAGTCCGTTATCGATCTACAAGCCCGTAGCATGCGAGGCAACCTTGTGTTTTCTGGTATTCCAGAATCTGCCGGAGAGGACGCGGAGGCAACGGTGAAAAGCTTCATTAAAATCCACCTGAAGGTGGCGGAGGACACCGAAAAGAACATCGCCTTCGATAGAGTGCATCGCTTGGGGGCCGTGAGGTCGCCGGCCACGAGACCACGTCCTATAGTGGCCAAATTCGGCCACTTCAAACAAAAGGAACAGGTGAAAAGCCGCGGCAGGGAATTAAAAGTAACGGACTTCAGCGTGAACGACCAGTTCCCCAAAGAGATCCTGGAATAACGCAGGGTCCTCTTCCCAATCCGACACGGCTTCATCCAGAAGGGCTCCCGCACTGTCTTCGCTGTGGACCGGCTGTACGTGGACGGACAGCTTTACCACGACCCCGGCATCACTCCGTGGCTGTATTAACTTCACACCAGATAAGAATCCGCTGCACCCTTTCCCCATCCACTCACACTAACTTGCATTAACTTAACATTAACATCTGTTTAACTTACCAGTATCAAATCGCATCTTAAGTGTGATATCATAGCAGAATTAATACCATCACTCTCCGTCAAAGGTTTGATTGGAATGTTTCCGGGTTTGTTTGTTTTTTCTCTCTTTTTCCCCCTCTTGTTTTTATGCTGCTCACCCTTGTCCTTTTTTTCTTTCTTTATTTCTTTCACTGCTTCGATCACCTGCTTCCACACTCATCCACAAACAACATCCTTTATTTCGACACATACGCATAGCACGATCACGCTCAATCATGCGCTCAACGGCAGCACATTTACATCAGTCAGACAGCGCATACAGACCTACAGGATACACACACTTAAGCCAAGCGTACTCCTATTAGTAAATATGCAAACACATAGTCAGACTCAGGGAGCATCTTGCCACACATTCTTTCTCTCTCTCCCTCTCTTTATTTATGAACAAGTGATGTATTCTCTCCACCTGTCTAAGCGACACACACAGCATACACCCCTAGTTATACACAGACATCTATGGGTGCACTAAGATTCGTTACACGGAATGTAAATGCAGCTGGCTCCAGAGAAAAGAGTTTAAAAATAATTAACCAACTCAAAAAACTACAGGCAGATGTTGTCCTTTTACAAGAGACCCACAGACCTCTTAGAGGTTCGAATGAACTTAAAACACCTGAGTTTCTTAATGTGTTCTCAGCTTGTTATAATTCTAGACAAAGGGGAGTAGCAATTTTAATACATAAAAAAATTAATTTCACAGTACTCGATACAGTTATAGATCCAGAGAGCAGATTCTTAATCATTAAACTATCTATACTTGATAAAAAGCTATGTATTGTAAGTGTATATGGTCCAAATGTTGATGATCCCTCATTCTTTCACAGTTTTTTCAGTGCACTCTCTGAACACTTAGATGGCACACTTGTTCTTGGAGGCGACCTCAACCTTGGACTAAATGAAGAAATGGATAGGCTCAACACAGCAGGAACTCAGCGCAATTGGCAGTCCACAAATATAATCAAACAGTATATGAGCGACTTTGGTCTTTGCGATGCATGGCGCTCCCTTCACCCCACCAGTAAGGTATATACTTTTTTCTCACATGTTCATCACTCCTACTCTCATCTGGATTATTTTTTGGTCAGCAGCTCACTGCTGAGTGACATTTCAGACACTGAGATTCACCCTATAGCTGTCAGCGATCATGCTCCTGTATCTTTAACACTAATGCACAAGAATAATACTATGCCAAGTAAAAACTGGAGATTTAATACATCGCTGATTAACAGTGCTGGGGAGTAACGGAATACATGTACCGCCGTTACGTATTTAGAATACAAAATAACTGTAACTGTATTCCGTTACAGTTACCGTTTAAAAAGGTGGTATTCAGAATACAGTTACTTTGTTGAAATAAATGGATTACACGGCGGTACTTCCCTGTTTCATATTGTCGCGGGTCAGGACTGTTTGGGTTTGTTTGACAGCTACGTAATGTTGTTTCAGGCGGCAGCGTTACGGTTGCCATGGTTACAGGGTGACGCTCTCTCTCTCTGCGTGTTTCCTGGGTGAGAGAGCGCTTTTTTGTTGTTGTTGTTGTGCTAAGCTAAAAGGCAGAATGCTACAGGCATGGTCCTAAAGAATGTAGCATCATGGGCAGTGTAGTCCGTGCTGCAGCGAGAATGGACTGCCATACACATTATGTGTCTGTGAGCGAGGGAGGGAGAGAAAGGAAAAGTCCGAGCTGTCACGGAGCAAAAACGGGAGCTGGAAGCATGTAAATATAATAATAACCACTGCAGCCAAGAAGAGTGCCTGACGAGCCCAGTTGTAAGTAAGCTATTAAGACTCAACTGTACACTGTGTTCGTGTTTTCCTCCGGAAAAAATAAGTTCCGTTGGAGCAGCCTTTCAACGCCTCTCTCTGTCTCTGGCAAGCAAAGTTGACCCAGACAACAAAGTAAAGCTAGTTTTCGGCTACCAGCCCGACACGGAACCCACCGTATTAGCCAGAGGTTCCTTTACTACGGTTCGGAGCCACGGACCTTCAGTAACAGTAATAAATCACAGCAATAGTACATTCACGTAGTTGTAAACAGCATGATAATATATTAAGTAATCCAAAGTATTCAGAATACGTTACTCTCATTGAGTAACGTAACGGAATACGTTACAGAATACATTTTGGGGCATGTATTCAGTATTCTGTAATGGAATACATTTTAAAAGTAACCTTCCCAACACTGCTGATTAAAGATGAAGACTTTATTCAATATTTTAAAAAAGAGTGGACTTCATATTTAGACTATAATGACACTCCCGGAACATCAGCTTCTGTTCTATGGGAAGCAGGGAAAGCTGTGATGAGAGGTAAAACAATTTCTTTCTCATCACATAAAAAGAAAGAAGAAAACAAAAATATTCAGGAATTAGAAAAAACCATCAAATCCCTAGAAGAAGCCTACGTGTCCCACCAAGATCAGGGAACATTGAACAAAATACACAAAACAAAACTAGAATTAAATGAGATAATTGATAAAAAAAAAAAAAATTCTTAGAACAAAGACTACGCTTCCAAAATTATGAACAAGGTAATAAATCCGGTCAATTTCTAGCAAACCAGCTAAAAATAAATAAATAAAAAACAACTATAGGTGCTGTTCAAGATTCATCTGGGAACACAGTATATGACCCGAAACAAATAAACAACATTTTCAGGGATTTCTATAAAAGATTGTATTCACCACAAATAAACCCATCTAAAAAGGAAATTGATCAGTTTTAAGACAACATAACTCTTCCAAAATGATTAGACACTCAAGCAATGGCACTGGATTCACCACTGACATCAGGTGAACTCCAGGAAGCCCTGATAAGTATGCCCAATAATAAGGCTCCAGGTCCAAACAGCTTTCCTGCAGAATTCTACAAAGAATTCTGGACGATTCTAGCACCAGTTTTTTACAGAACGTTGTTGGAAATCAAAGAAAATGGCAGACTTCCATCAAATATGAATTCTGCAAACATTAATCTCCTGCTAAAACCAGGCAAAGACCCTGTATATCCCTCAAGCTATCGTCCAATATCCCTTATAAATGTAGACCTTAAAATAATCTGCAAAGCTCTCTCAAAGAGACTAGAGAAAATAACCCCTCTTAATTCATCCTGACCAAACTGGTTTCATAAAAGTTAGGCACTCATCAACAAATACACACAGATTACTTAATTTAATAGATTACTCATGTAGCAAAAACATTGAAACCACAATATTATGTCTAGATGCAGAAAAAGCATTTGACAGAGTTAATTGGAAATGTTTATTTGCAACTTTACACAAATTTGGTTTTGGATCCTCTTTCATAAACTGGTTAAAAATATTATATAACTCCCCAACAGCTTGTGTCAGAACAAATGACCAGACATCCTCCAGCTTCTGTCTCCTGAGGGGCACCAGGCAGGGATGCCCACTCTCCCCTTCACTGTTTGCAATTTTTATTGAGCCACTAGCAGCAGCAATTAGACAGAATTCAGTAATTAAGGGCATAAAATACAAGAACGTGGAACATAAAATCAGCCTTCATGTGGATGATGTGTTACTTTTTCTCCAAAACTCACAAACCAATATCTCTGGGGTGATTGAATTGATAAACTCTTTTGCAAGAATATCAGACTACTCAATTAACTTGTCAAAATCTACAGTCCTCCCGATTAATCGCTCCTTCCATAATTTTTCTTCTACTCCACTGAAATCGGGAAATATAAAATATTTAGGTATTAATGTTTCTCCCAAGCTTGCAGTTCTAACTAAATTAAACCATATCCCACTTTTAAAGAAAGTAGAAGGTGATCTGGCTAGGTGGAAATGTCTACCCATATCACTCATGGGAAGGGTTGCCGCTATAAAAATGATGGTCTTACCAAAAATTAATTATTTATTCTCAATGATCCCAACTAAACCTCCACAAGATTGGTTCAGATCTCTAGATTCATGTTTGTCCAAGTTCCTTTGGAAAAATAAACCCCCACGTATAAGCTTAAAAACACTACAAAAGACCAAGGATAAAGGAGGATTAGAACTACCTAACTTTCAGCACTACTTCTTAGCCAACAGGCTTCAGTTTATCTCAGGATGGCTAAAACATACCCTCTTAGATGAACCTTGGCTAGATGTAGAACAAGCAATTTGCAATAATCTAGAGATTTCAGACCTACCATTTATCAGCTCAAACATCCAACGACATGAATGCTTCAAAAGCGTCAACATCAGCTCTTCTCTGACAGCATGGTGGGAGTTTCTAAAATTTACGGAGTCTTCATTAATCCCATGCAAACGTACACCTATCTGGAACAACCCTGACATATTACAAAACAATAATATGATAAACATTTCAGATTGGAGTGGTAAAGGAATCAAATACTTAGAACATATATTAGAAGGAACATAATTTATTTCATTTGACCGACTAGTTACACAATATGGGATAAACAAGAAAAGATTTTTAGAATATGAACAAATTAAATCCATAATAAAAAAGGAATTTAAACCGGGCCAAGTTGAACTACAAACACCACCAAGTGTGGTTCAATTTCTTACTCTTAAAACCCCAAAATTACTTTCCAAAATTTACAGAATGCTTTCTAAAACAGATAAATCAATATCACTTCCTATTGCAAAATGGGAAGCGAATTTATCAGTTAACTTAGACCAAAACGTCTGGTCTCAGATATCCTTAAAAACCTTTCATCTAATTAGAAATCCCAGTCTTCAATTAATTCAATACAAAATACTACATAGAATGCACTATACAGGTCATCGGATGTTCAAGATGGGTTATACGTCTACCAACAACTGCTCACACTGCCAAACCAATTCACCGGAAATTATATCCACGCTCTTTGGTTCTGTCCACCAGTTCTGAAGTTTGGGCACGAGATATGTGAAGACTTGTCAAAGTGTCTGAAATGTAACATTCCAACTTCCCCTTTAGTGTGTTTGTTGGGAAGCTTAGATAATGTCACTAGAGAAAAGAAAATAGCCCATATGGTTTTCACTGCCCTATGCATAGCCAAGAAAACAGTCCTCATGAACTGGAAAAATAAAAATAATCTTAATTCTAGCCAATATGGAAATTATCTATTAGGTTACATTAGTCTTGATACAGCCTCTGTCACCACATCAGATCAATTGCTCTGGGCTCCTTTGATTAGCTCCATCACCTAGTGGGGGTGGGGGGTCATAGTTTGGTCCCACCTTCGCTGTTGTGATTGGTGTGGGGGTAGGGACGGGCTTAGGGCGTCGGGGGGTTCCCCAGGAGCATCTTCCTTGGAGGGCTCAACCCGGGGTTGCGGTCATGGCCTATTAAGGGCTCTGTTGGCTCTTAGGTGACGGTTTCCTCATGGCTGCGTGCAGCAGGGCTAGGGGAGAGTCTGTGCTGAAGGACATGGGTTACTGACCTGGTAGCCTTGCTGTCCCAGGTTGTCTCCGGGCTGGGGCCCTGGCTGGGCCTCAGGGGCTTGGGTTCTGGTTGGTGTGTTGCCGGGGTTGTGGGGTGGTGGGTGTATGGGGGCCCAGCCCTTTCGCAGGGTGCCACCAGTGCATCGAGCCACCTGTGGGGCTCTTCGACTGGTGGGGGAGGTTGTTACATCTTGCAGGAGCTCTCCTCTCTTCAGGAACTCACTCTGCAGGAGGGGGAGATACAGGAGAGGTGGAGGAAGACCTCAGCCTCGGTGTCTATTGTCTCGTGTAGTCTGGAAGATGAGTGGATGACGGGGTGGGTGCAGTTTTCTCTGTGGTGGGGTCGGGTGGGCTGTCCCAGGCTCTGTGGGGCCGGGCGGCACTGCTGTGCTGGGCCCCGGTCCGGTTGGGCCCCCTTTCCCTGGCGGGTTGCAGAGTATGGGGGTGCCTACTTGGGTCAGCGGGGGAGCTGGCCCCAGGGAGGGTTCACTTGCCCCTCCCTTCCTTCCCTCCCCATCTCCCGCTGCCTCCCTCTTCCCGCTCCACCACAATCACCCACACATGCAGGGCCTTGGGTTAAAGGTGTGTCACCAGGGTGCAGGGGAGGCATCCCCCCCCTCTGTCCCCTTCTGGCTGCCTGTGCCTCAATTTTATCCCACAACTTAGACATTCACATTACTCACACTCTCATAACACATACATATAGGATCTTGGGGGTGGGCACGCTACACGTAATCCAAATTACCATCAGGGTGTATACCTCACTCCTGGCGTCATTGCCCACCTCTCAATTTTAAATACACGTAGACATTGAGGGCTATCAGGAGGGGCTATGCAATTACCTGCTGCTCTCTGGCAGGTAGCTCCATGCCCTCCTGGGTTTTAAATGCACCTTAGAACACACATGCATCAACACTAGATATGAGCGGGCGGAGGGAGGTTTGGAGTCTTCTCACACCCCCGTTCTCTGCAGCCTGCTGGAGCGGGGGGGCTAGAAGGAGGAGATGGCCGTCCGACTGGGGTCTGGAATGTGGGGCCTCCCTGCTGCTGCGGAGTCAGGGGCGGTCTGCTTCTCCCCACCGCAGGGAAAAGGGTAACACCACCTGGGTCTGGGTGCAGTTTCCCCCTCCAGGGGAAAGGGTACCTAGACCCGGTTCTTATACCATCAGCTTGTCCTAGGTCACAGTTTCCTTCCACATATAGCTTTGCAAAAATTGCATAAAAAGCAATTGCAGCAATAAAAACATAATATTCCAGAAACACGCTTTGCCGATCCGATCAGCTGGTCATAACATGTCCTACATTGACATAGACGTCAGCGCGAGATCTATCGCATGTCCACCATTATCTGCCCGAAATCGGAAGTGACATCATTTCCCGGAAAATGGAGGGTTTTTTTTTTTTTTACATATAGGCCTTATAAGCCTATACTGGTGTTTTTAAAAGTCATGTTTTACTTCATCCTTTTGTGAATAGTTTCTGGGATGCTTAGAACTCAAATTGCACTGCTTTCAATAGTTTAATTTGATGCACATGCTGTTTTCTTTGCAAATTTACATTATACGATTTATTTTTGTTTTTTTCTACAGTATATAAAAATTGGTGCATTTCAAAAACAAAACTATGAAGACACTCAAAATAAATTTCCTGTTTTTGTAAACTATATTTTGCAACTTATTTTGTTGCAATGAAGCAATGACTAATCCGAGAGGTCACAAAAGACCCCAGAACAGCATTGAAAGAAATGCAAACCTCACTTGCCTCAGTTAAGGACGGTGTTTATGACTCCACCATAAGAAAGAGACTGAGCAAAATGGCCTGCATGCCAGAGTTCCAAGACAGTGTGATGATCCTGTTTTCCCCAATAAGTCAAGTCAAAACAAGTCATCTTTATTTATATAGTACATTTAAAAGACATCAGGTGTCGGCCAAAGTTGTCAGGTGTCTGAACAGAGAAATATAATAAGAAGAATTAAAATAGATAAGATGAAAACATAGAAACATTGTGAGACAGCCATATATTTTTGTAAAAAAAAATAAAAAATTGTACATGCAAATATGCACATACGTATACAAAAATGTACACATTCACACACAAGCACACATACGTGAACATAAAATACATGTATACGTGTCTACACATTCAAACATCATCCAATGAGATAAAAGACCAGGGTAGCTGAAACAGAATAAAAGGGGTGTCAGAGAGATCCGAAAGCCTTGGAAAATAGGTAGGTCTTCAGATTCGATTTGAAGACTTCCAAGGACGAAGAGGATTTTATGAAAGGGGGAAGACTGTTCCAGAGTTTCGGGGCGGCAATGGAGAAAGCCTGTCACCTTCAGATTTGAACTGGGAGAGGGGAACTAATAAAAGCATCTGACTGGAGGAGTGCAGAGTTCGAGTGCAGGGACAGGCTTGAGTGACAGATGCCTAGATAGAGAGAGTTACAATAGTCAAGACGTGATGATATGAAAGCATGGATAACAGTTTCCAGGCCTTTAGATGACTGGATATTTTTGAGTTTAGAAATGCTCCTGAGCAAGTATTAAAGTTCTGGTTAATTATTCACAGATGTATTGTTTTGTGTGTCTGCAGTCTCTCAGGCTGTCTGATCACAGAGGAAGGCTGTACCTCTCTGGCCTCAGCTCTGAGCTCCAACCCCTCCCATCTGAGAGAGCTGGACCTGAGCTACAATCATCCAGGAAACTCAGGAGTGAAGCTGCTGTCGGCTGGACTGAAGGATCCAGGCTGGAGACTGGACACTCTCAGGTATGGAGAGAATGTCTGATAGAGGAGGAAGAAGAGGAAACATTTTATGTGTCCCTCACTCAGGTCCCACAGACATGATCTGAGCAACCACACACAGTAGGTTTTTCTTTACTCAGAAAAGAAATACTAGTCTACTTGGATGATAAATTCATGAATGATAGAAGGAAATCTGTCTTGAAACTGCCAGATTAGGCAGGGGTGGGGGGTAGCTCAGTTCAGGGGGGATAGCTCAGTCAGGGGCGGGATAGCTCTGTAGGTAGAGTGGTGACCCCATGATCAGAAGCTTGGGGGTTCGACTCCAATGAACGCTGAGCGTTGAATTGGTTGCTGCCCACTGCTTCACTGGGTGAATGGGTTAAATGCAGAGCAGAGATTTCCCTGTGGGGACTAACACATACACATTATTATGTTGCGTTCTATTTAGAAGAAATTATTCCTGTAGATATGTTTCTTACCTATTCACTTATGAGCTAATCAGAAACTGTTTGCCTCATCTACCATTTATCAATATAGAATTTTTCTTTTGTTACTTCCACGCAATTATTACATTATCTGAATGTGTGGAACGCTGAACACAGTTATGTTTAATACGGGAAGCAACATTACATTGATGTATCATGATTTATTAAAATGCTGTAAAACATGAGAAACTGAGAAAAACAGAAATAAAAGACACCCAAGTATAAAAGAATCTACAAGTAAGTTTGATGCAGGTTTTTGATGATCAGAAAATCCATCAAAGAGAAACCAGATTGCATATGATGATAAGAGTTACAGTTGATTCCTATTAAGCACAGATACACGGTACCACTGAAAAAGCATGGCAGGCTGGACATGCTCTCTGCTTCTAATCGGAATGTATTAGTTATCAGATAGCTACAATGTTGAACACTGAATATAGGTGACAGACTAAACTACGACTGATTAAATTCTGCCTAAACCAGTAGAGAGACCCGGGGAATACGGCAATGTTTTTGTAGCCATTTCCCTCATTGCAGGGTTTCAAAAGTGGCTCATCGAGTATCACTATTTAAAAGCTAATGGTATGCAGTCTCATAATGTTACATTTTAGTACCTGCTTGGATCGCTCAGAACCTTGGCGGAATGGGTACTAAAAAAGCACCTGGTACCAGGTACCTAATGGAAAACCCTGAAAACCTTGATGAACTGTAGTGAGACGATCCAAGAAGGTACTGATTGAAAAGGGACTATAGATTGAGGTCTCCATCAAACACTACATCCTCTCAGTATGTGTTTGGAGATAATAGTAGCATTCTCAGTCATAAGTGACTTGGATTTCTTGCTGTCACAATTCAGAACCGTCAGAATCAGAATACTTTTTTTTATCGCTAACGGGCGATCGTGGCTCAAGAGTTGGGAGTTCGCCTTGTAATCGGAAGGTTGCCGGTTCGAGCCCCGGCTTTTTTTGTCCCAGTCCAGCCCTATATGCAGCTCATCTGCAGTCTGGTGTTACTTACATCTTCCGACTCGGAAGGCAGAATTTCTGAGTTCTGAGTACAATCGAAAGCACCACGACTGCAGTTTTTGTCTTGGATGTAAAAAGTGCACATGACGCTGTGACATAGGCTAAAATCATGGCAGCAGTGAACGGGCGATCGTGGCTCAAGAGTTGGGAGTTCGCCTTGTAATCGGAAGGTTACCGGTTCGAGCCCCAGCTCGGACAGTCTCGGTCGTTGTGTCCTTGGGCAAGACACTTCACCCTTGCCTACTGGTGGTGGTCAGAGGTGTTCGGCAGCATCGCCTCTGTCAGTGCGCCCCAGGGTGGCTGTGGCTACGATGTAGCTTGCCATCACCAGTGTGTGAATGTGTGCGTGAATGGGTGGATGACTGGATATGTAAAGCGCTTTGGGGTCCTTAGGGACTAGTAAGGCGCTATACAAATACAGGCCATTTACCATCTAGAGGAAATTGTGTTGGTTACAGTGCTCTAGTAAAAACAGACACTACAAGAAGTAAGAAATAGAACAATATATGCAGTATATATATATTGCATATATTGTTCTAATAAATATCTGAGCATGTGCAAAAAGAGTGTAGCTATAGCATTATACAGTGTGTTAGGTGGATGAGTTGTACAGGGAGATGGCCACAGGTAGGAATGGTTTCCTGTTGTTCAATGGTGCTTTTTAGTAGTCTCAGTCTCTCATTGAACGTGCTCCTGTGGCTAGTCAGCACTTCATGGAGTGGGTTGGAGAAATTATCCAGCATTGTCTTTATCCTGAATAACATGTGCCTCTCCATAAGAACCCTAAGATAGTCCAGCTCCATCCCCACAACATCACTGGCCTTTTACTGAGTTTGTTAGCAGCAGCAACCTTAGCATCAGCAATTGACAATTGATCGAACCATTACTTCAAAGAACTTACAGATCCAGGATCAGTCCAAATCGTCAGCAGGTTGATCCGCATATGGATTGAAGTGTATTTGTGAAAATGTTGGACTGTTCCTTTATCAGTGTCTAACAGTATGTGTACAAGAGCCATGTGTGCATGCTGAAAGAGACTGTACTGGTCTGACCCCCCTCCTCCTTTCAGGGTGGAGGGGGGTTGAGACCAGGTCTGAGGAACTGTAAGTGTGTTTTTAATGTGATTCATGAAAACAAAGCAGCACACATTCAACCATCTTCAAACTGTCACATCACTCATTCACATCTCTGATGTCAGGAGTCATCATCAAAGTGTCAATCAATGAACAGATGATGGATCAATAACTGCAGCTGGATTGTGTTTGTTCTCTCCATCAGATTCCTGTCAACTCACAATCAACACAAACACAGCCAACGAATACCTCAGACTTTCTGACAACAACAGGAAGGTGACACATGTGGAGGAGATTCAGTCATATCCTGATCATCCAGACAGATTTGAAAACTGTTATCAGCTGCTGTGTAGAAATGGTCTGACTGGTCGCTGTTACTGGGAGGTTGAGTGGAGAGGATGGGCTGATATATCAGTGAGTTACCGAAGAATCAGAAGAAAGGGATGCTGTAAGGACTGTTTGTTTGGAGGGAATGATCAGTCTTGGTGCCTGATCTGCTCTCATGATGGTCCTGAATCTGTTTGTCACAATAACAGAGAAACATCCATCTCCTCCTCCACCTCCTCCTCTGTCTCTAACAGAGTAGCAGTGTATGTGGACTGTCCTGCTGGCACTCTGTCCTTCTACAGAGTCTCCTCTGACACTCTGATCCACCTCCAAACCTTCAACACCACATTCACTGAAACGCTTTATCCTGGGTTTGGGTTCTGGCTTCATCGTAGTGGTTCCTCAGTGTCTCTGTGCTGACTTGAATGTCAAAGGATAACAGGAAGTGGGAGACAGGCATAGAGACGCAAAGTTGATAAGGGGACATGGCTGACAGGGGAGACAGCGAGAACATGAAGCACAGAGGCAAGTAAGTAGTAAGTAACCCAAGTTAACCAAATGCCTGTCTAAGTCACAGAGTCAATGGTGCATAGTGGGGGGAAGAGGGCGGGGAATAAACTGTTCCACAGGAGCTGGGGTTTGAAAAGCATGATCCTCCTTTGTTTTCAAACGGGTCTGTGGAATAGTTAGAAGACTACTATCAATGGATTTAAGGATCCGGTATAGAGAGTAAGGTGTAAGAATCACAATGATATAAGTGGGGGCCTCATCTTGTAAGGGCTTAAATGTAAAAGTAAGAATTTTAAACTGATATCTGTACCCAACCGGAAGCCAGTGCAAGGATTTTAACACAGGAGACATTTGGGAGAATTTATGACTGCCTTGATGCGGCATTTTGCTTGAAGATGATTTGAGGAAGCCTTAGACAGACAGGAAAAAACAGTTTTACGGCAAACTTGCCTAAAGCTGTGGATAGCTTCTGTAAACCAGGGCAGGATTTAACAGTGTTGGCTTTCACACCTGGCCTCCTGTGATTAGGTAGAGGATCATTAGGGGGCCCTTTTGCCCCTATCGGTGGGACACCCCCACAGGGCTTTAATCTGGGACTCTGCACTATTTGACCCTAAAACTGAAGAAGCTTCTCGGATGAGAGGTGAAACGCCTTTAAGCAACTTAAAGAAGTCCAGACGCTTTTCTTTCCAAACTCTTTAGACAGTTTTGGCTTTCCTGATTTTAAGACGAGCCACTTTATCTAGAATTTTTGACATTGCAAAATGGTTGCCCACTGCTTTACTGAGTGAATGGGTTAAATGCAGAGAATCACTTAGTGAGCCATGTAATGTCCATGTTAATCCACGGGATTTAACAGTCAACCCAACACCATCTCCTGAAAGACGCAGTGTAGTTAGAGAATTATGGTCTGCCTGGCACAGTTCATTAACCCTCTGGGGTCCCGGGTATAATTGCCCGTTTTTGACTACCTTTGATTTTACCTCTATATTTCACCTTTAAAATATGTTTTTCTTTTCTCTGTTTGGTATCATTATTTTCACCACAACCTCAAATATCTGAAATTTGAGTTATTTTTTCATTTTGGTATACTATATTAGCACAGTTGATCTTAATTCAGACAAGAAATTCAAAATCCGAGTAGAAAAAAGTTATATTTTTTACTGTAAAACCCACAAACATGTTTAACGAATCATTTTCATAACTTGAAATGCAAATAGAAATTGTACATTTTTAAAAATTATGCACAAGTTTTGCAAACAAGAAAGTTATATGGTACTATTTACCTAAAAATGCAGCCAAGGCCTCAGGCGTTTTTTATATAACCATTTAAATCTATTTACAGAATCAGGTGTGCTGCATCAAATAAGAAGGCACACAAATTATTTGTGCCAGTCCAAAAAATGTAGTTTGTGTTCAGTATAAGACAGAGGAGAACACCAAAGGCCTAAACCCTGCAGGTCTGACAGCAGGAGGTGCATGAGTGCAGTTTTCCATGTGGGAACAGCGTTTACACTAGAATCTGCCTTTGACGGCTTTTTTAGAGCAAATGTGAAATTTAGCAGTCTAACAGACACACAATACAAGACAATAACTACACAACAAACTAACTATAGCCTCCAAACACGCTAAACGTCACTAATGTCTCACATATGAAAACTCGCTCTCTCTCTCTGTCTTTTGCTCGCCCGCTTTCCGTCGCGGGTGTCACTCCTAAAAACTCCCTAAACAACCAAATGTCACATGTTGCCTTATCATTTTTCTGATTGGCTGACATGGTAAACTCTAACACCAATAGGGAAGGGGTGTTTTTCTTTTTCTTTTTTCACTCGCAAGCGGAGGGTGTTTGCTAGCGCTGTCTGTAGAAAACGCCGTTTTTACCGTCCTTCCCGCTGTAAACTCCACTGTTTTGTTCAGAAAAAAGACATCGCGTGTATTTTTTATCATAACTCTGGTTTTACGTGGCCTATCGACACAATTCAAAAACTGGTATATAGTTTGAAGTCCGCACCTTCGACCCAAGTAGTAGCTGTGTCGTCTTAAATTGGTCATGTGATTTTGACGCACCGGCGCGTCCCGCGACCCCAGAGGGTTAAAATGAAAAAACTACATATTCCACTTAGTTTTGGTTAGGAACTTAAAATCCAAGTTATTCCTAATCAAAAGATCATTGAGGGCAAATGCCTTATTTGAGATCGAACGGCAGTTTAATAGGGCCATCTTAATTGGCGAGGCTGAAGCATCTCTGGTTAAATCCTGAGAGACTTGGTGTCACAGTCTGGCGGGGGCAGACTGTATGAATTGCAAAAAAGGACCCAAAATGCAGACTCCAAGGAACAGGGAGCAAAACGTGAATGTTAACAAAAAGTGAGCCGTTTAATGAGGCTGGTAAAAGGTACAAACAAAAGGCAAGGCAAACTGAAGCAAAATTAACACAAACCTAAACTGGGAAATCTAAACAAACAATAAGAAAAACCTAGGGTAAGAAACTTGGAGGCGAGGCGAGGCGAGGCGAGGCGAGGCATGGCATGGCATGGCATGGCATGGCATGGCATGGGAAACATGGCGTGGACAACAGACGACCTGACAAGGAATGAACAGAAGCACACAGACTAAATACACACAAGGGTGATTAGGGGAAGTGGAAACACATAGGGAAACAGCTGACACTGGTCTGACATAACGAGACAAAGGAAGCAAAGCTGACTACACTGACATAGGACACAGACCTTCAAAATAAGACAGGAAACATGAGATGCAGACAAGACAATATAACCTTGACAACATAAGACACGCAGCAGGAAACACAAAGAGCAAAAGGAGACTAAAACACAGGGGTAGAAGACACAAGGGGAATCTAAATAAAATGAACTTAGATAACCTAATGAACTTAAAAATAAACCATAAACATCAAAATAAACTAAAACTCAAAATGCTGGGTCAACAGACCCAGGAACGTGACACTTGGCACACATTCGCCCTGCACACTACCCGAGACTTCTTAACTTTTATCATAAGCCATGGGACAATGAGATGGTCACTCACATGTTCTAGGAAAGCTTGGCATCCTGATGAAAACCATGCGGGGAAGGCATGCACTCAACTCGAAGCCCGTTTTAGCTAAAACATCCAACGTTGGCAGCCCCGAGCAGGACGCAAAATCAAGGATATCCCTGTATTTCCGTATTCTCACTTGGTTGCCCACTCTTCTTCCTCGCTTCCTCAGACGATTGTTTGTCGGGAAACGGCAGCTCCGGTTTCTGCGTGACACAAGCAATCATAGGAAGTTATGAGCAACAGCCAAATGTGGAGGGAAGCCTCCAAAGTGTCCAATGATTTGTCTTTGAGCTCATAAACACAATGCGGTGATCAGTATAAGGACGTTGAAAAGATGGTGCAGAAAGAGGAAAAATCAGGAGAAAAGACACAGGCTTGTAAAAGTTGGGTGGATTTGTAGAAAATGAAACGGCTGGTCATGGACAGATGCAAGGTTATCGATGGTTCCACCCTCATGCAATAAAGAGGATGGATGTTGTATCACTCGATGACTGATCAGTTTGTTTCACTAACTCTACACAAGGCATTTTTATAAAGGGTACAGCAGCCGTGGCAGTTGGTCTTGAAACAACAACTGCAATCTGCACAATTCCACTTTTTTCTCCAAATAGATTTTTCACTTTCATCTCCAAATTTCCACAGTATTCTCCAAATGTTCAGCAATAAAATTTAAAATTTAACATGATAGATTCATGTCCATCTCAAACGGTGAGCTCTGCTCCAGCACAATAGTATGTTAAAATATCACTTTAAACAATAACATATACATCTATAATGATTGGTTTGTACAGTCATTTATCACATTTCTGTCTTCCTATCAAGATGGTGTCGATGTGTATGGCTTGCCGTCTGTTCCTCCAAGTTTCTGTTTTAATGTTTTTATTTTGTTATGATGTAGACTCCCTGCTGGTCTATGATTGCCAAGTTTTACTTGATCTTCAACTATCTCCCAATACGCCGGTGTGTAGACTGGGAAATGCACACAAAATACTGCCTCCACTCCTGTCGTTGGTTCCTACTCACCTGCTCCGTGTACCTGTGCCGTCTCCGCGGAGGCGGGGTTGCCATCGCGGCAAAAGGAGTGGCAGATTGGTGAAACTGAAGGCCTGTCTGCCGTTTGGTTTTGCTGTCCCTGGCGTTGCCTGTCGCCCCCCTTTTCCCTGGCATCTTCGTAGGCCGTCCTATGCGTGTCTAGTGCCGCTCGCTGGCTCTGGGCTGTTCCCGCCCGGCCGCTCCCTGCCTCCCTGTCCACGGCGGCGCGGAGTGAGTCTGCAAAACCTGCGTTATGTTGCGCGAGCTTCTAAGTCTAGTGACTATTCAACTCCGGCCAAATGTGGCCTGGTAAATGCCAGATCGGTATCGAATAAGACTTTTATCCTTAAGGAATATTTTTTATCACACTACTTGGACTTTCTCTGCCTAACTGAGACGTGGATAACTGCTGGTGATTCCAGCGCCTTTGCCTTCAGACTGCTGCTATCTTAATGTCCCACGCAGATCTGGTCGAGGTGGAGGAGTAGCTACTATCTTCAGAGATCGCTACAAGTGCAAGCAGGTTTAGTTGGAATTTTGTTTTTCCAGTTTTGAACTGTTACTGTTTGAAATAGCCTGTTCTCCCCCCGTACTGTGGAGAATAATATACAGGGCCCCAAAATACAGTAAGGACTTTCTTATTGTTGGGGATTTTAATATGCATGTGTGCTGTCCAAATAAGCTTATGGTTAAAGACTTTTTGAATATTACTGATTCATTTAATTTAGTTCGATGTGTGTCTGCACCCACGCAACAGTGTGGCCACACTCTCGATCTGATTTTAGCGCACTCATTGCCTGTTTTTAATCTGAAAGTCTCGGATCCTGTTTTCTCTGATCATATGTCGGTTCTGTTTGACATCTTTTTATCTAGAAATGAACTCAGGGGGCATGTCCCTGCCAAGACATCTCGTTTGTTAAATTCTTCCACGGCAGCACGGTTCTCCACCTACTATAATCAGTTCTCTATTCCTGAGACACTCCAATACGTAGAGGAACTCAGTTTTTGGTTTCATACCACTTGTCAGACTGTCTTGGATATTGTTGCCCCTCTAAAAATTAAGCATCCTAAGACTAAGTTTGAACCCTGGTTGAGCAATGAAACCTGTGCTGCGAGGTGTGAATGTCATAGGGCTGAGTGGAGATGGAAAAAAGATAACTTACAGGTCTCTTTACAAAGTTTAAGAGAGTGCTGGGCCTTATATCAGCTTACAATAAAAGAAGCAAAGCGGAAACACTTTGCAAACATTATAATGGTGAATTATCAGAAACCACATATATTGTTTAAGTCAATTAAAACTATTTTAAGCCCTCCCTCTGCTCTTAGTTTTGAGCCTTCACATGAAATGTGTGAAAAGTTTCTGCACTTCTTTATAAACAAGGTAGCCTCGGCTAGGGCGCAGATTATTTTACCCACATCTGACCCCTCTGATCTTCCAATTTGCTCAGCTGTCTTTCAACAGTTTGAGTCAGTTACTCTTGCCCAGCTACAGGAGGTGGTGGATCATTTAAAGCCTGTAGGCTCACCGTATGATCCTATCCCCTTTTTCTGAAAGAACTTTTTTTCTACCATAGGTCCAACCATTTTAAATAGCAGCCTTACTTCAGGTATGGTTCCAAAGAATTTCAAAGATGCAATTGTGCAACCACTTCTTAAGAAACCTGGGCTAGATACAAATGCTGTTGAAAACTTTAGACCAATATCTAAGCTACCCTTTTTATCTAAAGTCTTGGAAAAAATTGTATATGACCAATTGATCTCGTACTTGAATGCACAAAATGTTCAGGTTATTTTTCAATATGGTTTGTATACAATGCATACCACTTTTAAGAATTTTTAATGATATATTTTTATCATGTGATTCTGGTGAAAGTGTCATTCTTATTTTACTCGATTTAACTGCTGCATTTGACACTGTAGACCATGAAATGTTAATCTCGCGTTTGGAGCTGTGTGTTGGTATAACAGGTGTGGCTCTGAAATGGTTCAGGTCTTACTTAAAAAACTCCAACCTTTTCAGTTCGCTTAGGAAACTGTGAGTCCTCCCGTGCTCCATTGTCTCATGGAGTACCACAGGGTTCCATTCTGGGCCCTATGCTGTTTTCACTTTATTTACTTCCATTGGGCTCAATTCTTAGAAAGCACAGACTCTCTTTTCATTGTTATGCAAATGACTGCCAGATTTATGTTCCTCTTAAAATGAAAGATGGGTCGTCTGTAAATCGTTTGCAAACATGTCTGGAGGACGTCAAGTCATGGTTGGCGCTAAACTTTCTTTGTTTTAAGGATTCTAAAACTGAAGTAATGGTGTTTAGACCTGCCTCCACTGCTGTTCCGTGTGTTGATTTGCAATCGCTGAAATCATTCTGTAAACCAGAGATTGTTAATCTGGGTTTTAAAATGGATCCTGAGTTTAAGCTTGAAAGCCAGATTGGGTTGGTTGTAAGGTCTAGTTTCTTTCATCTGAGGCAACTGGCCAAAATTAAGCAGTTTCTTACAAGACAGCAATTTGAAACAGTAATCCACACTTTTGTAACCGTTCGGCAGGATTACTGTAATTCTCTTTATATTGGGGTGAGTCGATCTTCTGTTTTTCGACTGCAGCTAGAATGTTGCTGCACGCCTTTTAACTGGCTCTCGTAGATACGAGCATATCACCCCAGTTTTATATTCACTTCATTGACTGCCTGTGCATTTTAGGATCCATTTTAAGCTGCATTTATTTGTTTTTAAATGTTTGTCCGTCTGTACCTCTCTGAGCTTCTTCATCCATACATACCTTCCCGGTCCCTCAGGTTGGCTGACCAGCTCCTCCTGAGTGTGCCCAGGACAAATCATAAGCTCAGAGTGGATCGGGCGTTTGCTGTGGCAGCACCAAAATTGTGGAATGAGTTGCCTTTACATGTTAGACAGGCACCTTCCTTATCTGTTTTTAAATCACGTCTTAAAACATATTTATTTACCTTGGCTTTTAGCACAGCAGGACTTGTTGATGTCTCTTAATATGTTTTCTTATTAATTATATTATTTTTAATTTTAAGATATTTTATATGTAATTTAAACTGTTTCCGCTCTGTTTTATATTTGTAGCACTTTGGTCAACATTGTTGGATGTAAAGTGCGTTATAAATAAAGATGCTATGCTATGCTATATAGTAATGCTAAATCAAAGCTTGCACACAATCATAAGATGTAGTGAAAGCTGCAGACGTAGCCACACCATTCTAAGGCTTACCAAGTGGGAATCTGAACTTGCGCCTCCCACTCCCAAGTTGCATAGTCTTACCACTACACCATCCAGCTACAACACTGCGGGGACTTGTGACTGTACAAAATAAATCTGATTTGAGTCAAAGTGCACATGATCCAGATGTTTTTTAGTCTCTCTGTTTTTCAGTGTGAAAGAGGGAAAAATGAACAATTGGGAACACACAAATATCAACATGTAGATATAGTATTAAAGCATTTGATCTGACTACAATGTATATGAACATTGATTTTCAGGACATGAACCTTTTTCCTCTCATCATCTTATAATATTAGAATATTTCAAATCAATCAAGTGTATTTGAAGTTTCAGATTTATAAAGTCATATTGTTGAAATGTTTGTTCCAGGCTGTAAAAAGTGCACTATAAGATGTGCACTTCAGGAAAACTCAGTGGAATGCCTTAAGCTCTAAATGTAATTTAATGTTAATGTCAGCCTGTAGTTTTCCATGTGAGACCCATGTAGTTAATCAGAGTTTCAAATCAAGACTTTAACTTTGATCAGTGTTTCCACAGTGACTTAGAAATGGTTAGCCTTCAGTTAATCCAAAATGCTGCAGCAAGAGTACTGATAGGGACTACAAAGAGAGAGCAGATTTCTCCTGTATTGGCTTCCCTTCATTGGCTTCCTGTTAAATCCAGAATTCAAAATCCTGCTCCTTACATACAAGGTCTTAAATAATCAGGCCCCATCTCATCTTAATGACCTTGTAGTACCATGTCACCCTATTAGAGCACTTCGCTCTCGCTCTGCAGGCCTACTTGTTGTCACTAGAGTATTTAAAAGTGGAATGGGAGGGAGAGCCTTCAGTTTTCAGGCCCCTCTTCTGTGGAACCAGCTTCCAGTTTGGATTCAGGAGACAGACACTATCTCTACTTTCAAGATTAGGCTTCAAACTTTCCTTTTTGCTAAAGCATTTAGTAAGGGATGGATCAGGTGACCCTGAATCCTCCCTTAGTTATGCTGCAATACACGTAGGCTGCTAAGGAATTACTTTTGTGCACTGGGTGTTTCTTTTTCACTCACCATGTGCTTATACACTCTGCATTTAATTATGAGTCACTGTATTATTGTACAATCTTTACCTTAGAATATAAGGTATGAATATAAAGCACCATGAGCTGACTGATGTTGTGATTTTGTGCTGTATAAATAAAACTGAATTGAATTGAAGGTAACACATGTGTGGGGATAGGAACAGACCATTCGCACTCACATTCACTCCCGCATTCACAGTGTTGGGAAGGTTACTTTTAAAATGTATTCCATTACAGAATACCGAATACATGCCCCAAAATGTATTCTGTAACGTATTCCGTTACGTTACTCAATGAGAGTAACGTATTCTGAATACTTTGGATTACTTAATATATTATCGTGCTGTTTACAGCTACGTAAATGTACTATTGCTGTGATTTATTACTGTTACTGAAGGTCCGCGGCTCCGAACCATAGTAAAGGGACCTCTGGCTAATACGTCGGGTTCGTGTCGGGCTCGTAGCTGAAAACTAGCTTTACTTTGTTGTCTGGGTCAACTTTGCTTGCCAGAGACAGAGAGAGGCGTTGAAAGGCTGCTCCAACGGAACTTATTTTTTCCCGAGGAAAACACGAACACAGTGTACAGTTGAGTCATAATAGCTTACTTACAGCTGGGCTCGTCAGGCACTCTTCTTGGCTGCAGTGGTTATTATTATATTTACATGCTTCCAGCTTCCGCTTCTGCTCGATGACAACTCGTACTTTTCCTTTTTCTCCCTCCCTCGCTCACAGACACATAACGGGTATGGTAGTCCATTCTCCCTGCAGCACGGACTACACTGCCTATGAAGCTACATTCTTTAGAGCTATGCCTGTAGCATTCTGCCTTTTAGCTTAGCACAACAACAACAAAAAAGCGCTCTCTCACCCAGGAAACACGCAGAGAGAGAGAGCGTCACCCTGTAACCATGGCAACCATAACGCTGCCGCCTGGAACAACAGAACATAGCTGTCAAACAAAACCCAAAGTCCGGACCTGCGACAGCATGAAACGGGGAAGTACCGCCGTGTAATCCATTTATTTCAACAAAGTAACTGTATTCTAAATACCACCTTTTTAAACGGTAACTGTAACGGAATACAGTTACTCATATTTTGTATTCTAAATACGTAACGGCGGTACATGTATTCCGTTACTCCCCAACACTGTGCATTCACACCTATGGGCAATTTAGATTTTTAAATTAACTTGTGTGTTTGCCCTGCGACAGACTGGCGACCTGTCCGAGGTGTACCCTGCATCTCGCCCTATGACAGCTGGGATAGGCTCCAGCACCCCCCGCGACCCTGAAAAGGATAAGCAGAAGCAAATGGATGGATGGATGGACGTGTGTGTGTGTGTGTGTGTGTGTGTGTGTGTGTTTGTTTGTGCGTGCGTGCGTGCGTGCGTGCTTGTCCATCCTGGGACTACCTTCTGTAAGATGCTGCAACTGTATGACAGATATAAAAGCTACTGGAACAGTTCTAGGTTGGAAGGGAGTGGATCAAAGCACAGTGAAGAAACCAGAATCAGAAACCTTTAAATGAAAAGCCAGCATCTTTAATAAAACATAAACATAGAAACAAAACCAAATCAGTGACAGCTAGTAGGCCACACTCAACCTTCCATAGTTCAAAATCATTTTATTTAAGCAGCTGCAGGCGACGGCGGGGGAGCTGGCGGAGGCGGAGGAGCAGCTGCAGGGCCAGCAGGTGTGGAAACCTCTGGCTTAAGACAGGCCAGGCCAGCAGGTGCGGAAACCTCTGGCTGAAGACAGGTGGGGCCAGCAGGTGCGGAAACCTCTGGCTGACAATGGGCGGGCCCAGCAGGTGCAGAAACCTATGGGTGAGGAGCAGCCAGGCCAGAACTGACTGGACTGGGGAGGCTAATGGCTGAGCTGAAGACTGGGTTATCGAAGGAGACAAAGCTGCAGCCTGGGCGAGCAAACCTGGTGCTTGAGCTGGAAATAAGTTGGCTAGCCTAACCAGAGATTGTGCTAGGGCATGGAAAGCTGAATGAGGCAGTGAATGGGATGGTGAACTGGCGGGTGGACAGGCTAGCTCTTCCGAGTCTTCAGGGCATGAGGACAATGGCTGGAGAGCCTCAGCTTAGCCTTAAGGGACGTAAGGCTGGATCCTGTCTGCCCTCACCCTCGGTGCTGGGATTGGCATGGGAGGCGGCTGGACCAGACAAAATTGTCTCCGAACTATCATTGTTAACACCCTTAGCAGTCTTAGGTATAGAAACATGGCTGAAAGTCTCTGAATTAGGAGTGCTAGTAGTGTTAGAAGGGCTATTGTCTTTTACCAGCACCAAGGGTGCAGAACGAAAAAAGTTTTCCCAGTCCACGCCATCGTCCAAAATGGAAGCTCCCCACAGATCAGAGGTGAGTTTGTTACTTTTAACGTCAAATGGGAGGTGAGAATAAAAGTCATTGTCACTCACCACTGGGAGTTGCTCTGTAGTGTCCTTTTTATGGTGGCGTGGGCCTTGCCTAAGCTGAGCGAAAGCAGCTGAGCTGCTGAACGAGGGAGCCTCAGTAGAGCCAAGGTGGGAGGTGGAGCCGCTTTGGCACAGCGAGATTGAAGGTCCTGTGAGAGAAGCGGCTAGCGGGCGAGTGAGGAGCGAAGCGGCGAGAGAGCGAGTGTCTGAAGCTTGGCCAGTGACGCCCACTCTCCACAGCGAGTGCTCTGTTGCAGGTGAGGCAGCAAGTGGAGGACTGCGGTATCTCCGAGGCTCGCCCAGAGCCAGATGAGTCTCCTCAAAGACAGGCTCCCTCTCTGAGAAGAGCCGCTGTTTCCACCGGAGCTTCTCCGCCCATAGGGAGAGCACTGCCTCCTGCCACTCAAAAAGGTCAGAGTCCGCTGGGTTCCAATTGTGTCTTCGTGGCATGAGTCAGCTGTTTCCCCATGTGTTTCCACTTCCACCTAATCACCCTTGTGTGTATTTAGTCTGTGTGTTTCTGTTCATTCATTGTTAGGTCGTCTGTTGTCCTTTGTGCCATGTTTCCTGGTTCTGTGCTCTGGGTATTTTTGTGTCCATGTTAGGGTTCATGTTTTGGGTTTTCATGTTGTCTTAGCTTTTGCAGTTTAAGTTATTGTTTAGCTTCTCCACTGCCTTTTGTTTGGTAAAGTTTTTCACCAGCCTTAATAAACGGCTGGCTTTCTGTTAACATGTAAGTTTTGTTTCATGGTGTCTGCATTTTGGGTCCTCTTCAACACTTCATACAGTCTGACCCTGCCAGACTGTGACAAAAACCCACGAGGGACCCATGGGGCTTCTGTTTGTGTGCAATTGTGTTTGTGTAATTGGCTGTTTGCTTATTGTGCATGGTTGCAAGTCTAAAGGGGTTAGTATATACTTGTGTGAAGCTGTTCAGTTTGTGTGTGTGTGTGTGTGTGTGTGTGTGTGTGTGTGTGTGTGTGTGTGTGTGTGCGTGTTTGTCAGTATCCTGGTCAGACTGGTTCAGCAGTGAGAAGTGTTGATTGTACAAATGGGCTGTGTTTTGTTTCATATCACATGGTATGTACAGCATCAATAAAAACAGTCATAGCTTCTTTCCTTCTCCATTTTTATTCTTTCTATGGAAGTAGAGCTAACATAGCTACTTAGATGTTAACAAGGTGGTTACCTCAGCCTGTCTAATAGTGACACAACGACATAGTTCAGAAAATCTTGAAATTGAATGTCATTATTATTATTATTATTATTATTATTATTATTTCTGCTAACTTAGATTATAGTGAATTTATAGTGAATTTAAAAACTATATATTTTACTGTATATTGTATTTAACACTATTCTTATACAGTGTTTAAATACAACATTTTTTAAACAGTTTTTAAAGAGATAATATCAAAATGAACAGAATGGAAAACTGCAGCTTCCTTGAATGTATATGTTTTACTCTACTCTATTATTCTTCTACTGAGGTGATGACAGAGACAGAGATATGACTTAAAGACATTAGGACACATGCCTAAAAAGCATAAGAGAAGAAATGTGGATCAAACTGTGACCAACAGGAATCATTAAATAGCCACCAGAGAAGAAGCCGCCTGTGGCCATCAAGCAGTCAGAAACCACTCTGGATTTTAATCACTGGTAATCAGGCAGGAACAGCGCTGGATTCAGGGCTGTGGGAAGAGAGATGCTGAAGTGCACCCCGTGGTGGATCATAGAGACGACGCTCAAACTCCACGACAAATGAATAATAAATAAACATTAAACTTTTCATTTTTTCAGGTCATGTATATCTGATTCCAATATCTAACTTTTAATGAACAGGGTTTGAATCAGTTTTAAATAAGTTCACTGTGAAAAACCATGAATCAGTGACATGTTAAAGGAAAGATTAAAGTGTTCTGTGGAGAGCTAAATGTTCATGATCCAGTGTAACAACACTGCCACCATGAGGTTAAAGTGAACAATGACCATTAAAACTGTGCAGAGACACTCGACTGAATGGAACACAATTATTTAGATGTTATGAGCTTTATAAATGGCTGCATTTTCTATACAGTGGCTTGCGAAAGTATTCGGCCCCCTTGAACTTTTCCACATTTTGTCACATTACAGCCACAAACATCAATCAATTTTATTGGAATTCCACGTGAAAGACCAATACAAAGTGGTGTACACGTGAGAAGTGGAACAAAAATCATACATGATTCCAAACATTTTTTACAAATAAATAACTGAAAAGTGGGGTGTGCGTAATTATTCAGCCCCCTGAGTCAATACTTTGTAGAACCACCTTTTGCTGCAATTACAGCTGCCAGTCTTTTAGGGCAGGGGTCCCCAATCTCAGTCCACGAGGGCCGGTGTCCCCGCAGGTTTTAGATGTGTCCTTGATCCATCACAGCTGATTTAAATGGATAAATGACCTTCTCAACATGTCTTGAAGTTCTCCAGAGGCCTGGTAATGAGCTAATCATGTGATTCAGGTGTGTTAACCCAGGGTGAGATCTAAAACCTGCAGGGACACCGGCCCTCGTGGACTGAGATTGGGGACCCCTGTTTTAGGGTATGTCTCTACCAGCTTTGCACATCTAGAGACTGAAATCCTTGCCCATTCTTTGCAAAACAGCTCCAGCTCAGTCAGGTTAGATGGACAGCGTTTGTGAACAGCAGGTTTCAGATCTTGCCACAGATTCTCGATTGGATTTAGACACCAGACAGGTCAGGACTAAAGTTATTGAGAAATTTAAAGCAGGCTTAGGCTACAAAAAGATTTCCCAATCTCTGTTGGAGTAGCGTTCAGGTACCTGCTCTGCTCTATGTTATTACAGGGCAAGGGCATAGATTTTGTTTTGGCATTGGTGGTGACAGATGATTCAACCACCGAACCCTGCCCTGTTTCTTCTTTTTTTCCCCCCTTTTTGGCTCAGTCAGTGCGCCTGAGGGCAGCTGTGGCTACAATGTAGCTTGCCATCACCAGTGTGTGAATGGGTGGATGACTGAATGTGTAAAGCGCTTTGGGGTCTTTGTCACCAGTGTTTGTCAAGTTAATAATAATAATAATTATGATAATAATAACGGATTGCATTTATATAGCGCTTTTCGAGACCAGCAAGTCCAACTCTGAATGGGGGGGGGGCTTTTCCTGATGGGTGACCAAAGTGCCCTTTTGTTGAGGAAATCTTGTTTTTTTAATTACATTTTTTATAATGTGTGTGTGCGTGCGGAGTCGTTTCTGTGCCCCTCAACAGTAATATTTAACTATTCATCGCATTTTTACTAAGTAAAAGGATCTGGCTTGCATCAGTCGCATGATGACAATTAACCAATGATTGCCCTTGATAGCAAGGCGCGCTGGTTACAAGCTGGGAACTAGCTCACGAAGAGCACGCACATTTTTTCTGCCTGGGCGGTCTGGAGCTGTAGGAGAAACACAAATTAACTCAGAGACACAGACTGATGCGACAAAACCAGTAAGTAGGTGTACAGCGCACACTGTAGTATGAGGGGCCATACAAGCCTAAATTCATTCTTTCACTCTCACATACATATATTCTTCTTTCACATACATATACTTTCACTCTCGCATAGATTTATTTTAATTTTTATATTTAGATATTTTTATTCTCATGTTTACACATATTTAACACACACATTGCAATATTGTGCTCTCTTATACATATATTTTAATGTACATATTTACACATTTTCACTCTAACATACATGCATTTTCATTTATGCATTCCTACATTTTGCTCTCATTTACATGCATTCAATATGCATTTAATCTCACAAATAATATATGTATGTAAGAAGAGAATGCATACATGTCTGAAGAAAATATATGTATGCAAAAGAATAATGTATGTGAAGAGTATAGTGGAAATGGAAGGAGTTTAATGGAAACGGAAGGCTGGGTGTCTGTATTGCTGTGATTGGCTGAGAAGCACGAGCGGGTCACTTTCAAGTGTCTGACAGCATGGAGGGGAGAGAAGAAACTCGAGTTCTTCAGCAAGCTATCGGGGTGTTAAGAAATATTTTATCATCTCCTGAAACGGTCACATCGTTGTCCTTGTCACTTGATCGAGATGGGACGGCTCAACTGCACCCACTGTTACCCACAGCACGGTGGAAAGTGAGATGAGGGAACTTTTTAGACCAGCTAACACCCGCGGAGTTCAACTGGAGTGGGGCAGTCTTTGTGATATCAGACCCAGAAACACTTTGGCAACTGGAACTGCAGATCAAGGAAAAGGTAAGAACAAAACAGATTGTCACTTAACTGTACAACTGCGAAATATGAAATGTGCTTTGCTGATTTAGCAATGCACTTTGTTACCCTTATAAAATTTTAGCCCTAGCTAATTTATTCAGCAGCATCCACATTAAAAACAGTAAAGACCGTGGCATTTATTTCAATATTAGTGGCTGTTTGTACTTGTGACCCGAGTGTAAGTTAATGCTTACTTTAAGGTCTTGATGCATTCTCAATCATCCAGGAAAGTAAATCTCCAAAGGTTGAATCTGTTCATCTGGACGTGCTCAAACCAGGGAAGAACGCTGGTTTGAGCACGGAGTCAAGGAGGCCATTTACGTGAAAAGGGAAAGACCATCTCTGAATCGAGGAGGGGGCCTAAGGGTACATCTTTCGCCATCTTACAATGCTGTGATTGCAGCCATTCCCCAACTCTCTGTGAATGGTACTCATGGCCATTGATCAGTGTTCTTTGATCAGTGGGTTTTGGTCAGTGATTGTTGATCAATGGTCATGAGAATTTGCATAATTATGATTAAGGAACTGACCTCACAGCCCATTGTTCCTTCAGTGGGCTGGTTTCAGTCATTATGCAAATGTACTGTTTATAAGGTTTGGGGAAACCTGCAGTCAGCTGAGACTGAAGAAGTCACTTGGATGAGTGACGAAACGTTTCTCCCACAAAACGCTACGTCCAGATGAACAGATTCAACCTTTGGAGACTTACTTTAAGATTACTTTATACTAAATCTTCTGTATTAATGTGGGAGGTGGTAGCTACATTAGCCTGCTAAATGACACTGACACTTCTATTTGATCAGTGATCCATGTTTGATGTATTTACTGACTGTATTAATGTTAATGTTATCAGTTTGAGTCATCTTGTTCCAAGACAATACACCTGGTGATTGTGATTACCAAAAACCTCAATAAAATGTTGTTGGACAAAGTAATTTTTTTTCTTTTAACAAGGTGTTTTAAAACAAAACATGGTTGTAAAATCTAAACACAAGTAATACAACTCATAAATTCTTTAAAATTATATACAAACCATCAACATGCATGTAAAGGTTGATAGTAGCATTCTTGAAATTTAAAGCTGTGACTAAACTTCTAATAATACTGAACTAACAACAGTCTTGGCATTGTATTCTTTTTAAGCTCCACAACCACAATTACAGTAAATGAAATTTCTCCAGAGGCCTTATTGATATTTTAGGATTGTCTCTCAAGAAAACGAACAAGGTTGCAAAATAAATCTACACCGTTATTGCCATCATCTCCAAATGGATCAAAGGTCTGTTGAAGTGTAACCATTATGGTGTCACTGATGGAAATGTTAATTGTTGGAACAGCGACATTATTGTTTGTCTCCAGCTCTGGCAGTGGTCTACATTCATCAATACCAAAGTCATTTCCAAAATACCATTCATATTTGGGTTATGTATTCCTGCATTGCTGACAATGCCCCTTTGCCACAGCTGAAGAGGGGTTTGTCCGCCTTGTGTTGAAAGTCCATGGTTATTCCACTGGTTCTGAAATTCTGTGGCAGCTCTTTGAATACGTGGCAAATATATATAATGAAGACAAAATAAATGGACCTCATTAAGTGAATCTAATACACCATGCGCCTCCATAAAATTTAAAAGATTAACAAAATGATATGAGACCACTCGATTTAATTCTGCCCATAATCGCTCAATTCTTTGATTATGCACTGACCTGCCAGTGATAACACTATGTCTGTTCAGTCCTTGCCTGTAAAGCATGAAACGGTCAACACCAGTGTTTTCTAGTCCATGATCACATCTCACTCTGGATGGCATTCCAAAGTTCTGAACTGCAACCATGAACAGTGACAAAACACTTGATGCCCTGGTGTTATCTAAACACGCAAGGTAGATGATGGTTCTACTGAAACCATCCACTCAGCCATGGAACACCATCCTCCATCTCACAAGTTTGTGGCTTCCATCTGTATGCCTATAGAAAAATTTAATAAATATAAGTTATGTATGGGGAAAGTATGACATGGTCAAGGATATGCACAAGTTGGAGTAAATAAAACAATGAGTTATTTTGCTTTAGATAATCCATTTCTCTATAGACTTAGAATCAGGACTGTTTTTCTCTTAGAATTTTCTGACCATAACTGATTGGGGAAAGAAACATTGTACAGTAGTCGACGTATTGCATTGCGTCTTCTAAGGGAACGTACAAAGGGGTCAATTTCTTGTAGATTTTGTCTTACACGCCACCTTTGAATGCGTAACCCATGTGACCTCAAGCTGCCATGCACATATCGTTCACCTGCATTTGTGGTATACTGAAGAATTTCCCTAACAACCCTGTTCAGGTTTTCATCAGATAATGTTATGTAAGTCAGTGGCTCAATGCCAAGCTCCTCTCTGTGCCTGTACGGAGTGCGGGAGCTAACCCCTAAGCATGTTGCAATGCTTTGCCAGTTCATTCCAAGAGATACTAAATGAGATATTTGCTCTCTTGAAATGCTGTATCACGGTCGACCTTGAGAGCAAGTCATGAGAGGTGGAGGTAGCAAGACGAGTCTGTTCTCAGATGTAGTTCCTTGTCTGGTTTCATAAGCAGTCAGTAAAAAATTCAGCTGTCCATTTAAGGACTGTAATGTATTCACTGCTTCTCTATTCATTGCATCGTCAATGAATCTTGAGATAGACAAAATTCCAGAGAAGGTTTGAATGTTTGAATGAATCACCAAGTTCTCTATGGAGCCTCTGACGAACAAAAGAATCTATAGCTTCTCTTTGAATTTGTTCCAAACATTATTTAAAAAAGTTCTAATGTCTAATGTGTTGTGCCAAAAAGTGATTGTCTGCCAAAAACTGATTTCCGGCATTTGCCAAAAACTGATTGTTTGTACTTAAACTGCTATAAATAACTTGTTGGTCTATAATATGTGAAACATATGTCAAATGTATCCCTCATGAATGATATCAAGTCATCTGGAGCAACAAACAACATTCCAGTAAGAAGGTAATCAGTTTTTGGCAGTGACTTATATGTATCCTTAATTTATGCAGTTAAAAAAATTCTTGTTTACTTTAAAAATGTGTCTTTTAAAAGTAATCTGGCCAAGAGGACAGCTGAAATTGCAAGAAATGCAAAAATAGTTCTGTAAATAGATTTTAAGTGCACAAAAGGGAGCTGATTGTTTATAATGTAGGTACAATAACACAGGTACAAAGATACCTGAAAAACAGGTAAATTTTTAATTTTATATATAACTACTTGAATTACATGTTCACCAAAGTGTAATTAGCAACATACGTAACGATATTACGCATAAAAACATTGGAAATCAGTTTCTGGCACAACACCGGCTGAGATATTTGAAGTTGACAATATGTTAAAAGTTTATTTTGCTAGACCGAAAGAGTAATAAGAGCAATATTAAAACTAAGTAGCTGCGGTAGTAGTAGCCATTGTTGGAAACTGGAATTGGCTAGGTCAATCGGGTTTTTCAATTTTGTTGTCTAGGTGTAAAATGGGGAGAAATTCGCGAGAATGGTGTCTCAGGGAGATTTTCAGTAAGGGGCATTTTTTTCACTCATTTTCATTTTATGAGTGAACTTGACTTTAAGTGACTTACAGGTTCCTTTGAAAAATACTTTCTTATATCCAGGTTCTTCCTTTTTGCTGTCATCGTCCTCTCCTCCTTGCAGGTCCTCGCAGTGCAGGCTTACCGCTGCTAAAACTAAACAGAGCTCCCTGAAAGGCATAGCCAATCACATTGGCCATATTTTTCACAGAAGGTAGGACTCCAGTAGAGAACGTAATTTAACTCTTTCTGCACCGCTAGGTGAATGAGATGTTGACAGATTGTTTTTAGTCTTTGTATCAGGTTTGTTTTTCTTTACTCGAAGAGATCAAATTATAGGTGGGGACAATTCAATAGTCGCTGGATATTGGTCATGTCCCTTCCATCCATGCCAAATCTACACCCTTGCTCTGCAGATCTGAAGCATTAAGCTGGATGCGTATAATATAGTCTGTTATTTTGGCACTCACACATCACACACAGTTTCGTTTAAAACAACTTCTGCGCTACATTCTGCCTAGTTCCGCTTCCTGTCTGCATCCTGTTCTTTTGCAGCTCTGCACAAAGCGTCGTATTCTGCACAGTTTCCTGTCTTGCTCAGCAATCTATAACCTTTCACACACTTTATGACTGAAAGCTGGCCTGTTTTACTATACTGGCGTACATAAAGAGCAAGGTAACAATCGGCATCCTCTATCTTATCTTTCTTATCTATCTTATCGTTATCTATCATTAACACATAGAGGCATCATTAGCAGCATGGGTATCTTGGGCAAGATACCTACCAACCTGGTCTACCACCTGAGTTACAGCCACACACTGAAACTTATTTTAAAGTATTTCAGGAAATTCAGTGTGTCAAGAGTTTATTTTTAATAAGACATTCTTCAGGCTGAATAAAGACACTCAAACAGTTAGAATGTAATAACATTAACGTGCACGGGTGAGCACTCTGACGAGACTCACGCACGGGTGAGGACTCTGGCGAGACCCACACCCTGAGTGCAGGCACAGTTCTTTATTTATAGGTTACATCGCGTATGCAAATACGTCACATTTCCTCTTTTACAAATTCCTTTAAACCAACAGTTGTATATGTGTGTGTGTGTCTGCTTCTTTCTAAAAGACGTGGCGCTGACTTAATCTTTTGTGGTTAGGGAGTCGCGCATCTGTTTTCCTGTTGTGGTTTAGGTGCCTCATCCGTTTTCTATTGTAGTCTGGGTGACCCGCATCTGTTTCCCGCTTAAACTATTTGTATTGCAGAGTTCACTGTCGGGTTGCATGACAATGGAGCAATACATCGAATCTTGTGACATGGGGAAGTACAGCAAATTCTGTGAAATATATAAACACTTTACAATATGCTTGAATATTAAAAGATAATAAAACAAAGAATAAAACACATAAAAACATAGAATCTCATAACATTCCCTCCTGTTGTTAATATATTTCACTCATACTTCATAGGCTTCAGTAGACAATCACTTGTTTGCACATTTTCAATTGCTACGTCATGTTAAGTACAAGAAATTCTTAAACACAGTCTTCTTCTTCTTCAGTTGCTATCGGGCTATAAGCTTGTGCCAGGAAGATTCCGGTTGCAGTGTCTTATTTGGATAAACAAAAGATACACCCTGCTTTTCTGGGACTCTAAGTCTCCATAGGCAGACCATGGTCATGTTATGGGCTAGTTCAAGGCGGTGTGACCGGAAGTGTTGTTAAGTTCTTTATTGGTTCTTTTGGAGCACATGCACGCAGACTTGTATTCATTACTGTTTCTAGAGTTTGTAGTAGGTTTACAAAGAATGCCATTTCAATTTTGTTATGAGGTACATAATTATGCATTAGTTGGCATTCCTCTGACCAGCATCGTCGTCGAGTCCTGTTGGGGACTGGGTCCTCTCCATCTGAAATGTCTGAATGTTCATTTTGCACGTCTATGTCAGGCATTGCTTGTGAGTGTCTGAGTAGTTACTTGAGTGATGGGTTGCTCTTCTGGTTTTGCAGGTTGGACTGATCTTCCTTTACTCTACCGGGCAGGTGGGGCTAGGTCGGGGCTCGGGCTACAATGGGGTTTCTTCAGGTCGACCAAGTTCACCAGATCACCTAGTGTGTCGACTGAAAGCGAGAAGTCAAGAGGGCGGGGTATACCCAATCTGCCCTCTCCTCCACTTACAGATCACTAGATGATAGGTGGACTGGCGTCTGGGCTTGTGTCCCCTTGTACTTTTTTGGTGTGGCTCTGGTGGATCCACGAAGGTCTTTCAGCGATCTTGCACGCTGTTGGCGTCGTTAGCAGGACCTGAAAAGGGCCCTCCCACCTCGGAGAGCTCCAGTTTTTCCTCTGGAGAACCTTGATCAGGATCCAGTCGCCTGGTTTCAACCTGGAAGAGACTGGAGAAGAATCACTCGGCAGTTGGTTGTTCAAAACTATGTCTTTATTCTCTAGCAGTTTTGTCATCCACTCTGCTAGGGTTGTTTCTCTAACTGACTTGTCTATTGGTTCACTGGTGATGGGCAGAGGGAAGGGTCTACCATGTATAATTTCAAATGGTGTCAGCTTCTGCAAGCATTGGGTTAATCTCATCCACATTTTTACTAGGCCTATACACTCAGGCCATGGCCTTCCTGTTTCTTCCATGCATTTTCTAAGCCTCTGTTTTATTGTGTCGTTTGTCCTTTCTACTAGGCCGGCACTTTGAGGATGATAAGCACAGTGATATTTGATGCTGAATCCTAGTGCTTCAGAGACTTTGCTGATTACCTCATTGACAAAGTGTGTCCCATTATCTGATCTTATCAGAGTGGGGATGCCATATGTTGGAATAAAATGGTTACATAAGCATTTTGCTGAAGTTTCGAAATTTAGAGTGTGTTTGAAATTTAGAGTGTGTTTTGGAGATTATATCTCCTATCCCTCCTGTTGACGCATGGAGAGTAACTCCATGTGTCACTAAGGCTGCTGTTTTGTGTAGAGATTTTGGAAGTATTGGTTTTCCTTCACAAATCATCAAGTCATCTTTTAGTTTCGCTCCGCATTTCAGCCATTTCTTTTGCTGAGCTGTGGGAGCTGCTTTTTGTTCATCCTTTGTCAGTAAAATTGTTTCCCTTTGTAATTTCATAGTCATTCTTCTGATGTGCTGCACACTTGCAAATTGCTAAATGTCGCATCACATGAGGAGTTTCCTCCCATGTAAACAGATGTGTGCCATGATAAAACCTTCTCCACACACTAGAAACAAAAACTAATTTCAACTGTTGTTACATCTTATTCACTTTTTTTATAATACAGTTATTTTTCAAATCTAATATCAATCAACTAATTTGCATATCAGCTTATAATGCGCTAAATTGACAGGTCAACAGAAATGCACGTTCAAAAGATTATCACAAAGAGAATTTCCTCCATACAGTAAATTACTTGTGTTGCATCAATCAAACAGAAAGCATCTCACAATTTATTGTATTACCAACTAAATTTATTGTCTGGTCACTGCTTGGTCATACCAGACTCTCTCTGTGTCTTTATTTTTCCTTCTTTGTTTTCACAAACGTTTCACCTATTGTCCTGCAAGCTGGAGAGTTAAATGTCAGTAGTGGGTAAAATCAGCAGTTGATAACAAAACTATTAAGTTTTTCCTGTTTTAACACCAATGTGAGATATAGAGGCGCACATATAGTGTGTGTGCTCTAGTGTAAGCTGCTCTTCATTGCATGTATGTTAGTACGCTTGCATGCAGGGCCTCTGGGCCTGTCTCACCCAAAAGGGCATTTTCTTAACAGTTGCCTTTCACTCGTGTGTGTTAAGAAAGGCAAATGTGCTTGTAGCAGTTGTGAGATTATTATGCTGTCATATATTACATTATACCTGTAATCAAAATGAGTGAATCATAATACTGCTGGAGGCCACATCATACTTCTTAGTTAAAAGAATTTGAAAATCATTAGATTTATTAGGTAGGTTTGTATTATCCTATACTACTGATTCACTGCTGATTTACTGTGAGTGAGTTACACTGTTTCATGACATTTCATACTGCCGAGTTATGAAGAGAATATTGTATTCAGAGAGTAGGGGCCTTTCTCTTTTTGTGATAGTAAAGAGCCACGGGAGCGTCACCCCACCCCCTTGGTGGAGGCAGAAAAACAGGGAGCCAAGGTCATAACTCAGGTTCACAAAGAGTCAGAAAGAATGTGAATACTTAGTTTTGTGGCTGTGGCGCATTCTGTATAGCTTCTTTTCTTTGTTTAGTAGCTTTCTGCCTTTACCTGAGGGTGTGCCCTAAGCATGTGACTTCAGGTCTCCATAATTGGAGTTTATTTAAAGATAAATAAGATGATTTCATATATTGCTCGCAGATCATGCACTAGACGGTATGTTGCAGTATTAGCCTGCTTCAACACTTAAACAAAACATCACTCTTTGTTCTATTATTATTATTATGATTATTATTATTATCCTGTCTCAAAACAGAAAATGAAATTGTAGTTGTTCTTGGCTGAGAAACACAAAACCTCTCTTTTTCCTTTTTTTTTTCAAAACAAGAAACTAAGTTTTAATCTCTCAGCCTTGTCACATAAAACAAAACAGATAACCCAGCTCTCAGCTGGCTCTGGACTTTATCATCATCAAGGACACAAAAAGAAAAAGAAAAAGCTGCTGCCAGAAACAAAGCAGAAGTGTGAGGAAAAAACTGAGCTCACAGACAGCTGCATGTGTGACCTTTAATATGCAGCTTCTGCACTAAAAAACAAATAAAAATTAAAAAAAAATGTGTAACTTGCTCATCAGCTTGGTAGTGTCCACATATTTAATTCATTTTATTCAGCTTTTCAAACCTGTAGCTTTAGCTGTTGTATACAGGGTTTGACTCATTAGTTGTTAGTATAGGTTTGCTCTTCATCTTAACAAAGTCTCATCTAAGATGACAGGTTTACAAGCAGGTCAAGTGTCTCTATGCACCTGATTAGTGTAGTTATTTCCTTATTTTCTTCATCTCCTATATCATTGTACTGAGTTTGAGCAAACCTTAAGCTTGAATCAGACTACTTTTAACAATCTTCCACCTCGCATCATAACTGACTGAAGTGCCTCTTCCTATTAATAGTATGTCATTATTAATGTTATCATTGTATTGTTTTTCCTTTTTATAACAGCAATAGTATATCACAATACACTACTTTACTACTAATATACAATAGTATATTAGTTTATATTTTATTATGTATCCATCACGGGTCTGTGTGAACCTGCAGCTTCACACCTTCCCAAGCTGGAGACATTTCCTTAACTGAACAATGACACAGCCTTAATATGCCTTATGCATCCCTCTTTTTTATTTGATATATTTTGTGTGAATTATCTGGTTTCACGCATTCTATTCATTCAGCTTGGTTGTCTTCCCAATTTTGTTTCATTGCTTTAATTTAAGTTAACCTTAATTTAACCTTTTGTTTATTCCACTTCATTCCTCTTTCCATGCTTTAAAATATTACAACTCTTGTGTATGCTTTGATTTCTTTTTAGCTTCCTTTTCAGTATTTATTTCTGCTTGGAAGGTTTCTTATAATTTAGTTAATGCATTTTCCCTCCCGCGTGGGACATTTAGTTTTCTTTGGATTTCTCCATCTATATGCACTAATTTCTCCGGCGCCTGGACATTTCTTTTCTAGCCACTGCTCGTCAGCAGTGAGTTTTGTTGCCTTATTTCCCATTTTGATTTTGTGTTATTAATACTACAAACAGAACTGTGTGACCTTCTCTGGTATTAGAGTTAGGGGAGGTTATTAAGGCAGCCTTCTACCCTTGTCCTAATGTCAAGGGCGGCCTTAATTTTATGCGATGGAGCGCAACCTTTCCCTTCCTCACCAGTATTTCAGTCGACACAGGAAAACAATAGAAGTGGTGTAGGGTCCTACTGTCCCTCTTCAAATGACACTCACTTCCTCTTTTAAATACAAACAAATCACATACGCTGCAGTGTAATCCTATTTTAATTGACACTTTCCTTTTCCCATTTACTCCCGGAGTAAATTTTGTCGACTACCAGCTTTTTTTTTTTATTGCGAAACGAGTCACCTCTGGACTGCCAGTTTCGTCTTACAAGCGAGTCTTTTAGACTACCAGCTTTTTTTTTTTTTTTGCTGCGAAACGAGTCACCTCTGGACTGCCAGTTTCGTCTTACAAGCGAGTCTCTTTTTCAACTGCCAGTCCCTACAGGACGAGTTTTTTCCCTTGGAAAAGTGTCAATCTAAAAGACGATTATTTGCGATGTGTCTTTGAGTGTTAATATTCACCTGGTTATGATGATATAAGTGCCGGTCAGAGATTCCTCCTCGTTCCCCAGGATCGTGGACCTCTTACTAAGAACGCTGGCCAACCCCGAATTCACATAGTTGGTCTTTTCTCTTTCATAGGAAAGAGGCTGTCGACAGACTTCAGCGCGGGCTCTCCACGATGTCAGGAAACGACGAGGTCACTCTGTTGGAGCATAATTCGATGTCCAAAATCCGGGCTCGAAGGACCAATTAAATGTCAAGAGTTTATTTTTAATAAGACATTCTTCAGGCTGAATAAAGACACTCAAACAGTTAGAATGTAATAACATTAACGCACGGGTGAGCACTCTGACGAGACTCACGCACGGGTGAGGACTCTGGCGAGACCCACACCCTGAGTGCAGGCACAGTTCTTTATTTATAGGTTACATCGCGTATGCAAATACGTCACATTTCCTCTTTTACAAATTCCTTTAAACCAACAGTTGTATATGTGTGTGTGTGTCTGCTTCTTTCTAAAAGACGTGGCGCTGACTTAATCTTTTGTGGTTAGGGAGTCGCGCATCTGTTTTCCTGTTGTGGTTTAGGTGCCTCATCCGTTTTCTATTGTAGTCTGGGTGACCCGCATCTGTTTCCCGCTTAAACTATTTGTATTGCAGAGTTCACTGTCGGGTTGCATGACAATGGAGCAATACATCGAATCTTGTGACATGGGGAAGTACAGCAAATTCTGTGAAATATATAAACACTTTACAATATGCTTGAATATTAAAAGATAATAAAACAAAGAATAAAACACATAAAAACATAGAATCTCATAACACAGTGTATCGACTCTGGTCAAAAGAACGCTTCGTACTGATGTCCACAATTCTTTTTTATTCCTCTCACAATCATGAAGCACCGTGAAAACTAGAAACAAGTAAAATAATATCAATAGCACATATGACATCCATCCAACCAGTTATTACTTTTCACAAAGTGCACAAGTGCTTAACAAATTAACCAGCATGTTTTTACTGTGTACGCCTGGTAAAACCAGCAGTAGAAAAGTTGCAGATTCCATGTTATCATTGTCTTGTCTCTCCCGCACAAAACTTCTGGTTCCTGCGTCTCACAGGAAGTGACTACTTCAGGATCATTTTTAACAGAAACATTTTTTATAAGAAAAATGTATCACTGGACTCATAGATTGTCTCTTTCTACTGCAAGTGTACACAAACATGAGTTCTAAATACAGGAAAACAAATAGAAAACAATATAACGATCTCAGACGCGATTCTGGTGTCATGGCAACCCACACAAACATTTTAGCGTCAGCTACATTCAGTATGGTCACTTGTTAGCCCCTTCCCAACCACTCCTGTGACAATTTCAGTCCCATCAGTCCAATATGTACACCAACATGCCAGAGGGTCAAGGAGTGTTAAGACTTCAGACCTGCCTACAACTCATCCTTCTCATTTTGCTTACTGCCCTCTGCTGGTGGACCACCTGCACTACCACAGATCTTACTGATAATGGACTGAACCACTTCCCCAAGCTCCTCCTTCTTGGTCTGGACGTCGTCCAGCTCAGCATCTTGGTGGGACTCCAACCACTCAATCTTCTCCTCCACTGCGTTCTCAATGGATTCAATTTGGTTTTTCAGGGAGTATGCGTAGCCCTCCAGCTCATTGTGAGCATTGATCCTCTCCTTCAGCTTCCTGTCTTCTTCAGCAAAGTGCTCGGCGTCATTCACCATGCGTTTGATGTCCTCAGGTGTTAGCCAGTTCTGGTCAGTTATGATCTTGTTCTTGTTGCCTGTGGCCTTGTCCTCAGCAGTGACACATAAAATGCCATTGACATTAATCTCAAAGGTCACTTCAATCTGCGGTACTTCACGAGGAGCAGGGGGGATGCCAGTCAGGTCAAAGGTAGCCAGGAAATGGTTGTCTTTGGTCAAAGGATGCTCACCTAAAAAAAAAAAAAAAAGAAAAGGAAAAACATTCACAATTAGACTTGTGGAACATTAAATTCCAGCGTCACACATTTCTTGTCATTGGATTGTTTTTTTTTTTATAAAAACACTGTTTGGCAACTTAAAAAAACAACAACATCCAAGCTCTTACCTTCATAGACTTTGATGGCGACAGTTGTCTGGTCATCAGAGGGTGTAGTAAACATCTTGGATTCTTTGATGGGCACCACTGTGTTCCTGGGGATCAGCTTGGTCATTACTCCCCCAACTGTTTCAATACCAAGGGTCATGGGGCACACATCCATAAGAAGCACATTACCTGCAAGTGAAGGAAAAGGTTTTGTTAACATTTGTTGAAATTTGAAAGCTCAACCCTATTTAATAAAATATTTGTAAGAGTTATGACTCACCAGTGTCCAGTTCTCCTGAAAGCACACCCGCCTGCACAGCAGTTCCGTATGCCACAGCCTCATCAGGGTTGATGCCTCTACATGGCTCCTTGCCATTGAAGAACTCCTTCACCAACTGCTGGATTTTGGGGATACGAGTGGAGCCTCCAACCAGGACAATCTCATCAATATCAGACTTCTTCAATTCAGCATCTTTCAGCACTTTCTGTACAGGCTTCAGGGTGGACCGGAAAAGGTCCTGGGTTTTAAAGAACACACAAGTTAAAAAGCTTGTTCAGCCACTTCTCCAATAGGGGTTGGTACACAATATTTTCAGAACCAAAGTAATATCTCACCATGTTCAGCTCCTCAAACTTGGCACGAGTCAGGGTCTCAGAGAAGTCTTGTCCCTTAAAGAAGTACTCGATCTCAATGCGGGCTTGGTGCTGGGCAGACAGAGCCCTCTTTGCCTTCTCAACCTCGCGACGCAGCTTCTGCACAGCACGGTTGTCTTTGCGCACATCTTTGCCAGTCTTATTCTTGTACAGCTCAATAAAGTGCTCCATGACACGCTGGTCAAAGTCCTCACCTCCCAGATGAGTGTCACCATTGGTGGCTACCACTTGGAATGCACCATTGTCAATGGTCAGAATAGAAACATCAAAGCTGCCACCGCCCAGATCGAAGACAAGAATGTTCTTCACTCCATCCTTCTTGTCCAGGCCATAAGCAATACCAGCAGCAGCTCTAAAGAATACAGTGAGAATTATTTTCAATGGGAGGGCAGGGACATTGTTTGGCAGTTTCAAATTGCAGATGATCAAATTCATTTTTGACTGGATGCTTACGCCTCATTGATGATTCGCACAACATTCAGACCAGCAATTGTAACAGCATTCTTAGTTGCCAGGCGCTGGGCATCATTGAAGTAGGTTGGGACAGTGACCACAGCATGTGTGACCTGAGGAAAAAGGATAAAGTCAGATTTCATGATAGACCATTTAACTCTTTAACCCTGTAAGACCTACCATAGAGCCAAGTCCACAACAGCTTATCTTTATATTTTTACATGCTGTAGTGCCATTTTGGGGAATATTTCAAGTTGCTATTGTGACTACAAGAAAAGAATTATTAGCTTAGATGAGAGGGTCCAGCAGTAGATCAGAGGAATAGGGAAGGATCTGTCTGTGTGTTTCAGTTTGGTTTAGTTATAGACCTGAGAGTGTGTGCAGGGGCAGATCTAGAAGGGTGGCATGGGGTGGCAAGTGCCACCCTAAAATGTACCCTTGCCACCCCAAGTGCCACCCCAGTTTTGCATATGACAGTGTTGTTTATTAAAATAAGATAGCATTAACAGTTTGAGTAGTTATAGTCAGCAGTGAATATAAATGCTAAAACTGAATATATTGCATAGTGTCCCCCCCTCCACCATTAACAAATGGTTCAGCCCATAGCAGGACCGGCTTTTTTCTTGTTTTCAGTAGCAAGCGATGCTTCTGATTGTGCCAGAACACATTTTGAACAACACCATGGGAATTTCGGATTTTACACAGGTGGTTGGATGTTACACTCTAGAAATGGAAGGAAGGTGAGTGTTATTAACCCTCTGTGGTCCACGGACACGCTGCACCTCCAAATCACATGACTGATGTAAGCTGACATAGCAACAAGCTGCAGCCACGCGGAGTCTCTATTTCAGCCCACATTGAAAGTTCAGACTTTAAAGTTTTTAAATTTTAATTACAGGCCAGTAAATCCAGAGGTATGATAATATATATAAGCCACGCTTTTTTCTAAATACTGTCGTCACGTTTTTGTGTGTGTGTGTGTTTTAAGCATTTTCTAAGGACAGCGCGAAAACAGTAAAGAAAGGGAAAAAAAGCCACCTCTTTCCTATTGGTGGATAAATGTACCATGTCGACCAATTTAAAAAAAAGTCAACATATGTGATTTGGTTGCTTAGGAAGAGGGGAGAGTTTTGGGAGTGACGGTAATGGCAGCAAGACAGAGAGAGCGAGCAAACGAGCGAGTTTTTAGATGTGGGAGATTTGTGACGTTTAGTGTGGAGTGTATAGTTAGTGTGTTGTGTTGTCTTGTGTAGCTGTTCTGTTGTGTAGTCATTTTGTTTTGTGTGTCAGTGAGGGCACTAATGAATGTCACAAAGGCACATTGCAGTGTAAACACTGTCACTAAGTAGAAAACCAGCGGAGTGATACACCTCCTGTTGTCAGGCCTGCAAGTTTATCCCTGTGCTGTTCTCCTCTGTCTTTTGGTGGACTAACTTTCTTTTTACTGGGGCATCTTATTGCGACACCTGATTGTTCTCTCATTTTAGTTTTAGTAATATTTTTAAATGGTTGTAGAAAATGAAAAAGAAAACCCAGCAGGTGTATTGGCTGCATTTTTAAATAAATAGTTGTATATGTTTGCAAAATGTACAATTTATATTTGCATTTCATGTTATAGAAATTTACTCAACATGTCTGTGGGGTTTTTTTACAGTAAAAAATACTGCTAGGATTTTAAGTTCTTTGTGTGATTTCAGATCAGTAGTAGTACTATTAATAGTAATAGTAGTACTAATGCAGTATGTCAGTGAAAAAAACAACTAAATTCAGTTGAGCTGAAAAGATACCAAACAAGGCAAGGGGGAAAAAAATAAAATGAAACAATTTGAGGGTGAAATACAAACGTAAACTCAAAAGGAGTCAAAAATGGCCGGTTGTATTTCAGACCTCAGTGGGTTAATCCAACAAATCATGAAAAATTGGGTTTAAATTTTTGTTCATGACAGTGCAGATTTCTGACATTTTGTGTAATTTAACATGTAACAATGTGATTGTTTTCTAACAAAAAACAGTGAAACTTAAGTTAGACTTGTGTTTGTATTTTATAGTTATTGGGCTACATGTTTATTTGTTATACAGGCTGTACAGTACATAACATCAAAACCCACATGTTTTATGTAACTAAAGTGTGTAATTATGTGTGCTACAGACAATAATTAAGTTATAGACTATATTTATATGAAAAGCATGTATAGTTCCTGCATTTGAATCATTTTAACCATATCTAACCACCTGCATATGTGTTTGGGGGGGGGGGGCTTTGATTTTGCCACCCCATTTGATTTCTTTGCCACCCTCATGCCACCCTAAGAAAATTTCTCTAGATCCACCCCTGAGTGTGTGTAATTGTGTAGAGGGAGAGGAATTTATGGACTCTGGGAGTTCAGCCGGTCATAAAAGGAGACAGGAAGCTACAGTTGAGGGATGCTGATGCTGATGCTTGTCCCTGAATGTAATAAAAGCTCATAATTGTCATAACTTAGAAGTAGGTTTGCAGGAGATCTCCACATGCTTAGCTGTAAAAGTAAGACAACAAGAGGCCAATGGCCCAGTGGATGCAGAGTGGGGGTCTCAGTGCTTGTCATATGTTTTGTATGTTTTGTAAAGGAATTTGGTGCAGCTTGCGTGAGGGGAGATTACTTTTATGACCAGCAGGAAGTCACATACATAAGACACACACACAGTGCTTTAACTGTTACGACGCACACACAATCACACGCACAGTCACTCACATGGACTCACATAAACACACAGGTACACGCACATAAAGGTACTCACGTGCTCGCACAGACATATACAAACACAGAGTTTACAACACACCATGTGGGTTTTATGATGGGGTTGCTGCTATAAAACTGGTTGTAACAAACAAAGAAGTGAAGATCTGCAGAGGGATATTGGTCTTGGGGCAATCGTGGCTCAAGAGTTGGGAGTTCACCTTGTAATCAGAAGATTGCTGGTTTGAGCCCCGGCTTGGACAGTCTTGGTCATTGTGCCCTTTGCCTACTGGTGGTGGCGCCAGTGTCCAGCAGCCTCGCCTCTATCAGTGCGCCCCAGGGCAGCTGTGGCTACAATGTAGCTTGCCATCACCAGTGTGTGAATGGGGGGATGACTGGATGTGTAAAGCTCTTTGGGGTCCTTAGGGACTAGAAAAGTGCTATACAAATACAGGCCATTTGCACATTACCATTTGTGCAAACATTACCATTTGCACATCTTCCCTTCTAGAAGATCCATGCACAACTGAAGATGAATAAAGGTTTTGTGAAATGAAACTGAGTCCGGTGCCGTCTCTGGATGCCCCAGGAATAAAAAAGAACCAGTGTGAAACTGCTGCTAACTAACACAATACATATTAATAAAATAATCAATACAATCATTATATCGCAAATTTTAATGACATGAATGCATTAAGTCCATAGTAACTAAAAAGAAATCGCAGAAAATCGCAATGAACTACAAAAAAATGTAAATTGTTGTTTTGGGTTTTTCTAGTTAGATAAATTTAAGAGCTTTATCCCTCAAAACTGTATATACAATAAAGTTGCACAAAGTAGTTTCCAACCACAGGAAATTTATTTTGAGTGTCTTCACAGCTTTATATTTGAAATACACCAACTTTTAAATACTGTGGAAAAATCGGAAATAAATAATGCATTGCAAACTTGCAAAAAAACAGGATGTTCACCAAAATAAATTATAACAGTAGCAATTTGAGGTCTAAGCATCCCAGAAACTTAACAAAAAAGGAATAAGTCAAACATGACTTTTAAAAACACCAGTACAGGCTTACAAATGCCTTAAAAGGAAAAACTATGTTACCCACAAAATATGACGTCACTTCTGGTTTTGGGCAAGTAATGATGAACATGCTATAATTGGCACTGACGTCTATTCCAAAATGGGAAGTGCTATGATATATGATATATAGCTGATGGGATCAGCAAATTGTGTTTCTGGAATATAATGTTTTATTGCTGCAAGTGCTTCTTTACGCAATCTTTGCAGAGCCGAGGACAAGTTGAATACATAAGATGTAAGTAACTCCTCCCGTTTCATATGTATAAAAAAAAAACAAAAAAACAACACATTGCGCTAGCTTATGTGGTTGCAGTGCTACCGGGATTTAAAAATAGTTAAGCTAAACGGAGCGTCCCCACTCTTATCGCTCTTAATTAGCCCATAAAGGGGTTAATTAAGATTGACCTTTTCCCTGATTTAGAATCTCTGACATTTTTGTACCTTCTCGCCAAGGTAAGCCTCAGCAGTCTCCTTCATCTTAGTCAGCACCATCGCACAGACCTCCTCAGGAACAAAGGTCTTAACCTGGCCACCACCAATGTCAACCTGGATATGTGGCTTCCTCTTCTTCTCAGTAACCTTCACAGGAATATACAACAATATTAATTTAACAAGAATTTCACTCAAACATGACCCAAAGAACCAACAAGTTTTATTTTCAGTTTACAAGCTCACCTTGAAGGGCAGGTACTTGATGTCCTCCTGCACAGACCAGTCACCCCATGTTCGACCAATCAGCCTCTTTGCATCAAAAATGGTGTTCTCAGGGTTAGAGGTCAGCTGATTCTTGGCAGCATCACCAATCAGACGTTCACCTTCACTTGTGAAGGCCACGTAGGAGGGGGTGATTCTGCCTCCCTGGTCATTTGGAATAATCTCTGCACGCCCATTCTTGAACACTCCAACACTGCAAGGAAACAGTTTGAATTCAGTCTCAATCTCATTTTTTTCCACAGAGGCATCATGCCATTGTTTAAAGAGTCTGAAGTGACTTACCATGAGTATGTGGTCCCCAGATCAATCCCAATCACAGTCCCAATGTTCTTCTTCTTGTTATCGGCGGCGACACCAAACACAGTGTCGACTAGCAGCATTACAACCCACAACAGCTTCATCTTTGTTTGTTTGTTCTACTATCTACAAGGAGAAATGCAGGAAAGAAATACAGCGTAAATTAACGTGGCCTTGAGAACAATCTGGTCTTTAAGTCTGACATCATTAGACTTGTCTGGGCTCAAACTCTGCTGCAGGTCCATAAGCCAAACAATCACAGTGGCATGCCTGAGAGTAACAAACTGTCTTAAATTATTTGTAGGTGTAATAGCTAAGTTAAACATTGAGGCATCCATGAAAATGGAATTTATTAAACTTAATGGAGTTAGAAGTTAGCAAAGAGTTAGCTCGCTAGTTAACAATTAAATATAATATAGCCTGTCCTCACTGAGAGATTTCTGAAAGAAATTAAGACGTACAGCTCTGCTATTACTTCAGAAATAAATGAAGACAGTAAATTAAACAGCAGTGGTGTTTTTAGGGTTACTTTAGTTTGGCTAGCTAACAATGTTCCCTTTAATTTTTCATGTTTCTGAGCGAACACACAAACTTCCTGAGCGGTCCCTTGGACCACTGTGAACAACATTAGATGTGTGCACTGTGGTCACGCCAGCATCTAATCCATCCAAGTTACATGGTCTATTAAAATAATAAAATTACAGCATTTACATTTCTGTTAGACTGCTTTTAATTAACTGCTTTAGCCCACTTACAATTAATTTTTTTTTTTTTTAAATCTTGTTCATGACCTGTGTAGCATATAAACACGTTTGGAAATTTTGAAAAGACAACTTTCTTTCTTTCTTTCTTTTTTATCTTAATAAAGCTCTGACTTGTATTATGAGTCTGTGGTCTGGGAGAGAGTCCTGTAACTCTCTGTCTCCAAAATACAATATATAAAGACCTGTCAAGAGTTTATTTTTAATAAGACATTCTTCAGGTTGAATAAAGACACTCAGACAGTTAGAATATAATAACAGCGGCGTGCATGGGTGAGGCCTCTGGCGAGACCCCGCGCACGGGTGAGGCCTCTGGCGAGACCCACACTCTGAGTGCAGGCAACAGTTCTTTTTATAGGTTACATCACGTATGCAAGCACATCACATTTCCTCTTTTACAAGTTCCTCTAAACCAATGGTTGTGTGTGTGGATGTGTGTGAGTCACATGTGTATCTGGCTTCTTCTTCTAGGAAACATGGTGCACTTTTGAACTCTTGTGGTTTGGGTGCTGCATCTGTTTCCTGTCTAACTTATTTGTGTTGTAGAGTTAAATGTCAGCTTGCACAACAGAAACCTTGTGAAATATATGAACACTTCATGATATGCTTCTTAATGAAAGATAATAAAACAACGGATAAAAACACATAAAACATAAAATCTTTCAACATTCCCTCCTGTTGTTAATATATTTCACACATACTCTATAGACTTCAGTAGACATTCACTTGCTTGCGCATTTTCAATTGCTACATCATGTGAAGTACAGGAAATTTTTAAACACAGTCTTCTTCTTCCTCAGTTGCTATCGGGCTATAAGCTTGTGCCAGGAAGATTCCGGTTGCAGTGTCTTATTTGGATAAACAAAAGATACACCCTGCTTTTCTGGGACTCTAAGTCTCCATAGGCAGACCATGGTCATGGATCTGATTCCACAGGATGAGGACACATCTTGAGTGATGGGTTGCTCTTCTGGTTTTGCAGGTTGGACTGATCTTCCTTTACTCTACCGGGCAGGTGGGGCTAGGTCGGGGCTCGGGCTACAATGGGGTTTCTTCAGGTCGACCAAGTTCACCAGATCACCTAGTGTGTCGACTGAAAGCGAGAAGTCAAGAGGGCGGGATGTACCCAATCTGCCCTCTCCTCCATTTACAGATCACTAGATGATAGGTGGACTGGCGTCTGGGCTTGTGTCCCCTTGTACTTTTTTGGCGTGGCTCTGGTGGATCCACGAAGGTCTTTCAGCGATTTTGCACGCTGTCGGTGTTGTGAGCAGGACCTGATAAGGGCCCTCCCACCTCGGAGAGCTCCAGTTTTCCTCTGGAGTACCTTGATCAGGATCCAGTCGCCTGGTTTCAACCTGGAAGAGACTGGAGAAGAATCATTCGGCAGTTGGTTGCTCAGAACTATTTCTTTGTTCTCTAGCAGTTTTGTCATCCATTCTGCTAGGGTTGTTTCTCTAACTGATTTGTCTATTGGTTCACTGGTGATGGGCAGAGGAAAAGGTCTACCATGTACAATTTCAAATGGTGTCAGTTTCTGCAAGCATTGGGTTAGTCTCATCCACATTTTTACTAGGCCTGTACACTCTGGCCAGCATTTTGCTGAAGTTTCGAAATTTAGAGTGTATTTTGGAGATTATATCTCTTATCCCTCCTGTTGACGCATGGAGAGTAACTCCATGTGTCACTAAAACTGCTGTTTTGTGTAGAGATTTTGGAAGTATTGGTTTTCCTTCTTTTAGTTTCGCTCCGCATTTCAGCCATTTCTTTTGCTCAGCTGTGGGAGCTGCTTTTGTTCATCCTTTGTCAGTAAAATTGTTTCCCTTTGTAATTTCATAGTCATTCTTCTGATGTGCTGCACACTTGTAAACTGCTAAATGTCGCATCACATGAGGAGTTTCCTCCCATGTAAACAGATGTGTGCCATGATAAAACCTTCTCCACACACTAGAAACAAAAACTATATTTCAACCGTTGTTACATCTTATTCACTTATTTTATAATACAGTTATTTTTCAAATCTAATATCAATCAACTAATTTGCATATCAGCTTATAATGCGCTAAGTTGACAGGTCAACAGAAATGCACGTTCAAAAGATTATCACAAAAGAGAATTTCCTCCATACAGTAAATTACTTGTGTTGCATCAATCAAGGAGAAAGCATCTCACAATTTATTGTATTACCAACTAAATTTATTGTCTGGTCACTGCTTGGTCATACCAGACTCTCTCTGTGTCTTTACTTTTCCTTCTCTGTTTTCACAAACGTTTCACCTATTGTCCTGCAAGCTGGAGAGTTAAATGTCAGTAGTGGGTAAATTCAGCAGTTGATAACAAAACTATTAAGTTTTTCCTGCTTTAACACCAATGTGAGATATAGAGGCGCACATATAGTGTGTGCTCTAGTGTAAGCTGCTCTTCATTGCATGTATGTGTGTTAGTACGCTTGCATGCAGGGCCTCTGGGCCTGTCTCACCCAAAAGGCATTTTCTTAACAGTTGCCTCGCGTGTGTTAAGAAAGGCAAATGTGCTTGTAGCAGTTGTGAGATTATTATGCTGTCATATATTACATTATACCTGTAATCAAAATGAGTGAATCATAATACTGCTGGAGGCCACATCATACTTCTTAGTTAAAAGAATTTGAAAATCATTAGATTTATTAGATAGGTTTGTATTATCCTATACTGCTGATTCACTGCTGATTTACTGTGAGTGAGTTACACTGTTTCATGACATTTCATACTGCCGATTTAAAAAGAGTATTGTGTTCAGAGAGCAGAGGCCTCTCTTTTTTTTTTTTTTGTGATAGTAAAGAGCCACGGGCGTCACCCCACCCTTGGTGGAAGCAGAAAAAAACAGGGAGCCAAGGTCATAACTCAGGCTCACAAAGAGTCAGAAAGAATGTGAATACTTAGTTTTGTGGCTGTGGTGCATTTTGTATAGCTTCTTTTCTTTGTTTAGTAGCTTTCTGCCTTCACCTGAGGGTGTGCCCTAAGCATGTGACTTCAGGTCTCCATAATTGGAGTTTATTTAAAGATAAATAAGATGATTTCATATATTGCTCGCAGATCATGCACTAGACGATATGTTGCAGTATTAGCCTGCTTCAACACTTAAACAAAACATCACTCTTTGTTTTATTATTATTATTATGATTATTATTATTATCCTGTCTCAAAACAGAAAATGAAATTGTAGTTGCTCTTGGCTGAGAAACACAAAACCTCTCTTTTTTTCTTCTCAAAACAAGAAACTAAGTTTTAATCTCTCAGCCTTGTCACATAAAACAAAACAGATAACCCAGCTCTCAGCTGGCTCTGGACTTTATCATCATCAAGGACACAAAAAGAAAAAGAAAAAGCTGCTGCCAGAAACAAAGCAGAAGTGTGAGGAAAAAACTGAGCTCACAGACAGCTGCATGTGTGACCTTTAATATGCAGCTTCTGCTCTAAAAAACAAATAAAAATTAAAAAAAAAAATGTGTAACTTGCTCATCAGCTTGGTAGTGTCCACATATTTAATTCATTTTATTCAGCTTCTCAAACCTGTAGCTTTAGCTGTTGTATACGGGTTTGGCTCATTAGTTGTTAGTATAGGTTTGCTCTTCATCTTAACAAAGTCTCATCTAAGATGACAGGTTTACAAGCAGGTCAAGTGTCTCTATGCACTTGATTAGTGTAGTTATTTCCTTATTTTCTTTATCTCCTATATCATTGTACTGAGTTTGAGCAAACCTTAAGCTTGAATCAGACTACTTTTAACAATCTTCCACCTTGCATCATAACTGACTGAGGTGCGTCTTCCTATTAATAGTATGTCATTATTAATGTTATCATTGTATTGTTTTTCCTTTTTTATAACAGCAATAGTATATCACAATACACTACTTTACTACTAATATACAATAGTATATTATTTTATATTTTATTATGTATCCATCAAAGGCTGATGTGACCTGCAGCTTCACATCTTCCCAAGCTGGAGACATTTGCTTTTCCACACTCTTTCCCTGGCTGAACAATGACACAGCCTTAATATGCCTTATGCATCTCTTTTTTATTTGATATATTTGTGTGGATTATCTGGTTTCACGCATTCTATTCATTCTTCTTTCCATGCTTTAAAATATTACAACTCTTATGTATGTTTTGATTTCTTTTTAGCTTCCTTTTCAGTATTTATTTCTGCTTGGAGGGTTTCTTTTAATTTAGTTAATGAGGAGGCTACATTTTCCCTCTCACGTGGGACATTTAGTTTTCTTTGGATTTCTCCATCTATATGCACTAATTTGTCCGGCGCCTGGACATTTCTTTTCTAGCCACTGCTCGTCAGCAGTGAGTTTTGTTGTTTTATTTCCCATTTTGATTTTGTGTTATTAATACTACAAACAGAACTGTGTGACCTTCTCTGGTATTAGAGTTAGGGGAGGTTATTAAGGCAGCCTTCTACCCTTGTCCTAATGTCAAGGGCGGCCTTAATTTTATGCGATGAAGCGCAACCTTTTCCCTTCCTCACCAGTATTTCAGTCGACACAGGAAAACAATAGAAGTGGTGTAGGGTCCTACTGTCCCTCTTCAAATGACACTCACTTCCTCTTTTAAATACAAACAATTCACATACTGCTGCAGTGTAATCCTATTTTAATTGACACCTTCCTTTTCCCATTTACTCCCGGAGTAAATTTTGTCGACTACCAGCTTTTTTTCCATTGCGAAACGAGTCTCTTCTGGACTGCCAGTTTCGTCTTACAAGCGAGTCTTTTTTTAAACTGCCAGTCCCTACAGGACGAGTTTTTCCCTTAGAAAAGTGTCAATCTAAAAGACGATTATTCGCGATGTGCCTTTGAGTGTTAATATTCACCTGGTTATGATGATATAAGTGCCGGTCAGAGATTCCTCCTCATTCCCCAGGATCGTGGACCTCTTACTAAGAACGCTGGCCAACCCCGAATTCACGTAGTTGGTCTTTTCTCCTTCATAGGAAAGAGGCTGTCGACAGACTTCAGCGCGGGCTCTCCACGATGTCAGGAAACGACGAGGTCACTCCGTTGGAGCATAAAATTAGTTATAATTCGATGTCCTACATCCGGCTCGAAGGACCAATTAAATGTCAAGAGTTTATTTTTAATAAGACATTCTTCAGGTTGAATAAAGACACTCAGACAGTTAGAATATAATAACAGCGGCGTGCATGGGTGAGGCCTCTGGCGAGACCCCGCGCACGGGTGAGGCCTCTGGCGAGACCCACACTCTGAGTGCAGGCAACAGTTCTTTTTATAGGTTACATCACGTATGCAAGCACATCACATTTCCTCTTTTACAAGTTCCTCTAAACCAATGGTTGTGTGTGTGGATGTGTGTGAGTCACATGTGTATCTGGCTTCTTCTTCTAGGAAACATGGTGCACTTTTGAACTCTTGTGGTTTGGGTGCTGCATCTGTTTCCTGTCTAACTTATTTGTGTTGTAGAGTTAAATGTCAGCTTGCACAACAGAAACCTTGTGAAATATATGAACACTTCATGATATGCTTCTTAATGAAAGATAATAAAACAACGGATAAAAACACATAAAACATAAAATCTTTCAACAAGACCAATGTTGGGCAATTAATTATATAGTTACTTCTTCAAAAAAGTTACTGAGTTTTGAAAACAACAAAGGGGCGATCGTGGCTCAAGATTGGGAGTTCGCCTTGTAATCGGAAGGTTGCTGGTTCGAGCGCCGGCTTGGACAGTCTTGGTCGTTGTGTCCTTGGGCAAGACACTTCACCCATTGCCTACTGGTGGTGGTCAGAGGGCCCGGTGGTGCCAGTGTTTTTAATAAACATTCCAAAATATTTACAGAACAATCAACTGTTCTGCATCAAATCTGATGCCACACAAATTATTTGTGCCACTCCAAAAAATAATTTCTGTCCACTATCAGATAAAGGAGAACAACAGCCTGATACCTGCAGGCCTGACAACAGGAGATGTATCACTCCTGTAACACCTGTAACATTCAGCAGTCGCCTCATTGTTCTGACACACACAACAAAACTATTGACTATACTAATGGTAAATGGCCTGTATTTGTATAGCGCTTTTATTAGTCCTGCCTAGGGACCCCAAAGCGCTTTACACACCCAGTCATTCACACACTGGTGGAGGCAAGCTACATTGTAGCCACAGCTGCCCTGGGGCAGGCTGGCAGAAGTGAGGCTGCCATATTGCGCCATCGGCCCTTCTGGCCAACACCAGTAGGCGGTAGGTGAAGTGTCTAGCCCAAGGACACAACGACCGAGACTGTCCAAGCCGGGGCTCAAACTGGCAACCTTGCGATTACAAGGCGAACTCCCAACTCTTGAGCCACGATCGCTACACACTAACTACACAGGCGCTTTCAAACGTTTTCCTTATAAAATGCTGTTTTTATATAAAATACAAACAACGATAGTACTCGCGAAGAAAACCAAACATTGCAGATATTTTTTATCATAACTCTGGTTTTACGTGGCCTATCAACACAATTTAAAAACTGATATAAAGTCCACACTTTTTACGTTAGTCGTTACGTTTGTCTTCACTCCACATCAGCCGCTTTGCTAACTAAAACACCGCTCTGGGCACATAAGGGCACTGTCATAGCCCGTCAACGAAGTTGATTAGATCAGTATATACGAATGTGAATTGCGTGATTGGCTGGACTATGGGATAAAGTGGCATCGTTCTGATTCCATACGGGAGCAGCCAGCAACTCGCTGACTAACACTGCAAAACAGAATTGTTAGAGTATTCATTTTAATTTTAATACAGGTTAGATTTTTGTATGTGTGCACAATGCAGATTTTTTGTGCACAGAGACCGTGCCAGCAGTGCGCAATTGCGCACACGTGCAGCTTAGAGGGAACTGTATTTATACATTGTATTTATTTATGTATATATTGTGACTAAATTATTGTACCTTGAGTATAATCAGTCCAGTCCTCTTTTGGTACCTTAAACTATATTGACAAAACTGAAGTAATCTTTGTTGCAATTCCTACCACCTTCTTAGCCAGCTCCTCTTAAAAATAAATTTTTTTATACTCAATGGCAATTAAAAAAAATAATTAATAAATAAAACAAATTTAAAATTCACTCAACATTTTTAAATATTATTCTTTCACATTTCCTAAACGCTGACTACTTCCCGATAAAAAGTGTTGTATAAAATGTAAATAATTATCATGCTGATGATAGATGTTTTAACCCACATATATACCACTGTGACGCTGTTCCTGACTTTGCCAGCTTAGCTCACTACATTAACACACAACAACCTAGGCCCCATAACACAAGCGGCACCACTTTGTGTCTCACCTGCTCGATTTTGTTGTTGAGGTCCTAAAAGCATCTCTTTTAGAAATAAAATAGTATAAACAGTGATAGCCTTGAAGTTCCAATTCCCATGTCTCTTTCGCTCTTTCTGTTCACTCTCTGTTTGTGCCAGCACTCGGCAAAGCACCTCCCCCTAAAGATTTCATCGCTTTTAGTATGCAAGTTAGTGGGTGTCAGGTTTCTTAGTAGGCAGGGCAGAGCAAAATGAAACTGCCAATCTATGTCGTCAACATCACAGCAACTCGTGAGATCATTAACAACTAAAAAATACATCTGTATTTGTACAGTCAGTGGGAGAGTAGGAGACTAGTCCATTGTTCTCCTAACAGTTTCAGTGTGATAGAAGTGGTTCTCTCTATGAACCCGTCTGTTGCACTAGTGGACATGTGTCTGTCAGACCCAACACAAAGCACCGTCCCAGCGTTCAAGTCTGCGCTTAGCAGGTTCCTCATTTCACATACTGATGTAATCACAACGATTTTAGTAAAGTTCTTTCACTTTCGTTACATAAAATAAAGAGGAATTTGCTGATCCTGTCCCATGAGAAGTCCATTATAAAAAATGTGTAAATATCAATTAAGATAAATTTTTTGTTATTGGTCGTAAAGATCTGTATTTTATTTTATTCTTTATCTTATTTTTTTATTCTCTTTTTAAGGTTATATTTTTCAAGACTTGGTGAGAGAGTTACTCCATAACACCTTGAGTCACTTAGGAATGTTAGTTTAATTGAAGGCTTTGACCTCAGGAGTTTCCACCGTTCACACGACCGAGAATTTTCCCCTGACGGGAATCCTGCAGGGATGCATGCCAGGCAGATACGTCAGAGCAAGGCATACCTGAGGCGTTGTAGCAGGATGTTCTGTGTAATACAGCAGATCAGTGATGCATCAGAATCTCCAGTCAAAGCACAAATGGCTGTATAGAGACAGACTGATCACAGTAGTTAGTTTACCTGCCTTCTGCTTTGAATTCACACATATACACATATACAAAATTAAATAAAAATTAAATATACAGAGGTCAGCAGTTGCAAAACAAATGACATTTATGTACAGTATGGAGTGCATAGTGTCGAAATCGACAATTACAGGAATGTCGACCTATAAATGTAAGCAGTGCTATTGTCATACCAGGTGGCAATGCATCCAGTGAGGATGCTCTCAGTGGCACAGTGGTGGAGGATGTGGAGGCTTATGCCAAATCTTTTCAGTCTCCTGAGAACGAAGGAGACTGTTTTGTTTGTGTGTACCGACCACGTAAGATCCTAAGCCAGGTGTACACCCAGGAAACGAAAGTTGCTCACTCTCTCCACAGCAGCTCCGATGTTGGTAATGGGGGTGTGTACTTCTCTGCACCTCCAGAAGTTCGCTATCAACTCCTTTGTCGTTGCTACGTTGAGGGTAAGATGGTTGTCTCGGCAACAGTGGGTCAGGGTACTGACCTCCTCCCTGTAGGCCGTCTCATCACCTTTGGTGATAAGACCCACCACTGTAGTGTTGTCCACATACTTCACAATGATGTTGGAGTTTCTAGTGGCCGTGCAGTCGTAGGTGCAGAGTGAGTACAGGAGAGGGCTCAGTACACACCCCTGTGGAGCACCAGTGTCCATTGTGATGGGGGATGAAGTGATGCTGCCCAGTCTGACCACTTGGCGTCTGTCAGACAGGAAGTGAAGGATCCAGCTGCAGAGAATGAGCAGGTGATCATCCGAGATTATGTTTTCTAAAAGTGGAACCAAAGAAGAGTATACAGGGAAAACTAAGTGGCCCTAATATAAAGCCTGTGGTAATCCGGAAGATCGTCCTTTTCCAAAGGTGAGAGAGAACAGTCAGTCAGAGATACACACTGGATCAAACACAGATCTGCATGTAATTCTAATCAAACATTTGTGAGAAGGACGGCTGTGCACAATGACCTACCTGCCACCTCTTCTCCTTCATTTAACTTGCTTCTTTAGTAGTGAGTGGAATAGATTCAGGAATCCTGGTTCAGAGAAGACAGAACAGTCAGTCAGGAAGAAGCAAGCAAAAGATCAACATATGTAACATTGCTATTTCCAGTTTGATGCCAAGAACCAAATACTGAGTCACATGATTACACTTAATATAAATAAATAAATATTTAATATATATAAAACAAACTTGATCAGTAAAGTAGATTGAAAGAAAGATGAATGATGCTTTCAGTATTCAGGTTCTGATGTGAGTTCAGGTTTTAGCAAATATTGGATTTAAACCTGCAGGATGTGCGCTGAGTTAAAGGTTAATTATAAATGGATCAGCTCTAGTCTTTACATTTCACACCAACTTTACAACAGACAACAACAAGAAGAGGAAGAGGACTTTACACCGTGGAAGAAGGTCCATCAGTCATGGATTTTCTCTTATTTCCGAAGCCTTGAAACTGCTCTGTAAAGCTTGCACCATGTTTTCCTTCAGAGGAAACAGACAACATTGATTCAGAGTCTCATTTAACTTGTCTTCAATCTCTGGTGCAAGTTATCAAGAATATTTGAAACATCGGAATCAGGACTGCAACCATTACTCAGTGATATCAAAGAAAACTATGGGAAACTATTCCTCATTTCAAGACAAAGCAGAACCATAAAATTACACTAATAGTTAACATTTAAATATTGTTTTATTTTAGTGTCAGTTTCAGAATGAGTGTATTAAGTGAATCTATTTGGCATCTGACACTCAACAAAAATGGACACTTGATGTTTTCACAGCAGTTCCTCAACTAAAAGAGCAGTAGGTGGAGGGAGCTACATTTACTGACCTCTGACAGTAAGCGTCACTCCTGTCTCAGGATGTCTTCACCCTGGGAGACTGTGCACATGTAGAAACCACTGTGGGTGTTTTGGGGGTCTTTCAGGGTCAGACTGAGGTCTCCAGTCCTCAGAGGCTCTTCATTCATCTCTGTGCGACCTCTGTAATCCGGTCCCTGTTCTTCTAGCTGGTTTTGGCCGTGCTGATAGGTGTGGACTGTGTCTCTGGAATCACCACGTCTCCACTCGATTGTGACATCATCGGGTAAATCAAGAGTGGTTTTAAAGGGCAGCAGCACAGACTTCTTCCCTTTTGTTACTTTGACTATTTCCACCTTGTAACCTGATAAAATACAACATAAGCTGTAAAGACAGACACAAGTTATAAATTTACTGACCTCAGATAAGTTTACTGACCTCTGATACTGAGTATCACTACTTTCTGTTTCAGGATGGCTCCATCTTTTTTGTAGACGGTGCAGGTGTAGACTCCACTGTCAGTAAGTCGAGGGAAATTCAGGATCAGACTGAGGTCTCCGGTTCTCAGTAGCTCTTCATTCATCTCAGTGCGGCCTTGATAGTCCTGGTGTTGCTCTTCATGCTTGTTTTGGCTGTTCTCATACATGAGGACCTTCACATCTTCAAGGTCTGAACGTCTCCACTCTGACGTCCTCAAGCAGGTCAGCTGTGGTTTTGAAGGGAAGCAGAACACGCTTCACCCCTGGTGTCACCTCCACTGTCTGAAGCTTGTAGACTGAATAAAGTAGAAGACAAGTTGTATAGACAGGCAGAAGTTGTGTGCTGCAGTTAATTCATATCAGTTTGATTTATGTAGTGTCAGATCCCAACAAAAGTATATCCGAGTGCTTTATAATGAAAATAACTCTAAAATACCAAAGAAAGAACCACACTGATCAGGTAATCTCATTTGAGCAACACATGTGAAGCAAAATGATCTTTTAAAAGAAGAGACCTCCAATAAAAACAGGATGAAGGCGGTGTAGCCATCTATTGGGTGGTGAGGGGGTAGAGGAAGAAGATCAGAGAGACCACACATAACAAACAGGACAAATCACAAACTGCAGCAGAGAGAAGACAAAGTTCAGGACATGAACTAGTGGCGTATGAACATACAGGGAGTGAAATATGGGCATGAAAAAAAATTTGTTTAGTGCATCATCGGAAACCCCCAGAGCCTGTAGGAGCGTATATGAGGGATATAAGCAGTTCCAGGTACAGTATTTATTTAATGTGAATGTTCACACAGGCACATTTGTTGGCCTTTCATATGTATACATATACGAAGCAAAGTACTCCATCTTTTGCTTTACTTTCAATGTACTTGCCAGAATAGACAAACAGACAATACAGATGTTGGGTCTGCGCTTCCACAGGCCCCGCTGGTTTAGAAACTTATTCTCGTTAACGACAAACAAGACAAACATCTTTTACTTGCTTCCAAGGGAGGCCCCCTTTTGTGTCAGGAAAGCACTCTGAATCCAACCACAGACGACCTCAACTCTGGCCTCCGCTTGCTGCTTTTATTGAAAACAGTTACAGTACACACAAGCACCTCCCATTGTAAAAGCCCCCCTATGGTTACAAAAGACAAGGCACTATGTGTGTATGTGTGTGATGTGTAAGCACGTGTATGCATGTGATTGATGATCAATCTGAAGCTGAATGTCTTGGACGCTGTATGCATTGGAGACCTGGCGCACCTAAATAAATAGTAAGCTTTCTCTGGGAATGCCTGGCAGAAGTCCTGGTCTGTAAGATCTTCAACTCCCATCACCTACAGCATTCTGACTGAGACATCAGGCAGAAGAAAGAGTCCTATCGGGCTCTGTTTCCCTGTGGGACTTAGGAGGCAGCTGATGAGTACCAGCACACTAAGCAGAACGTGGCTTGGGTGGTAGCTGAAGGAAAAACTAGGAGAAGCCATGAAAAAAAACAAAAACAAAAAAAAAACAACAACAACTGTCTTGTTGGGATTCTGTCATGGGCCTTGTGTGCAGTTGGAGTCAGCAGGACTCCACTCCAAGAAGCAGAGTCTGGTTGGCTTTAAGATGGTTAACCTCCTACGACCAGCCCAAATATCTAAGAGAAATTAAAAATGCATGCCGTGGAAGAGTTTGGGTCTTATGAGGTTAAGAAGGGGGACCTGAGGGTGTTTTCCAGCTATAGGGGGTTCACACTCCTCACCCTCCCTGGGAAAGTCTGTGCCAGGGTGCTGGAAGGGAGAGTCCATCCGTTAGTCGTACTTTGGATAGAGGAAGAACAATGTGGTTTTCTTCTAGGTCACTGAAACTGGACCAGCTCTTCACTCTCTCAATGATACTTTAGCTGCAGATGAGTTTACCCTACCAGATGTTTAGAAAAATTCAAATAAACAGTAAAATACCTTTAACAGCAGGATTTAAATGAGTGCTTACAGAGAAACTCAGAGAAATTTCAGCCCTTGCTTTTCTAACCCGTTGATCAAAATAAACCACCCAGTTTTTACTCAGTACTGAAACTGAAGTCTTATCTTCCTCCACCTTTGTTTCCTTTGTTCCTATCAATTGTTCATTCCAGGTCCCAAAGGAGGTTATAAATCTTCATAAGCATTTCTTTGTAATGAATAACATATGATAAAACAGGAACAGAAAATACAGTTGAAAAATGTTTTTTTTAACAAGCCTACTGAATGAACAGTTGCCCTGGAGGTTAGGTTTCATGATCACTAATATGCAATTTTTCATTACCAAGGATCAACGGCCATGAGTACCATTCACAGAGAGTTGGGGAACGGCTGCAATCTCAGCATTGTAAGATGGTGACAGATCAAAGTTTTTGGCTTCGATCCTGAACCCACTGGTAGGCAGCTCTAAACACCACAACCAGAACACCTTGGACTTGGTAGGAAGGTGTTGGGATGAGTTTATTTCACACTTAGTCGGAGGCACACAAAGTAATACACACATCTATACACACAAACCTCACACAGGCTGAGCACACACGATGAAACGTTTCTCCCACTGAAAATGTGACATCCACATGAACAGAATCAACTTTTTGGGATTTACTATGAACATGTTAACTCTAATCGAGGCAGAACTACTAAATATCTAACACACAAAGTAATGTGCTAACTGCTTATTTACCTATTTGTTAAGTTTAAGATGGTTATGCTTGGTCAGATGTACTACCTGTCAAAAGTTTTAGAACACCCCAGTTTTTTATTGAAAATTAAGTCGTGAAATGTTTCATTGCACTTTGAAATGAAAGTGTTGTACAAACTAGAAAGTGAAGATTTCTCTGGCAGTTCACATCTTACCTTGGTACCATTTCAAGCTATTCACTGGAACTGAACGACTTGTATTCCGATAAACAACTGGAAAAAGTGGGGTGTTCTAAAACTTTTGTAGTGTAGATTTCCTTTTTTCATGTTTTTCATACAGTCAATGGAGTCCAGAGTGTTGACAACAGGAAATGACAACATACCACAGCCTCTGTGATGTGCTTACTGACCTCTGACACTGAGCACCACCACTTTCTGTTTCAGGACTTTTCCATGCGTGGAGACGATGCAGGTGTAGACTCCACTGTCAGTGATGCCGAGTTCTTTCAGGGTCAGACTGAGGTCTCCGATTCTCAGTGCCTCTTCGTTCATCTCTGTGCGACCTCTGTAAACCTCGTCCTGGTCACCTGAAATGTGCTGGCTGCTCTGAAACGTGTGAACTTTCCTGTGTTTGGAGTCTGAGTGTCTCCACTCCACTGTGGCATCCTGAGAAAGGTCATCTTTGGTTTTAAAGGGCAGCAGGACAGATTTGTTCCATTCTGTCACTTCCACTGTCTCCATCTGGCTCTCTGAGAGGAGAACACAGTAGAACATGAGACAGACAGACATCAGTGAGGTTGATCCTCCATCATGTCCTCTGCTGTGTAACCAGCAGCTCCTGTTTTCAGTGTTTCTCTGACTTTGAGCTCGACTGCTTGTGTGTTGATGTGTGAGGCTGCACAAACAGCTGCTTTGTTCTGATATCTGCTGCTTTCTTTAATCTTCTGGATTTATTCTGTCACACCTGCAGAAACTTACAGTGTCTACCCTTCAGCATGATGCTGGGGAATTTGTGTTTTTAACAAAGCAGTGAGTCAGCAGGAATCACAGTCTCTGCTGCACAGCATGGATCAAACTTTTGTTTGGACTCTGGTTCTGTGTGTGTCACATGTGGTGTGATGGACCCTTATTTTTGTGTTGTTATATTGACAGTGGTAAATTTATAGACAAAAATACTTGTTATGAATATGTTGCCATGGAGATCTGACATAGTACAGCCAGATGTTAAGTTCTGTAGAAGAAAGAAGCAGTGTGGAAATTAATGAGTTAATGAGCTGATACAAGGAATTAAATGGCAGATGTGATCCCTTGTTTTTTTTTCATTCAGATGTCTGTGCAGACCTTAATCGGATTCACACAGCTCTCTCAGTTCGCAAGTTCAATCAAAATGTCTGCATTTATTCATTCAAATGAAAATGTGTCAGCAGCAGTTTGATTTTGTTCAAATTTATGGAGGATCCAGACAACAATCAAAGCTGTTCCACTCACCTCTGACAGTGAGAGACACCACTTTCTGAAGAAGGTTTCCATCCTTGCTGCTGACGGTGCAGGTGTAGACTCCGGTGTCAGTAACACGGGGCTCCTTTAGTTTCAGACTGAGGTCTTTATCTCTCAGTGGCTCTTCCTTCATCTCTGTGCGGCCTTGGTACACCTCGTCCTGTTTGTCCGGCTGATTTTTTCCACTGTCATACACGTGGACCTGCATGTGTTTGGGTTCAGTGAGTCTCCACTCCACTGTGGCGTCCTGGGGAAGATCCTCTGTGGTTTTAAAGGGCAGCAGGACAGACGTTTTCTCTCCCTCTGAAATCTCCACCATCAATACCTGGCTGTCTGTGAGGACAACACAGCAGAACATGACGTGTGCACACAACACCAACAACCAACACATCATTCTACCAGGACCTCAAAGAGAAGGTGTTCGATTGTTTCAGTGCTGAAGTCATGGAGGACAGAAAAATAAGAACACTGGAGGTCTTTAGGGCCACAAATCTCAAGTGTTGCAAATTAGCATCAAGCCACAACTGCACAAAGCTCAGATCAATGTACAGTTACTAACAATGAACCACTAAGCCATGTTCACATTAGCTAGCTTCTCCTGACATATAACACACATCTGGATGTCGGGGTTCCCCTTCCTCTGTAGGGAAATGAGTGCCCACAAAGGAAGAAAAAGAGGAAAATCATTCACTCATTACTTCCTGTCCAGTTCTGGTTTACAACAACAAACCAAACAACAGCACACACAGACACAAGGTCATCATACCTGCTGGGCATTTCATCCTTTTATATCTATAACGCATGACGATCCCACTGCTGACAGCCAGGAGAGCCAAGATAGCCAGGATGCCAGAGAGGACCCAGGGCCAGGTCGGAGGACGCTCTCTTCATTCATACTGTCATACTGTCATTATATTAATGCTGCTATCCTGTAAATATCATACTTACTTTTGTTTGAGTACTTATGTTTGTTTTATTGTACCTTTTATATCTTACTATTTTTTATTTATTATATTTATTATTGCATTTTGCACCAAGGGAGTGGCACTCCAATTTCGTTGTACCCTGTACAATGACAATAAAGGCTATTCTATTCTATTCTATTCTATTCTCTGTGGTGAACAGAAGAAACATGTTGAATTCACAGCAGATTTCCTCACTCATTCACTACTCTGTGTCCTGATCGATGAGCTCACTCACAAAATAACATCATTTTAGATGCGATTTTTATTTAATGTAACAAAAGGGAACCGTACAATCTACAGCTCAGAGACGTGCTGTAACTGCTAAACTAGCAAGATGTCAGCAACCTATAAGTGAAAAGATGATAGGTTCTAACTAACCAAACATTTTATTGGTTACAGCATGCACTGAGCTGCTGTCATGTGATTGGTTGATTAGATATTTGCATTAAAATAGCTGAACAGGTGTGCCTAATAAAGTGGCAGTGAGTGTATATGTGTTGAAGTTGAATTGCGCCCCCTGCTGGAGACACTTGGACATCTCAATTTTACACCATTACAGAGTCACTGTCACAGAGCCTCACTGGACACTTTACACTTTGCTGGTATCCTGTTCCTTTGCTTGTTAATGGCTCAGATGTGACATCATCACTCACACACTGCACATTTATCATGTGACTCTTCTGTTCTAGAACATACCAAGGACGCTCTGTTGGACTGAGATGTGTGACTGTGGAGGCCGTCAGAGTGCAGTAAACTCACTGTCATGTCTGAGATGATCTCAGCTTTGTTACCCTGCAGGAAGCATACACTGAGGTCATTATGGGATGGACACGGTCAGCAATAGTACTCATGGCTGTGGGGTTTAAACAATGCTCAGTTGGTATTTAAGAGGCCAAAAGTGTTTTCTCCATCGTCCGGCGTGAGCAGCAAATAGGCCTGCAACAAGTGTGAATGTGAGTGTGTGTGGGGCCCATGTGTGAATATTGTATGTTTAGTGGATTTATATAACGTGTTTTGGAGTGTATATTAGTGAGTCACTTACCAAAAGGTGATAACATAAGTTGGGTTGTTTAATATAATTTGAAAGGGAATTATTTCATTTATACAGTGTATTTCATTTGGTTAAGGAATTGGAATATCATTTGAGTTTAAAAAAGGGATGTGTTGTACAGTATTTGTCTCTGCCCTTAGGTTGAGTAAACGTTTCATTTGTGCTAAAGAGTTGTCTGGGATCGTTTCTTTACTATTGGTTAAGTTTAACTTGTGTGTGGTAGAAGTATCGGTTTTTGTACTCGGTATCGGCAAGTACTCAGATCCAAGTATCGGTATCGTATCGGTTTGAAAAAATTGGTATCGTTGCATCCCTAATTTAAATGTTGAGATTAAAGTTATAGTTTTTACACAGCTGAATAAACGTCAAGCAGACAACTGATTATCAGAAGTGTGAGATGCTCGAGAGTATACTCCGGTGTCCTGTTATATTTTAGAGAGCAAGGAGCAGACGGCTGAGTTTATTAAACTCCTCCGAAACAATCTGCACATTTCATTAAAATTTCATCATATTGTCTTTATTTTTAGTTAGCACATAACTTAAACACTTAAAGCTGTAAGCTAATGATAGTTATATAAGAGGAGATGGATGCATGATCTGATTAGTCGACTAATCGCAAAAATAATCAGTGACTAGTCGACTATCAAAATAATCGTTTGTGGCAGCCCTAGTTATCAGCCAGTCGTGATGTGTGAGCTCAGAGTTACAACATCTCAGACTCCAGTCACACATTATGGTACACACATAACGACATACGACTATTTCACACACTGACCTTTGACCTTCAGTTGCACATTGGTCTTGCTCTGATCTTGTCCATATTTGCGGACGATGCAGGTGTAGGTTCCACCATCAGAGACTGTAGGGTTCCTCAGGGTGAGGCTGAGCTCTCCTGTCTGCAGGGCGTCGGCTTTCATCGATGTTCGGTTGGTGTAACGATGGTTCTGATCATTCAGAATATCATCTCTGCTCTGCACACGCATGTGGACTGTTGGGATGTTGAACTCACCAGGGTCCCAGACCACCACTGTGGAGTTACTGGAAACATTAACAGGTACATAGAGCTGGGCGATAGAACGATAACGATATGTATTGCGAAATAACTTTTTCTCGATAGAAAAATTAAACTATTGCCTAGGCCTCATCTCTCTTGTCCTCTTAAAACCAAAAGGAACAGCCAATCCAAATTAAGTAGCGCAGAGCCGAACCAATCACAGCCGCAGCGTCACGTCACGTGACTTGTTACGTACAGCACAAGTGCCAAGGCGCACATGTGTTATTTGTTTTTGCAGCCGTGCAGCCCGGGTAATGAAGGAAATGAGTTTGCCAACTAGAGAAAAATCAACCGAGGCGTGGCGAAGGTTACGAAAAAAAAACAGATGATGGTTCCAATGCCGGAGAGCTTGTCGAACGGAAGGGCCACAGAAGTTCCGTAGTGTGAAGGTATTTCGGCTATTTCAAGTCTGACAAAAAACAGAGTAGCGCGCACTGTAAATTGTGTCTAAAGCAAGTCTGGAAATACAATAAAGCGGTGCATGCTCAATCTCTGACTGAAAGCGCTAATTCGTCATTCGGCTTTTGTCAGACTAAAGTAACTGTTAAAACTGTTTGAAAAGCTAAGCTATACAACAAGGAGAGATTGAGAATTTCCTTTTAGTTCTCAGTTTATTTGATATTGACAAAAGTTAGTCAATTTTGTCTGTTCTTCTGTAAAACAAACTAATATTTATTTTTAGAATTAATATTTTGTTTCTAAGTGGAATTGACAATTTAGTGGTCTGTTTTGTTTTTTCTGTTTTGAAACTTAAACGCTTTAGCGGCTGCCTTTTGTGTAGTTTGCAATATTTGCCTTTATTTATCTGAAACTGAAGTCTCATGTTCCTTAAGTACATCTACCCTGTTGAACTTATTATGGGAAATAAATATTTAAATTAAAAAAAGGGGGGATAGGTTAATTGGATAATCCAAATTGTCACTAGGTGTGAATGTGCGAGTGAATGTGAGTGCGAATGGTTGTCTGTCCCTGTGTGTTGGCCCTGCGACAGACTGGCGACCTGTCCAGGGTGTACCCCGCCTCTCGCCCTATGACAGCTGGGATAGGCTCCAGCGCCCCCCGCGACCCTGGAAAGGATAAGCGGAAGCGAATGGATGGATGGATGGATGGATGGATGGATGAATTAAAAAAAGCTGCTAATTATTTCACATTTTACTTGTGAGCAATGGCACATTTAAATCTTACAAATATAGTTATTTGGCTTATATCGTGATATCATTATCGCCTGAAATGAAAAGAACATATCGTTATATGAAAAAAATCTTATATCGCCCAGCTCTACAGGTACCTGACAGGACAGCAGGACAGACTCCTCCCCCTCATACACCTCATACACTTCCACCCCTGAGGCATGCTGGGAAACTGATAAGAGAACCAGAGTGTCGTCATTCAGTCTGTCCACAGGGTGGGTAACATGTCGGGATGAGTTCTAACAACAGGTTTTAAATTAGTACCAGTAATGACCACAGTGTGTAACACTAGAAACCTTTGAAAACATATTGAAGCCCATCAGGAGCCTCCATCAGTGCTCAAAGGTATGATCAGGAGCCAAAGGAACATCTGCTCCATGCAGACATGTTTTTCTTGGAAGGGCTTCATGTTTGAGCAAAGGATGCTAAACCACAGACTTCATCTATTCCAGCAACACAGCTTCATAAGAGAAGAGTCCGGCATCTGAATCGCCCACCTGCAGTCCGGACCTTTCACCAGCTGACAACATCTGGAGCATCATGAGCTCAACAACAGGACGAAGCAGAGCCAGGACTGCTGAGCAGCTAGAACCCTCCATCAGACCAGAACCGCTACTATCCTCAGCTCACAGACTGATGTTAAAGAGGACACATGGACCTGTCCTACTTTAGAGAAATTTTCCATTTTCAAACTCCAGCGCTTCTCTGAATTCCAGATGTTTCGTTTTCAGGTTTCTGTACTTTGAGCCTTTCTCGGGGAGCTCATATTTTTACCCTCTATGTTTTCAAAACTCCAATTTTACATTTGAAACAAGCTCATTATCTCACGTCACTGCACACCTTCCCTGATTAACCTGACCTCAGACTCGATGTAAAGTCCTCACACATGACACGAGTCATGTTTATTTCCTGTTTCTTTAGTAGCGGTTCCTTAAAAACAGCTCATTCAGCATATGCGCTTCTCTGTCTGCTGTTAGACAAATCCTCACACACACATTTTCTGCTAATTGGCAAAAAAATTATTGCCTGTATTCAAATTGCTGTAAATGACTTGTTGGTCTATAATCTGTCACAAATGATATAGAGTCATTTTAAGCCTAAACATTCCTGCCACAGGGTAAAAATCCTTTTCAATCCAGCTAAAAACACTCACGGAAACTTCTTCCTGGCACACCAGCAGCACTCCCCTACTTTGACGGTAAAATCAGTGAAATGCAAACGTTTGATCACTGCAGATTGTGTGGGAGCATTCCTGGTCAGAGCTCAGGGATTATGCTGTATTAATGATGTAAAGCTGAGAAGAAGCAGAAGCAACAAATGTCAACCATTTGTGTTGCTTCTCTTTGAAAGACATTAATAAAAGTTCCTACAGGTCATCCGAGATCAGCCAACCGCTTGCTTTACTGTGAAAAGGTTGTGAAACATCCTAATCATGCTCTTAAAAGTTAAAAAAAAAAAAAAAAAGAAGAAGAAGAAGAAGCTGGGTTAACATATAAGAGTTAAAATAAACTCTGCATTCAGTCGGAGAAAAAAAAAAAACTTCATTTGTAAAATGAAACACACAAAAACTACTTTGTGTGTTTGCCAGGGCCGCGACTTTGGATGAAAATTGGATGGATTGAAAGCAGATAAACCTGGAGAGTAACAGACTAAGCTGTGACTGAGTGTGGTTCACCCAGCACTCTGTTATTCACTGACTTGCAGCAGGAAACGGTAAAACTGAAAACATCCCCCTGTGGCTGACAGCAGCCCAACTATAGACGGGTTCAACGTTCTTACCGTGCACAAGCAGCAGGAAGGACACGAGGCTCTTCATCCTCCTGTGACAGAGACTATAACCAACTCTGCTCCACCCGACACCCAAAACAATCACACGGCTCTAACTTTCCAGCTGTAACAAGAAAGTTTTACTTTCGGTTTCAACCTTCAAAGTAAAAGCTCATTGAGACGTATTCAGAGACTTCCTTCTTCCATCAGAGGGAAAAGTGCTGCAGTCAGTGACAGCAGGAGCTCAGTAAAAGCTCTATTTTTATTCTCACTATCGTTCTTTTTTTAATCGTTCTGTGTCGTAGTTTGTAACGTTGTAGTTTGTAAAGCTCTGTCAGTAGCGGTTTTTGATATGGGCGAAACGGGCGGTTGCCCGGGGCGGAATCGTGGTGGGGGGCGCCATCACGAGCATCATACTCATGCTGCCCCGACATCAGCCAGCACATATTGGGAATGGCATAGGCAACGAGCGGTTTTCTATGCCCATTTGCTGGGAGTAAAGGCGCCCTCCGTTTGCGAAGTGCGCCTGCTGCTTGCTACACAGGGAGGAGAGGGCGGGGCGGCGGGGGAATCTCTGGCTGGCTGGAGCAGCATCTAATAACCAACTCGCAAAATAAAACAAAATAAAAACAAACCAACAAACACGAAAACACCAGACATCATGATACAGACTTATAATTTGCACCGATGTTTTTTCGAAATTCTGTATGCGAAAAGTGAGCGTGAGAGCCCTCGGTGCGCCTGCTCGCTGCTGAAGTCAAAGTAAACTTTATTGTCATCTCTGCTACATACAGTTCAGTATATAGAGAGACGAGACGACGAGGCTCCAGTTAGAGCAGTGCAAGTAAACGAACAATAAATATTTAAGAGTAAAAAAAATAAATATACACTTTAGGACCAGGGGTAAAGGGATCAATAACAATTTAAAATGTATATTTTATATTTTGTTTATTTAAAGTCTCACACACAACCCGTTTTTAAAGTTTAAAAAAAAAGAGAAAATTGGAGTGGATTCGCCCAGGGCGCCAAATAGGCTAGGACTGCCACTGTACACAGGTCTCCACCTGTGCAGTAGTGCGGAAAGAATGCGGACGTCAGAGACAGGCCGTGCCCGTGCCTCAGCCCCATTTAGTCCAAACTGTATGAAGACATACAGTTTGTGGTCAAACGAGCTTTTATTCTGAAGGTCCAGAATTCGCAGTTCTTTCCAAGTCTAATGTTTGTGTTGGGAATGCAGGGATGAAAACTGGAGTTCGTCCACGGGTCAGTGTTTGCGTGTGAGTCCAGAGCGGCTCAGCCTTTTTATGGAGGACGAAGATGTTGCTGACTTTGTTGCTCCTCGTACTCGGTAAGAACCGGCCCTGTTCCTCTGTGTGTTTGCGTGTGTGTGTTTAAACAAGAAAACGTGTTACAAGTCCTAACCGTTTAAAAGCATGTTAATCATTGGGAGTAGCAGTTTTTGATATGGGCGGCATCATGGCTTTGGCAAAAAAAGTTGCTCGTACTCATGCTAGGTAGTGCCAGCACATTTCGGGGATGGCATAGGCACCGATCGGTTTTCTATCGTCCGTTTGAGGGTAGTAAGGGCGCCCTCCGTTTGCGGGGTGCGCTTGCTGCACAGGGAGGAAAAGGGCAGGGCGGTGTTCCAGATTAACTGGCGTTGGTCGAACAGATGTGTGGCAGACTTGCTTTTCAGGAGCTGCTACCGACAAACCAGCAAATAAACACCAAATCTTTCATCTGTGACCTTTGTGAGGTTACGTCAAACACACTCTGTCAGTCTTGTTGCTGTTTTCTTGTAAATGTATAAAAATGCCGTGAGTTTACCTGGTGATATTCTCATGTACGAGGCTATCGCGAAAACAGCAAACTCCATTTGAGTGCAGACAAAGTAAACTGCACGCTTTAGTTGTGAAGCAAAAACGCTGAAATCGGGGTAATAAAAGTACGAGGGGAACGATAACGAAGACAAGATTCTCCCAATCATTTACTCTGTCTGTCCTGTGAACAACATCGGCGTGGTGTTAATTGTTTGCTGTTTTCGCGATAGCCTCGTACATGAGAATGTCACCAGGTAAACTAGCGATATTTTTAAACATTTTGTTGGTAAACAGCAACAAGACTGACAGAGTGTGTTTGACATAACCTCACAAAGGTCACAGATGAAAGATTTGGTGTTTATTTGCTGGTTTGTCGGTAGCGGCTCCTTAAAAGCAAGTCTGCCACACATCTGTTCACCAATGCCACTTGATCTGCGACGCCAGTTAATCTGGAACATCGGTGTTTCAGATTAACTGGCACTGACCACATCCTCTCTTTCTCTTTTCAGTTTCATCTCATGCATCAGGAGTGGAGGTATTTGTGGGGGAGGAGTCTGTCCTGCTGCCCTGTCAGGTACCAGCTAATGTTTCCAGAAGCTCCACAGCAGTGGTCTGGGACCGTGATGAGTTCAAGATCCCAACAGTCCACATGCGTCTGCAGACCGGAGATGATCTGAAAAATCAAAACCAGCGTTACTTCCGTCGAACGATAATGAGTGACAAAGCCCTGCAGACTGGAGACCTCAGCCTCACTCTTAGGAATCCCACAGTCTCCGACAGTGGAAACTACACCTGTATCGTCCGCAAATATGGACAAGATGAGAAGCGCACTGAAGTAGAACTGACAGTAAAAGGTCAGTGCTATAGGTAGACTTCAGATCCAAGTGAATTTATAAAATTATATTTCGTGACGTTCAGGCTTTTGATGTTTGTGTTGATTTCAGAACCTCCACCAGGAGATTTAAAGCTATCACGACACCTAAAAGCTCTTTTAGGTGTCGTGATAGGTTTGATTCTCCTTAGTGCTGCTGTCTTTGGTTTCTACAAGTACCACAGATATAAGAGGAAGAAGAGGGGTGAAGGTAAGTAAGTGTGTTACTCTGTATCATAACATTTATGGTTTACAAAGAGCACTTTCAGATCAGCGCTGTACACTTGACATGCCAAGATGATACATTGAACATGTTAAAAAATAAGAAAAATAATAATATAAAATAAATAAAATATATAGAGCAGAGCTGCAGCTCCTTAATTCATCTCCAACAAATTCTGATTAATAGTGGTGTGCTTGTTTTTGTCTGCTGGAGAGAAAACTGTATAACTCTAAACCTTAAAAAGCTGAGAGGAGAAAATTAAAAAGTGTCACTCCTCTACTCTGTGACAGCAGGGAATATGTGGTTCCCTGGGTGTTACAATGATGTACTTTTTATTTAACAGAAAAATCCCTATAATTAAAAATGCATCAAGGGACTTGGTATCATTGTCTAGGAAAGGGGGAACAAGCCTAGAGCCAGGCTAGGGCTGAGTGTTTGCTGGAGAGCACCTGGTGGCTAGGCTTTAGCCAGTGGTTCCCAGGAGGAGCAATGTAGTTTTGTCCTGGTCATGGAACACGGGGCCAGCTCTTTATCCTGCTGACAATAGTGGAGAAAGATTGAAGATTGATTGGGGGCTTTACTTTGTGCTCTACGGTCTCAGTGTATCCCAATATAGTGTGTATAGAGTAGTATAGAAGCTTAACTCTAAAACAAATAAGAGACTGCAAGGTGGCATCATGGAAGAATGTAGCTGGGCAGCTTCAAATGGTAGTCTGTAGAATGAGTGGAAATCAAGGAGAGGTAGCAAATCAAGCCAGAGTCAGTGTCTAAAGGTGAAATGTGAAGAAATAAGTAATGTTCAACAAAGCTGAGGAAGGGAGACAGGCTCTAGGTTGTAGGAAAGAATTACCAGATGACTGTGAAAATACAGCTGAGGAAGAATGCCAGGAACATGTTTGGTGTATCCTCTAGACAGACGAAAGAAGGAGCGGAGACTTATTGGTGAAATTAGAAAGTACAGGAAAATACTCAAAAGAAGAGGTTAGTAAAGAACAGTGGGATAGTCGGGGAGATGAAGAAGGTAAGCAGCAGTAATGTGAGGCTAGACATACCACAAAGACAGAGGTGCAGAAGGAAAAGGCTTAAAGGGAATTCTGTGAGGCTGGGCACTAAGGAAGGACAAAAGGAATTATGGCAAAAAAAAATGGAGCTGGAAAGGATGTGCAGCAGGTTAGGGTAATTGAGGACAGACATGGAAATGTACTAATAAGTGAAGAGAGGGTTTTGAGGAAATGAAATGGTGCTGTGATGTGCTTGTGAATTAAAAAGATGAGAGGATGGTCTGATGTAGTAAATCCGGAATTGAAGGCAGCTATGAATAAGAAGAACAGTGTAAAGACAATTGGTCTAGATGATCTCTTGTGGAAGTATGATGCATAACAGAGGGCAGTAAAATTAAACACACCAACGATGTTAAGCATGTCTTTGAAGATACTTGTTTTTCTATAATTTGTTAGATAAAGGTTGAAGAACTGGAATAATTCACTTTTCCTATCAGCTCTCCAGGTGGATATGGTGGAAGTGACAGAATGGGAGAACTCTGTCTGGCTGCCCTTTAAAACCACTGTTTGCTTGCCTGATGATGTCACAGTGGAGTGGAAACACAAAGACAGGACGATATTCATGTATCCGAGCAGCCAAAACCAGCCTCTCTTACAGGACCAGGATTACAGAGGTCGCACTGAGATGAATGAAGAGCCTCTGAGAACTGGAGACTTCAGTCTGAAACTGAATAACCTCCAACTTACTGATCACGGTGTCTACATCTGCACCGTCTATAACAAGAGTAAAAAACTCCTGAGGCAGAAAGTAGTGACGCTTAGTGTTAGAGGTGAGCATAAAAGCTGTTTTTCTATGGTCACAAACCACTTTGAATCCAAATCAAGCTGCTGATAAGTCAAAAAACCTGTTTGAAGTTGGATAGAAACAGAAGTATTTTCAAAACATAACATACTTTAGCTCTAGTTAATTTTATTTTTTATAATAAATGTGAATTTTACTATTCATTTTTACATTGTTTTATTAGGCATGATGAGATAATAAAAAATGGCCTGTAGCGTATACTGTTTACAAGAGTGTGTATGGAAAGTGTTTAATTTTGAAAGAAAGTCACACTTAAAATGTGATATACTTCTTATTAATATTAATACTGTATAATTAATGCCTATCCTTCATTTTAATGGAATATCTATTTAGATGTATATAAAACTATTTTTAGCAACATGCGTTTTGAAGTAAAAATATATGTTTTCTTTCTAATACAAGGACTATGTTAAGGACCTAATAACTTGAACTAAACATTATGTACGGCGGTGGCAAGGTGGCACAGGGATTAGCACTGTACCTCACAGCAAGAAGGTCCTGAGTTCAATTGTTTGCTTGGGTTCTCTCTGGGAATGCTGGCTTGCAGTATGTGGGGTTAGGTTTACTGGTAATTATAAATTGCCCATGGGTGAGTGTGAATGGTTTTCTGTCTTTATGTCTTAGCCCCCACATAGAGGCAGACATGGAAGAGAATGGATGGATAACCACTATATATTCTATACACTACTACTAACTGCTTTAGGTAGTGATAAACCAGCTATCATTAGCATCCATTCTCTGCTGTGTATTTGGGCCCTGGTCTGTTTTACTGCAAATTCAATGATGATGAAGGATCAAACTCACTGACATCTGTTTGTCTGTACACTTTATGTTCTCAGATAGACAGGTGGAGATGGTGGAGGTAGCAGATTGGGAGAAGAACGTGAAGCTTTCCTTTACAATCACAGATGACCTTCCTCAGGATGCCACAGTGGAGTGGAGACGCTCTGACTCCAAACAGATGATGGTCTACATGTATCCGAGCGACCAAAACCAGAGAGACGATCAAGACCAGTTTTACAGAGGTCGCACAGAGATGAACATGGAGCCACTGCGAACTAAAGATCTCAGTCTGACCCTGAAAGACCTCCAGCTTGCTGACAGGGAGTCTACACCTGTACCGTCTACAACAAGGACAGAAAAATCTTGCTTCAGAAATCAGTTTCACTCAGTGTCAGGGGTGAGTGTAACAGTTGGTTCTGGACATTACAGTCCTCTAAGATGAGTTTTAAATTGTATCTTGCAGCTCTTTTTTGCAAACAGCCTGTCGCAAAAAAACATTTTTTGTTCCCATTTCTTTTTGTTGAATCTATGAAAAAGAAAATGTTGTGATACTTAAAAAAATACCAAAAGTTGAATCTGTTCATCTGGACGTAGCGTTTTCAGTGGGAGAAACGTTTCGTCACTCATCCAAGTGACTTCTTCGGTCTCAGATGACTGCAGGTTTCCCCAACCTTGTAATGGGGGACAGTTAAAATTTGACTTGTACCATAAACCTACGCATACAGATCAGTATTTAAGGTTTGATTGCAGCCATTCCCCAACAATTATCAAGACTTAAAAAAATACTTTAAACTAGTATTTTTGCACCAACAATGGGATTCTCAAAGAGCTTTTAGCTAAATAAATAAATAAAACTAGTAACTGAAATGGAAAAACTGTCATATCTTAGCATGATGTGCAGTGTGTCCATAAAAAGTCTGAGAAATTGAACAAGTGGAATATGAAAAGATAAGCGACAGGCCTAAAGATTATCTACAGCAGATGAACAGTGTCTTATCATAAGAAACAGGAAGCAGTTTGGAAATTACAAGAAAGCTTACTTAAGGCTACGTTCACACTGCAGGCGAAAGCGCATCAAATCCGACTTTTTTGACCCTATGCGACCCGTATCCGATCATGGTATGACAGTGTGAACAGCACAAATCCGATATTTTCAAATCCAACCTGGGTCACTTTCGTATGTGGTACTGAATCCGATACATATCTGATGTTTTAGAAAGCGACTGCTGTTTGAATGGTCATGTCACATTAAATCCGTCTTTTACGTCACTGACACAAGACAGATGCCAATTATCAGCGGCGGAGAAGACAAACGAGAAAGCATGACTGCGGAAACTAGAAACGGAGCGAGTCAATGGACAGAAACTGAGGTTTTGGACTTGATTAGCGTATGGGGAGACAAAATTCGACTTACAACTGTGCAGAAATTGATAAACTGCTGCAACAACACCTACTAGCTCTGTAGCCGCCATTTTTACTTCCGTAAACAGAGCGCGTTTGTGTGTGACGTCTTCTTTTGTGCATGCAGGCTGCTTTGAAGGCCGTGAACTGTTCACACTAGAGCGCGTTTGCTGTCACATTTTATTTATAGTGTGAACAAGCAGACAAAAAAAAAAAATCAGATTTGATCAAAAAATCGGAATTGAGCATTAAGAGCTGTAGTGTGAACGTAGCCTAAGAGAATTCAGGCTGTGTGATTAAAGGTGGTCATATCAAGTATTTACTTTAACTTTGTATATTATATTTCCATGTATGCTTGCAATTTTCTGTCAATTACTCTGCTTGTTTCCCATTTTCTAGCAACATATGAAGAACTGACAGGGGTTAAAGTATTATCTTGAGTGTACGAAATTCTTGAGCGCGTGACTCTGGTCTCTCCCCCCCTCACCCTTCAGTTAGTCACAGCACAAGGCAGATCATTGTCTAATTGTTAGGCTTTTCTCTCATTACCTTACAGTATAAAGCTGCATAATGCAACTGTTGTGATGTGGCACTATATGAATAAAATTGAACTGAACTGAAATGAATCATACTCACTAACTGTTTTCTTTCCAGTCGCTCAGCTGCAGGTGGTGGTGCTAACAGAGGGTGTAGAGTTCGTTCGGCTGCCCTTTAAAACTACCGATGATCTTCATGAGCACATCAAAGTTAAGTGGAGACATCAAAACATGAAGGTCCACGAATATCAGAGTGACCAGAACCAGCCTTCCATGCCAGCTCGGGATTACAAAGGTCGCACAGAGATGATTGAGGAGGAAGTGAAGAAAGGAGACTTCAGTCTGGTCCTGAAACAACCCAAACTAGAAGACTGTGGTGTCTACACTTGCACCGTCAAGAACAGAGATGGAAAAATTCTGAGAGACAAAATAATTGCCCTCGGTGTCCAAGGTCAGTAAACACGTCTGTGAATGTGTCTGCTTATGTGCTCTGGTCTGAGTGGCATAACTTTTGTAGATAGTGGACAGATTTTTTTTTTCTAAGCATACATTTGTGTCCCCTCAAAATGAAGTCGCTTCACTACAATAAACCAAATATGCATGGAGACTATAAATATCCATCCATCCACCTTCGTCTGCTTATCCGGGGCCGGGTCGCGGGGGCAGCAGCTTAAGCAGAGAAGCCCAGACCTCCCTCTCCCCAGCCACCTCCTCCAGCTTATCCAGGGGAACACCAAGGTCTTCCCAGGCCAGCTGAGAGATATAATCTCTCCAGCGTGTCTTGAGTCTGCTCCGGGGCCTCCACCTGGTGGGATGTGCCCAGAACACCTCACCCAGGAGGTGCCGAGGAGGCATCCTTGTTAGATGCCCGAACCACCTCAACTGGCTTCTTTCGATGTGAAGGAGCAGCTGCTCTACTCTGAGCCCCTCCCGAATGGCCGAACTTCTCACCATATCTCTAAGGGAGAGGTCAGCAACCGTTTGGAGAAAGCTTATTTCTGCTGCTTGTATCCACAATCTCGTTCTTTCAGTCACTACCCACAGCTCATGACCATAGGTGAGGGGAGGGATGTAGATCGAACGGTAAATTGAGAGCTTTGCTTTTACACTCAGCTCTCTCTTCACCACAATGGACTGGTACAGTGTCCACATCACTACAGCCACAGTACCCACTTTTTTCCGGCTGAGGACCATGGCTTCAGATTTGGAGGTGCTGATTCTCATTCCTACCGATTCACACTCTGCTTAACCCCATACTCCTGAAGCATCTCCCACAGAACACTCCAATTTGCCAGAATCTCTTCACAAAGGGCAACTCCAAACTGAGACAGAGTTCAGCCCCTCCCCAGGAGACTGGCTTCAGAGCCCAAAATGTGGGTTGAGGTGAGCTCGACTATATCTAGCTATCTATGTCTGCTCCGATTACCACTGGGACCACTGTTACCTTCATGCTCTACATCTTCTCAAGCTCTTCTCTGAGCCCTTGGTACTTCTCAAGCTTTTGGTGTTCCTTCTTCTTGATTCGGTATTGCTACATCTATCACTATGGCCGTCTTCTTCTGCTTGTCTACCACCACTATGTCGGGTTGGTTAGCCATTAGCAGATTTTTTTTCTAAAAGTCTCATAGCATCTTAGCATGGTTACTCACAACCAACCTATTTTGACCTCGGGACTTCCAGGCCATACTCAGCACAGATGTTCCTGTATACTATGGCAGCCACTTGGTTATGGCTTTCCACGTATGCCTTGCCTGCTAGCATCTTGCAGCTGCTGTTATGTGCTGGATTGTCTCAGGGGTATCTTTACACAGCCTGCACCTGGGGTCTTGCCTGGTGTGATAGACCCCAGCCTCTATGGATCTTGTTCTTAGAGCTTGTACCTGTGCTGCCATGATTAGTGCCTCTGTGCTGTCTTTCAGTCCAGCTTTGTCCAGCCACTGGAAGGATTTCTGGATATGAGCCACCTCCGCTATCTGTCGGTGATACATACCATGCATGGCCCTGTCCTTTCATAATGGCTCCTCCTTTTTCTCCTCATTCTTGGGTTTCTGCTGCCTGTGGTATTCACTGAGCACGCGATCGGTTGGGGCCATCTTCCTGATGTACTCATGGATGTTCGTTGTCTAATCCTGGACCGTGGTGCTGACACTCAGTAGTCCCCGGTCTCCTTCCTTCTGTTTAGCATACAGCCTCAGGGTGCTGGGCTTGGGGTGAAACCCTCCATGCATGGAGGGAGCTTGATGTCGGTTGCTTCCATCTCCTCCTCTGGCCAGCTTATTATTTCAGCAGGGTACCTGATCACCGACAGGGCGTACACTGTAAAATCTAATTAGTTCCCAGAACTCAAAAAAATTATGGAAACTCGTTGCCTCAAAAAAATTGAGTAAAGCTTAGCTAAAAATGACTAAGTTAGGACAACTTATTTACTTTGAGTACTCTGTACAAGCTCATTTGTTCCCAGAACTCAAAAAAATTGGATCAAGTTTACGTAAGATGACCAAGTTAGGGCAACTCACTCATTTTGAGTACACTGTACAGCCGTGTTAGTTCCCAGAACTCAAAAAAATTATGGAAACTCGTTGCCTCAAAAAAACTAAGTAAAGCTTACTTAAGATGACTGTTAGGACAACTTATACATTGCAAGTCTGCAGTATTAACAATAACTTGATATTTCTGACTGTACAATACTAATTGTTTACCTACTGACACACATGTTAAGTTCAACTAAATGAAAAAACAATTTGTGGTACCATGAATATGATTAAAAATAATTAACAACAATTTTTGTAATGATGTTAAAATGAGCCCAACTTTTATTTTCAAACACAACAAAGTATAACAGCCAACATACTGGACACTGTTCTGCTGAACAACAAACAATTATATTGCCATCACTGTTATAATCTTACAATGAAACAAAGTCTCAGATGTAATTATTCTGAAAATAAGTTTAGGCCTACCACAAGTTTGTTTTGTACTTACATTACTTATATAATCAAAATAAAATATTTGTTGTTCTGTCACAAGTGCAGTCTCTGATTTAAACAACACATTTGTTTTCCATTCCAACACATGAGCTGGAATGTTGTATTATTTTAAGGATGGCTTGTTTCCAGTCCAGGCATTACTGCCTGAATGATTGTCATGGATCGAGGTGATCCAAATGTAAGTGCAGAAGAAAGTCTTTAACTTCCCTTAAGTACAGTGGCAGTGGATGTGGGTTGGAGATGCAATGAGCTTGAACCTGCAGGCGACCATCTTCACTGACCACACCATCTGTGACAGAGGACTCATCTCTCCTGGTGGCCTGCAAGCAAACAATCATATTTTTTGGAACATGAACTTAATTGCTTTCTTAAAACATTTTTTTCTGCATTTGGTATAAAACAGACTCCAATTTAGACAATCTCAGGCTCCCTCCCCACGGAGAGGTGACATTCAATGTCCCAAATTGTCAGTCTGCATAGCCCTGACCACCACCCAACACACAATAATGTCATGAAAGCATCATTTTAAAAGGGCTATGCAAACATGGCCAATAACTTTCATTCTAATGATGTGCAAAATGATTTTGGGCACAAAACAGATTTTGCTGTTAGAAAACTTGCAGACTTCACTATATACAGTGTAGACCCTCTAAACTAAGTTTGGGGATGTGATCTTTCAAGAAATGCAGACCAAACTGTTGTTGTTTGTTTACTTACACAGCATGTCTTGTAGAATTAACTGTGGTCACCAGCAACAGCATAGTGCAGTCATATCTCAAGTCTAATAACAGAAGACAGGAAAAGATCAGTAAAGAAACAACTTCCCCAAACCAAAGCACAAACAAAACAATAAGTAAAACAGGCTGATCTAAAGTATGATTAAAGTTCAGCCTGATTAATATAAATGTCACTGACAGTTGCTAATATATTGGAAAACCAAAATACTTACTGATGTCTTTCTGTCCAACAACAGGAGTGCTGGTCCCGAGCCTCAAAGACAGTAAGAAGCAAGCAGAGGGAGAAAAAACAGAACATTTTTCAGAAACTGATTTGATCCTTAATGGCTGTGCAATCATTGTAACATAGAGTTTGCTTATGTTGTTAAATAAAGGCTAGATTTGACATTAATAGATGCCACAGATTTTCTAAAGCTGCCACAAAGCATGAAAAAAAAAAATAGAAGTCTCCGAAAACGTCGGAGCATTTTTGCAAATATGTGATGTCTTGATAAATCGAGCAGATATTTGAAATTTACACAGCTACATTCTCGCCTGAAAATATCTTAAAAGTTTATTTTGTGACCCAGAAAAAGTAATAAGTTTTTCAGCGGCGCTCCTCCGCCATTGCCGCGCTTACAAGTGCGCACAGGCTCCGACAACCGTGGCGACAAATGCGATCCTCCTTTTCCCCAGACTACCCTTTCTGGGTCACAAAATAACCTTTTAAGATATTTTCAGGCGACAATGTAGCTGTGTAATGCTCAAATATCTACTTAATTTATCAAAATATCACATATTTGCAAAAGTGCTTCCACGTTTTCGGAGAGCTCTGTTATCCACCCACCACATCCCACACCCACCCCACCCCTAACGGCTGCACCTCCCGAAGAATTTTGTCTGGGCTCTTATCTCACTTATTTATTTCAAACAATCAACAGAAAATTTCACCACATAGTTTTATGTAAGGTTTTTAAGGCTGTGGTGTTAATTTTTAAGTAACATGAGCCCAGCGGCAGCAGCAACGCTAGGCTAACACTAACTAGCTAGCAAGATTTTAAACCTGGTGCTAAACTAAGAGAAGCCACAAAATCAGTTTGAATAAGAGTAAACATTTACTCACCAAGTCAGTGTATCAGGTAAAGATCCACAGCAATGACAACAATAATATCTTGAGCTGACACTTCTCCAGGTTTGCTCAACATATTCCATAAAAAATGCACCGTGAACATGCGGACTGATCCGAGAGGGAGGAGGACGGTAGTCACGTGGCATTTTCAAAACACATCTTTCATTCTTCCGCACTGAGAAGCAAAACTTCCAGCTTACTTAGTTATTCTAAGTTAAGACAACTCAAATAAATGGAGTTTATCAGCATTTTTGCATAAAAAGTACTGGTAACTTATTTAAATTGAGTTCTAATAACAAATTGATAAAAATTGAGTTCAGCCTGTTTAATATTTTTAATTAAACACAATATTACATTTTACAGTGTAGGTGTTGATAGATGTTGATTTTTCTTCCCATTCTGCTGACTTCTCAGGACATGCCTTACTCACTGTAGGTAATTTGTAGTTGCAGCTTTCCTAGCGGCCTCTTTGTGGTTCTCATTTGCCTGTGGGATCCCCAGGTACTTGTAGTCCTCAGTGTCTGCAATGTTGCCTTCTGGTAGTTCAATCCCCTCAGTTCTGACTACCTTCCCTCTCTTTGTTACCATCCGACTACACGTCTCCAGTCCGAACGACATTCCGATGTCATTGCTGTATATCCTGGTGGTGTGGATCAGTGAATCGATGTCTCGTTCACTCTTGGCATACAGCTTGATGTCATCCACGTACAGGAGGTGGCTGACAACTGCTCCATTAAATAGTCGGTATCCATAGTCAGTCTTGTCAATGATCTCACTGAGGGGGTCTGGCCTATGCAGAACAGAACAGTAGATTGCAAATTTCATGGTGACTCGTGTAATATGCTTGAAGTTGGCCTCTAGGGTTGTTCGCTACATACCCATTGAGTCCCTGATGAAGGCTCCAACTGTCCTTTTGATCTTATACAATTCTAGGCATTCAAGGGTCCCCATGTGGGGCACAGGTAAGTCTGGTCTTACAATCTCGGGCGACTGCTCTGTCTGCCAGCACCTTGTGTTTTGCACCTCTGCTATTCTTGCCAGTTCCTTTCTGTGGCCCACTCATTTTTGAGCCATGTGCCTGTTCATCTTAGCTGTTATGATGCCTGAAAGGAGCTTTGATGTGGTACTAAGGTAAGGTAGGTTTTTTGGCCAGTGCTGTCCAACTCTTCATACTGGAGACCCCTTCTTGGATGTCTGCCACTGTGATGGTGACTGGAGACCCTGTTAAGGGAGGTTGCTGCCACTAGCCACTGAGCATGTTTATGGGTTAATTAAGTTATGGGTTAAATTCTTCTCCCATATGCTCTTCCAGTATTGTTCTGTCTCTAGCTTGGGTGGTGCTGTACTTATATTGTTCCCCTCCCACTAAACGTGTATCTTGGATGGTTCAGTGGAAAGGAGCTGGTTTATTTTCCTGCCATTTATTTCTCTGGTGTACTTCAAGCAGCTGGCCAAGTCTTTGTTTGCCAGTTTCTAAAGCCTGAGGTATGGACAGCTTAAGCACCTTCTTCATCGCACCCTTTCCGCAGCTCCAATGCTTTGCTATCCTCCCTCCATGTTACCTTGATCTTGGCCTCTAGTTTCCTTCTCCATGAAGGGTACTGCTCCTTGTTGCTTTTAATCTTGTAGCCAAGCATCTCACAGATCACTGATACCGTGGTGTAGATCAACTGATTTGTGTCTCGTTGATGGTCGCAATAGGAATTGTCCATAGTGCTGGATTTACATCATCTAGTAGACCTTTAGAGTATACTTCACATAATCTTGGTAACCAGCTACAGTGGGTCCAGGTTTCAAGCTTCACCATGGTCCTGTCTTTTGGGTGTGTTCCTCTCGCACTGAACACTCCACTTTCTATCATGCTTGGGGCTTAATACCCAATTTCGGGTGGGGGTGGTGATGATGTTATGTCCGCCCTTTTAGGTGGACTTAAGTTATTCATCCACGTGATGTCACTGAAACCCTGCTAGAAAGGGAGGATAAAAAGAGTTTTCCCATGAGGTGTTTGGAATGAAAACCTTTTCTGAATTCTGTCCTTGAACAACAGTGTTCCTTTTGAATCTTTCTACAAAAAAATTCATGAAATCACTATACTGCTTCTTTTTTTGAATCTCGATGTTGAAAACAGTATTTGTTACTCTTGTTAAAATGGCTCTTAAAATCCTATGTTGATCTGCGTTGAGTTTGGCAACCAGTCAGAGGCTATTACAGACATATGATTATCAGAAGCTGACCATAGTGTGTAGCTGATTTCAAGGTTCCGTGAAAAGTTTTCACATGAAATTTTAAGAAAATCTTTGACAATATTGTGTATGATCTCTGATCTATAATATAAATTACATGTGGGGAAAAAAAGACATTTCCAAAGTCACAGGATGTGTTTATGTGCCTGATGTAGAAATGACATCAAGAGAAGTGAGACTTGCTTTTATTTTTCTCCTCTGTAGGAAGCTTAAAGAGAGGCAACACAGATTTGGACTACATCATGAGACATATAGTATCATCAAGTCACCCACAAGTTTCTTCTACTGAGTAATGTCTTCTTCATCACTCTTCCTCTACCTCCGTATTTGTTCTCACATTCCTCCAACTCTTCTGTTCACTTTCACTCAATCTATTTTCCTCTCATCTCCACTTATCTGTTGTTAAAGTTCTATGACCAAGGGCTTGAGAACAATTTGAAGAAATACAACTCTCAGCCAGGAAGAAAACCTGGCTCCGGATTGGGAGCTATTAACATTGACTGGCACATGACTAGAGGGGCCTGAAAACTGAAGGCTCTCCCTCCCATTCTACTTTTAAATACTCTAGGAACAACAAGTAGGCCTGCAGTGTGAGAGCGAAGTGCTCTAATAGGGTGATATGGTACTACAAGGTCATTAAGATAAGATGGGGCCTGATTATTTAAGACCTTGTATGTGAGGAGCAGGATTTTGAATTCAATTCTGGATTTAACAGGGAGCCAATGAAGGGAAGCCAAAACAGGAGAAATCTGCTCTCTCTTTCTAGTCCCTGTCAGGACTCTTGCTGCAGCATTTTGGATTAACTGAAGGCTTTTCAGGGAGTTTTTAGGACATCCTGATAATAATGAATTACAGTAGTCCAGGCTGGAAGTAATAAATGCATGAACTAGTTTTTCAGCGTCACTCTGAGACAGGAAATTAGAGGTCATGAATGTCTTTATATATTTAAGACAAGCTAGATAACACATTGGCATGTGTTATCCAGATAACACATGTGTTATCTGGATACATAAAGTTGGGTGTCATCTTCTTAGCAGTGAAAATGTCTCTATGCCTTTTAATAATCCCCTCTCTGCATATTAATCTGCTCCTCCCTGAGCCTGGTTGTGATGGAGGTCTTTACCTGTTGAAAAGTGAGTTTTTCCTTCAAATTGTCATCAAAGTGCTTGCTCACAGGGGGTCATATGATTATTAGGGTTTTCTCTGTTTTTGTTGTATTATGCAAGAATCTTTACCTTATAATATAAAGCACTTTGAGGCAGCTGTTGTTGTGATTTGGTGCTATATAAATAAAATTGAATTTAAAGGATGTTTGTCTATGACTGACTGTCCTGTCTTCTCTGGAACAATAATGATGTTCCAGATGTCTTATATTATATATAAGAGACAAATATTGTTCTCTTAATATGATGGCATTATTACATTTGGCTCATTGCTTACATATATGTGTAAAAAGAAAATGTACGAGCTGTGATAACCGTTTCTAATAGAATGAAGATCAGACTGATATATGAAATATTCCTTTATTGGGTGAGAAAATCAGACCATGTCATAACTGCTGTAAGTCATACAGAATAGATATCAGAGCCTTAAACAGGCTGACTTCTGCTAAATGGGTCAAACTGGGCAGAAAGTATACAAACACATAACATCCTTATAGAATATGATGTAACACTATAGATCAACTTAGCTCAGAATATATAAAGCATATAAACAATTACAGCAATATGATGCAACAAACACAGCAGTACTACTAATCCAAAATACTCAAAGCTTCATAGAACTGAAACAAACATTTATTTTTACTCCATTCTGCTGCTGATACATACTTTAGGTTTCTGAATATTAAACTTGTTGCTGCCTTTCATAGTGTGTAACTTGAAGGCCTGAGTACTTTCTCCCACACTGAAAACACTGGAATGATAACATTATTTGAACATTACCTAATAAGACTGATTCAGGACAGACAATTAGTTATGTTAAACTTTCCTAGCAGTCCTTCACAAACAGGGAACAGTCTGTCTATTCTCTCCATCTGTCAGCTGCTGCTGGCTCTTCCTCCTCCTCTTCCTCACACACTGCAGAGTTTGTCCTGGTGGATCATCAGGGGTGCAAAGCCTCACAGATAATGTGCAGCAGTGGGTCCCTCAGTCTGTCCTCACTCTGGACACTTGCAGTTGTCACACATGGAAATCAAATGTGTGATAAGCTGCAGGATTCAAACACAAGTGTAACTTATAAATACATGTTCATACTTTTATTCCACAATCAGAGAGAAAGAAACAGAGAGAGAGTGCAGGACAGACAGACAGGTGACAGTCTCAGGTGTACACACTGCTACAAAACAGCACAAGAGAAGGAGGATTTAGTGTTTGTGTTATTACGAGTGCTAAACAAGAAGAGTTCCAGATGGTCCAGTGGACACATGTGTGACTCCTGTGATTAAAGCATCTTTCTTTCAGCTTAACGAGTGAACCGTCAGCTCGTTCAAACACACGTTAAAGTCCGTTTGGCTTGACACCACCGAACAGAGGCAGCAATATAACGTAGCTAACATTAACAGTGCAGTGAATCCTGCTTGTGCCGTCATATTCAGGACTGCAAACCGAGCAGCATCACTGACTTTCAGCCTGTTGTGTTTGTGGATATATGACTGACTTTAATTATCCATAAAATCATCACATTCTCTGTAAGCTTAAGGTCGACTATTGAACGGCGTATATTTTAAAGTAAAGGCTTTAAAACCAAGTAAATGCTGAAAGTACAAACGTCACTAATGTCACATAACTCTGCCAACATGTGGCCAACAGTAATGTTTTAATGTTCTTCGTTATTAAACATTCGCACATAAATAAGTGACATCATATTCAGTAAGGCAAGGCAAGGCAAGTTTATTTATATAGCACAATTCAACAACAAGGTGATTCAAAGTGCTTTACAGAGACATTAAAAACAAAAACAAATAAAAAGCATGATTTAAATTTGATTAAGACAAGCAAACAAACAAACAAACAAACAAACAAAACAGTATATAAAATCAAATATCAAAACAGTAGATAAAATCAGAACAGTAGATAAAATCAGTAGTTAAAAAGTAGGTTTTGAAATTTAAACTTAAGTGTGGATTTGGTGCTTTATTCAAATGCAGCTGAGAATAGGTGAGTCTTCAACCTGGATTTAAATAAACTGAGTGTTTCAGCTGATCTGAGGCTTTCTGGGAGTTTGTTCCAGATATAAGGAGCATAAAAGCTGAATGCAGCTTCTCTGTGTCTGGTTCTGACTCTGGGGACTGATAACAGACCGGATCCAGATGACCTGAGGGATCTGGAAGGTTCATACTGGGTCAGAAGGTCACTGATGTATTTCGGTCCTAAACCATTCAGAGCTTTATAGACCAGCATCAGAACTTTAAAGTCTATCCTCTGACGGACAGGCAGCCAGTGTAAAGACCTCAGAGCTGGACTGATGTGGTCCACTTTTTTGGTCTTAGTGAGGACTCGAGCAGCAGAGTTCTGAATGAGCTGTAGTTGTCTGACTGATTTTTTAGGTAGACCTGTAAAGATGCTGTTACAGTAATCAAGCCTACTAAAGATGAATGCATGGACTAGTTTTTCCAGGTCCTGTTGAGACATCAGATCTTTTATCCTTGAAATATTCTTGAGGTGATAGTAAGCTGATTTTGTTATTGTCTTAATGTGTTTTTCTAAGTTTAGGTCTGCATCCATCACTACACCCAAATTTCTCGCCTGGTTTGTGGTTTTAGGTGTATAGATTGAAGTTCTCTGGTGATCTGTAATCGTTTTTCTTTTGCACCAAAGACTATTACTTCAGTTTTATTTTTGTTTAGCTGGAGAAAATTGTGGCACAACCAGTCATTAATTTCCTCAATGCATTTACCAAGAGCCTGTACAGGGCCTCGGTCTCCTGGTGACATTGTGATATATATTTGTGTGTCATCTGCATAGCTATGATAGTTTATTTTGTTGTTCTTTATAATCTGTGCCAGTGGGAGCATGTAAATGTTAAACAGAAGGGGTCCCAAGATGGAACCTTGGGGAACTCCACATGTGATACTTGTCTGCTCAGATGTGAAGTTACCTATTGATACAAAGTATTTCCTGTTTTCTAAGTATGTTTTGAACCAGTTTAGTACAGTTCCTGAAAGACCTGCCCAGTTCTCCAGTCATTTGAGTAATATGTTGTGGTCAACTGTATCAAATGCTGCACTGAGATCCGGTAAAACTAAGACTGACATTGTTTCACTGTCTGTGTTCAGACATATGTCATTAAACACTTTGGTCAGAGCGGTTTCAGTGCTGTGGTTCTGTCTAAAACCTGACTGGAAGGCATCATAGCAGTTATTCTGTTTTAGGAAGTAATTGAGCTGTTGAGAAACTGCTTTTTCAATAATCTTACTTAAAAATGGGAGATTTGAGATCGGCCTGTAGTTATTCATTTGTGTCTTGTCAAGATTGTCCTTTTTCAGTATAGGTTTAATTACAGCAGTTTTTAGTGATTCTGGAAACACACCTGACATTAAAGAAAAGTTGACGATCTGTAACAGGTCTGACTCCAAAGTCTTTGAGACCTTTTTGAAAAAACTTGTTGGCAGGACATCTAAACAGCAAGAGGAGGAGTTCAGTTGACCTAAGATGTCCTCCAGGTCTTTGCTGTTAATAGGGTGAAACTGTTTGATGGTGTTTAAACGGTTTTTTGGTGGACACAGTACATTTCCTGGATCAGCTGTTGATGTATTAATTGCTTGTCTAATCTTTTGGATTTTTTCTGTGAAGAATTTGGCTAAGTCATTGCAGGCCATGGTCGAATGAAGTTCAGCTGCCACTGACACAGGAGGGTTTGTTAGCCTGTCAACTGTAGAAAATAAGACCCGAGCGTTATGACTGTTTTTGGTGATGATGTCAGAGAAGTAGGACTTCCTTGCACTCCTCAGTTGTAAGTTATAATTGTGAAGTTTCTCTTTATAGATGTCATAATGAACCTGGAGGTTTGTTTTTCTCCATCTGCACTCAGCTTTCCTACACTCTCTTTTTTCATTTTTCACCAGTGTGGAGTTTCTCCATGGAGACTTCTTCCTTCCAGAGATAACCTTCACCTTAATGGGAGCAATAGTGTCCATTACATTTAACATTTTAGCATTGAAGCTGGTGACGAGCTCATTGACTGAACCTCTGGACAGGTCAGGTGTTAATGGGAAGACCTGGTTAAAGATCTCACGACTGTGTTCAGTTATACACCGTTTTGTCATCACTGCTGTTGATATATTTGTGTGGGCTGAGATTTTACTTTCAAAGAAAACACAGTAATGATCAGACAGGCCCACATCAGACACAGTAACGTTTGAAATGCTCAGGCCCTTGGAGATCAGTAGGTCAAGAGTGTGTCCTCTATTATGTGTGGCCTCTGTTACATGCTGAGTCAGCCCAAAGTTGCCCAGAGTGTTACTCAGGTCTTTAGTCCCTTTGTCCTGAGGGTTGTCCACATGGATGTTAAAATCCCCAACAATAATTACACAGTCGAAATCAACACAGATCACAGACAGCAGTTCACTGAGAGCATTAAAAAAGTCTGTGCAGTATTTGGGAGGCCTGTAAACATTAAGAAACATAACTTTGGATGGGGCCTTCAGCTGTAAAGCCACATATTCAAAAGACTGAAAACTTCCAGGAGATAGCTGCTTACATTGAAATGTTTCATTAAATAAGACAGCAACCCCTCCTCCTCTCCTGCTCACCCTGGCCTCACTGATAAAACTGTAGTTAGGAGGGGTCGTCTCGATGAGAACAGCTCCACTGTTACTTTGGTCCAACCAAGTTTCAGTTAAAAACATAAAATCAAGGCTGTGCTTGGTGATTAAATCATTAATTAAAAATGTTTTCCCAGCTAAAGATCTAACGTTTAATAAAGCCAACTTAAGTGTTTTAGAGGTATTATTTGCCCCCTCGTGTTTGGGAGCAGTCTGTGGCACACAAGGTATGTTTACTATATTTAAAGATCTTTTAGAGTGCGGCTCTCTGTGTTTTGACCAGGCCACATGTCTCCTTCTGTCACCTAAAAGTACTGAAATTTTAAAACCTTCTAGTAAACAGGGTCCCAGCTTCTCCTGGGAAAAGTCACCACTGCCATAATCCTCGCAGCCCGGACCCTCCACACATCACACATCAGACTGCGGAGACAGAGCATGAAGGTGGTAAGGAGGAACTAAGGGGAGCGAGGCTGGGCAATGTAACTTCGATTGCTCTGTTGAGGGCGGGGCCCGATGGCGAACCTTTGGCTGCTCTGGTGGGGGGTTTATGGGGGACAAAAAGGGATTGGGCCGGGGGGTAGATCTGAGCCCAGCATTGACCTGCTCCATCATCTCCTCAGTGAATTTCAGGTGTGGGGAGGAGGGAGAAAGGGAGGGGGAGGAGGGTGATGGCCTGTCAGGGGTTTGGGGGACTGGGGAAGGTCGTGGTCCCTGGTCCTGGTCGTTGGTGTTGTTGAGAGAGTTGGAGGCGAGTAGGGACCCCTCTTCTTGCCTCAGATGTCTCTCCTTTCTGAGGCTCTTCCCGGGTGGGGGCAGATGGAGCTCCTCCTCAAGGTTTCTGCTGGGCTTTGTCTGTTCTCGGAGTACTGTTTGTTCCTCTTTATGAGATAACTCCTCGTTTATTTCAGCCTTGGCACCAAGCACAGATGGATGACGTATGGAATAAAACAAGTTGGAGGTGAACAGTTTCACCCCAGACTTGTTAAAATTAAATCCATTTGCTTTAAACAGATGCCTGCGTTCCCAAAAAATATTAAAGTTGTTGATAAAATGCACTGAGTGGTCAGTACATGCTGATATAAGCCATTTATTCAGTGCAAACAATCTGCTGAATCTCTCGTCTCCTCCTCTGACAGGCGGTACAGGTCCACTGATGAATACAGCTGCATTCAGAGAGTTTACAGTGTTTAATAATCCAGTAAAGTCCCGTTTCAGAACCTCCGACTGTTGTTTGGACACATCGTTTGACCCTGTATGCAGAACAATGTTTGTCACGGTTGGATATTCATCTGCAATTTGAAGAATTCTCTCCTTTAGGTTGTTAACCATATCCTTAGGAAAGCAGAGGACTTTGGTGTTCTTACCGCACATCCTTTGTACATCCTTTACGGCAGAGTCACCTACAATCAGAGTTTCAGGCCTAGCCTTTAACTTTCCCTGTGGCCTTTTACTTTTCAACAGATTTTCAGACCTTACTTCGCTACTTTTTGATGGATGGTTGTCAGATATAGATGCAGGGTCCTTTGATAGTGGAGCAAATCTGTTCTGCAGTTTCACATTCAGTTGTTTTGGAGGTTTGTTGTTAACCTTCCTATTCACGGTTGTCCAGTCCTGTTTCCTCCCGTATACAGGGGTAGAAGTGCTTCTCTGTCTCGTAGGAAGTGAAGGCCAGTCGGTTTCAGAGATTTCAGCTCGCTGAAATCTCTGAACTTACTTTTGACAGTTTACTCTTCGGCTGCCCCGCTTCAGCCGTCCGCCATTTTTTTTTTTTTGGCAAAATTATCCACACCCACTGCCGCCCTATGTATTGTGGGATATATGGGACCACGAAGTCTACACCGGACCACACTTCAAATTTGTGGAAATCGACAGCGCATTTGGAGAAAGCATGCGGAGTACACTTCGGATTGGGACAGCCATCTTCGCGTCGCTGTGACGTAATAGGTCTCAAAATGCGTACTCCGAAGCGTGCGGTGGATGGATTGGGACACAGCTTTTGTAAGCTTGTTGTAGTATACGTGTGTGTGTGTTTCAGCTTATTGTAGTTTTTCACTTTAGTTCAGAATACATGGTGTATTGACCCTTCCCACTCTGTATGTTCCATCTCTGTTTGTGCTTTATGTAGAATGCAGGAAGAGTGGTTAAAGTGGGCTCAGACAAGATTTGCACAGTAAAAGTAAAAAATTTACAGCACTGATAATTAATCTATGTATTTTTAACTTGGGGGAGAGAGCTTGATCAGTGTTTCTGTCACCGTGAATGGGGATGCGCCGTGAGGAGGAAATAAATGAGGATCCAAGCGCAGGCGCACTCGCTGAGATGTGAAGGTGGTTTATTAAAAAAAAGAAAACACAAGGTGGAAGTGGCAAAACAGAACTGAAGCTAACCTATACTGGGACAAACTAAACTACAGAACGTCAAACCTGGACATAAAGGAAAGTGGGTGAGCAGCGGCACATGTAGGTGGACAGCAGGGTGAACACAAGGAAGATACACAGTAGATTCACAGACAAACCAGCAACTTGTACACAAGTAGACACGACTTAAATACACACAGAAGAACACAGGGAGATTACACACAGGTGGGGAACACCGCTGGAAGTAAATGACAAGATGAGACAGGGGAAGCAAAAGTGAATACACTCACATGAGACACCGACCTTCATAATAAAACAGGAAACAAGAAACAATTCACAAGAATGCTGACTTGATGCTGACCTAAACCTGCACTAAACATGAGACACAAAACCTAAGAACTAAAACCCTTAACCAGAATAAACTGAAACATAGAAAATGATATTAAAAAGAAGATAACAAAAGAAACAAAACCTAAATCATAATACAGAAGAATACCAAAATATAAGAAACTGAAAATGCTGGGTCAAAATGACCCAGAACCATGACAATTTCAGTTCAATCATCTGACATTTTGTTGATGCACTGATTGGTTCTTTATCACTGTCTAGGTATTGGAATTGCATTCATTTGTTAGCATGTACACAACAGATGATTTGGCATTGTCCACGGTATCATGCTGGTGAACATGGGTAGAGCTATATGCTTGGCAACATGCTCCCATCCCCCTCTATCTTCCGGTTGGGGAACAGGATTTCTCTTCTCATGCTTCTAAAGTGTGTAGATGAGACTTTTCTTTTTTCTGAAAAGTAAGCAGTCATGTTGGGGTAGACCCAAAATCAAAAGTAGTCAAAATTGGCCAATGATACCCTGGACCCCAGAGGGTTACACTTTTTTTTAAAGTACCACAATAGTTACTTTTCCTTGTAATTAGTTACTTTTATAATATTGTAACACTATTACTTTTTTGAACAAGTAACTAGTAATGATAACTAATTACTAAAAATTAAGTAACTTGCCCAATACTGAGAAGCACAGAGGAAGCTGCTGATGGTCAGATTGAGCAGAGATCACCACAGGAAGCAGACAGACAATCAGCACTTTACACTGCATCAAAGTCAGCAGGGTCACCACCAGCTGATGTGGTAAAGATGTGGATCTCAGACTACACCAGTGTTCCTCCCACTCATCAGGATCCACCCTAAAGGCTGCAGCGTGACTGGAATAGGTTATTCTGATCATTCCTCCTCTGCTGTAAGACCAAAGATGGTCATGATGTAGCTGTGAAGACAGTAATGGAAATTTTACACATGACTGAAGTTACCTTCAAGTAAAGACCGCTGACCTTCAGCACCAGAACAAACACTGGTCTGACATCCTGTCAGCTGACACAGCTGGATTTATACCTGTGAAGTAGTCAGACTCGAACGACAAGGAAGGTGGTAGGTAGTGATGGGTCCTGCAACACTGACGCACCGACGCATGTATCAAGCTCACCTAGCGAAGCCTGTATCGGTGCGTGCGTCGCTTTAAGAAAAAGTCACGTGATCGATACAGCTGCTGTATCGCTCATTGCCAAAAACTGTGTTTAAAAAGTACCGCATCCGCATCTACCAACGGAATGAGTCGCCACAAAAAAAACACGAAATTACTGTCGCAAAGATTAAAAAAAACCAAAAAAAACACATCTCTCCATAACAAAATGGAGCCCAAAAGAAAAAGAAATGTTTCTGCTGTGTGGGATCATTTTGATCTTTTAACTGCAAATAGTTTACACTGAAACAAAGACAGACAAACTATCAGAATAGGAAAAACAGCAATGTGACCTGCAGTGTAAATTATTTATTTCATTTTATGCAGGATAAATGTCGCGTCTGTTCTGCGGAGCTTTCTTACACAAACAAAAGCACCTCCTCAGTGTTTAGGCATTACAGAGCCAAACAAGAAAATCAGGAGACAAACACACCAAGAATGAACACAAGTAGGCCTATATAGACACTGAACAGCTTTATCATCATTTTTTTTTATTAATATGTGTTTTATTACTTTGAAATTAAGCATCTAGGAAGACTGTTCTGGACCAGGCAGTCCTGAATTTTATTATAAAGGACTGCCAACCCCTTAGTGTTGTGGAGAGTGTCGGAGAGAAACATTCCAAGATCAGAGGATCCTTTAACGTACTGGGGGAATAGGAAGACATCTTATCAGAACTTTTTCCACCTGGCTTTACAGTTTTTGTGTACCCCAGCTTCATCTGTGCCCTGTGAGTTTTCCAAAGCTGGGGAAATGGTGTAAGAAAAATGCAATAGACTGAATGCAAAAACACTGGATAAACTTATTTTTCTGAATAGAATTTTATAATAAACTCTGAGTCAAATGGGTAATATTACATTCACAATACTTTCATTTTAATTTTCACTTAGTGTCATTCACAATATATTTTATAGATGTCTACAATATTTGAAATGTAAAAGATATAAAATGATTCCATGGAAAGTACAATACCTTACAGTGTACAAGTATGACTAGGTCACTGAATCAGTGTCTGTTTTGAGTCTCAAGTAAGTTGCCTGCAATGATATTTAAGGTCCAGCAGGTGTCAGTATGGAGCAAAACAGCAACACTGTGTCGACACAGTATCGATACAGTTTGGGGAATGTGCTGAAACGCTTCACGAGGCCTCATCTACCCATCACTAGTGGTAGGGAAGCAGACTACACGGACATTTCAGGTTTCCAGAGGTGAGCAATTTATTTACAGTGAACTTAATTTAATATGCAACTTAACAAACCTCAACAGCACATGGCTCTGGTAACACAGTTCACCTCTCCTCTCTTATCTGAATCTGGCAGAGACTAGCTTTAAATAGGGCCATCAATTTACCTTCAATTAGCCCAGCCAGTACCACTCACTTGAACTGAGGGATCTAAAACTCTACACAGATGATTAAAAAAAAGACACAAAACATCTTCACACTTCTAATTGGCACATTTACACAACTAAATGGCTGTGTTAATGAAAAGAAAAAGATTCAACAAATCCCTTTAAACCTTGACACAAACAAAAGGAAGCATTTCTATGGACAAAGAAACCCCTCCACTTGGTTCCACCTGCTGATGTCATGTGTGACATCATCAGGACTTTAAAATGAGGAAATGCTAGGCGGGCATTTCCCCACACCTGACCCTCATGAAGACTGAAAAGAGAACAAAGTAAGTATGAACACATGACTTAATCTGTAACATAATAAAATAAAGAAACATGTAACTGAGTATTTGCCTTAATTTGCAGAATGTTTGATTTGCCGGCACCAGAACGCTTACACAAACAAACCCGGGATAGTGAGTGCAGCAATGTTACTTGACAAATAGCAAATCATAGCAAATAAATAGAAACAGAATAATGTGTATAATGTGCAAAAAAAAAAGAAAAAAAGGTCAACACATACGGGACAAATGGAGAGCATTGCAACTGCTCATCCACTTTGTCACCCCCCCCCCCCTTAAGGCAGTCACTCCTCCATGGAGTGGACAGAAAATCAGCCATCAAATTCTTATGTCCTGGTCTATACTGGATACTGAAGCAAAATGGCTGTAGGGACAGATACCATCTAGTGATTCTGGCATTACAGTCTTTCATTCTGTTCATCCACTGCAATGCACGATGGTCAGTTTCCAAAACAAACTCATCACCCATTAGATAGTACTTTAATGTATCCAGAGCCCATTTTATTGCCAGTGCCTCTTTCTCAATAGTGGAATATTTCATTTCCCTAGGAAAGAGCTTACCGCTTATATACACAACTGGTCATTTATTCTCACCCTCACCCTGCAGCAACACTGCTCCGAGTCCTTCTCCGGAAGCATCCATCTGCAAAGTGAATGGCTGGGTAAAATCCGGGCACTGCAAAACAGGTTCACTACACAAGCAGTTTTTAAGATCAACAAAAGCAGCATCACACTCGGCAGTCCATTTAACCTTTGTGGGGCTGAATTTACGAGTAAGGTCACTAAGGACCGCTGCTCAGGCAGAAAAGTTGGGAATGAAGTGGCGATATCACCCGGCCAGACCCAAAAATGATTTCACTTTCCGTTTGGTCGTAGGAGAAGGGTAGGCACTCAGAGCTTCAATCTTTGACACCTGAGGGCGGATGACCCCACCCCCGAAGACATAACCCAGGTACTCCACCTCAAATTTAGCAATGTGGCAATGGCATCAGCTTTGCAGGAACCCATGAGGTGGTGTCCCTAATAGGTTTTTGATTGGGACAGTGGAGCCGTAACTCATGTTGGATGAGATTGGTGCAACCTGGCTTGGTGCTAAAAAGATCAGCAGGCATAATTGCTTTTAACTCTTTCTGTTGTTTGGAAGTAAGGTGACTCAAATCAGGAACTGGCTGTTGACCTGATGTAGAAGGAAAGAAAAGCTCCCGTGGTTCCTCCTCTTCGACCACGGCATGAGCGCAACACTCTAGCGAAGATGCTGGCCGATCAAACCATTCTTTCAACAAATTTACATGAAATATTTGATGCTTCTTGTGACACTCAGGCATGTACAGTTCATAGGTAACTGGACCCACTTTCCTACTTATCACATACAGTCCCTGCCACTTGGCAAGGAGACTGTTCTCAGATGATGGCAGAAGCAGCAAAACTTTTTGTCCCTCTTGAAAAATCCTCATACGAGCTGCCTTGTCATAACTCTGCTTCTGACGTTGTTGGACACCAGCCAGATGAGTATTGGCCAGCTCTTGGAGCTCCTCAAGCTTATCTCTCATTTGCAGTATGTATGAAAGAACATTGCATTGTTTTCTGGGATTTGGAGCCTCCCAAGCCTCTTTCAACACATCAAGGGGACCCCGGACAGCGTGGCCATACAAGAGCTGGAAAGAAGAAAACCCTGTGGAAGCTTGAGGTACCTCTCTATAGGCAAAGAGCACGAAAGGAAGCCACTGGTCACAATCTGCTCCTGTGTCTTTCACAAACCTCCTCAAAATAGCTTTAAGGGTTTTCTTGAAACGCTTAACAAGGCCATCTGTTTGTGGGTGGTAGGGAGTTGTCTTGATACCTTTGATCCCCAGCAATCTATAGACTTCTCTCATGAAGTTGGATGTAAAGTTGGACCCTTGGTCAGTAATGATTTCTTTTTGGATGCCTACCCTCGAGAACATTTGTATTAAGCAGTTGGCAATCTGACGAGCTTTAACCTTTTTTAAAGGGAAAGCCTCGGGATATCTTGTAGCATAGTCACACACTACCAAAATATACCTGTGCCCTGCACTGCTCCTCTCTAATGGGCCTATGATGTCCATCGCAACACGGGAGAATGGAGTGTCTATAAATGGCATAGGGATCAGGGGAGCCCTCTCACCTTTCCTTCCTGGTGCTGTTAACTGACACTCTGGACAAGACTTGCAAAACTGAACAGTGTCTGTAAACTGCTGTGGCCAGTAAAATCTAGTTGACATCCGAGAGAAGGTTTTGGCTTGACCCAGGTGTCCTGCCCAAGGGACTAGGGATTGTTAGGTGTTGGGTTTTAGTAATGTGGTGTTTTTGTTTGTATGTGTTTTTGGTGCCTCCCTTTTTGTATAGGTAGGTGGGGCAGTGAGTCACTGAACCTGGCGCACCTGTTACTCATCAGATGCTCTCTTCAGAAGTGTTTTTAGGAGCTACCTGACAGAAGATTAGTGTCGGAGTATTGGCGTTTTTGGAGTGTGGAAATTCTGCCCCTGCCTGTTGGAGCCCTCGGATTACTTTGGTGTCTGTAAGGAGTTTTTGTTTCCTCCCTAGGATTTTGGCCTCGACTGTTTTGCCTAGCCTGGAGGTTTTGGGCTCCAAACTGTGCCAAGTAAGCTCTCCAACTCTCTGTAAAGTTTTAAGCTTTTTTCGGTTAACAGGCGAGACCCTCCTAATTTTCCTCCCTCTCCTTTTTCTAGATCGAGTGCACTGCTTATGTGTATTTTCGTCACTAGCACGTCCTGGCTCCGCGTCCTCATTCATACACGTTGTACATATGTTGTCCTTGTAAATATCTCCTCCCCTCACTGTAAATAAACTGCCTTCACTGCAACTCTGCCTCCGTGCGTTCTGCTTCTTGGGTCCATCAGCTTTTGTCTTAACAGAATACTCCGACCAACACATTTATGGACCCAGCAGAACATACGGACGCCGCTACCGGCGATTTGCTTTCAAAACACGAGGAATCACTGTCCAGGTTGGCTAAACAGTTTCAGCAATCTGAACAGTGGGCGGGTCGGGTTAACGACACCTTGACCGCCATTCAGGCGACACTCGCTCTTAAAGCCGTTTTTCACCATCCCCTGCGCGCCGATGAAGCCGCACGGCAGCTGTCTGGGCTGCGGCAGGGCAGTCAGTCGGTGGCCGAATTCTCCATCAATTTCCGCGTTAAAGCCGCTGAGACAGGTTGGGCGGATAATGCGCTGCGCGGGGCATTTGTTAATTGCTTAACAGAACGCATGAAGGATGAGCTTGCTACTCGCGATGAACCTGAAGATTTTGAAGCTCTAGTGGACCTGGCTATTCGCATCGATAATTGGCTGCGCGAAAGAGAGAGAGAGAAAGACAGAGGGGGGCGAACCCGTGGTAATCAGGGAGGGAATGTGCCCGTGCGCACTGAGTTTCCGGCTTCCCATCCTTCTCACTGTCCGGCTCGTGCTGACTCGCCTCCCACTGACAATTTAGAGGAGCCCATGCAGTTGGGTCGCGCTAAACTCACCCCGGTTGAGCGTCGTAGGAGGTTTGAGGGACGGCTATGCCTGTATTGTGGCCGTTCGGGCCATTTTGTCGCCTCTTGTCCGGCTTTGTCAAAAGGCGGTGCCCATCAGTAACTCTGGGGGTACTGATGGGTGACGTTTCCTCTCCTTCCCCGGCCCCTCGCATGCTACTCTCTGCTGTCATTCACGTGCCCGCCGGGTCTCACTCCACTCATGCGCTTTTAGATACCGGTGCAGAACAAAATCTGATTGATCGTGACCTTGTGCGCCTTCTCGGCATTCGTTTGTGTCCACTGGACGTTCCCATGTCTGTCACCACCCTTAATGGGCAATCGCTTCCTTCAGTCACTCACCGGACAGAACCCCTGTCATTGATCCTTTCTGGAAATCACCACGAGCGTCTCCGGTTTTTTGTTTTTTCCTCTCCCGAGTCGCCTGTTGTTCTCGGTTTCCCTTGGTTTGAGCGCCATAACCCGCACATTAACTGGGCAGCCCGCCGCGTGGAGAGTTGGAGTAGCCACTGCTTGTTGCACTGTTTACGCTCGGCTTTGCCGTCTCTGCCAGCCCCTGTTACTGAGCCGGCGGCGGAGGTTATTGATCTCTCTGCTGTTCCCAAGGAGTATCACGACCTGAAGCTCGTTTTTAGTCAACAGCGTGCTGGCTCCCTGCCTCCTCATCGCCCTTATGACTGTGCGATTGAACTGCTACCAGGGGCTCCGTTACCTTCCCGTCGGCTGTATAACATCAACCCTTCGGAAAAGGCGGCCTTGGAGAAGTACATTTCGGAGTCGCTGGAGGCAGGTTTAATTCGTCCTTCCTCTTCGCCTCTGGCGGCCGGTTTTTTTTTCGTTGGGAAAAAAGACGGGTCGCTCAGGCCCTGCATTGACTATCAGGGTCTCAATGACATTACTGTGAGAAACAAGTATCCCCTGCCTTTGATTTCCTCTGCTTTTGAAACCCTTCAGGAGGCCACCGTGTTTACAAAGCTGGACCTACGGAGTGCTTATCATTTGGTGCACATTCGGCGGGGCGATGAATGGAAGACTGCTTTCAACACTCCCCGAGGACATTATGAGTACTTGGTAATGCCTTTTGGTCTGACTAATGCGCCTGCAGTGTTTCAGAGTCTGATTAATGACGTGTTGCGGGACTTTTTGAATGGTTTTGTGTTTGTCTATCTCGATGATATTCTTATTTTTTCCCGATCAGTGGAGGAGCATGTCGGTCATGTCCGCGCAGTGTTGCAGCGGCTGCTGGAAAATAGACTTTTTGTTAAAGCTGAGAAATGCGACTTTCATGCGGACTCAATTTCTTTTTTGGGCTATGTGTTGGAGAAGGGGCAGATCAGGCCGGACCCCCGCAAGATTCAAGTTATTGCCGAGTGGCCGACCCCTGCGTCGCGCAAGGATTTGCAGAAGTTCCTTGGCTTTGCTAATTTTTATCGGCGGTTCGTTAAGAACTATAGTCGTGTCGTGCTCCCTCTCACTAGCCTTACCTCCGTGGCGCGGGCTTTTGTGTGGTCGCCCGAGGCTGAACGTTTGTTTTCTGCACTGAAGGAACTGTTCTGCTCCGCGCCTGTCCTCGTTCACCCTGATGTCTCCCGACAGTTTGTGGTGGAGGTCGACGCGTCTGACGCGGGGGCGGGGGCGGTGTTGTCTCAGCGCTCGCCGGCTGATGGGCGCCTTCATCCATGCGCGTTTTTTTCACATAAGTTTAGCCCTGCAGAGAGGAATTATGATGTTGGTAATCGTGAGCTGTTGGCGATTAAGTTGGCTCTGGAGGAGTGGCGCCACTGGTTGGAGGGGGCTGAGAACCGGTTCCCACTGTTTCAATTCCTTGGAATCGTTTGCCATTTTTGCAAACGATTCCCTTATCGATTCCAGTCGCCCCGAATGATGTCACCACGTTGCGGAGCGTCGGAGCGTACCTGGCAGGAAACACGGCGCCTAAGCGGCTCAAACGCTTAAAAGTTTGTTTATACTTTACGAGAACGGATTGTCATCCGTTCAGGGCAACTTGCAATACTTGCAAAGTAGATATTTCATTAAGGGAGGAAACACTATGAATATACAAAAGCATTTGCTCACAAAACACGCGATGAACTTAAATGAATGTCTTTAATTCCGCTCCGGACTCGTGAATCTCAACCCAGCAGCAGCAGCGGTAACGTTTACGTCATCTCCGTTAATGCGGCAGGTAAATAATCAACTAACAGTGCATATTATGTTAGCGCAATCTCCTTTATTACAAAACCTGCCATTGTGCATTTAGGTGACCATGATGAGACAGACAGACAGAGTCTGGCTGGCGCTCGCTGGCAGTTGTCGCTGCAGTCCACCGGTAGCGTCTCTTTTCAGGCCCGCATGTCACCGAGCAGTGACTAGTTTGTGGTCAAAACCTTGCAGCCATTTGCCACAGCAGATGGTAAGTGAATGTGTTTAATTGTAGGCAGGGACATTACTGGATATTCTTGTGTAATTGCTACAGAATAATTTATGTTATACTTTGTTATTGCTACAGAAGAATATTTATTTTATTATTTTACGTTTACAATTTTCCCCGGGGACCCTGTGACACACCATTGAAGAGCTGTAGGCTGTGGATCTCTTAAGATCTCACTGTTGGGTTTATAAGGCCATGTTACTCCTAAATTTCTATCTTGTTCAAAGAGAAGATATAAAACAGTTCTAAGCTAATCAACCTAGTGTTCTCCTTTTTAACAACAAGAATCGATAAGAGAATCGATAAAGAATCGAATCGTTAAACAGAATCGAAAATGGAATCGGAATCGTTAAAATCTTATCAATACCCATCCCTACAAGGGACTGAGTGAGCTAACTGCAGAACTGTAGATCTTAAACTCTTAGGCACAACCAACTGGTCTCCCACCCTACTGCGGCGATATAATAGCTCACCCTTTAGGAAAAATAGCTCTCTGCCTCTCTCAGTGACCTCTGTTGCGTTTGTGACATTTTTGAAAACAGGGGGGGCTAAAGATGGATCCTCTCTTTGAAGCTGAGCTATTTCATCAGGTACAACTGGTAATTCGTCACATTGTGGCACTGGAACTGGTTCAATGAACTTTGTCCCTCTCACCTTAGCCTGTCGCCTCTGGGCTCTGCTCTTTCTTATGCAACCCTGACTTGATCCTTCAAAATCAGGAACATCACTGTTAGCGAATGGAAATTCACTCCAACCTGAACCTTCTTCTGCGTGATGCTTATGTTTTGCCCTGGTGACGGCTACCATGGACTCAGCTGTAAGACTTGGGTTGATTTCCTCTCCCCTGGCTATCAGATCTCGCAAAATGGGAAGATCACAGCCCAACACAACCGGATATGGCAGTTTACTCATAACTCCCACTGAAAGTAAATACAGCTTGCCGTCAGTCTGAATATTAATGTTGGCAATTGGGTAATCCACATCATTACCGTGAACACAGCAAACCTTTACCTTGCCGCAAAAAGTAGCATCCCTGATTGCACTTCCTGCTGGAGCTGAATTTTCCGCCAGCGATCTTCCTGCCACTGCTTCTCCAGTTCCCATCGGGCCTCTCTGTCACTTTGTTGCCTCATAAAACCATGCAGGAGGTTAGAAAGTTTAGCAAGGTTATGCAGTTCAATACCTTGCTCTTGCTCTGCTTCCTCTAGCCGACTGAGCACTGGAGGCTCCTTACTTGCAGAGTCCATTGGCACTGGGTGCTTTTTTGGTCTAGCCCAGGGGTGGGCAATCTCAGTCCACGAGGGCCGGTGTCCCTGCAGGTTTTAGATGTGTCCTCGAACCAACACAGCTGATTTAAATGGCTAAATTAGCTCCTCAACATGTCCTGAAGTTCTCCAGAGGCCTGGTAGCTAACTAATCATGTGATTCAGGTGTGTTGAGCCAAGGTGAGATCTAAAACCTGCAGGGACACCGGCCCTCGTGGACTGAGATTGCCCACCCCTGGTCTAGCCCCTTTCTGCATTGCTGCTACCTACTGGCCTGGAGCCACTGCTGCCACCATTTGTGAAGTAGTCAGACTCGAACGTCAAGGAAGGTGGTAGGGAAGCAGACTACACAGACATTTCAGGTTTCCAGAGGTGAGCAATTTATTTACAGTGAACTTAATTTAATGTGTAACTTAACAAACCTCCCCCCCCAAAGTAACTCAATTAACAAAACTCAACAGAACATTGATCTGGTAGCACAACTCAGCTCTCCTCTCTCATCTTCATCTTAATCTTCTTCTTCTTCTTTTTCTTCTTTCATGTTTAACGGTGGCTTGCATCCAAAAATGTTGCATTACTGCCATCTCCTGGCTTTTAATCTTACTTCACTCCTGAATCCTCAGATCCTCTTGATGAGACTAGTATTTCTCAAAAAACGAAAAACCACCACTTTCCCTTCACCATGACATAACTTATTAACCACTTGTGCAAACATAAGTTCCCTTCCACCACTCATTTCAACCCTCATCACCCTCCTGTGACTTGCATACTTCCTACAACTAAGAAGCACATTAAAGTAGACAGATCATTAACAGATACTAAGAAGAGGAAATTGACCACAGATATTTGTCAAAAACATTTATAACAGATTGGAGAGCAAATACAGTGACTTTTTACAGATGTATACAGATGGGTCAAAAGATCCCAAAACTGAAGCAACTAGTGTAGCAGTGGTAATTCCAGAGTTAAATATCAAGATTGCAAAAAGAACATCAAATCTTCTGAGTATATATGCAGTTGAGTTATATGCCATACTGCTGGCTCTAGAATGAGTGGAAGACAGCAGAATTTCAAAAGTACTGATATGTAGTGATTCATTGTCAGCAGTATTAAGTATTGAACAAGGAAACACAACTACCCATCAGCAACTTTTGTATGATGTTCTTTTTGCTCATCATAGATTGTCTGACCAAAATAAACATGTAGTAATAATGTGGACTCCTGCTCATGTGGGTATTTTGGGTAATGAAAGAGCAGGTAGGTTGGCCAAAGCAGCTGTTAAAAAAGTCGATATAGATGTACAGATACCACTGTCAAAATCTGAAGGGAAAAGTATAGTTTGGACAGAAAGTAAGAACTTCTGGCAAATGGCATGGGATAATGAAACAAAAGAGAGACATTTATATAGGGTGCAAAACACAATAGAAGTTAAGAGGAGTAGTGGGTTAAAGAGACAGGAGGAGGTTATTATAAGTAGAATACGAACAGGCCACTGCTTTTTAAATGGTACTCTTTTTAGGATAGGGAAACGTATTTCAATGTCCATTGTTATGACCCAGGTCATTGTTGCCGTGTGGTGCTGTTACTCGCCACACCAGGCGGGGGCATTGTTTGTACTCTGTGATGTCTGTGTTATGTAAGTTTCCAGGTGGAGGCTGACCATTGGTGGAAGAGGGAATGAGGCCGGCTACAAATTGGGACCTGACTGGGCCGGCAGCCCCTCCTCCTGCTTCCTGTTTCCAGTGAGCTGCGCGTTTGGGGCCCTTCGTGCCGTGTGACGGAGTTTTCCGGGATGAGAATAGCTAGGCTGCAGTAAAAATAGTGTAGAGAGTCTTCTATCTGGACATGGTAGCTGTAGGGGTGGGAAGCCGTTTCTTGTACAACCTTTTTCTCCTGTTTCGGGTAGGGAGACAGGTAAGAGGCTTGTATTTTCTTTTGGGGTTGTCTCACTATAGGTAAGCTAGTTCTGATTCATTTCTAGTGTGTTTTGTTTGTTGTTTTGGCTATGCCCACCCTGACGCTCGCTACCTGTCAAGTTAATAAAACGACTAGTCATTGTAAAGCTGTGGCTGTGTGATTTACTTCTTTTTCTTATTTTTCTTGTGTTGCACTCCAGCCCCCTCCCAGGCCGGTGTGTAACACCATATGGGTACACATCTGAATCTGGTAGAGACTGGCTTTAAATAGGGCCATCAATTTCCCTTCAATTAGCCCAGCCAGTACCACTCACTTGAACTGAGGGATCTAAAACTCTACACAGATGATTAAAAAAAGACACAAAACATCTTCACACTTCTAATTGGCACATTTACACAACTAAACGGCTGTGTTAATGAAAAGAAAAAGATTCAACAAATCCCTTTAAACCTTGACACAAACAAAAGGAAGCATTTCTATGGACAAAGAAACCCCTCCACTTGGTTCCACCTGCTGATGTCATGTGTGACATCATCAGGACTTTAAAATGAGGAAATGCTAGGCGGGCGTTTCCCCACACCTGACCCTCATGAAGACTAAAAAGAGAACAAAGTAAGTATGAACAAATGACTTAATCTGTAACATAATAAAATATAAAGAAACATGTAACTGAGTATTTGCCTTAATTTGCAGAATGTTTGATTTGCCGGCAACAGAACGCTTACACAAACAAACCCGGGATAGTGAGTGCAGCAATGTTACTTGACAAATAGCAAATCATAGCAAATAAATAGAAACAGAATAATGTGTACAATGTGCAAAAAAAAAAAGGTCAACACATACGGGACAAATGGAGAGCATTGCAACTGCTCATCCACTTTGTCACAATACCCCTGACGAATTTCATGTTCACAGAAATGACAGAAACACAATAACATTGAGAACTGTAAAACAATCATCCAACACAAAGCTTCATAGCATTTACACTTGCTGATAATGGTTTATTTATAATACACTGTTCTCACTGTTCCCTTTCAGGATGCTTACACCATACAGTAGTCATCAATGCGTCACATAAATTTTATTTAAATGTAATTATCCACTTTTAATTGTGATGTCATCTGCAACACAGAATCATCAAGCAAGCCTGATGTGACCTTTGATCAAACTGAACCTGAACCATGTTGTGTACACATAAAGCCGTCCAAGAACAGTGTGGTGTTGAGTATTGATTCAAAGGGTTTGCTTTATCAGGTTGTAACCTCTTTACCTGTTTCACCACGTTCTGTAGTCCTCCAACCTTTATACAGTATATAATAACTGTATTTGTGTAGTTTTTATATGTAAACATTTTCAAACTTTCTTTTAGTAAAAAGGAATAAAGTGATGTCTGTACTCTATAAAGTCCAGCTCCATGTATTGTTTTTCTAAAAAGTAGTATTGCATAACATTTGAGGATATGGTTGGCTGGAAACCTGCATGATGGCAAGAAATGGTAGGATGTGGTCTGGCCTTGTGGTTGGTCTAAAAAGCATAGCTGCCGTTTCTCTAAGCAAGCTGCAGAGTTTTGATGGTCTCTTAAGAGAATTCTGTGAAAAGACAAGTTTAGTAAAGAAGCCCCCACCTCCCTCAAAATCTGAGTGAATACAGTTTTTTTTTGTTTGTTTGTTTTTACTGAAGTAATGCATTAGCATCATTGAAGTAAATTATCTTTACCATAACACCACTTTAAATGAAAACAATCTTTGTCTCTGAACATCAGAATTACTCTGCTGAAGCTTTCATGAAGCTTTCTACTTTCATTTTCATAAAGTAGTATTTTATTAGCTTTATAGATTATTTTCCTGTTTCTGAACAATTTCACGTGCTACTCCAAGTTTTACGGTGATGACACTGTTTTATGTGACACCTTTGTCTAACCAGTCTGCTTTGTTACAGTTCTTTATTCAGACATGCCACTGAGTGTTATTACCACTTCTAGCTGGGTTCTAGACTCACTTTTAAAACACAAGCTGATGCCTAAAAGTCAGAATGACTGACTTTTTTGACCATCTTTTGTTAGCCTCACTATTTAGAAGGCAGCCCAAAGTTATCTGATTTCTGGTGTCTGTTATCAGCTTTTGGTGATGCTGTGTGTATGCAGCCTTTTATTCTGAAATAAACATCTTGATCTTTAGAAATGCCTTATCTTTGGCTGAACCCGGTATAAAAGAGTGAGGTGGTCAAGAGAAGTGCTGCAGGTATAAATATTAAGATAGCATAAGAAGATAAGATAAACTTTTATTAGTGTCCCACACCTGGGAAATCTGTTGTGTCACAGCAGAAAGTGGACAGTTACAATATACAATATACAATAGAATAAAAAACTATGTTGTCAGAAAAAAAAAACGAAAACAAAAATAAACAGCAAACTTTCTGATTATTTTTTCTGAAATAGTTCAGTCATCAATATAACCTTTAATTGGAAATTTTGGTTTGCAAAATGTAATACATCATAAATGTCTTTGAATATTTATTTTAGTAAACTGAAAGCAGTACTATCAGTTGACCATTGTTTATAGTCTATATGTGATTGCATTTACAGTTTCAAAAGCTAAACTGATTGTTTTTATTATAGACAGTCTTTAGAGAAATACTTTAGTGTTTAAGTTGTTTTACTGACAAAGGGTTTTTTTTGACATTTTTAGGTTTGTTCGTTTTTTGTTTTTTAGCAAAGCTCCAGCCTGCAGGTCATTTAACCAGGTTTCATTCTGAGACTTCTGTCTTTAATGTGGTAACAGGCTGTTGTTAAGGGCTGAAGTGAGATTCTGTTGCTCACTTTCTTCTTCAGTCATCATCCAGGCAACATGAAGACCGCATCTGTCACACTGCTCTTTGGTGAGTCACACAGAGCTCCTACACTTATTTAGTTCAGCTCCCACAGAGATCAGAGTGCGTCCAGGACAGATACTCTGTGAATGTTGAGTTTTCTTGGTGCTTTAGGAGGTAAAAACAGGAAGTCAGCTGGTTTCTGTACACGGGTGTGAAGTAGAGTAAGCTGCACCAGAAAATGAGAAAAAAAAAAAATCTAAATAATTTTGTTACTAAGTTTAGAAACTGGAAAGGGACACATGCTTCACCTTTTTTCTTGTTTTGTACAATTAATATGGATGATAAAAGTGGATTAAACTTTGTCTCCTGTCTTTATCGGTTTAGTTTCAACCATACTCATGGTTCATGTTAAATATGTCATGCTGTTTTTAATCAAACCACAAACTCGTGGTCCTTGATTATAACAAACAGTAAATAGGCTCTGAAATTACATTAGCATTAATACCGTGCTGAAATTGGGTTGAAATGGTTTTTTAGCATGAAACATGAAAAGTAGACAACTCTGCTCAAATGAGTCCTCTGATTACATCCAACAGTAACGAGTAGTAGGAACATTTAGAACGAATGAAAAAATAATAATCTGAGTACACAAACCAGAGGGAGGCGCTCATCTTTGACGGGAGCATTAAAACTGAAAATGATTTTCAGAATATCTGTGATCACAGCATGACTCAAAGGATGACTTAGGAGCTGAATTTCCTGGTCATTAAGTTGAGACAGATTTTTCAAGATTAGGGATCCATCAAATAAATAGATGATCCTGATGTCGCTGACATCAGTGGGAAAAGAATTAAGCCCTCTGGAAAGGGATAACTTTTGAACACAAAAGTTATCCCTGCCATGAAAAGCTGCCATGAAAAGGATTCCCTTCAAGGACTGCTGTTCTGCACAGCAGCTGAGAAACCAGATCCCACAACTTCAGAGCCTGAACTTACACAAGACTTCTTTCTGATCCATAACAGACTTTGGATTACAGCATTTGGCTCCTCTCAGGCTTCTTAACAATCTTAACCAGAAATGGGCAGTAAAGCATTGTAATCCGATTACTTTTTTCAAGTAACAAGTAAAGAAACCCCTCTGCAAATCACTACTTTATCGTGGTGAAGGGGTTTGTGTGTCCCAGGGATCCCAGGGGCTATGTTGTCCAGGGGCTTTTGCCCCCTGGTAGGGTCTCCAATGGCAAATTGGTCCTGTGTGAGGGACCAGAAAACAAGCGATTCAGAAGACCCCTATGAGGAGACCATCTGGGGAACAGTTCACCCTGCCTGAGATAGGCTTACTGGGGCCCCAGGCCTGGAGACTGCTTGAGGGTGAGCATCTGGTGGCTGGGCTTAAATCCATGAGGCCCAGCCAGGCCCAGCCTGAAAAAGGGACATCAGCCCATCTTCCTGCAGGCCCACCACCTGCAGGAGGCGCCGTAAGGGTCGGGTGCATTGTGAGCCGGGCAGCGGCCAGGAGCGGAGGTCCTGGCAGACCAATCCCCAGCTACCAAGACTGGCAACTGGGACATGGAATGTCATTTCTCTGGTAGGGAAGAAGCCTGAGTTCCTGGGTGGGGTGCAGGAGGGTGCTCCACCTGGGGATTCTGTTGTCTTACTGGTGTGATTTCAATGCTCATGTGGGCAACGACAGTGAGACCTGGAGAGGTGTGATTAAGAGGAATGGCCTCCAGGATCGGAACCCGAGCTGTGTTTTGTTGTTGGACTTCTCTGTAAACCACAGTTTGGCCATAACGAACACCATGTTCGTTATAAGAGTGTCCATAAGTGCAGATGGCACCAGAATGCTCTAGGCCAAAAAACAACAAAGTAATAACAAAAAAAAAAAAATCTATCTGATCGAGAAATCACTCATCTTTGGAAAAGAGAGTTTATTACAGAGAAATGGCTCTTTCCAAAATAAAAGCTATACTATACGCTTATTCTGGGCTATATTCTCAGCAGCATATTAAACATATCAGGTCCATAAGGAGAATCATGTGCTAACGGCTGTCTAAATGACTCGGGTAAAGTTTGTAGCATGCGTGCTTGTTGTTTTTGTCTGCTTCCACTTGTCTTTGCACTACGATGATGTCGGCGTAAATGTGCAGTCATATTCGTTGTGTTCCCACTAGTGCTGTCAGTGCTAATCTCGTTAAAATGACATTAACGCCATAATGCGGCAAATCTCCGTTAACAAGTTACCGCGGATCGCCCCGTGCGTGGGGCTGGACGGCATCAACACGTTAACGAGCTAACTGCGCTAACGCACTAGTTCCCACCAATGCAATTGAGCATTGCGTGGCACATCCGACATACTGTGTTACTTTTGTCCATGACGAGCTTACCATCAGGGTCATACTTCACATGAAAACCAAACGCCAGATGTGAATGAGGGTGGGGGAGGTTCAATTTCGGCTAGCGTTGAGGCAGTTGCCATGTTGCAACGAGTTTAGCTTCTGTCTCGCTAGCTTGCGCTCTGCTCAGTGGATCTGCACTCGACAGTGCAGTCTAGGCAGAGTAGTCGAACGCAGATCCACTGAGCGCTCAACACAGACAGCATCGTCAGAAGAAAAGTTGATAAAATAAATAAAAAATTTTGTATTGTTCGATACACATGCGTACCGAACCGAAAGCACTGTATCAAATGGTTCAATATCGATACGAGTATTGTTGCACCCCTAGTGATAAGGGGTGGTATCTCTGGATTGGCAGACCGGGGTGGTGGTACCCATCATTAAGAAAGGGGGCCGGAGGGTGTGTTCCAACTATAGGGGATCACACTCCTCAGCCTCCCTGGAACAGTCTATGCCAGGGTGCTGGAAAGGAGAATCCATCTGTTAGTCCAACGTGGGATGCAGGAGGAACAATGCACTTTTCGTCCTGGTCATGGAACACTGGATCAGCTCTTTATCCCCTCTAAGATACTTGAGGGTGCATAGGAGTTTGCCCAACCAGTCTACATGTGTTTTGTGGACTTGGAGAAGGCCTTCAACCGTGTCCCCCCAGAGTGTTCTGTGGGAGGTGTTTCCGGAGTATGCGTAAAGCAGAGTGTGAAGTGGTAGGAATGAGAATCAGCACCTCCAAATCTGAGGCCATGGTCTTCAGCCGTAAAAGGGTGAAGTGCACACTCCAGGTCAGGGATGAGCTCCTGCCCCAAGTAGTGGAGTTTAAGTATCTTTTGGGTCTTGTTCACGAGTAACGGGAGAAGAGATCGGGAAATCAACCGATGGATTGGTGCTGCGGCTGCAGTGATGCGGACACAGCACTGGTCTGTTATGGTAAACAGAGAGCTGAGTGTAAAAGCGAAGCTCTCAATTTATGTTCCTACCCTCACCTATGCTCTGTAGGGAAGACAACTTCTTTCTACAGTTAAAAAATTAAACTTCAAATCTGAGCAAGTACCTAGCATGCTTACACAGCCGCACTCCTGCTAAACAGGTGAAAATAGATTTAACAGCTACAGGACTCAGTGCTACTGAATCTTGGATTTTATTTATTTATTGCTGTGTTTTACAATCAAACTTGGGATTTAGGATTTAGTTTGTCATGATTTAAGAGTGGTCCAGGTGCCTATTAGTGATGATTGACTTTCTGTGATGACATTATCCTAAAAGGCCTGATACGTGAAGTTCTGCACAGACGGTTGACCTTTGGTAAGCTAGCAAATGGCAGATTTTTGTAAAGTGTTGCTAACAGTTCACAGGCTGATGACTTGGTTGGTCTAACTTTATCACTGCATGCACCAGTTTGCTTTTAAATATAGCCTTCCAAGACACTAAGAGTCTAGAAGAAGAGCCTCAATAGATTTTTTTTTTTTTCTGAGGACAGTAAGAAGGAGTTTGAACTTTTAACTCTTTGGATTATCCACCTGTTGCAGGTGTGTGTGTGCTGCTGCTGTCTGCACTGAGTGTTTCTGCAGGTGAGTTGATGGAAGTGAAAATTATCAGTGAAACTGCAACAAGAACACAAATACATTTACTCTGTGTGTGTGTGTGTGTGTGTGTGTGTGTGTGTGTGTGTGTGTGTGTCTGTCTTTCTGTCCTCCAGTGTCTCTGTCTGTCAGTCCAAACCTTCAGCAGTTCTTCAGTGGATCTTCTTCAGTGTCTCTGAGTTGTGTTGATGATGATGGACAGACAGTTGATAGATGGACAGTGAAGAGGACCAGAGGAGGACTCACTGAGGACTGTGGAGCAGCTGCAGGCTTTGGGAAGGTTCATGGTTTCTCTTGTTATCTGGACTTCACAACAGTTTCGAGTGCAGATTATTGGTGTGAATCCAGTTCTGGACAGAAGACTGATGTTGTCTCCATCAGTAGTTCAGGTACAGACAGTGTTCCTAAAGGTCTCTGTAAAGTTACCGTCACATATAAGGCTGCGCTGAACTTTTCAAGAATTACAAATCATCTGTCAGATCAGACATTAAAATAATGTTAACTCTCACTGTAGTCTTATATCACTTCCTATATCACTTCGTGTTTTGTTTTCTTTTGATATGTCCTTCAACATACACGTTAAAGAAACCATTGGAAATCTGTTATTTATCTGTAATTCATTATTATCAGGATGTCCTAAAACTCCCTGAAAAGCCTTCAGTTCATCTAAAATGCTGCAGCAAGAGTCCTGACAGGGACTAGAAAGAGAGAGCATATTTCTTCCCTTCATTGGCTTCCTGTTAAATCCAGAATTGAATTCAAAATCCTGCTCCTCACATACAAGGTCTTAAATAATCAGGCCCCATCTTATCTTAATGAGCTTATAGTACCATATCACCCCATTAGAGCACTTCGCTCTCACACTGCAGGCTCGGAGGGAGAACCTTCAGTTTTCAGGCCCCTCTTCTATGGAACCATCTTCCAGTTTGGATTCGGGAGACAGACACTATCTCTCCTTTTATAATTAGGCTTGGGTCTCAGTTCTTAGTTTCAGTGAAAGGAACTCTTAGTGCTTCAGCATACCAAGACATTTTAGACAGTTTCATGCTTCAACTTTGTGAGAACAGTTTGGTGATGGGCTCTTTCTGTTCCAACCTGGCTACACACCCAGGCACAAAGCAGGTTCAAAGTAATATGGATGAGCCAGTTTGGTGTGGAAGAACTTGACTGGCCTGCACAGAGTCCTGACCTCAACCCGACAGAACACCTTTAGGATGAATTAGAACAGAGACTGTGAGTCAGGCCTTCTCGTCCAACATCAGTGTCTGACCTCACAAATATGCTCCTGGAAGAATGGTCAAAAATTCCCTTAAACACTTCTAATCCTGTGGAAAGCCTTCCCAGAAAAGTTAGTGCCTCAAAGGGTGGGCCAGCATCAATGTTCCCTCTAAGCTGCACACGTGCGCAATTGCACACTGCTGGCACGGTCTCTGCGCACAGAAAATCTGCGTTGCGCACAAAAAAAAAATCTAACCTGAATTGAAATTAGAATTAATACTTTAACAATTCTGTTTTGCAGTGTTAGTCAGTAAGTGACTGGCTGCTCCCGTATGGGATTAGAACGATGCCACCTTATCCCATAGTCCAGCCAATAATGCAATTCACATTCATATATATGTAATAGGTGGATTCACAGGTGGTAAGTTTAAAACAGAAGGGAAACCCTTCTGTCGGGAAGAGCCGTGGAGCAGCCAAGGGAAGTAGTAAATATAAAATCAATTCGATAAAACTATAATTTATTTTCAAAGAAAGCGCTAAAATACTCTGGCCAGGCAGAAACATGAAGTTAAAAACATTAAAAGCAATTAAAACTATGTAGCCAAAATGCAATGGCCTCAGCCATGAAGGTCAAGTCCCATAAAAGTCCAAACGGCGCAGAAACCAACGGGATTGTCGCCGTCCTGTCTGCTTCTTCATTCCGGTGTCAACTAAGAAGGAGAGCGGGCCAGCGGCAGTCACCATTCTTGGATTTTACTGGAAATACATCTTAGACGGGATTGATCGGGACTTACCCCGGATGGGCAGAGCTCCTAACTCCACCCACCACTATGCTGTGCTTCACACGCGTAGCCATGGTCTCATCGCCCCGGGGACACAAGGCGCCATCCCGCTACCTCTCCGTCCCCTGCCATGGGCCTCTCTCGGTGAGGAGTTACCTCCCCTCAGCACCAACACAGACCTCTCTGCTCAGCCCCGATCACTCTCTCCAGTGCACGGTCGTCCGCAATCTCCGGTCCCGTTCTCCTTTGCTGGACGCCTCGGCCAGCTGCCTATAGCCAGGCCTCTATGCCGCTTTGCGCGGCCGTTGTCCACGCCATGTCTCTCCTCTCCTCCCTGCTCTCATGCGCTCTCTCTCTTATTAAATCACTGTGGCGAACCCAAATTGGTCCCAGGTGTGCCAGGTTAATGATCAGGAGGGGCGATGGAATGGGCATCTCCCCAGAACAAATCACATAACAAAACAAAAGCATGCAAAAACCCAACAAAATAAAACACTACACGCTAAAAAAAAATCAAAGAATAAAACACATCACTACATGCAAGCAAATAAAAATACCAAGTTAAACTTTGTCCATTCCACCTTATGACATATACGCAGCCAATCAACGTCGTTGACAGGCTATGACAGCGTCCTTGTGTGCCGACACAGGTGCCACGCCCCTTTAAGCTATGACAAAAGTTTTTTAAAATTTTAACCATGACTTTTAACTCATGAAATCAACAAGTGACATCTACTGAACATCCTGATGCACTCAAGTGACAAGTGAGTAACTCGGGGTCAATGTTCCCTCTAAGCTGCACACGTGCACAATTGCGCACTGTTGGCACGGTCTCTGCGCAAAGAAAATCTGCGTTGCGCACACAAAAAGAATTCTAACCTGAATTGAAATTAAAGTAAATATGTGTCGTCACCGGTGTTTTAGCTAGCAAAGCGGCGTGGCTGATGTGGAGTGAAGCCACGTTAATGACAATGTGTACAACCATTGGAGATGTGAGCAGGACAGACGGAACAATTGACGGAAAAAGTGTGGACTTTATACCAGTTTTTAAATTGTGTTGATAGGCCACGTAAAACCAGAGTTATGATAAAAAAAATATGCAATGTTTGGTTTTCGTCCTGAATACTATCGTTGTTTATATTTACTGCGGGAAGAAACGTTTTATAAGAAAATAGGCTCGAAAGCGCTCTCCGCCTGTGAGCAAAAACAAACTCCTATGAGGGGCCGTACAAGCCAAAATTCATCCTTTCACTCTCACACACATACATTCTTCTTTCACACACATATATTTTCACTCTCACACACATACATTCTTCTTTCACACACATATATTTTCACTCTCACACACATACATTCTTCTTTCACACACATATATTTTCACTCTCACATACATATATTCTTCTTTCACATACATATACTTTCACTCTCATATAGTTTTATTTTAATTTTTATATTTAGATATTTTTATTCTCGTGTTTACACATATTTAACACACACATTGCAATATTGTGCTCTCTTATACATACATGTATTTTAATGTACATATTTACACATTTTCCCTCTAACATACATGCATTTTCATTTATGCATTCCTACATTTTGCTCTCATTTACATGCATTCAATATGCATTTAATCTCACAAATAATATATGTATGTAAGCAGAGAATGCATACATGTCTGAAGAAAATATATGTATGCAAGAGAATAATGTATGTGAATGAAAGAGTATAGTGGAAACGGAAGGCGTTTAATGGAAACGGAGGGCTGGGTGTCTGTACCGCTGTGATTGGCTGAGAAGCACGCTGGGTCACTTTCAAGTGTCTGACAGCATGGAGGGGAGAAGAGACTCGAGTTCTTCAGCAAGCTATCGGGGTGTTAAGAAATATTTTATCATCTCCTGAAACGGTCACATCGTTGTCCTCGTCACTTGATCGAGATGGGACGGGCTCAACTTTTTTTTTTTTATGCGCTCAGAATAGTGGCACAAAAATAACATATAGTGACCCAGAAAGAGTAATATTTCAAACTCCGCCACTCTGTGCTCCTCTGCCACTGCCTCGTTTGAGTTTTGGACGAAATGGATTCTGGGATATTGCATTTCATCATTTCGAGCTGATTGGAGACCAGAACAGCCAATCAGATATTTTTGCATCCAAGTCTGTGATTTCGTCCAAAACTCAAACGAGGCAGTGGCGGAGGAGCACAGAGTGGCGGAGTTTGAAAGGTTACTCTTTCTGGGTCACAAAATAAACTTTTAAGATATTTTCATGCGATAATGTTGCTGTGTAAACTTCAAATATCTGCTTGATTCATCAAGACATCACATATTTCCATAAGTGCTCTAATGTTTTCGGAGATGCCTGTTACCCACCAGCTGACCGCATAGCTGGACTGGCTATGGGCATACCGTGTCAACCCGTTCTCACTCCCGACGCGTAAAATACCTTTCATTTTTATGTTTGTTTGTTTTTGTAACGGTATAAACAATGAAAGGTGGTGGATTAGCCAATTGGACATGATCAACTCTGGGCTGGACCAATTACAATACATCCGTATTGAGAGGAAAAGGAACGCGATTCGTCCCGTACTTCAGCTAGAATGATAAAAAGACAAAGCTGGAGTTATTCTGTCTTTACATTGCACAGCTGCCTCTTCTCCCCTCATTCTCTCTCCCTCCCTCCCTCTCCTGTTGCTACTTCAATCATGAAACCGATCAATGATCAGCTGATCGTCTCTCTTGTTTGTTTATCTCCCACTTTGCGCTAGAAAGAGGAAACCAGCGGATGTCGCGCTAAACAACAGCAGCACGTTCAAGCTTGATAAGCTGTTAGAATTTATTTAAAATTAATTTCTAGTATCAGCTGATGTTTGCTGGAGCCAGAGCTGTAAAAGCTGCTGCTCAAGGTATTGGTTTGGAAACATGAAGGTGATACAAATCATGCATATATACCAACAAGACAGTGTACATCACTGTCACAACAGCGTTTGGCTTTATGGTTTTTCCTATAATACCTGGTGGTGTAGTCGGTGATTTTTTGTCAGTTGAGCTTTATATATTATGTTTAACCCGAGTGATCACCCGGTCAGCTGGTGGGTAACTATGGCGTTATTTTTGTGCCACTATTCTGAGCGCACGTAAAAAAAAAAGTTGAGCCCGTCCCATCTCGATCAAGTGACGAGGACAACGATGTGACCATTTCAGGAGATGATAAAATATTTCTTAACACCCCGATAGCTTGCTGAAGAACTCGAATCTCTTCTCCCCCCTCCATGCTGTCAGACACTTGAAAGTGACCCGCGCGTGCTTCTCAGCCAATCACAGCGGTACAGACACCCAGCCTTCCGTTTCCATTAAACTCCTTCCGTTTCCACTATACTCTTTCATTCACATACATTATTCTCTTGCATACATATATTTTCTTCAGACAAGTATGCATTCTCTTCTTACATACATATATTATTTGTAAGAATGCATATTTAATTCATGTAAATGAGAGAAAAATGTGGGAATGCATAAATGAAAATGTATGTATGTGAGAGTGAAAATATATGTGTGTGAGAGTGAAAATATACGTGTGTGAAAGAAGAATGTATGTATGTGAGAGTGAAAATATATGTGTGTGAGAGTAAAAATATACGTGTGTGAAAGAAGAATGTATGTATGTGAGAGTGAAAGAATGAATTTTGGCTTCTACGGCCCCTCATACCCCTCCCTTTCCTATTCATCCAAAAAAGTACCATGTCAACCAATCAAAAAATGGTATGGCAACTTGGCATCTAGTTGTTAAGAAACGGGGGGAAGTTTTAGGAGTGACGGCGGTGTTCTGAGATGTGAGAGATTTGAGACGTTTAGCGCAAATCTTGTGTAGTTAGTGTGTAGTTAGTGTGTAGTGTAGTCAATAGTTTTGTTGTGTGTGTCAGAACAATGAGGCGACTGCTGAATGTTACAGGTGTTACAGGAGTGATACATCTCCTGTTGTCAGGCCTGCAGGTATCAGGCTGTTGTTCTCTTTTATCTCATAGTGGACAGAAATTATTTTTTGGAGTGGCACAAATAATTTGTGTGGCATCAAATTTGATGCAGAACAGCTGATTGTTCTGTAAATAGTTTGAAATTTTTATTTAAAAACGCCTTGGCTGCATTAAAAAAAAGCTGCAAAAAACTTTGTTGTTTGCCAAACTGAGTTAGTTTTTTGAAGAAGTAACTATATAATTAATTGCCCAGCATTGGTCATTATATACTGTATTTTGCAGACAGAGAGTTACAGGACTCTCTCCCAGACCACAGACTCATAATACAAGTCAGAGCTTTATCAAAAAAAAAGAAAAAGAAAAAAAAAGTGTGTTTTCGAAATTGGAGTTCAAGTTATTTTTACTTCCAATAGTGTTAACATACTACACAGGTCAATGACTAGATTTTTTTTTTACATTTTCATTATAAATGGGCTAAAACAGTTAATTAAAAGTAGTCTAACATAAATGTAAATGCTGTAATTTGATTAGATGCTGGCGTGACCACAGTGTACACGTCTGATGTCGCTCACAGTGGTCCAAGGGATCGCTCAGGGAGTTTGTGTGTTCGCTCAGACACATGAAAAATTAGAGGGAACATTGGCCAGCATCATATCAAACCCTCTGGATTTCTGGATTTTGGCTTTTAGTTATAGGGGCAGCACGATGGCACGGTGGTTAGCACTGTTGCTGCACAGCAAGAAGGTCCTGAGTTCAATTCCACCATCAGGCCAGGGTCTTTCTGTGTGGAGTTTGCATGTTCTCCCCGTCTTTGTGTGGGTTCCCTCCGGGTACTCCGGCTTCCTCCCACAGTCCAAAGATGTGCAGTTAGTGGGGATAGGTTAATTGATTAATCCAAATTGCCCGTAGGTGTGAATGTGAGCGTGAATGGTTGTCTGTCTCTGTGTGTTAGCCCTGCGACAGACTGGCGACCTGTCCAGGCCCCTGCCTCTCGCCCTATGACAGCTGGGATAGGCCCCAGCACCCCCCGCGACCCTGAAAAGGATAAGCGAATGGATGGGATGGCTTTTAGATATGGGTCATTCCTGAATAAATCAGAAGTAGGAACTTAAATCTGGATTGCCCCAAAATGTAACAGTAGTAAAACTGTAAAAGTAAACCTTTATTCTGTATTGCCAGTGTTGTATATTTGTGTCTCACTAAATAAACCATATGCACAGCACTGACCAGGTTCTATCATGAATGTGGTTGTTTTTAAGCATACGAAAACAACTATTATGCTCTATTGTTAGGAATAGCCAGTCACTCTACCTTGCTAAAAACCAAAACAACACTTTAGAACAGCACATATCATCACCATACATAAGCAGGCAGAGTAAATTATGGGGTCGTCACACACCCCATGTTCTCTGTTTGCCATCTGGGACAAGGGGGCCCAACTAGGGGTGGGTTTTTATAATCGATTTATCAATTAAAATCGATTCTGGCTTGGATAACGTGAAATCGATTCATTAAAATCCTGAATCGATTTTTTAATATAAATTTATTTTGCCCGAAATGCCAGAATCTCAGGTGAAACCTCACAAAATTTCAACAACCACCAAACAGCTAAGACAGTAAATGAGAGAAGGAACACGGATTCTGCACAAAGACGTAAACACGCAGGGCGGATCAGAATCAGTGAGCTGTCGCCTTTCTCACCTGACGGCACGGACACGGTCGGGGCTGAAAGCCGACAGCTCACTGATTCTGATCTGTCGGCGGGTCCGCGATTTATGTTCAGGCCGTTTTTGCGCTGATTCTAAAGCTGTTAGTTTGATCTCTCTCCAAACAATATTGACCGAACTAGCAGCAAAAGAAGATCCAAACTATGCTTCACATAAACATCGTCATGAATTCACTCTGACTTTTACTGTTTTGCTTCCACCAGGATAAAATCACACTTCATGCGCAGCTCTCTCTCTCTCTCTGTACTTCAAGAAGTTTCCCATCTAAAAATCTGTTTTCTGCATTATTCGCTTGCTTGTTACGCACAAGTCTACCGTTGTTTACAGCGCTGTCGGACGCCGTTTTTTTTTCCTTTTACATACTTCCCAATAGAAAACATAATTTCTGCCGTTCAATACTGAACCAAGTTAAACTTTTTAAAATTATGCAAAATGCAAAACGCTTAACCGTGTCTCTAATAAATCCGCTGTAACGTCAGAGGTAATGTTCATATGTTGATTAATAGTTTTCTTTCGTTTTTGATGTACTGCAGAATATTTTTATAAAATCCCAGGCCAGGAAAAATCACCTTCATGTTTTTCTGTGTTTTATCTTCAGCTACTTTGACACAAAGGCATCTGATGCGAGGCTTACACCTTTGATAAAGACTTGCGTGTGTCAGCTTCCTTTTTATAGATACAAAAATATGTAAATGTACTGATCTGAATTATATTTATGACTGTCAAAATTTCCCTGATTCAAATCGAATCGAATCGAATCGATTCTAGAAATCAGTGACGATACCCAGCCCTAGGCCCAACAAGACTTGGCCATCTGGTCGGGGTCCAGGCTGGAACAAGATCCCAAGGAGGATCGCTATCCAGGGGTCTCTTTTCTAGGTGGGTAGCGGGATTGCCTCTCTGATGGTCCTTCTTGGGCTCTCGTACTCTAGATGTGAGGGGCCCAGGTCTCCTCCATGCATGCTTTATGTCCTGGGGTCAGTGCTATGGCTGCCCACACCCACTTTTCTCTCTATCCCTCTTTTGCTAAATAATAATAATAATAATAATAACAATAATAATAATAATAAATGCTAATAAAAATCTAATAAACTATGACAACCAAGTGGACCAGTATAGCAAAAAGTCCACTTGGGAAAGTAAATCTGTTGGGCAATTTGTTTGGCCTTCGGACAATAATTCAAAGCTGCTACAGTGACGGACAGGACAGGCAAAAAAAATGCAAATACACTCTTTCCTGAGTTTGGATGTTCCTGGAACACGGCTCCAAATTCGCTGTACTGTCTGACTGACCCCATCAGGTGACTGATGGACGCCTGCTGTAGCTTTAGCTGTTGGTGTAACTCTCTTGATGAATCTTTTTGTCTCTTATATAGAAAAAGGTGTGATCCTGGAGATCCCTGCACTTCCTGTGATGACAGGAAGTGATGTCACTCTGCGTTGCAGACAGATCAATGGTGAGATGGTGGCAGCTTACTTCTTCTTCAGTGGACGTCGTCTTGGATCTGGATATAAAGAGCACACCATCTCCAACATGCAGCAGTCTAATGAGGGTCTCTACTGGTGTGCTACTGATCTGTCTGGACCATCTCCTCAAAGCTTCCTGAAGATCAGAGGTCAGTGCACTGTCATCATTTCCTGTCATTGTGGTTAAATAGAAAACAAGTCATCTGTTTTGCATCCTCGTAAAAATTTTCCTTGGCCTCGGTGAAAAACATCATGAGGTGGAGGAAAGGTGTTATCATGAAGAATCCCACATAGCATGCAGGTTTGGCCCGGATCTGGTGTCAAGCTGGCACTGCTGGCTGAATTCTGGCATGATAAGACGTATGTCATCCAGATATGGGCCAGGCCTGGCATAGATGGCACTGTCTATGTGATGGCATGCCACATCTGGCTTGATTGTGGTTTGGTTTATGTGCCCAGGCTCATAGAAAACAGGTCTGGCCCGGATCTGCCATCAAGCTGGCACTTCTGACTGACTAGTGTCATGGCAGAGTGTATGTCAACCAGATGCACGCCAGGTCTGGCAATGACGCCACTGTCTATGCGATGGCATGCCATATCTGGCCCAATTATGGTTTGGGTTATGTGGCCCAGGCCCACAGAAAACAAGCCTTGCTGGGATACGGCATCAAACTGGCACTTCTGACTGACTGGTGTCATGGCAGAGTGTATGTCAACCAGATGTGGGCCAGGTCTGGCAATGATGGCACTACATATGTTCCTATTTTCCTATTTTAGTTAGAAGACCCAAATACCATGTTGCAATACTATACTGCTATGGTAGCCAACGTTTCAAATGTAGGTTTGGCAGGTTTGTGAGTGTACACTTTATCCAAAACCTAGTGAGGGTTTACTCATCTTGGCCAGTGGGTGGCTGTAGCTCAGGCAGTAGAGCAGGTCACCTACTGATCGAAAGGTTAGTGGTTCGATCCCTGGCTTCTCCAGTCTGATTGTCGTGAGTATAAATGTAGTTAGGAAGCACTCAGTTAAGAGAAAGTGTGTGGTTGGGTGAATGTGGCTTGTTGTATAGAGCACTTTGAGTAATCCGGGAGAGTTGAAAAATGCTATATACGAATCAGTCCATTCACTGTCTGAACAGAGTCTCGTCATATTACTTTTGCACTATTATGCACATGTTGTTATTACATGGTTTAATTAAGGTACACGTTAGGTTGACATCTGGGGCCAGAGCTGAAACTGTTCTGGGCCAGCACAGGGCCAGCAGTGTGGCTGCACACAACTTACACATGGCCCACCTACCGCAAAGAATGACGGCCCTTTGGTGGCCCAGACCAGGTTTGCCAGAGGTAATCCACACATGGGTCATCAAAGGACCACCAGTGTGTCTGCAACTGGCCTTGTGCTGGCCCATGTGTGGGCCACCTTTGGCAAACCAGATCTGGGCCACCAAAGGGCCGTCATTCTTTGCGGTGTGTGGGCCATGTGTAAGCACATTGTGTGGGACAGTTCCGGACCATACCAATTTTGCTATGTGGGACTGAGGAACAGTTGAATCATGTTTAAGACAATTTCCTGTAATCATATTTTACCTCCTAAGACCCGAACTCCTTCATGGCATTTTTAAGTTCTCTTTGCTATTTGGGCTGATTGCGACCTGATAAATGTAATAACAGAGAATTATCTTTTTACCTGATGTAGTTTCTGAGAAGAGTATATGAGGCCCTTGTAGAGCAAAATTTAGTACTGTGGTCTAGAAAACCCAAAATGTGATGATGACATATGTGGACGCCAGGTCCTAGGAGGTTAAGACAACAATCAGTTTCAAAACACGAGCAGTGTTTCTGAGGGTGCAGTGCTAAGTTTGGACCAAGTCATTTTACTCAGATTAAACCTTCCAGAGTGACAAACTAATTTAATAAACTGAAATCGCTCTTCCTACAGATCATCCTACAACCGCTGTCAGATCTTCTGTGGCTCCTCCTCATCTTGAAACAATGCCCTCCAGCTCCTCTGTCCCCTCTTCTTCTCATCCAACCAACTCTACCTTACCTCCTCCTGCTCCTCAACCTCCTCCTATCTCTGTGTCTGTGTTTAGACTTCTTTTCCACCTGCTGGTCCTCTGTCCATACTTCATCACGACGGGTCTGCTGCTGTCCATCTGCTTGGACCGGATCTACACCAAAAGCTCAGGTAGATACCGGCACACAGGTGCATCACTGCTGCTGTCCTGGGTTATGTGATGTTTTTATTGTTCTTAATTTTGGTTCATTGAGTTTAGATACCTGTGTTCATGGTGTTTCAAGTTTACATTATTATAATTATTATTACTGTTGGGGTAGTACTGTTCATGCTTTTGCTGGATATTTGCTGGATGTTTTTACTTTGTATTTCTCTTTGGTGTTTCTATGTCACTGTACTTTTGTTATTGTTGTTTTTCATTTGCCTTTTCTGTACTTGATTTACTTTTGTTTCCTTGTCTCCAGAGATGGGCAGTGACAGGTTACTTTTTTCACTTAACAACACTGCTTGTCTCAGTGTCCCTGATAAGTTTCAGCTGTTCTTGATTTCCAGGTGTTTCCCTGATTAGTCTTCATTTTGTCTGTGGCTGTGTCCCAATTCAGGGTCTGCATCCTTGGAGGACCCGGCCTTCGTGGTCTACGTTGGCTGCGTCCTCGAAGACCGGGAAGTCCGGAAGTGCGAGGCAGTGAAATGGGACGGTATAGCCTCCTTTGCGCTGCTCAGGTTGCCTAGCAACCATGATGCTAACCGGTGGAAACGTTTTATATAGCATCGGTCTACAGAAATGAAGGAGAAAAAAAGTTTTTTGTCCGTTTGTTTGTTTTTATATGAGTTTTGTGTGATTTAATAAGTATCTGAGGCTGAGACCACGGGACTGTAAAACATGATTGTTGGCCTTCATGTCTGTACTGAACAGTCATTTTAAGATTAGTTAGTAAATAATAATTAGCTAATGTTGTTCATGAGGTATCAACTCACTTTGGTAATGTAAATATAATATGGCCAATATTATATTTATTGTTAGATTATTATGATTTATTACAGCAGTGAGCTTGAACTCTGTGTCAAATACTGAGCTTCAGTAAAGATTCAAGTTGCATTTATTTATATTTCCTATCACCTTAAATCTTCACTCAAAGACAAGTATCTTTGACAGTGTGTATATAGATGTATTATATATAAGAGACAAACATTGTTCTTTCAGTATGTTGGCATTACTAAATTTGGCTCAATGCTTACATACATGTGTAAAAAGAAAATGTACGAGCTGTGATAACTGTTTCTGATAGAATGAAGATCAGACTGATATATGAAATATTCCTTTATTGGGTGAGAAAATCAGACCATGTCATAACTGCTTTAAGTCATACAGAATAGATATCAGAGCCTTAAACAGGCTGACTTCTGCTAAATGGGTCAAACTGGGCAGAAAGTATACAAACACATAACATCCTTATAGAATATGATGTAACACTATAGATCAACTTACCTCAGAATATATAAAGCATATAAACAATTAAAAAAAATTTAAAAAATCATCACATTCTCTGTAAGATTAAGGCCGACTATTGAACGGCGTATATTTTAAAGTAAAGGCTTTGAAACCAAGTTAACGCTGAAAGTACGAACATCACTAATGTCACATAACTTTTCCGACATGTGGCCAACAGTAATGTTTTAATGTTCTTCATTATTAAACATTTGCACATAAATAAGTGACATCATATTCAGTATTTACTTTTAAAAGTTTACTCTTCGGTCGTTTTTTTTGGAAAAATTTTCCACATCCACCGCCGTGCTATGAATTCTGGGATGTGTTGGGCCACGAAGGATACACCTGTCCCATCCTTTAAATTGAAATGAAGGATGCATTTGGAGCAGCCTTCAAATTGGGACAGCCTTCGTCGTGTCGCAGTGATGTAATTGGCCTTCAAACGCGGCCTTGAAGGATGCAGACCCTGAATTGGAACACAGCCTATGTGTATGTATGACACCAGTTTTCAGTTGTCTTTTGTTTGATCGTCTGTTAAGATACTCTCCTCCTGTTTACCCGTCACTTGTGTAGGGATGGGTATTGATAAGATTTTAACGATTCCGATTCCATTTTCGATTCTGTTTAACGATTCAATTCTTTATCGATTCTCTTATCAATTCTTATTTTTAAAAAGGAGAACACTAAGGTCGATTAGCTTAGAATTTTGTTTTATATCTTCTCTTTGAACAAGATAGAAATTTAGGAGTAACATGGCCTTATAAACCCAACAGTGAGATCTTAAGAGATCCAGCCTACAGCTCTTCAATGGGGTGTCACAGGGTCCCCGGGGAAAACTGTAAATGTAAAACAATAAAATAAATATTCTTCTGTAGCAATAACAAAGTATAACATAAATTATTCTGTAGCAATTACACAAGAATATTCAGTAATGTCCCTGCCTACAATTAAACACATTCACTTACCATCTGCTGTGGCAAATGGCTGCAAGGTTTTTACCACAAACTTAGTCACTGCTCGGTGACATTCGGGCCTGAAAAGAGACGCTACCGGTGGACTGCAGCGACAACTGCCAGCGAGCGCCAGCCAGACTCTGTCTGTCTCTCTCATCATGGTCACCTAAATGCACAGTAATGGCAGGTTTTGTAATAAGGCAGATCGCGCTAACATAATATGCACTGTTAGTTGATTATTTACCTGCCGCATTAACGGGAGATGACGTGCAAACGTTACCGCTGCTGCTGGGTTGAGATTCACGAGTCCGGAGCGGAATTAAAAACACGACATTCATTTAAGTTCATCGCGTGTTTTGTGAGCAAATGCTTTTGCATATTCGTAGTGTTTCCTCCCTTAAATGAAATATCTACTTTGCAAGTATTGCAAGTTGCCCTGTTGTCATCCGTTCTGGTAAAGTATAACCAAACTTTTAAGCGTTTGAGCCGCTTAGGCGCCGTGTTTCCTGCCAGGTACACTCCGACGCTCCGCAACGTGGTGACGTCATTCGGGGCGACTGGAATCGATAATGCCGGGCTCACACTGTGCGATTTTTTCAGTCGCGCGATTCAGCTCCTGCTCAAACTGTACGATTGACTCGCAGGGGTTAGAAGTTCATAGGTCACGATGCAGGGTCTCACACTATACGGCCCGATGCTGTGATGCGACCTGAGTGCTCAAACTGTGCGTTCATAAAATGAAGGTTATAACAGAAATTCTGTCGCTCGCTCTCCCTCTCTTTCACTCACACAGACACACACACCACCACCATCAACTTTATGAAAAACATTGATCAGGCAGCTGTGATTGAGCAGCAATGTAAATCCAACTATTTTCACGGTTGTTGTGGTCGTGATAATTTTGTATGGCCACATCGAAAAGGCTCGGGTGAGCTTTCCAAAGTTCTACAAGTTGTGCCTCCATCGCTTGTGTCCAGATCACACGCTGCACCGCCGTGCTGCGCCGTCTTTTTCGCTGACATTTGTGTTTGCGCGTGCGCAGTGTGAGAAGCTGAGGTGACACCCTCACGACGGTCGCGAGGATTTCAAACCTGTTTGAAATCCTCCCGACCAAGCGATTGATGATCGGGAGCTGGTCGTGAAGTGTTAATCGCTTCTCGTTACCCCACGTACACTACACGATGCACGACGCACGATGAAGGACAAACTCGGGCCGATCGCCAAAACGGTCGCACGACTCAAAAATCGGCTCAAAATGGGCCAAAAATCGCACAGTGTGAGCCCGGCATAAGGGAATCGTTTGCAAAAATGGGAAACGATTCCAAGGAATTGAAACAGTGGGAACCGGTTCTCAACAAGAACCGGTTTTCGATACCCATCCCTACACTTGTGTGTCTTGTTTTTGTTGTTTATGGTCTTTGGCATTAAGAGGCTGTGTTTTAGTTTCTGTGTCTGCATCTGGGTCTGTTTATTATCTTGTCACGAAACAACAAGACAATCAAGTGTAATGAGACAAAGGAAGTAAAACTTTCCTCACTTTCCTCACACTCACACCTAAGTTGATAACCAGCTATATTAATAACCATCTTTATGTGAGTGCTAATTACCATTGTTGGGGTGAAGTGAATCCAAGTAACCTAAAGACACTCTGGGTATGTCGGACGTGTTTCAGGCACTGATGTGTTCACTCTGTTCACAGGAGACAGAAATGTCGTTTCCATGGAAATGACCCACCAGGTTGGGCAGAATGACCATGTTGCTTTTGACATCACCACTGAGCATGACTTCTCTGAGTGATCCGAATCAATATTTCAGTGCAGCAGGGACCTGAAACGTCACTCTTCTTGAACTCTGATGAAAATGTATCACACACAAGCAGAGAGAGCGAGCATCACACAGGAAGCTTCAGCTTCTCATTTCTCAGAAGGAAAATGTAATTCTGGTTTCCCCTCTTTCACTTCCTGAAAGCCCACTGAAGGTGTTTCATCAGAGCCTCACTGATACTTTTAATAACTTGTTTTATATACTTTATGTTTATCATTAAAAACTATAACTAAAGATATATTTCCCACACTGACCCAACACAAAAGACAAAAAATATATATATTATAAATTAATTAAATAAATATGTAAATGACCCGAACTTTACTGAGGTACACATTAATCAGTCATGTTTATATGAATACAAAACTGTTTATGAGACAACTGACACATAAGTAATGCACGTATATAAAAAATAATGTTCTGAACATCACTGAAATAAAATGATGAAGCAATAAACTGTTAGAGTCAGCTTCCTGTCTGTAAGGTAGTTTGCTGGTGCAGGTGATTCTTTGGTAACTGTGTTTTATGACAGGTTTGCAACCCACCACCTATTTCTTATAAAAACATTAACAGCGACAGCAAAACTTTAGGTAAAAGTCTACTTCAAAGTTCAGAGTAGTTTGTAAAAAAAGAAATCAAACTAAGTACATATAATACAGACAAAAAGTCACCTGACAGTAGAAAGCACCAGTTGGTAGAGGTTGGCTGGTTTACGGGTCATCATGGCACAGTACAGGCTATGTTTCCAGTGTTCAGAAACCCGGATGAGGGGGTTGCACAGATAAACCATGTGTATGTTTTACTTGTTTTATATTTCATTCATACACAATATTTTCAGTTTACAAACATACATTTAAATGAATAAACACAGAGTACTATTTACGAACTGCTTTGTAAAAAAAAAAAAGTCACCTAATCTGTGGTGGTCATTTTTAACACTTTGTTTTTATTTTTGTGTTTTTGTGTGTCTCATCTGACCAGAATCCTGAACTGAGATCAGTAAATAAAGCTCGTTTCCTCTTATCTACTTCTCTGGGCAGTGTCTCAGTTTCACTATCGGTCAGTGTCACTTCTTCTTTGCTTCAGCATTAATGGTCATGCCTGATAATCTGCAGTACAAACATGAGCTGGAACTGTGAATGTGCAGAAAGATGAAAGTAAAAGTCAGGTTCATGCACTGCAGGGTGATCAGTGGGCGGGGCCTGTGCCAGAGCATATGGACTGGATGGATAGACAACTTTTGACAGGGGGGGATTTCTCTAAAGTATCTCCTTTTTAATTAAATAAATTAATGAAAATAAATTAAAACATTAAATACTAAAAGAGCTAATCTGACGTATCTGTATTGTATAAACTGGACCATCTTCAGAGCAGGGTTCGTACGCCTTTTTCAGGGTCAAATTCAAGCACTTTTTAAGCACTTTCAAGATCCGTTTTTAAGCTTTTCCAGCACGCCCCCCCCGCCAAAAAAAAGAATGCCTGTTTCAATTCGCATCACCTCAGTAAGACCATGTGAAAAGACACCTTTGCTCCCCTTTTGTTAAGACATAGAAAAATACCCCACATAAAACTACTGCAAAAGGAAACGGCCGCCTTATATACATAGTGTATAAACTCAAAATGCACATTTCACTTAAATATTAAGATGTGAAAATGTGAACAAATCAACTTGTTAGATATTCTTCTCCTGTTGAAAAAAAACAACAACAAAAAAACAAAACAGAAATAAGTCTTCTCATCAGATATTGATGCTTCTTTCCTGTGTGACAAAAAATAGATGTTTGTTTGTTTGTTAGTTTTTTTAAGTTAATTCCCAATAAAACTGTTTTATTGCTAACTACATTGCTGTCTGTATTATTGCTGAAGTCCTAAATGATCACCTTTAAAGTGTTTGTGCTAATAACATCATGTCAGACAGGCATGGAGAACAGCACTGACTGAGAGGCTTTGAACAGATCACATAGTTCAATTCAACATATAAGACTTTAAGAATGCACAAGCATCTACTTAAAATCTAATTTATCACCCGTGATATTATTATGTACAATTCCAAAATATTTTGTTCATCTCCCTTAAATAAACAGGCAGCCTTAAAATATGAAATATTCATATACAAATACACATAAATGTGTGTACTGTCTGAGTGGCCTCAGTGTGAGCTTGAAGACATTTATAATGTTTAAGGAGTTTAATGTGTCGGTGCTGACGATAAACACATTTTGAATGAAAGCCGGGGAACTTTGGTAGCACAGAAACAAGAGGCTATTCTTTGTGACCATATGGATCAGTCCCTCATATTACCATTGTTTCACCCAAAGGCATCAAGTTAATACTTAAAAAAGCTGCAGCAATACACACAAACATAAACAGTACTTGGTGACAACTTTGCTTTTAGCCTTTAACCCTCTGGTGTCCAGGGTATAATTGGTCGTTTTTGACTACTTTTGATTTGGCCTCTATATTTCACCTTTACCTTTAACCTTTATTTCAGCACAATTTATCTAAATTCAGACATAATTTAAAATACGAGTAAAAAGTGATATTTTTGACTGTAAAAACCACAAGCATGTTTAAGGAATCATTTTCATAACTTGAAATGCAAATTGTACATTTTTTTAAAAATATGCACAAGTTTTGCAAACAACAAAGTTATATGGTACTATTTACCTAAAAAAAAAATGCAGCCAAGGCTCAGACGTTTTTTATATAACCATTTAAAACTATTTACAGAACAAGCAGGTGCTCTGCGTCAAATAAGAAGGCACACAAATTATTTATGCAACTCCAAAAAATAGTTTGTGTCCACTATAACACAGATGAGAACAGCACAGGGATAAACCTGCAGGTTTGACGGCAGGTGTGTCACTCAGCGTTTACACTGCAATCTGCCTTTGGTGGCTTTTTTTTTTTGCAGCAACTGTGACGCTCACTAGTAGAACTGACACACAAAACAAAAACTACACACTAACTACACAAGACAACACACTAACTTGAGACTCCAAACACGGCAAACGTCACAAATCTCTCACGTATCAAAACTCTGTCTTTCGCTCACTCGCTCTCTCTCTCTTTCGCCGGTCACTCCTAAAACTTCCCCCTCTTCCCAAACGACCAAATTGCACATGTTGCCATATCATTTTTTGATTGGTCAACATGGTACATTTTTCCACCAATAGGGAAGGAGTGTTTTTTCTTTTTCTTTTTTCACTCACAAGCAAAGCGTCTTTGCTAGCGCTCTCCATAAAAAAAACGCAGTTTTTACCGTTTCTTCCCGGAGTAAACGCCACTGTTTTATTAAAAACAAAAAACACCGGTTTTACGTGGCCTATCAACACAGTTTAAACACTGGTATATAGCTTGAAGTCTGCACGTTCGACCCAAGTTGAAATGGAGACTCTGGGTCCGTCGACCCCAGAGGGTTAATCAGAAAGCCTTAAGTTAGCTAGTTATGTATCGGGCTAATGTTTAAAGCTTTCACTTCAGTAAATTAACTCATATCACTGCTAAGTAATGTTAGCTAAGTTCACAGCATATTCCGTAATAGCGCTGCCATACTGCATCACACTCAGTGCATTTCAATCATTTCTCCAGCGAGTTTGATAGCTAGCAAAATAATAATCATAATTTTAAAAAATTGCATGCGTAACGTACACGTACTGGAAAATTATTTACTAGCACTCACCTATCATGCGACAGGAGAGCGCAAACTCCGCCATTGTTTTCCATCAAACACTCATTAAAACAGCAGCCTACAGGTATGTTAGCGCACTCATCCCCGACTGTCCGAGGGAGGGGCGGGGTCACATATTGAAACAGACGCAAGGCAGCCCAGGCGGGGACATTTTGCTTTTACATTTTGCGACTCATTTTTATTTCTCTATCTGATAAGAAAACTATTTAATCAGATAGTTATTTGTGGTGAATGAAATACAGTTAAATTTTCAAGCACTTTCAAGCACCACATCTGAAATTCAAGCACTTTCCCAACCTTGAAAAGACAACATTAAAATTCAAGCATTTTCAAGGATTTCAAGCACCCGTACGAACCCTGTCAGAGGCCAGACAACAAAGTCACTCTTACACAGTTTACTTTAAACTGCATCGTGAACTGCTTTGTATATTTATATCACAGACAACAACAGATATAAAAATGTAAAAATATGGCTCTTACAAGTCATAGTGTAAAAAACAGGAGACACTTTTCCTCCAGGTGCAGACTTGATCAATGAAGTCACCTGACACTGGAACATGTGTGTGAGCACACTGAAGGTCTACACATGTTCATTTGTTTTAACAAGCTGGAAAGCTAGCCTGACCTCTTTTTAGCTCCAAAAGGGACATGAAGGGTCGGTCATCGAGATCACTTGAGACCAAAACAATATCTCAGGATCAGTATCTTAGCCAGGGTTGCTTTCATGGTCACTAAGACAACAGGCTAGGTTGGTAATAGCACAAGTTGGTCTGCTTAATGAGCTTGGCTTGCTACTGCAACAATCTATCAGAGCTTTAACTTTATCATTAATGAAGTCTAAGACCTAATTTTACTAGAGAAAGTAAATTATGTCAGGAGAACTCAGCAGAGGGGGTACAGAAACATTTTTGCATCAGCCCGGACCCTCGGCGAGCGTCCACATGCGCATGAACCTGAGTAGTTGTAGCAGCTAACCCAGCCAATCAATGAAGAAAATCAAAAGAAAACGTGTCAAATTTATGCACTAGGAACTCTCAAAGCTTGAAAGACAGACCGTCTTTGAACTTCTAATCAAATCAAATCACTTTTATTGTCACATCACATTACTGGTACACTAGTATAGCACATGAGAGTGAAATTCTTGTGTGCAATCTTCACAAGCAACAGAGGTGTGCAAAATACAAAAACATAAGAACAAAGCAAAATATAAGAATGGGTAAATCTGAGGATTATAACAATAAATATATGTACAAATATAAGAGTGTATGTGCATTACTGAATATGTATTCTAAATATTTATATCTACGTGTGTGTGTGTGTATACATATATATAAAATTAAATAAAAATAAAATATACAGAGGTCAGCAGTTGGAAATGTGCAAAACAAATGGCATTTATGTACAGTATGGAGTGCATAGTGTCGAAATCGACATTTACAGGAATGTCGACCTATAAATGTCCCGGAGGGAGGTAGGCTCACCTCCAATTATTCTTTCAGCACACCGCACCACTCTCTGGAGATCTTTGCGGTTGTAAGCGTTGCTGTTGTCGTACCAGGTGGTGATGCATCCAGTGAGGATGCTCTCAGTGGCACAGCGGTAGAAGTTCCTGAGGATGCGGGGGCTCATGCCGAATCTTTTCGGTCTCCTGAGAAAGAAGAGGCACTGCTGCACCTTCTTCACTGTTTTGTTTGTGTGTACTGACCATGTGAGATCCTCTGCCAGGTGTACACCCAGGAAACAGAAGCTGCTCACTCTCTCCACAGCGGCGCCGTTGATGGTGATGGGGTGTGTGCTTCTCTGCACCTCCAGAAGTCCACTATCAACTCCTTTGTCGTTGCTACGTTGAGGGTAAGATGGTTGTCTCGGCAACAGTGGGTCAGGGCGCTGACCTCCTCCCTGTAGGCCGTCTCATCACCTTTGGTGATAAGACCCACCACTGTAGTGTTGTCCACATACTTCACAATGATGTTGGAGTTGCTAGTGGCCGTGCAGTCGTAGGTGCAGAGTGAGTACAGGAGAGGGCTCAGTACACACCCCTGTGGAGCACCAGTGTTCAGTGTGATGGGGGATGAGGTGATGCTGCCCAGTCTGACCACTTGGCGTCTGTCAGACAGGAAGTGAAGGATCCAGCTGCAGAGAATGAGCAGGTGTTCATCCCAGATTATGTTTTCGAAAAGTGGAACCAAAGAAGAGTATACAGGGAAAACTAAGTGGCCCTAATATAAAGCCTGTGGTAATCCGGAAGATCGTCCTTTTCCAAAGGTGAGAGAACAGTCAGTCAGAGATGCACACTGGATCAAACACAGATCTGCATGTAATTTGAATCAAACATTTGTGAGAAGGACGGCTGTGCACAATGACTTACCTGCCGGCTGTTCTCCTCCATTTAACATGAAGTCGTTTCTTTAGTAGTGAGTGGAACAGATTCATGAATCCTGGTCCAGAGAAGACAGAACAGTCAGTCAGGAAGAAGCAAGCAAAAGATCAACATATGTAACATTGCTATTTCCAGTTTGACACCAAGAACCAAATAATGAGTCACATGATTACACTTAGATATATAATATAAATAAAACAAACTTGATCAATAAAGGAGATTGAAAGAAGGATGAATGATGCTTTCAGTATTCAGGTTCTGATGTGAGTTCAGGTTTTAGCAAATATTGGATTTAAACCTGCAGGATGTGCGCTGAGTTAAAGATTAATTATAAATGGATCAGCTCTAGTCTTTACATTTCACACCAACTTTACAACAGACAACAACAAGAAGAGGAAGAGGACTTTACATAGAGGAAGAAGGTCCATCAGTCATGGGTTTTCTCTTATTTCTGAAGCCTTGAAACTGCTCTGTAAAGCTTGCACCATGTTTTCCTGCAGAGGAAACAAACAACTGTGATTCAGAGTCTCAGTTAACTTAAACACATCATGTGACTCTTAATGTGTCTTTAACCTCAGGTGTGATTTATCAAGAATATTTGAAACATCGGAATCAGGACTGCAACCATTACTCAGTGATATCAAAGAAAACTATGGGAAACTATTCCTCATTTCAAGACAAAGCAGAACCATAAAATCACACTAATAGTTAACATTTAAATATTGTTTTATTTTAGTGTCAGTTTCAGAATGAGTGTATTAAGTGAATCTATTTGGCATCTGACACTCAACAAAAATGGACACTTGGTGTTTTCACAGCAGTTCCTCCACTAGAGCAGTAGGTGGAGGAAGCTACATTTACTGACCTCTGACAGTAAGCGTCACTCCTTTCTGTCTCAGGATGTCTTCACCCTGGGAGACTGTGCACATGTAGAAACCACTGTGGGTGTTTTGGGGGTCTTTCAGGGTCAGACTGAGGTCTCCAGTCCTCAGAGGCTCTTCATTCATCTCTGTGCGACCTCTGTAATCCTGTCCCTGTTCTTCTAGCTGGTTTTGGCCGTGCTGATAGGTGTGGACTGTGACTTTGGAATCAGCACGCCTCCACTCGACTGTGACATCATCGGGTAGATCAAGAGTGGTTTTAAAGGGCAGCAGCACAGATTTTTTCCCTTTTGTTACTTCGACTATTTCCACCTTGTAGCCTGATGAAATACAACATGAGCTGTAAATACAGACACAAGTTATACATTTACTGACCTCAGATGAGTTTACTGACCTCTGATACTGAGTATCACTACTTTCTGTTTCAGGATGGCTCCATCTTTTTTGTAGACGGTGCAGGTGTAGACTCCACTGTCAGTAAGTCGAGGGTAATAAAGGGTCAGACTGAGGTCTCCGGTTCTCAGTAGCTCTTCATTCATCTCAGGGCGGTCTTGATAGTCCTGGTGTTGCTCTTCATGCTTTTTTTGGCTGTTCTCATATACAAGGACCTTCACATCTTCGAGGTCTGAACGACTCCACTCCACTCTGACGTCCTCAAGCAGGTCAGCTGTGGTTTTGAAGGGAAGCAGAACACGCTTCACCCCTGGTGTCACCTCCACTGTCTGAAGCTCGTAGACTGAAGAAAGTAGAAGACAAGTTGTATAGACAGGCAGAAGTTGTGTGCTGCAGTTAATTCATATCAGTTTGATTTATGTAGTGTCAGATCCCAACAAAAGTATATCTGAGTGCTTTATAATGAAAATAACTCTAAAATACCAAAGAAAGAACCACACTGATCAGGTAATCTCATTTGAACAACACATGTGAAGCAAAATGATCTTTTAAAAGAAGAGACCTCCAATAAAAACAGGATCAAGGAGGTGTAGCCATCTATTGGGTGGTGAGGGGGTAGAGGAAGAAGATCAGAGAGACCACACATAACAAACAGGACAAATCACAAACTGCAGCAGAGAGAAGACAAAGTTCAGGACATGAACTAGTGGCGTATGAACATACAGGGAGTGAAATATGGGCATGAAAAAAAATTTGTTTAGTGCATCATCGGAAACCCCCAGAGCCTGTAGGAGCGTATATGAGGGATATAAGCAGTTCCACGTACAGTATTTATTTAATGTGAATGTTCACACAGGCACATTTGTTGGCCTTTTATGTGTATACATATACAAGGAAAAGTACTCCATCTTTTTGCTTTACTTTCAATGGACTTGCCAGAATAGACAAACAGACAATACAGATGTTGGGTCTGCGCTTCCACAGGCCCCGCTGGTTTAGAAACTTATTCTCGTTAACGACAAACAAGACAAACATCTTTTACTTGCTAGCAAGGGAGGCCCGCTTGGTGTCTCAGGAAAGCACTCTGAATCCAACCACAGACGACCTCGACTCTGGCCTCCGCTTGTCGCCTTTTATTGAAAACAGTTACAGTACACACAAGCACCTCCCATTGTAAAACCCCCCTATGGTTACAAAAGACAAGGCACTATGTGTGTATGTGTGTGCACGTGTAAGCACGTGTATGCATGTGATTGATGATCAATCTGAAGCCGAATGTCTTGGACGCTGTATGCATTGGAGACCTGGCGCACCTAAATAAATAGTAAGGTTTCTCTGGGAATGCCTGGCAGAAGTCTTGGTCTGTAAGATCTTCAACTCCCATCACCTACAGCATTCTGACTGAGACATCAGGCAGAAGAAAGAGTCCTATCGGGCTCTGTTTCCCTGTGGGACTTAGGAGGCAGCTGATGAGTACCAGCACGCTAAGCAGAACGTGGCTTGGGTGGTAGCTGAAGGAAAAACTAGGATGTGGGAGGAGTTCAGAGAAGCCATGGAAAAAAAAACTGTCTTGTTGGGATTCTGTCATGGGCCTTGTGTGCAGTTGGAGTCAGCAGGACTCCACTCCAAGAAGCAGAGTCTGGTTGGCTTTAAGATGGTTAACCTCCTAGGACCTGGCGTCCACATATGTGGACATCACATTTTGCGTCATTTAGACCAAAATACTAAATCTTGCTCTACATACCCCTGATATCCACTTACGAGGACAATATACTGTTACTGTTCTATTGAAATTTTAAACAAATATCCTCATATGTGGCTCTCATTTTCTTAGAAACAAAAATCAGGTAAAAAGTAATTTGGTAATTCGTTGTTTTCACATTTATCGTGTCCCAATCAGCCCAAATATCTAAGAGAAATTAAAAATGCATGCCGTGGAAGAGTTTGGGTCTTATGAGGTTAAGAAGGGGGACTTGAGGGTGTGTTCCAGCTATAGGGGGATCACACTCCTCACCCTCCCTGGGAAAGTCTGTGCCAGGGTGCTGGAAGGGAGAGTCCATCTGTTAGTCGTACTTTGGGTAGAGGAAGAACAATGTGGTTTTCTTCTAGGTCACTGAAACTGGACCAGCTCTTCACTCTCTCAATGATACTTTAGCTGCAGGTGAGTTTGCCCTACCAGATATTTAGAAAAATTCAAATAAACAGTAAAATACCTTTAACAGCAGGATTTAAATGAGTGCTTACAGAGAAACTCAGAGAAATTTCAGCCCTTGCTTTTCTAACCCGTTGATCAAAATAAACCACCCAGTTTTTACTCACTACTGAAACTGAAGTCTTATCTTCCTCCACCTTTGTTTCCTTTGTTCCTATCAATTGTTCATTCCAGGCCCCAAAGGAGGTTATAAATCTTCATAAGCTTTTCTTTGTAATGAATAACATATGATAAAACAGGAACAGAAAATACAGTTGAAAAATGTTTTTTTTAAACAAGCCTACTGAATGAACAGTTGCCCTGGAGGTTAGGTTTAGGTTAGGTTTCATGATCACTAATATGCAATTTTTCATGACCAAGGATCAACGGCCATGAGTACCATTCACAGAGAGTTGGGGAACGCCTGCAATCTCAGCATTGTAAGATGGTGAAAGATCAAAGTTTTTGGCTTCGATCCTGAACCCACTGGTAGGCAGCTCTAAACACCACAACCAGAACACCTTGGACTTGGTAGGAAGGTGTTGGGATGAGTTTCTTTCACACTCAGTCGGAGGCACACAAAGTAATACACACATCTATACACACATAAACCTCACACAGGCTGAGCACACACGATGAAACGTTTCTCCCACTGAAAATGTGACATCCACATGAACAGAATCAACTTTTTGGGATTTACTATGAACATGTTAACTCTAATCGAGGCAGAACTACTACTAAATATCTAACACACAAAGTAATGAAGCAATGCCACTGCTAACTGCTTATTTACCTATATGTTAAGTTTAAGATGGTTATGCTTGGTCAGATGTACTACCTGTCAAAAGTTTTAGAACACCCCAGTTTTTTATTGAAAATTATGTCATGAAATGTTTCATTGCACTTTGAAATGAAAGTGTTGTACAAACTAGAAAGTGAAGATTTCTCTGGCAGTTCACATCTTACCTTGGTACCATTTCAAGCTATTCACTGGAACTGAACGACTTGTATTCCGATAAATAACTGGAAAAAGTGGGGTGTTCTAAAACTTTTGGCCAGTAGTGTAGATTTCCTTTTTTCATGTTTTTCATACAGTCAATGGAGTCCAGAGTGTTGACAACAGGAAATGACAACATACCACAGCCTCTGTGATGTGCTTACTGACCTCTGACACTGAGCACCACCACTTTTTGTTTCAGGACTTTTCCATGCGTGGAGACAGTACAGGTGTAGACTCCACTGTCAGTGATGCCAAGTTCTTTCAGGGTCAGACTGAGGTCTCCGATTCTCAGTGCCTCTTTGTTCATCTCTGTGCGACCTCTGTAAATCTCGTCCTGTTCACCTGAAAGGTGCTGGCTGCTCTGAAACTTGTGAACTTTCCTGTGTTTGGAGTCTGAGCGTCTCCACTCCACTGTGGCATCCTGTGGAAGGTCGTCTTTGGTTTTAAATGGCAGCAGGACAGACTTGTTCCATTCTGTCACCTCCACCGTCTCCATCTGGCTCTCTGAGAGGAGAACACAGCAGAACATGAACACAGACAGACATCAGTGAGGTTGATCCTCCATCATGTCCTCTGCTGTGTAACCAGCAGCTCTTCACTCCTGTTTTCAGTGTTTCTCTGACTTTGAGCTCGACTGCTTGTGTGTTGATGTGTGAGGCTGCACAAACAGCTGCTTTGTTTTGATATCTGCTGCTTTCTTTAATCTTCTGGATTTATTCTGTCACACCTGCAGAAACTTACAGTGTCTACTGTTCAGCATGATGCTGGGGAATTTGTGTTTTTAACAAAGCAGTGAGTCAGCAGGAATCACAGTCTCTGCTGCACAGCATGGATCAAACTTTTGTTTGGACTCTGGTTCTGTGTGTGTCACATGTGGTGTGATGGACCCTTATTTTTGTGTTGTTATATTGACAGTGGTAAATCTATTGACAAAAATTATTGTTATGAATATGTTGCCATTAAGTTCTGTAGAAGAAAGAAACAGTGTGGAAATTAATGAGTTAATGAGCTTATACAGGGAATTAAATGGCAGATGTTATCCCATGTTTTTTTTTCATTCAGAGGTCTGTGCAGGCCTTAATCGGATTCACACAGCTCTCTCAGTTCGCAAGTTTAATCAAAATGTCTGCATTTATTCATTCAAATGAAAATGTGTCAGCAGCAGTTTGATCTTGTTCAGATATATGGAGGATCCAGACAACAATCAAAGCTGTTACACTCACCTCTGACAGTGAGAGACACCACTTTCTGAAGAAGGTTTCCATCCTTGCTGCTGACGGTGCAGGTGTAGACTCCGGTGTCAGTAACGCGGGGCTCCTTTAGTTTCAGACTGAGGTCTTTATCTCTCAGTGGCTCTTCCTTCATCTCTGTGCGGCCTTGGTACACCTCGTCCTGTTTGTCCGGCTGATTTTTTCCACTGTCATACACGTGGACCTTCATGTGTTTGGGTTCAGTGAGTCTCCACTCCACTGTGGCGTCCTGGGGAAGATCCTCTGTGGTTTTAAAGGGCAGCAGGACAGACGTTTTCTCTCCCTCTGAAATCTCCACCATCAATACCTGGCTGTCTGTGAGGACAACACAGCAGAACATGACGTGTGCACACAACACCAACAACCCACACATCATTCTACCAGGAGTTTAAAGAGAAAGTGTTCGATTGTTTCAGTGCTGAAGTCATGGAGGACAGAAAAATAAGAACAACTGTATCCACTGGAGGTCTTTAGGGCCACAAATCTCAAGTGTTGCAAATTAGCATCAAGCCACAACTGCACAAAGCTCAGATCAATGTAGAGCTACTAACAATGAACCATTTAGCCATGTTCACATTAGCTAGCTTCTCCTGACAGATAACACACATTTGGATGTCAGGGTTCCCCTTCCTCTGCAGGGAAATGAGTGCCCACAAAGGAAGAAAAAGAGGAAAATCATTCACTCATTACTTCCTGTCCAGTTCTGGTTTACAACAACAAACCAAACAACAGCACACACAGACACAAGATCATCATACCTGCTGGGCATTTCATCCTTGTATATCTATAACACATGACGATCCCACTGCTGAGAGCCAGGACAGCCAAGATAGCCAGGATGCCAGAGAGGACCCAGGGCCAGGTCGGAGGACGCTCTATGGTGAACAGAAGAAACCTGAACATGAAACATGTTGAATTCAGAGCAGATTTCCTCACTCGTTCACTACTTTGCGTCCTGATCAATGAGCTCATTCACAAAATAAAATCATTTTAGATGCAATTTTTATTTAATGTAACAAAAGTGGACCGTACAATCTACAGCTCAGAGATGTGCAGTAACTGCTAAACTAGCAAGATGTCAGCAACCTATAAGTGAAAAGATGATAGGTTCTTACTAAGCAGACATTTTATTGGTTACAGCATGCACTGAGCTACTGCCATGTGATTGGTTGATTAGATAGTTGCATTAAAGAACAGCTGAACAGGTGTGCCTAATAAAGTGGCAATGAGTGTATATGTGTTGAAGTTGAATTGCGCCCCCTGCTGGAGACACTTGGACATCTCTCAGTTTAGATTTTACACCATTACAGAGTCACTGTCACAGAGCCTCACTGGACACTTTATTAGGTACACCTTGCTGGTATCCTGTTCCTTTGCTTGTTAATGGCTCAGATGTGACATCATCACTCACACGCTGCACATTTATCATGTGACTTTTCTGTTCCAGCACATACCAAGGACGCTCTGTTGAACTGAGATGTGTTACTGTGGAGGCCGTCAGAGTGCAGTAAACTCATTGTCATGTCTGAGATGATCTCAGCTTTGTTACCCTGCAGGAAGCATACACTGAGGTCATTATGCGATGGACACGGTCAGCAATAGTACTCATGGCTGTGGGGTTTAAACAATGCCCAGTTGGTATTTAAGTGGCCAAAAGTGTCTCAGGAAAATCTCCCCTACACCATCACGCCACCAGCTGTCTAAGCCTTTAAGTTAGCATGGATCCATGCTTTCATGATGTTTTCACCAAACTCTGACTCTACCTCTGAATGTTGCAGCAGAAGCCAGGAAACATGTGCTACCCCTCTGTTGTCCAGTGAGTCTGTGCTCTGGTCTTAGCAGATAGGTGTGGCCAAGGTGTGGCCTTAGCCTGCTGCTGTGTTTCTGTGTTTCAGACCTTGTCTGTAAACTCACAGATGATTGGAGGGAAAATCCCTGAAAATCACCAGTTTGTGAAGTATTCAAACCAGCACTTATTGCCACATTTAGAGTCACTAAAGTCATTGTTCCTTCTCCATCATTGTCCTTCCGTACAATATAAAGCGCCTTGGGGCGACTGTTCTTGTGATTTGGTGCTATATAAATTCTGCTGCCCTCAGGTGAATGTATGGCTATTCACCCTATGCAGCGAGCTTAACATAAGAGGAGATGGTTCCAGGAACGACAGGACACATCGCTTTGCCTTTTGTCTTTCACTGAAGACCGTTTTTTCCTCTTTTAATTTGTAAGACTGTGAACATACAGTAAAATAATATGTAAGCATCAGTATCGACATATTAGCAACCAAAAACAGAAGTTAGCAACATAGCTTTTCTTATGCTTTGCATTCACCATATACATCTTTCTTTACACGTTCAAATACCCTTTTAAGTAACATGAAAGTAACAAATCTTACAGAAAATAAAGCTAGACAGTGCTTACTTACAGATTATGGTTCAACAAACTCCCCAACGATGTAAACTGGGCTTAAAGTTGTGCAGCTTGTTTTCTGCTCCATGCGTTTTCTCCCACTGCCTGTGTGAACTTTTTCTGCTGCTTACAACACATCACCAAAGGGGGCAGTGTAGCGCACACCAAACAACCAAAGAAGAAGCTACAAAACTCAAGGGGTAATACTGCCCACTGGTGGGAAAACTGAGAAATGCCCCAGCCAAAGAAACCCAATAAAGCAACAACACAGGGGCAGAATATAAATAAAACTGAATTTAACTGAATTGAATTGAATCCATTCTGTTGGTTAGTTTGAACTTCCGCAGGTTGTTTTCAGCATGTCTACATGCCTAGGTGCAGTAAGTTGGTGTCATGTGACTGGCTGATTAGATATTTAAATCAATGAACAGCTTACAGGTGTACCTAATGAAGTGTCCCATGAGTGTACTTAATGGCCATGGAACCTGTATAATTCCACGAACCTTTAGTCAGTGTTTTGGAATGTGTGTTATCAGTAGGGCTGCCACGATTAGTCGACTAGTCGAGAATACGTCGACTATCAAAATCGTCGACGACAAATTTAATAGTCGACGTGTCGTTTGAAGCTTTGTAAGATCACAAAAGACGCAGTAATAAGTAGTAGGATTTAAGAGTGTAATAACGGACTGAAACAGAAGATGGCAGCACTGCATGTACAAGGATGCCAGCTGCCGTTAAACCCCGAAGAAGAAGAAGCTGTGTCCCAGAATTCATAGTGCGACCCTCCTCAGTTTCCAACAATGGCGGCAGCTAGTTAGTTTTAATATTACTCTTATTATTCTTTCTGGGTCACAAAATAAACGTTTAACATATTTTCAGGCTAGAATGTAGCTGTGTAAACCTCAAATATCTGCTCAGTTTATCAAGACACCACATATTTTCAAAAAGCGCTCCGACGTTTTCGGAGACGTCTGTTACCCACTAGCTCGATAGCTAGCCGGGGGCAAGGCTCACTAGAGCCCGTGAGAACACCAGACTCCCAGCAAATCGTTTTCAAACCCACCGCCGTCTCTCGCTACTCTGGTTAAACATGATATATAAGTCACTTAGATAACTTAAAATGTTATTGTTTGGCTTTTTTCAGTATTGTATTTGTTCCTGAGTAAATCGGTTTGGCTGAGATTAAAGTTATAGTTTTTACAGAGCTGAATAAACCTCAAGCAGACAACTGATTATCAGAAGTGTGAGATGCTCGAGAATATACTCCGGTGTCCTGTTATATTTTAGATAGCAAGGAGCAGACGGCTGAGTTTATTAAACTCCAACGAAACAATCTGCAAATTTCATTTAAATTTAATAAACTATCATCTTGTCTTTATTTTTAGTTAGCACATACCTTAAACACTTAAAGCTGTAAGCTAATGATAGTTATATAAGAGCAGACGCATGCTGGTGCAATAAGCTGTACGTTTTACGTCCAATGGATGCATGATCTGATTAGTCGACTAATCACAAAAATGATCGGTGACTAGTCGACTATCAAAATAATCGTTTGTGGCAGCCCTAGTTATCAGCCAGTGGTGATGTGTGAGCTCAGAGTTACAACATCTCAGACTCCAGTCACACATTACGGTACACACATCATAACGACAGTACTGACGATTTCACACACTGACCTTTGACCTTCAGTTGCACATGTGTCTTGCTCTGATCTTCTCCATATTTGCGGACGATGCAGGTGTAGGTTCCACCATCAGAGACTGTAGGGTTCCTCAGGGTGAGGCTGAGGTCTCCAGTCTGCAGGGCGTCGGCTTTCATCGATGTTCGGTTGGTGTAACGATGGTTCTGATCATTCAGAATATCATCTCTGCTCTGCACACGCATGTGGACTGTTGGGATCTTGAACTCATCACGGTCCCAGACCACTGCTGTGGAGCTACTGGAAACATTAACAGGTACCTGACAGGGCAGCAGGACAGACTCCTCCCCTTCATACACCTCATACACTTCCACCCCTGAGGCATTCTGGGAAACTGATAAGAGAACCAGAGTGTCGTCATTCAGTCTGTCCACAGGGTGGGTAACATGTCGGGATGAGTTCTAACAACAGGTTTTAAATTAGTACCAGTAATGACCACAGTGTGTAACACTAGAAACCTTTGAAAACATATTGAAGCCCATCAGGAGCCTCCATCAGTGCTAAAAGGTATGATCAGGAGCCAAAGGAACATCTGCTCCATGCAGACATGTTTTTCTTGGAAGGCCTTCATGTTTGAGCAAAGGATGCTAAACCGCAGACTTCATCTATTCCAGCAACACAGCTTCATAAGAGAAGAGTCCGGCAGCTGAATCGCCCCGCCTGCAGTCCGGACCTTTCACCAGCTGACAACATCTGGAGCATCATGAGCTCAACAACAGGACGAAGCAGAGCCAGGACTGCTGAGCAGCTAGAACCCTCCATCATACCCGAACCGCTGCTATCCTCAGCTCACAGGCTGACGTTAAAGAGGACACATGGACCTGTCCTACTTTAGAGAAATTTTCCATTTTCAAACTCCAGCGCTTCTCTGAATTCCAGATGTTTCGTTTTCAGGTTTCTGTACTTTGAGCATTTCTCAGGGAGCTCATATTTTTACCCTCTATGTTTTCAAAACTCCACTTTTTACATTTGAAACAAGCTCATTATCTCACGTCACTGCACACCTTCCCTGATTAACCTGACCTCAGACTCGATGTAAAGTCCTCACACATGACACAAGTCATTTTTATTTCCTGTTTTTTTAGTAGCAGTTCCTTAAAAGCAGCTCATTCAGCATATGCGCTTCTCTGTCTGCTGTAAGTCAAATCCTCACACACACATTTTCTGCTAATTGGCAAAAAAATTATTATTATTATTATTCAAATTGCTGTAAATGACTTGTTGGTCTATAATCTGTCATAAATGATATAGAGTCATTTTAAGCCTGAACATTCCTGCCACAGGGTAAAAATCCTTTTCAATCCAGCTAAAAAAACACACACGGAAACTTCTTCCTAGCACACCAGCAGCACTCCCCTATTTTGACAGTAAAATCAGTGAAATGCAAACGTTTGATCACTGCAGATTGTGTGGGAGCATTCCTGGTCAAAGCTCAGTAATTATGGTGTATTAATGACGTAAAACTGAGAAGAAGCAGAAGCAGCACAAATGTCAACCATTTGTGCTGCTTCTGTTTGAAAGACATTAATAAAAGTTCCTACAGGTCACCCGAGATCAGCCAACCGCTTGCTTTACTGTGAAAAGGTTGTGAAACATCCTAATCATGCTCTTAAAAGTAAAAAAAAAAGCTGGGTTAACATATAAGAGTTAAAATAAACTCTGCATTCAGTCGGAGAAAAAACTTCATTTGTAAAATACAAAACTACTTCGTGTGTTTGCCGTGGGCGCGACTTTGGATGAAAACTGGATGGATTGAAAGCAGATAAACCTGGAGAGTAACAGACTAAGCTGTGACTGAGTGTGGCTCACCCAGCACTCTGTTATTCACTGACTTGCAGCAGGGAACGGTAAAACTGAAAACATCCCCCTGTGGCTGACGGCAGCCCAACTATAGATGGGTTCAAAGTTCTTACCGTGCACGAGCAGCAGGAAGGACACGAGGCTCTTCATCCTCCTGTGACAGAGACTATAAACAACTCTGCTCCACCCGACACCCAAAACATCACACGGCTCTAACTTTCCAGCTGTAACAAGAAAGTTTTACTTTCGGTTTCAACCTTCAAAGTAAAAGCTCATAGAGACGTATTCAGAGACTTCCTTCTTCCATCAGAGGGAAAAGTGCTGCAGTGACAGCAGGAGCTCAGTAAAAGCTCTATTTTTATTCTCACTATCGTTCTTTTTTTAATCGTTCTGTGTCGTAGTTTGTAATGTAAAGTGTTTGTAGTTTGTAAAGCTCTGTCAGTAGCGGTTTTTGATATGGGCGAAACGGGCGGTTGCCCGGGGCGGAATCGTGGTGGGGGGCGCCATCACGAGCATCGTACTCATGCTGCCCCGACATCAGCCAGCGCATATTGGGAATGGCATAGGCACCGAGCGCTTTTCTATCGCCCATTTGCTGGGAGTAAGGGCGCCCTCCGTTTGCGAAGTGCGCCTGCTGCTTGCGGCACAGGGAGGAGAGGGCGGGGCGGCGGGGGAATCTCTGGCTGGCTGGAGCAGCATCTAATAACCAACTGGCAAAATAAAACAAAATAAAAACAAACACGAAAACACCAGACATCATGATACAGACTTATAATTTGCACCGATGTTTTTTCGAAATTCTGTACGCGAAAAGTGAGCGCGAGAGCCCTCGGTGCGCCTGCTCGCTGCTGAAGTCAAAATAAACTTTATTGTCATCTCCGCTATATACAGTCCAGTATATAGAGAGACGAGACGACGAGGCTCCAGTTACAGCAGTGCAAGTAAACGAACAATAAATATAAGAAGAGTAAGAAAATAAATATACACTTTAGGACTCGGGGTAAAGGGATCAATAACAATTTAAAATTTATAATTTACAGTTTGATTATTTAGAGTCTCACACACAACCGGTCGAAAGGGGAGGGGGGCCGGCTGCTTCCAAATAGAGCACATTTCCTTCATAATGATGTAAATCCAAGCCCATTATGTATTCATGATTTGAATCCTGGGTTGTGTGAAATCCCAGAAATAAACCCTAGACAAAGCGAATCTGTGAACTAAGGTGTAGGTCTGTTAGGATATGTTGTGGTGATCCTCGGGTTGGGGGATTTGTGTTCATACTGGAGTGCAAAATTAAAAACCAATGGAAGATGGACAAGAAAAGTTCAAAGCCATCAGGTGCTCAGTTTAGAAAAAAGAGAAAAGAAGAGGAGAAACGAGCAAAAGATACAGGTAAGCAGATGTGTCATTGGATAATGGCAGGTCATCCTGAAACAATCAGAATCAGAATACTTTATTAATCCCTAAGGAAATTATGTGGGTTACAGTTGCTCCAAGAAGAAATGGTAAAAATAGTAACAGTAACAGACTAAACTCCAAACAATACATTATATTATAGATTTTACACATTTAAGAAATAGCACTAATATATATAGATCACTCAATTATAAATATCAAGGATTAACAGAGGTGATTATAAATAAATATCAAGAAAATTGATGAGAATATTCCAGAGTAGAAAAGAGCGTGTGTTCAGCACAATATTAATTAGTCATTGTCAATTCTTGATTTGTCCTGTTCTCATTGTATGACGAATTATGATGGCTGTTTGGTAGCTGTTTGTCAGCGTGGAGCTAATTCTACATAACCTAGGTTAGTCTGTTTAGATTTGTTTATTAGATTTCCCCGTGTTGTTGCCCTCTGTCTCCCTCTTTGTGTCTGTGTTTATATAGTTGTGTGAGTTCTGGTGCCTTGTTTCCCTGCTTGTGTTTTATTCCATCATGTTTCCCCAGCCCACAATGTCTTCTCTCTCTCTGCATCCTCACCTTAGGTGAGTGGGATGATACGACCTGGCCAGTTCACAAGTCTAAATCAGTGGAAATCACTGCAAACATTTTAATGTTTAAAATGATTAATTCATGCATTCATTCATTTACAGAGTGGCTTTGGTCATTCTGTGTGAAACACCTCATAACTGTTGTTCTGTGCTGTAAAACAGTGGTGCCCTTTTTCGTATATGTCCAACAATATTTTCACGGACCGGCCTTTAGGTGTTGTGGATAAATACAACAAAATAAAACCAGTACCAGTAACAAAAAAAAGAGGATTTATTCATAACACACGGACCCAGGGAAACTGAGTTAATGATAAAAACATTTAAAAATGTAACAATAAAGGCCCTGAAAACCATAAATTTCATACCCGAAGCTCAACTCTCGTGGCCTGGTACCAAACGTCTCACGGACCACGGGTCCGTGGCCTGGGGGCCGGTGCTGTAAAACACACATGACACACAGATCACCTGAGTGTTCCTGTGCGCTCAGGAACCCTGATCCTCTCCTGTTCAATTCAATTTTATTTATACAGCACCAAATCACAACAACAGTCACCTCGAGGTAAGGTAGAACCTACAATAATACATACAGAGAATCTTATGATCCGCTATCAGCAAGTGCTTTGGTGACACTGGGAAGGAAAAACTCCCAGGCATAACCAGACTCAGGTCCACCCGGTTGGGGGTGATGGAGTTGTCATATGTTGTTGTCCAGGCGAGATCCTGATTGGCGGAGGGAGCTGTGCATCTCTGATCTTCCTCTCCTCATCCAACTTTTGGGTTGCCCTCTCTTCCAGCTTCCTTTTTTGGATTTGCACTGACTTTGTGCAATTTAAGATTTGGGACCACATTTCCACTTGCCCCTACACCTGTAAGCTCAGGTGGTTAAAGTTCACAGCTAAAATAAAATAAACTGAACTGATCCAGCAGAACTAACATTTTGTGTTTAATGTTAGTGAGCACAGAAGCTGTCTCTAGCTCCCCCTACAAGCTCAAACAGAACATGTAATGTCAGGTTGAGGTGATTATTTTGAATTTGCTGATGACGTTTGATTTCAGGAGTTGTTGTCAAGGTTACCTGTCAACCCATCAGACTTCTTCTTTTTTTTAAAGACCACCTGACTATAACTGACCTGAGCACACCCTGGGGACAGAAATATGAGGGAATAATATCAGGTAGTTGTGAAGGTGAACACTGAATCACCACCATCATCATCAGTTTTTGCTCATGTTTACCTGAAGGGTAAGACCTTACATCCAAGTGGGCATTCAATGGATCAGCAGGATGTTTGTCTGGACACACACACACACACACACACACACACACACACACACACACACACACACACACACACACACACACTGTGAGAAATTGTGTGTGACTGAAACTATAAAGGATGGTGTGTGTGGGTTGTTTTGGTGACACACACCTGTCCAGCTGGCTCTCTGTGTGAAGGAGACATCAACATAGGTGACATCTGAAAGAGGAGAGGAGTCACTCCTTCCTGATAAATGAAGCAGGAAACAAAAACATATTCTAGTGAATAAACTGTTTGTTTGAAGCCCTTCTTATCTTAATGACCTTATAGTACCATATCACTCTATTAGAGCACTTCAAATCCTTCCTTAGTTATACTGCAGTTAAACAGTAGATCTGGGCTCCAGGTTCTGCTCAAGGTTTCATCCTGTTAATTATGATGATGATGATGATGATGATGACAATGATTATTATTATTATTATCATTATTATTATTATTATTATTATTATTATCATTAATATTATTATTATTGGGAGGTCAGTCAGTAACACGTGCCTGGAAAATATGTTAGTAGGATGAGATTATGTTTAATTTAATGCTTTCACAGCTGAGCTGACCAAGCATCAAACACAAAGAGTAGCAGCATAAACACCATATCCTGTTACAGCCACAGGTACATATAAGGTATGTAGACCACAGGATATGAAGTTTACACATGGGCTGCTTCCTGTTGACAGAGATGAGAGCTCATAAACTTTCACATTATAAAGTGTGTCAGAAGCAGATGAAACCACACAGGTCTTACTTGTTTAAACTCTAATGCAAAATATATTGTAGAGCCCAGATTGGACATTAACACTCAGCTAAAGATTAATTAATTAATCACTTACTTCTTAAAGTACAAGAGCAAGTAAACTAAACAGTACTCTGGTCCTGCACTGGTTTAAACTCTAACAACTTAACAGAGTGAACCCTTTTATAGGCCTGGGCACTCATCGTGATGGTAGAGGAGAAACAGCTGTCACATCATTTTTATCATTATTATTATTATTATTATTATTATTATTATTATTATTATTATCATCATCATTATGAAAAAGCATCTGAAGCACTGTTAAAATGGTTTCCCACTGCCTTTCAGAGGACGGTTTAGGAATGTGACACTGCTGCACTCTAGACTCTCTTATATGATCCACACTGATTTGACTGCAAACTGTCAAATCTAAAAGACTTTATACCTTTTAATTTCCTATAGAGGAGCAGAGCTCCAAGCAGAACTAGAACCAGAAGAATCACAGAAACCAGACCGGCTATCATGGCAACGATGGAGGAGGAGGAGGAAAGAGTAGGAGATGCTGTCCCAGTACACGGACATGCAGAAGTATCGGGAGAGTTTACAGGAGAGGTGCAGGCTGTGGTGAGGATGAAGATGGTTCAGTCAGTTCATTATCAGGTCAGCAGGTGAGTGCTTGTCATTAAAACAGAAGTGATGTCAGTGTTCTGACCTCTGACCCACAGAATGCTCTGATGAGATTCTCCAAATGTGTCAGTAGAACATGAGTAGAGACCTTCATCAGACTGCTGGACGTTTGTGATGATGAGCTCTGATTTAGATTCAGACCCAACATGACTTCCATTAATGAAGAAATATGCTCTGACTGTGCCACCATTCCTCCGTCTGCAACACAAAGTCATGTTACTTCCTGTCCTCACAGGAAGTGCAGGAATCTCCAGGATCACACCTTTATCTAACCAACAGAAACACAAACAGAGCATGACACAATGTCTTTGGAAAAACAGTAATGTTACATCCAACCTCTGGAAACATCTGCACAGAGACACCGCTGGAACATCTCCCTGTCTCTACCTGAAACACTGATGGACAATTTATCACTCTGCTGTCCAGATGGGTTCTCACAGAAGTAACTTCCATCAGAGGAGATGGAGCGATCCAGAACACAGGAGGAACCAAGAAGCCTCCCAAAGCCTGCAGCTGCTCCACAGTCCTCAGTGAGTCCTCCTCTGGTCCTCTTCACTGTCCATCCATCAGCTGTCTGTCCATCATCAACACAACTCAGAGACACTGAAGAAGATCCACTGAAGAACTGCCGAAGGTTTGGACTGACTGACAAAGACACTGGAGGACACACACACACACACACACACACAGAGTAAATGTATTTGTGTTCTTGTTGGAGTCTCACTGATTGTTTTCACTTCCATCAACTCACCTGCAGAAACAGTCGGTGCAGACAGCAGCAGCACACACACACCTGCAACAGGAGGACAGAGGTCACTAAGTAAAGCAGGACTCATATGGATTGCATAAATGGTGGTAAATGGCAGCATGGTGGTGCAGTGGTTAACACTGTTGCCTCACAGAAGGTCTTGAGGTAAATAGCATGCAGAACAAATGCCACACCAAACGAGGATGTTGAGGTAATGATACACCTGCTCGGTCTGTGGTTTTTTGTCAGACTTGGCGACCACAGCATTGTTTTTTTAAGTTTTATGGTCCAAAGTTTTGACACATAGAATAAGTGCTGGGATATTTTTGCTTCATATATCTAAAACTTTTCAAGATGTGCTTTTTTTGATAAATGGCCCATCTACACTTTTTCAGGGTTTGTTTCACACTCAAATATTTTTAAAAAGTGCCTGAGTGTTGGCTTGTTAAAATACATGAGAAAAAAATCCAGCCATGTTGTAAAGTGTATTTGAACGCACACAAATAAAAACCTGCAAAATGCAAACCCCAAATAGTTCATTTTCTGAATGGTATATAGTTGTATTTCACAATAACGCAAAAAAGAGCATGTAGGAAACAATGAAGAACATACTTTCTTCATTCCACCTTCATGCTGGACTGAGCAAATATGACCAGCTGTCCCATCAGAAATATCCACAAAGGGTGTAATCTGAAAAGAAGTAAACTCTGGAAGATGCACTTTCATAATAACTGAAGGTAATTGTGTTAAATTGAACTCTTGAATAAACTCTCGCTCAAGCGTTAACGTGGAGCAACAACCATCTTTTATTTTAGCGTACTCTCGTGCTGTTCACATGAGTTATCATTGAAGCAGTGGTGCTGTCTCTTTCTGTTGTTACCATTTATGATTATTGAGTTAATTGATTATAATAAAGACTCATTTTGTGTTAAATACCTCTGCCTGGCGTTCTTTTCATTTCAACCCGGATCCAACTGTTACTGTCCCCCACCCTCTTCGCCTAGCTTTCATGTGGGGACGTAACAAATGCACAATCATATTGGCTGAACGAGTTGGGCTGAGTTGAGCAATCTCGACGTATCTCGAGAAATAATCTACTACCAACAGATAGTTTATCTTTTAGTGTGAACAAATCAGCTCCTATATTCTGCCACGGCCTCTCAGGTAAACGTGTGGGCGTAAGAGGTTCCCTCACATTAACTCTCTCCTGTATGCACAGCCTGCACTTAAGGACAAGTTCACTGATCTGATTACTTAAGCCTGGCCACCACACTGCTTGTCGGGCGCATTCTCGACACTTAACTACCCCTTGGTGACCCTCGTGTATTTTGTCCAAAACTGCATTTCGCATGTTTGCAGGTATGACCAACCTTGTGCCTCGCAGGAGTAGTCCATTGTGTACACTCAAAACTGCTCTTTCTGACCAGTAGTGCTTTACTACTCCCTGCAGCTGATTCCTGTCAGGCCAGCCTTCTGCACAGAACTTCATGACTTGGGAACAGACGCTGTCAGACTGTAGCTGCTCACGGAGATCTGCAAGGTATTTGCTGCTAGTAGGAAGGCCCTCCAGCACTGCATCAACGTAAATATCAGTGTCCTCCATAAGATCATTGTCACTGGGTATCACACTGTGTGTCAGCAGTAACCGTGACAGCGTGTCGGCTGTGGTGAGGCTTTTGCCTGGAATGTGCCTTATAGTGTAAGAATACCTCATTAGGCGCATGCGGAATCTCTGTATCTGCGGTGGAAGCAAATCCAAGGCCTGCCCTCCAAGTAGCCTCACGAGTGGCTTATGGTCGGTCTCAAGCTCAAAGTGTAGCCCTAGAATAAAGTCACTGAATCTTTCACAGGCCCAGGTGAGCGCCAGCGCTTCTTTTTCCAGCTGAGCATAGCGCTGCTCTGTGGGTGTCAATGATCGTGAGGCATACGCGACCGGTGACCACACGTCACTGTCTTTCTTCAGCAAAACGGCCCCCAACCCGTATGAAGAGGCATCTGCTGAGATCTTTTGGGGTTTGTTTGGGTCGTAAAGCTGCAGTACTGGAGCAGATGACAGTTCTTCTTTTAAACTGCTAAACACGTTTTGTTGCTCGTGCCCCCAGTACCACATGTTTTTAGTTGAAAGCAAGTCTCTCAGTGGTTTGTCTTTTTCGGAGAGGTTTGGGATGTATTTCCCCAGCTGATTCACCATTCCTAAGAAGCTCCTAAGCTCACTCACGGTGCTTGGCTCTTTCATATTCTGCACCGCACTGGTTTTGTAAGGGTCAGGACTCATACCTTCAGATGACACAATGAAGCCTAAGAATTTCACTGCTTTTTTGCCAAACTCACATTTTGACATGTTCAGGGTGACGCCCGCCTTCTCTGCACGGTCGAGGACAGCGTGGAGTCTCTTGTCGTGCTCCTCTTTCGTGGATCCCCAGACCAGGATGTCGTCCATGTGGCACACGACTCCCGCAAGGCCGGCTGTCACTTCCGTCACCATCATGTTTTGGAAATGCTCTGGTACACTGGAAATACCAAATGGCAAACGATTGAAATGGTATCTACCAAATGGCGTAATAAATGTGGTGAGGAGAGCAGATTCTTTGGACAGCGGTATTTGCCAAAAGCCCATGTTAGCATCGAGCTTGGAGAAATACTGCGCACCTGTGAGCATGCCTCGTGTTTGGTCTACAGAGGGGAGGATATATCTTTCACGACACACTGACTCATTTAATGGTGTCATGTCCACACAGATGCGGACATTCTCTTTGTCCTTTTTAGGGGCTACGACATGCCGCAACACCAGTCTGTGGGCTCTTCCACACGACTGATTACTCCCGACTGTTCCATCCTCTCCAGCTCTATTTTGACTTTGCCCAGTAGTGGCAGTGGAACACGCCTTGGCACTTTCAGTGAATAAGGTTTAGCGCCCATCACATAGTTTCGGGTACGCTTTCTTCACTGTCTCAAGGTCAACATTGTCCATTCGGGCAATTAGTTTCAGTCTCACAGAAGCTGTCCTGCTTAAGAGAGCTACACGCAGATTTCTGACTACATAGATTGTCTCTGTAGTGCTCCTGTCACTGTAGGAAATGTCCTCCTTTGTAGACCCAAGTACGCTCAGTGCTGCACCTCCTGGTCCATACAGTGGCTTTTCAGCTTTTTGCAAATGTTCATTTGGCTGCTTAATGTCTTTGAATGTTTCCTCTGAGGTAGCTGTGACATCTGCCCCCGAGTCTAATTTAAATGTCATGCTTTTGCCTCTCACGCAGATGTTAGCAAGCCATGGGTCTTCTCCTGAATCCAGTTCACCTAGGAAAAGTCCATCTGCACTGTCTGCCACCTCATGCACAGTTGTAGACCTACAAACTCTCCCGTAGTGTCCACGTTTCCCACAGTTGTGGCATTCTGCATTTTTGGCTGGGCACTGTGCTGCTGGGTGCATCGGTGCTTTTCCACATTTAGAACATGTTTTATTCTCTTGTTTTGTTATTTGTGGTTTTTGTGGCTTGAACTGCTTTTGGCCTCTGCTTCTGAATTTATTTGGCTGTGATTTTCTGACATGCACGGCATCCATGGCTGTTTTGCCAGTGCTGCTTTCACCTCTTAGGTCTGTTTGCTGTCTTTTTATTCCCTCAGATTGCCTCACCATTGTGATAGCTTTAGCTAGGGTCAAATCTTTGTTGAGCTGCATTCTCTCCGACCGCGATGAATCTTTAACACCCACAACGAGCCTATCCCTCAAAAGTTCATCGTGAAGTTCACCATATTCACAGTTTTCAGCGAGAGCATATAGAGCTGTTATGAAGGAGTCAACTGTTTCTGCTGGCTGTTGTACTCGCTTATTAAACTTTGCTCTTTCATAGATCACATTCTTTCTGGGGACAAAATGTCTATCAAATGCGTTTCTGACGGCATTGTACTGCTGGCGCTGCCCGTCTGTTAGGTCAAGTCCCCCTTAGCACGTCGTCAGCCTCGTCTCCCATGCAGTAAACTAATGTGTTCACTTGGTTAGCATCTGTTGAGCTGTTCAGATTACTTGCCATTCTAAAACGCTCGAAACGTCTGATCCACTTCTCCCACTCCTGGGGCTTTGCGAAGTCGAACGGTTCCGGTGGCTTGATGGTGAAAGTAGCCGCTGGTGGAGCTGCCATAACTGGGCCAAGTGTCGCTGCTGCCGGCAGTAGAGCTGCCGCTTGCTCCGTCATGTTTGTCGCTAGCCGATTGCCAAGCTGACTTTCTATTCAGTTTTCTCAGTTCACCGCTTAGAGCGAGTGCACTTCTGACACCATGTTGTGTTGGGCTCTTGAATAAACTCCCGCTCAAGCGTTAACCAGTGTTGCCAACTCCTCAGTAAGGAAAATCGCTATTGGCTGTCCTAAAAGTCGCTAGAAGTCGCTAAATGATGTCATCACCTAATTTGCATAATTGGTCACGCTAATATAATTGTAACCTATGTTGTTGGAGAGAGAAATAACATCGTGGAAGAGACATAAAGTGAGTAAAAAACGTCCTAAATGCATTTAGAGTTTATTTAGAACTACAAATTAAATTTCTTTTAGCAATTATTGTTTTTTTAATGTCACAATTCCAACCCTGCTCCTTTACCCGGGCTTGGACTGGCAAAAGTGATCCAAAATAGGCACTCTGGTGGAGTTACTTTGTGTTTGTGTGTGTTTATAAGTAGTTTTAAACCTTGTGATCCACAAAACAGCATAAGAGTAAAAGATTAAAAGAAGAACTGACTGCGTTACAGCACCCGCTGCTTGTTGAGAGTAAAAGCGATACGCGCTTTCACGTCTTTTTTTAGCGACTTTTTATAGAAAAAAAGTCGCTAGGGGGTCTGAAAACTCGCTAAATATAGCGACAAAGTCGCTAAGTTGGCAACACTGGCGTTAACGTGGAGCAACAACTATCTTTTATTTTAGCGTACTCTCATGCTGTTCACATACCACACATTTCCTGTCTAGTCGGTAAGTACTGCCGCCTAGTGGCGCATGCATGTATATCAATATAGATTACACCACAAAATGTGTGCTTATTTTTAATTTTGAGCCTTTGTCTACCTACCACTTTGACCTGAAGCAGTCTGATAACTGAAAAAAAATTCAAATACACTTTAAAAATACAGCAATGGAACATTTTCAGGTTTACATATAACACTTATTGCAGCATTGATTGAGACAGTCAATATGCTGATCACTGATCGCTGCTTGCCTATAGCAGGGTTTGGGGGACAGGTGTTAGGAGGTTTATGGTTTGCATCACCACAGCCCCCCTTTTTTTATAGTGGACACAGTTTGTAGAACTCTAACAGAGTTTAGAGGCTGAAAACGTAGAGTATGTTGAAGTCCATGCTCACACACACTCTGATCCCGGTTAGAAACCCAAAGCAACAATCCCAGCACAGCAGTGCACTGCCCCCACCTGGCACCCAAGATTTCACCCATGTGTCTTCAGCAATAACAGTTAACTCTATAAGATAAGATAAGATAACCTTTATTAGTCCCACACGTGGGAAATTTGTTTTGTCACAGCAGGAAGTGGACAGTGCAAAAGTTATGGAGCAAAAATTAGAATAAAATAAGAATAAATACAGTACACAACTGTACAGAATAGAATAGAATAAAATACTATATACAGTAGAATAAAATATACAATAAGATAAAAATAGAATAGAAATGCTATATACAACTGAGTAAAAATACAACGATGCCAGAAAAGATTATTGCACATGTGTGGATGTGTGTGTTTGATCAGTTAAAGTCTTTGTTGTGGAGTCTGACAGCAGTGGGGAGGAAAGACCTGCGAAATCTCTCCGTCCCACACCGTGGGTGCCGCAGCCTGCCACTGAAGGAGCTGCTCAGTGCTGTCAGTCTCCTGCATGGGGTGGGAGATGTTGTCCAACAGGGATGACAGCTTAGCCACCATTCTCCTGTCACTCACCATCTCCACTGGGTCCAGAGGGCATCCTAGAACAGAGCTGGCCCTTGCCTGTTCAGTCTCTTCCTGTCCCCAGCAGAGATGCTGCCGCCCCAGCAGACCACACCATAAAAGATGGCTCAGGCCACCACAGAGTCATAGAAGGTCTTCAGGAGTGGGCCCTATAGGGCTTTGGAGCGTGATGTCACGGGGGTGGGCGTGGAAAGGATTTTGGCCCGATCCGCCATTTTGGGGGTCTAGCGCAAGTGAAAAGGGAGCGAAGGCACACACAACAGCCATGGTTCGTACTTGCTGCGCGGTCGGCTGCAATGTTCGATCGCACGACCGGCAAGAGAATAAGCTTGAAAATGGTTTATCTTTTCATTCTTTCCCAACCTGGAAGCAACATGAGGCAGCTCGTGTATCGATGTTACCAAACGAAGGCGTCTAGCCTGGATAGCAGCTGTGAGACGAGCTGATATCCAGCTCTCTTCCATCTCCAAATATCTGTTGGTGCTCCAGACAGTTTCATTCCAGTAAGTTCTAAATATGTTCATATCACTCTTTATAGCCTATTAGTTTTGTTTTCGACGCGCTCTGAGGTCATAGCAAATTAGAACAAACATCCTACTGAGTGATTTTGCAGAACTATCTTCTATTTATAGAGTTGCTAATTATTTGGCATTATTGCAGCAAACCAACCTATGAAATGGATGAAACACATCGTGACTGGGTTCCAGCGCTACACAAGGGACCTGCTTCAAACATACCACCATGCCAATCAGATTACTTCTTCCATGTGAGGGTGAAGAAGTGACCCTTCTGGATAAGATGGTGAAGGTTTGCTGCGTTTGGGGAACAGTGTGGTAGTAAAACCAGGGAAAAATGAAACTTGCTCCTGTTAAATATTCTTAAGTCTTTTGCTGTTTAAATAGCGGTAAAAATTTTTTCAAAAGATACAGTAAATAATGTTAGTAGTGGGTGATATCATGTAAACACTGTCATGATTTTGTGTAAACATTTTGTCATTTGTAAACTATAAATGACATGGATTCTACATTGTAACTGATGTGATGTTCTATAAAGTGGTTTTAATAAAAAAAAAAAAAGAGGCAAAACTTAGTTTGTTTCTTTATTAAATTTTTGAACAGTGGGACTCAGTCAGTACATATTCAGTAAATGCAAATTATTTATCTGGCAGTGCACTACAGGCATAAATCTGGACCCCTATATAAAACATTATGGCATTATAGCAGTGACAACTCCTCCACAGTAGCAGGTGGGATTTTTCTTTTTTGAGGACGGCTCCTTTTACCTTTCAATACGGATGGTCTGTTTATGTTTTGATCAAGAGCCTTTTTTTGGGCAGCTGAAGAAGAGAAGTCTATCTTATGGCCAACCTCTGGCTGTATCTTGGTCATATAACCCAGACAAAACCCAGTATGCAGGTTCATCTGTAACAGTCCTTGTGCCACAGATCCGCACTGTTGCTTCTACATTAAACAGAAGAGCAGCGACATGGATGCAGGTCTCCATGACTCCAGCCATACAGGTGCAGTGGGCGGCTTCAACCTTCCCTGTGATGCTCACAGTGACCCATGGCTGCAATGCTGGTTCATTCAGTCTTTGAGAGTGCAGCACCTGAAACACACACAAAGTTCATTTAAAGACAAGAACTATGAGCCAAGGCCGACATAAATGTGTTTTATCTACTTTATCATAAATGTAACAAAGTGTTTAGAAAGTTAGCACATACACTTTCATTTTTTTATGTATCCATCTATAGAACGCTGCATGTTATATTCTAAATCTGCCTGTTCTCTGTCAGAAACCTGCCTGCAGAAAATGAACCTAAAGTATGTAATGCAAGGATGTAATCACTTTCAAGATGGAGAAAGCATAAAGTGACAATTATGAATCACTTATATGATATGGAGATTATGCAGGTCATTAATCAATGTATGAAATTAAAATAAAATGTATTTTTAGTGACACAAGATACAAATATTGAAGCAAGATGTATAATTAGAATTATTTACAATAAATATGAATAAATCATTGCAATTTCTTTAACCATAAAGAATAACTAAATCCTTCAGGACAATGTCACATCAATGCACTGAACTCACTATGTTATCCCTCTAACAGCCTCCACATGTTCTCACTGTAATTTCCCCCTCATGAATGAATTTATGCTGCACTAATCTGAATGTTCAGGGGAAAATCAAACGCATTTTACTCGCAGTACTCGAGCTGACTTACCTTTGTTTGAATGACGACTTGTACGCGCTGATTCCACAGACAAGGTACGAAAATATGTCAGGCTACATCAATAGTGGTTGGTCTTCAGGGTTTCTACTCCACAGCCGTATTTCATACGGGTCCACATTTCCAATGCACGCTATTTCTGCAGGTACCGCCGCTTCGCCTCTGGACGCAATCGGTCTCCATACAGTCCATTCTCTTTTGAGCTGCTTTTAAGCATCTTGTAATCGTCGTTCCAACAGTGCGTTTGTTTTGATTCATAGACCCCGAAAATGGTGCTGCGCTCCCACAATGCATTGCGGCGTGACGTCAACTCCAAAGCCCTATACTCCAAACGACCTGAGTCTCCGCAGCAGGTTCAGCCTGCTCTGCCCTTTCCTGTAGAGGGCGTCTGAATTATGAGTCCAGTCCAGTTTGCTGTTCAGATGAACACCAAGGTACCTGTAGCTGTCCACAGCCTCAATGTCCATACCTTGGATGTTCAGTGGTTGCAGTGGAGGATGCTTGTGCCTGCGGAAGTCTACCACCAGCTTCTTGGTTTTACTGGCATTGATCTGGAGGTAGCTCAGCTGGCACCAGTCCACAAAGTCTTGGGTCAGTTCTCTGTACTCCTTGTCGTCCCCATCAGTGATGAGGCCGACTATAGCAGAGTCATCAGAGAACTTCTGCAGGAAGCACTGGGTGGAGTTGTGGGAGAAGTCTGCAGTGTAGATGGTGAAGAGGAACGGAGCCAGAACCGTTCCCTGTGGGGCCCCATGTACTGCAGACGACCCTGTCCGACACACAGCCCTGAGTCCTCACATACTGTGGTCGGTCGGTGAGGTAGTCCAAAATCCAGGTAGTGAGGTGATGGTCCACTCCAGAGTTCTCCAGCTTGTCCTTCAGAACCGAGGGAAGAATGGTGTTAAAGGCACTGGAGAAATCAAAGAACATGATTCTCACAGTGCTCCCAGCGGTCTCCAGGTGAGCGAGGGAACGATGTAGGAGGTGAATGACGGCATCATCCGCTCCAATGCCAGGCTGGTAGGCAAACTGAAGTGGGTCCAGTGATGAGCTCACAAGGCGCCGAAGCTGAGCCAGGACCAACCGCTCCAGGGTCTTCATCGGGTGGGATGTCAGAGCCACCGGCCTGTAGCTGTTGAGGTCCTTGGGGCGTGAAGTCTTTGGCACTGGAACAACACAGGAGGTTTTCCAGAGCTGTGGGACTCTTCCCAGCCTCAGGCTCAGGTTGAAGAGGTGCTCCATCACCCCACACAGTTGGTTCGCGCAGGACCTGACGACCCTCGAGCTGATGCCATCTGGACCCGCTGCCTTCTTGGCTTTAATCCTCCTCAGTTCCCTCCGAACCTGGGTGGTTGAGAGAGACAGGCTGGAGCCTTGTGTTGAGTGTGTACTGGATGCTGTTGTTGGGGGTGGGGAGGAGTGAGCAGGGTGAATAGAGGAGGTGTGAAGTGTCTGAGGTGTCAGAGGTGGAACAGCAGCAGTGGGGGTGGGTGAGTCTGCAGCCGATGTTGGAGACTGCCTCATGGCTGAATCAAATCTGTTGAAGAAATGATTCAGTTCATTTGCCCACCTCACATCCCTCCCAGGCAGAGAGTTCTGATGTTTGTGGCCTGAGATGGTTCTGAGGCCTCTCCAGACTTCACCAACGTTATTTTGTTGAAGCTGGTTCTCCGTCTTCTGCCTGTAGCTGTCCTTCCCATTCCTTATCAGTCCCCTAAGCTCTCTCTGCACCCTTTTCAACTCCTCTTTGTCTTTGGATTTGAAGGCCCTCCTCTTCTGCTTGAGGACAGCTTTAATTATGGGGTAATCCAAGGTTTGTTGTTAGAGAAACACCGTACAGTCCTGGTAGGTACGGTGTTATCCACACAGAAATTAATATAGTCAGTAATGCATGTAGTAAGGCTGTCGATGTCCTCTCCGTGGTCATCACAGATCACCTCCCACACAGTGGACTCAAAACAATCCTTAAGAGCCTCCTCGCTCTCCTCCGACCATCTCTGCACTGTGCGGGTGGCTGGTGGCTCCCTGCGCACTAAGGGCTCATACACAGGGACAAGGTGCACCAGGTTATGATCAGATCTGCCCAGGGGAGGGAGAGGTGATGAACTGTATGCCTCTTATGCATTGGCATACAGTAAGTCCAGTGTTTTATTGTCTCTGGTTGGGCAGGTCACATACTGGGTGAAGGTGGGCAGTGTGGAGTCCAGTGAGGCATGATTAAAGTCCCCTGATATTATGAAGAGGGCTCTCGGAGATTGTGTTTGCAGTCTGCTGACCACAGAGTGGAGAGTGTCACAGGCTGCATCCGCGTTGGCCGAGGGGGGGACATACGCTGTTATCGCGATAACATTCAAGAATTCCCGGGGCAGGTAGTACGGACGCATGCTAACGGCTAACAGCTCAATGTCTCTGCTGCAGAGTTGTTCTTTCACAGTGATGTGCCCGGGGTTACACCATCTGTCATTCACAAACACTGCCAGTCCCCCTCCTTTCCTCTTACCGCTCTCTCTCGTCCTGTCCGCTCGCAGCAGCTGGAATCCCGGTAGTGTCACGCTCGTGTCCGGAGTTAGCGGTGTTAGCCACGACTCCGTTAGCATCATGATGCTACATTGCCGGTACTCCCTCTGTGACCAGGTTAGCGACGTGAGCTCATCCATCTTATTGGGCAAAGATCTTACATTTCCAATAATTACAGAAGGAAGAGATGGTCAATAACGTCTCCTTTTCGGGCGACGGCGCTCCTTCCCAGCACGACACCCCCGTCTTTTCCTCCTCAGCTCGCTGGGAATGTCGGGTCTGTCCGCTGGCAGTACCGCTGCGGGACGGAGCGCTAACAGCTGATCCTTACTGTAAACAAAGGATCCCTGCTCTGGGTCCCCAGACACGGGTGAAAAAAGTAGAAAAAAACTAAGAAAAACGACCAGAACTAACACAAAACGGTAGAACATGGTTGCAAAGTCTAATTACTAATACGTTAGTTATAAAAAATTACGACAAGAAAAGATAAGAAAGAAAGAAACTCAGAATGAGCAGAGCTGCTGTAACAGGCTGCCGCACACGGGGGGCGCCAGAATAACACCCACCTCAAACATGGAGTAGATATTGGAGCAGTTACAGAGTCAGCAGCTGATCTCAGGCTGGTCTCATATTGACTGTCAGGTAGTCACACAGACTCCTGCAGGAAGTGACCTCTGTCCTGTAATGATGACACAGAGCTGAGTGTAGAGGAGTGATACTGAGGGGTGATGAAGTGCTGCTGAGTGGAGGACGTACAGATTTGTTGGTGAGCACTTGTTCTGTTTCTCACGCTGTTTCAGAAGCAGCAAAGCAGGTGATGAAGAAGAACAGAGGAAAGAGCAAAAGAAGACTGTCTCCTGTAGCACTAACAAGTTCAAAAGAGTGATTAAAAGATTAAATAAAACTTGAAAATGATAAGCAGAAGCGAATGGATGGATGGATAAAACTTTAAATATTGACAATAAATCACAGTTCTCTGACTCTCATTGACTATGAAAAGAATGAATGAGGGCAGAAAAAATGCTTCATTACTGTGTGTGCAAAGGTCTCATGACATTCATCTGTACTGTCCTCTCTGAAGTGAACTGAAGAGTCTGATTCACAAAGCGATCAGTGGAACTTTTTCACTCAGAGCCACAATTATCCACGCAGCTCATTTACACTCAGCAGTTAACCTCAGATGCATATCTGTGGACTGTGGGAGGACATGCAAGCTCCTCACAGAATGCTCAAACAGGAACCTCTTTAAAAAAAAAGAAAGTTCAAATCAAGCTTGATCATCTGCAGATGGAAGTGTGATGCTGTAGTAGATTTCACATTATTTCAATAAAGGAAAGATGGGGCTTTAGGTCATGTATAATACAGGCAACGCTGATCATACTACAGTTATGTCCTGATCTACACAGAATCCAACCAATCACTGTTCATGAGTTTCAGCAATGAATCCATGATGATGGTGATCAGTGTGCACAGCAGAGATGCTCCCAGTACTGTTTGATGTTCAGTGGACAGAAGACACGAGACTATTAGGATGGTGGATTTCCAGGTTCATGCAGACAGATGTGATCTGGGTATTAACTTCAGTGGGACAGAGATGAACGACATAAGGAGACAGATTCTTATGTTGCATACACACAACAGGTGGATCCAGTAAAGACACAAAAGAAAAACTCATCCACACCATGGAACTGCACTGTGAGTCCGTATATAACCCAAATATCTTAATAATAAAGCATCTAATAACATTGTAACTTTGTGTGATACAAATTCAAAGATCAAACATTTAGTAGAAAACATAAAAATAAGTGGTAGATGTTCAAAGAATACAAAATGCCTGTAAAAAAGAAAAAGAATATCATTTAGAGAACTGATTAAATATCAAAGTAAAGAAGCTGGAGATATAAAAGCAGCATTGCAGTAAATTAAAGTCATCATTTAAGATTTCTCAGATCGTCATGACACTAATATAAAATTATTGTTATTGTGGTACAGAGTTATTCATGGCAGCGTGATGATTTTACTTTTTTGATTTACTGGTACGGGTCACAGCAACTGTGTCCTATAAACAGGAGAGGAACGGTTAGACAGGGAGGCGGGGCTTGTCACCATTATCTACTCCTCCTCATACTTATGCAGTCTTTCGTTACTTGACAGTATTACAGCTGTGCACCAACTTTTCCCAAACACGTCTCACATATTCTGTTATCAAACTGTTATCACGTATCCCACTGTCACACCTGGACACTGCCAACAAAAGAGCAAACTGTGGTTTAACACCGACACCTACTGGTACAAAGATGGAATGGCAGCTGCAATGTCCCTGACTTCTAGTGTGAACTACTTAACTTAGGACATTTTAAAATGAAAAGATCAGTGAAAGTTAAACGAAAATTATTTTAGTGAGTATCATATTTACAATGTGTGTTTTTTTGGTTTTGTTTTTTATTCAGTCCTCCTCATTTCCCAACATCAACACATTAAGAAGGTAAGGTAGCGTAACTTAATGGGAGACACACATGGCTAAACTCTTAGCTGCTGCCTCATGTGAAAGCAGAAAGAGTGATCTGTAAGTGTGTGCAGTCCTTATATAATGTGTGCCAGGTGAGTGCAATTGAGGGCAAACTTGAGCCTTTCAAAGGAGAGAAATGGAAACAATGTAAGTCTGGTGAGGTGAGGGAGAGCGAGGGGAAAAGGGGCAGGAAAAAACAAGAATCTTTGTAACATTAACTTTAAAACATTTTACAGGCAACATGATGGTGAGCTGAGGCACTGTGGGCGTCGTCAGCGGCTGGATTAATATCCATTTATCAGTCTTAATCACATATCATCCCACTGATGTTTAGAAACATCTTCTGTTTTTCTACTGACTACAACCCTGTCATGGTGCTGTGCTTGGAGACCAGCTGTTCTCAAGCAGTCTTGAACAAAGACTCAGACATGAATATGTTTGTGGTGAGAAACTTTACTAGTTTATTATTACAAAAGAGAAGCAGTGTAATACACACTTAGTTATGGCTGTCATGTCTGAAAATACAAGTCATTGCAGAGCTGCAGGAAAACCTTTAAACATCCCAAAATATTTTACTTAAAAGCACTTTTAATAAAAACCACAAATAAGACCAAACATGTAAAATCCCAGGCCCGACAGTAAAGATACAACAGCAAAGCTGAAACTCTGAAGACACACCCCCTCCTTTTATACTGGTTCAATTCAATTCAATTCAATTCAATTCATTTTATTTATATCGCGCCAAATCACAACAAAAGTCACCTCAAGGCGCTTTATATTGTACAGTAGATAGCACAATAATAAATACAGAGAAAACCCCAACTGGTTACTGGAGCTTCGGGGGGGGGGGCAATGATGTCACAGAACAGCAGCCAATCAGAGACAGTAGGATGAAGGTCCTCCATAAGGCAGTGAGTGTCCCCACTTTCCTGTTCAGAGACAAACATCAGTGATTTCAGCTTGGATCAGGTGACCTTTGTAACTTTCCTTACACACACATGTATGTGCTCTGTGACTCAGCTGGCACACGTCTTACCTTTTAGCTTCCTCCAAAGCAGAACTCAAACCAGAACCAGGAAAACCACAGAAACCAGACCTGACATGATGGAGGCTGTGAGAGGAAGGCCAGAGGATGGGAGCCAGTCCCACTCATCCTCCTCATCTTTCCTTTTTGATTTATTGTTAGCAGGAGGGTTTTTTTTATTTGTATTTTCAGGGTCTTTTTTACTGGTACTTTGGGGGGTTGATGTTCTGGAAGACTGAGTGATTGCTTTAGGGGTAGAAGAAGGATCTTTTACAGTAGTAGGAGGAGGATCTGCAGGAACAATGTGATAAGGATGGTTCAGTCAGTTTATTATCTGGTCAGTTCATCAGTTCCAGTAGTCTGTGGAAGCTTCCTCACTGATAGACAGAGCTGTCTGAATTCTTGAAAGACTAAAGAAAGGATCTTCAGGTTACACTGAGGATACACTGAGACTATCTGTCATGAAAGTCTTTATTTATGGACTTTATCAGGCACAGGATGGAGAGGAGTGCAGTGACGGTCTGGGCGTATACATCTTTTTCTCTCATATTCATCCCAAGACCGCTGACAGAAATCAGCATTATAGAATAAATGATTTAGATCAGGATCAACTGCAGACGACTGGATCGAGTGTTTCTACCTGATTAAACTTTTGCATATTCACTGCCAAATTGCTTGAATACATTGTCCACTATTTTCTGAGTCTCTCAGTACAGCAGCTCTACATGGCTGCGTCCTGAGTCCTCTCCTGTACTCCCCTCACACACATGACTGCAAGACTCCCTGCATTTATCACAGCAGCAATAAGATGCGCTTTTCTCTGTGGTTTCTTCAGTGCAATTTACAGTAAGGTGTACACTTAAAACCTTAGTGACTCACATTTGTGTGATTCATTCAAATATTCTCCTCTTGAAAGAGAAACATGGGCCTGAAAAGAAACTAATGTTCACATCTGTCAGTCACAACCTGACACTGAGTCTCTTTAGTAAATTCAGCAGTGTTTTAATGTCAAATAGAGGTTTTGTGCCACCACAGTGAAGATGGACTTCTTTGTTCCTTCTCTAATATTCCAACCTTTGTAATGATGGGATAATTTTCTCTGGCTGCTCTGGTTTATATGACCTGAATACATTAACAGAACATGTATTGATAAAGTAAGATATAACCTGCCACCTTTCATTGATCTCTATGACATTTCTACTAAAGTCAAGGAAAAGAGGTTGAATAAGAAAGATCATTGCACTGACCTCTGACTGTCAGTCTGAATTCAGGAGACTTCTTATCAACACCAGCTGAGCACGAGTAGAGACCTTCATGAGACTTCTGAACGTTAATGAGAGTCAACGTTCCTTCAGGACCAAATCCAATTCTGTCACCATTTTTATTGAAATCAGAGTTCCTCTGTTTACCCTCTTTGGATTGACAGAGCAGAGTCACATTACTTCCTGTCCACACAGGAGATGAAGGGATGTCCAGGATCAGGGAACCAGCTGACCAACAGAGACACAAACAGAGTGATACAGAGACAGACTTCCACCAACACACAGAGTCATACAGACACAGCTGGAGCATCTGTACCTGAAACAATGATGTTGACTTCATCACTACGCTGTCCAGATGAGCTTTCACAGAAGTAAGCTCCATCAGAGGGGTTACTCAACTCGAGTTGACACAGAGAATTTTTAAGAACAAGGCCTGCAGCTGCTCCACACATCTCAGTGACTCCTGCTCTGGTCCTCTTCACTGTCCATCCATCAACTGTTTTTCCATCATCATCATCACAAGATAGAACTCCTACACTATTACCAGTGAAGAACTTTGTTGAAGGTGGCCATACACTCAGCGAGACTGAAGGGCAGACAGATACACAGAGTAAATGTATTTGTGTTCTTGTTGGAGTCTCACTGATTGTTTTCACTTCATCAACTCACCTTTAGAAACAGTCGGTGCAGACAGCAGCTGCCCACACACACCTGCAACAGGAGGTCACCAAAGGTCAGAGGTCACTGAGGGTCAGAGAAAGTGTGAGGGTGTACTACAGGGGTGGCCAACTCAGGCCTCGAGGGCCGGTGTTCTGCAGGTTTTAGACATGTCCTTGATCTAACACAGCTGATTTAAATAGCTAAGTAACCTCCTCAAGATGTCTTGAAGTTCCCCAGAGGCCTGGTAATAAAATAATCATTTGATTCATGTGTGTTGACCCAGGGTGAGATATACAACCTGTAGGACACTGGCCCTCGAGACCTGGAGTTTGACACCCCTGGTGCACGAGCTTCATTCTCTTATACGTGTGCAAAAAACTGTGCATAAATCCTGTATGATTCATCAACAGAGGTGGGCATTACCAAAGTACAGATACTTTGTTACTGTGCTTAAGTGGTAAAAGTGGGCGGGGCAATAAGTCACACTACATCAGCATCTAGCTAGCTGTGCTGAAGAGGAGCGAGCATAAAGGGAGTAACGGTTTATTATATGTCAGGTCATTTCAAATGCAGTGTTTCTATGAGCACAACAAACATCAGCAAACACACAAACTGTTTGTGTGCAGTTTGTCTCACAGTGTGTTACAGTTAAAGGTCCAGCTGCTCTATTTCAAAGAGAGGAAAGAAAGAGCGCTAACTTCACTCAGAGATGGAGAAAGACAAGAGAGAAGGACATGAGAGGAAGAAGAGAGCTCAGATTTAAAGGAAAGGATCGCTTAGTGCGATGTCATAAACTGGAGGTATAAAGAAGTCAGGATTTGAATCATCTGTATGCAGGGCTGCTATGATTAGCTGACTAGTCACAATTACGTCGACTATGAAAATCGTCGACGACTAATAGTCGAAGCGTCATTTGAAGTTTTGTAAGATCTCGCAGGAATAAGTAGTAAGATCTAAGAGTGTAATAACCGATAGAAACAGAAGATGGCAGCACTGCATGTACAAGAATGCCAGCTGCCATTAAACCCTGAAGAAGAAGAAGCTGTGTCCCAGAATTCATAGCGCGACCCATCACGGTCCTGCCCAGTTTCTAACCATGGCGGCAGCTAGTTAGTTTTACTACTTTTATTATTCTTTCTGGGTCATGAAATAAATGTTTAACATATTTTCAGGCGAGAATGTAACTGTGTAAACCTCAAATATCTGCTCAGTTTATCAAGACACCACATATTTTCAAAAGCACTCCGACGTTTTCGGAGACGTCTGTTACCCACCTGCTCGATAACTAGCCGGGGGCAAGGCTCACTAGAGCCGGTGAGAACACCCGACTCCAAATTGTTTTCAACCCAACCGCCGTCTTTCGCTACTCAGGTTAAAAATGATATATAAGTCACTTAAATAACTTAAAAAAATTTTTTTCAGGATTTTATTTGTTCCTGAGTAAATCGCTTTGGCTGAGATTAAAGTTATAGTTTTTACACAGCTGAATAAACGTCAAGCAGACAACTGATTATCAGAATTGTGAGATGCTCGAGAATGTCCTGTTATATTTTAGATAGCAAAGAGTAGACGGCCGAGTTTATTAAACAATCACTGAAACAATCTGCAAATTTCATTTAAATTCAACAAACTATCATCTTGTCTTTATTTTTAGATAGCGCATATCTTAAACACTTAAAGCTCTAAGCTAATGATAGATATATTAGAGCAGATGCATGCTGGTGCACGTTGTACGTCCAAAGGATGCATGATCTGATTAGTGTAACTAATCTTCCGATTAGTGACTAGTCAACTATCAAAATAATGGTTTGTGGCAGCCCTATCTTTATGTGATGTACTTTCATATTGTGAAATGTCGTGCAAAACAAAGGTATACTTATTTCACTTATGTTCTTCCATTAATACATGAAAATCCTGGGTAGTTTTGTGCAGGATAAACAGGTTTGCTTGCAGCACTGTGGTGAATTATTTAGAATGTCTTGAGCCAGTGAGGGTCAGAGGTCACTGAACAAACTGCTCTCTATCATGCACTACCATCACAGTCCTGACTGCTGAGGCAGCAGAGCTCCTCATCCCTCACACTGATTCAACCCAGCGGAAGAACATGAAGTTCTTCCTATGTCAATCTGACCTTTACTGCTTTTAATTAATTTCATTTTTACATTAGTATGAATTCTGGTTGTGCTTACTAACCATGAACCGATTTTATATAGTACATGGCGTGCAGAAATCTGTCCAAAAATTTTTTTAGTATGACTTTGGTAAGCTATGAAGCCGCACCGCTTGATGGATTGCCGGAGCATTACGGCTACCATAGTCAGGACCCCCACGGAGTAATCTGGGTTCAAAACTCTGCCTCTTCAGGTCCCAAACTCAAACAAAGACTGCGGCATCACTGAGAGTTAGAAAAAGGTCTAAACTCTTTCATCTTTAATAAAACGATCAGCGTTGCTGTTTTACCAGGTGTAACTATTAAGTTTAACATCCAGGCATCCATGAAAACAGAATTTATTAAATTTAACAGAGTTAGAAGTTAGCAGGACGTTAGCTCACTAGTTTCCACCTAAACATGATATACTATGTTCTGACTGTCACTTCCAACATAAATCAAGAGAGAAAACTAAACAGCAGTGATGTTTGCTACTGAAGTTTGACTAGCTGATATATAATGATGTATAATGATATAAATGATACATAATTATGTCCTATGCAATGTTCCCTCTAATTTTTCACGTGTGTGAGCGAACACGCAAACTCCGTGAGCGATCCCTTGGACCACTGTGAGCGCCATCAGACGTGTGCACTTCGGTCACACCGGCATCTAATCCATCCAAGTTACATGGTTTATTAAAATAATCAAATTACAGCATTTACATTTATGTTACACTACTTTTAAACTGCTTTAGCCCACTTACAATGAAAATTTAAAAAAAAAAATCTAGTCATGAGTATGAGTCTGTGGTCTGGGAGAGAGTCCTGTAACTCTGTCTGCCAAATACAGTATATAATGACCAATGCTGGGCAATTAATTATATAGTTACTTCTTCAAAAAAGTAACTCAGTTTGGCAAACAACAAGGTTTTTTGCAGCTATTTTTTTTAAATGCAGCCAAGGCATTTTTTAAATAAACATTTCAAACTATTTACAGAACAATCAGCTGTTCTGCATCAAATCTGATGCCACACAAATTGTTTGTGCCACTCCAAAAATAATTTCTGTCCACTATGAGATAAAGGAGAACAACAGCCTGATACCTGCAGGCCTGACAACAGGAGATGTATCACTGCTGTAACACCTGTAACATTCAGCAGTCGCCTCATTGTTCTGACACACACAACAAAACTATTGACTACACTACACACTAACTACACAAGATTTGCGCTAAATATCTCAAATCTCTCACATCTCAAAACACCGCCGTCACTCCTAAAACTTCCCCCCGTTTCTTAACAACTAGATGCCACCTTGCCATATCATTTTTTGATTGGTCGACATGGTACTTTTTTTTGGACGAATAGGAAAGGAAGAGGGAGGTGGGGTTTGTTTTTGCTCACAGGCAGAGAGTGCTTTGAGCATTTTTTCTTATAAAACGCCGTTTTTACCGTTTCTTCCCGCAGTAAATATAAACAACGACACTATTCAGGAAGAAAACCAAACATTGCAGATATTTTTATCATAACTCTGGTTTTACGTGGCCTATCAACACAATTTAAAAACTGGTATAAAGTCCACACGTTTTCGTCAATTGTTCCGTCTGTCCTGCTCACATCTCCAATGGTTGTACACGTTGTCATTAATGTGGCTTCTCTCCACATCAGCCACGCCGCTTTGCTAGCTAAAACACCGGTGTCGGCACATAAGGACGCTGTCATAGCCTGTCAACGACGTTGATTGGCTACTATATACGCATTATTGGCTGGACTATGGGATAAGGTGGCATCGTTCTAATCCCGTATGGGAGCAGCCAGTCACTTACTGACTAACACTGCAAAACAGAATTGTTAAAGTATTAATTTTAATTTCAATTCAGGTTAGATTTTTTGTGTGCGCAACGCAGATTTTCTGTGCGCAGACACCGTGCCAGCAATGCGCAATTGCGCACGTGCGCAGCTTAGAGGGAACATTGGTCCTATGTGATCTCTAGCAAAGCAACTATGTTAGCATAACATTAGCACAGTGAAGCTGAAGGAGGAACACTAACGTTAACGTGAGGGTTTCTGGTGGTTAGGGACAAATGCAATCGCATGGCAGGATGCTATAAACAGACCAAACTTGAGTCAGGAGAACAACTGAGATAATCAATCCACAATACAAGGTTAGTCATTCATATACTTCAACAACATGGGAATAGAGCAGTTGCGAAAAAATTCAGCATTAATGAATCAATGGTACAGAACTGGAGGAAGTGCAGTTTTAGCTTTTTGCATATTCCAAAATGCTTTATCTCTTTGCTATTACTGTCGCCCGGCATAATTTGCAGATGATGTTGTTTGCAGCTGCTACAGTGCTTTCGACCAAAATGGGCACGGCCTGATGATGACACCATAAACATGCACTATCGCAGTAGAGCATACAGGGAGTGCAGAATTATTAGGCAAATGAGTATTTTGTCCACATCATCCTCTTCATGCATGTTGTCTTACTCCAAGCTGTATAGGCTCGAAAGCCTACTACCAATTAAGCATATTAGGTGATGTGCATCTCTGTAATGAGAAGGGGTGTGGTCTAATGACATCAACACCTTATATCAGGTGTGCATAATTATTAGGCAACTTCCTTTCCTTTGGCAAAATGGGTCAAAAGAAGGACTTGACAGGCTCAGAAAAGTCAAAAATAGTGAGATATCTTGCAGAGGGATGCAGCAGTCTTAAAATTGCAAAGCTTCTGAAGCGTGATCATCGAACAATCAAGCGTTTCATTCAAAATAGTCAACAGGGTCGCAAGAAGCGTGTGGAAAAACCAAGGCGCAAAATAACTGCCCATGAACTGAGAAAAGTCAAGCGTGCAGCTGCCAAGATGCCACTTGTCACCAGTTTGGCCATATTTCAGAGCTGCAACATCACTGGAGTGCCCAAAAGCACAAGGTGTGCAATACTCAGAGACATGGCCAAGGTAAGAAAGGCTGAAAGACGACCACCACTGAACAAGACACACAAGCTGAAACGTCAAGACTGGGCCAAGAAATATCTCAAGACTGATTTTTCTAAGGTTTTATGGACTGATGAAATGAGAGTGAGTCTTGATGGGCCCGTGGCTGGATTGGTAAAGGGCAGAGAGCTCCAGTCCGACTCAGACGCCAGCAAGGTGGAGGTGGAGTACTGGTTTGGGCTGGTATCATCAAAGATGAGCTTGTGGGGCCTTTTCGGGTTGAGGATGGAGTCAAGCTCAACTCCCAGTCCTACTGCCAGTTTCTGGAAGACACCTTCTTCAAGCAGTGGTACAGGAAGAAGTCTGCATCCTTCAAGAAAAACATGATTTTCATGCAGGACAATGCTCCATCACACGCGTCCAAGTACTCCACAGCGTGGCTGGCAAGAAAGGGTATAAAAGAAGAAAACTAATGACATGGCCTCCTTGTTCACCTGATCTGAACCCCATTGAGAACCTGTGGTCCATCATCAAATGTGAGATTTACAAGGAGGGAAAACAGTACACCTCTCTGAACAGTGTCTGGGAGGCTGTGGTTGCTGCTGCACGCAATGTTGATGGTGAACAGATCAAAACACTGACAGGATCCATGGATGGCAGGCTTTTGAGTGTCCTTGCAATGAAAGGTGGCTATATTGGTCGCTGATTTGTTTTTGTTTTGTTTTGAATGTCAGAAATGTATATTTGTGAATGTGGAGATGTTATATTGGTTTCACTGGTAAAAATAAATAATTGAAATGGGTATATATTTGTTTTTTGTTAAGTTGCCTAATAATTATGCACAGTAATAGTCACCTGCACACACAGATATTCCCCTAAAATAGCTAAAACTAAAAACAAACTAAAAACTACTTCCAAAAACATTCAGCTTTGATATTAATGAGTTTTTTGGGTTCATTGAGAACATGGTTGTTGTTCAATAATAAAATTATTCCTCAAAAATACAACTTGCCTAATAATTCTGCACTCCCTGTATAGTCAAAATCTCTTAGCTGGCCAAATTTATATTGTTTCTACCGTATACTGTTTATACCGCCCACCCCTAGCTGGAGTGGTGAGGATGTACCATGGAGTACAAAGTTTGGGGCTCTGTCTGGACAAGCAAAGCAAGCAGTGCTTTAATCTCAATCTGAAAAGACATGAGACATAAAATGGACCATCATAAATCATCCCCCTCGTATCATCACAGACAGCGCTGTCATAAAGCTCCTCATCTCTCAGTGAACAGGCATGGTGACAGATTAGATTCCTCTTGAAATCATGATGATGATGTAGAGCAGATAGCATTTGAAAAAGCTGGTAATAACTCATTTACTTTATCATTTCTATCATTATTTGTGATACAGCAGATATTTATCCAACTATCATTACAGACTGAGATCTATGAGAAACAGCGGACCTGAGGCAGCACTGAGGGATCCCTGGCACTGCTGGCTAAGGATAAATATAGATTTGGTAGTCAAAGGAGTTTGCAAAGAAAAGCGTCTGGACTTCTTTGAGTTGCTTGAAGACGTTTCACCTCTCATCCGAGAAGCTTCTTCAGTTCTAAGGTCAAATGGCCGAGAGTCCCAGATTTAAACCCAGTGGGAGTATCCCCCCAAGGATTTGGTAGAATTAAAATTCATATTGGGACCACACAAGGGAGGGAAGAAGAAAAAAACCTAAAGGTTAGAAAATCACAGAACTGCAAAAGAATAACTAAGAAACATGAAATAAAAACTAAAAAACAACATGACAAAGAATCAAAATGAAGAATAGACAAATCCTAACCATGGAGTCACATGACTCCATACTCACTAGAGATGGACCGATCCGTTATTACGTATCAGTATCGGTCCGATACTGACCTAAATTACTGGATTGGATATCGGAGAGAAATAAAAAACGTAATCCGATCCATTAAATATTAAAAAAACTTGTGACATGGCTTAACTCGGCTCATAAACGTAGCATGCCGGAGCAGTATGCATCACATGATCGAGTGGATGTGGCGTGCGAGACCTCTCGGCGGTCTGGTTGAGTATTTGGAGCCTCGCTACCAAACCAGCATTTCATCTCCGAGGAAGTTATCCCAGAGAGAAGTAAAGCAAGTGTGTACGTTCATCTCTGAATGTTTGTAAAGCATTCAAGTGTTATGCTTAACAACCGATATATGGAACGACTGCCTTCTCTCTCTCTCTCTCCCTCTCCTGCTGCTACTTCAAACGTGAAACTGATCAATGATCAGCTGATCGGCTTTTCTGTCGCGAGTCCGTCTCTCTTGTTTGTTCATCGCCCACTACGCGCCAGAAAGAGGAAACCAGCGGCTGAACAACAGCAGCACGTTTAAGCTTGTTAGAATTTATTTACGGATGACGGATGGTAACTGTGCAGGGGCGGGTCTAGCAAAGTTTAGCCAGGGGGGCCAATAGGGCATTAACAGGAAAAAAAAAAAGGGGGGGTGCACAAAGACACTTATGTCTAGCTTTTAATAAATAATTATCTGAATCTTACACCCAAAGTTTTAATCTGATGTAAAATGTATAGAAGTCCATTACTGTATATAGTAACTATTAAGTCTGATATACCCTAGTAAGCTATAGTACTTTTTCCTTTCGGAAGGTACCATCTGGGCAGTCTGCAATTCTGTTGAAGAAAAATGTTGAATCTATTTAATTATTCTTGAAAAATAATTTATTTCTGAGCATTTTTTCACACTGCATCAAATTAAAGTTGATTACGTCGATTAAGCATCATGAGGTTGAGGGTGGTTCCCTATTTTATTTTATTTTAGTTTTTGCTGGGAGTTTGCAACCCTAGTAGTTAGGTTGCTTACTCTTTAACTTACCAGAATATGGTATCGTCCGATATCCAAATTTATGATATCGGTGTCGGACATAAAAAAATGGTACCGTGCCATCTCTATTTAAAAGCAGTCAGAGCAGGCACGCTCTGTTTTGCCTAACTATTTTTAAACCCCTGTAGAACTGCAATCACGTAAGCTAGCACATCAAAAGTTTTTGCATATGAAACCCGAGGAGTTGTACTTATATCTTATGCCATCAGCTTGTCCTAGGTGACGGTTTCATTCGACATATAGCTTTGCAAAAATTGCATAAAAAGCACTTGCAGCAACAAAAACATAATATTCCAGAAACACACTTTGCCGATCTGATCAGCTGTTTGTAACAATTCCCATGTTGAAATAGACGTCAGCGCAAACGATCGCATGTCCGCCATCCGGTCGTTAAGTGATGACATGATGAATCCTACTTCTGGGCCTAAGTAGTCTGCGTTTTATATGGCTTTTGTGTTGTTAACATATTTAATGTTTTGTATTTTCTTCTATTTAATCTCAAAAAGCTCCTAAAACAGTCAGTGATCACTGTTGACCTCCCTCGGCTTTTATTACCGCTAATCATTTATTTAAGCTAAGTTTTTAAAACCAGCCCATGCAGCAGTATATGAATGACTAACCTCGTATTGTGGATGGATTATCTCAGTTGTTCTCGTGACTGAAGTTTAGTCCTTTTACAGCATCCTGCCATGTGATTACATTTGTTCCTGACCACCGAGAACACTCACGTTAACTTTTATCGATTGGGAAAAAAGTTAGCTTGTTTATATTATGCTAACATAGCTGTGTCGCTAGTGGTCACGTAGCACATCATTGTATACCAGCTAGCCAAACTTCAGTAACCCTACAAACGTCACTGCTGTTTAGTTTTCTGTCTTCATTTATGTTGGAAGTTATAGCAGAGCTGTACGTTTTAATTTGTTTCCAAAACCCCGCAGTCAGGACATGATATATTGTATTTAGATAGAAGCTAGCGAGCTAACTTCCTGCTAACTTCTAACTCCATTAAATGTCATAAATTCCATTTTCATGGATGCCTGGATGTTAAACTCAATTGTTACACCTGGTAGAGCAGAACGCTGATCATTTTATTAAAGATGAAAGATTTTAGACAGTTTTTCAACTCTCAGTAATGCCATAGTGATCATTTGATATATGGACCTGCAGCAGAGTTTAGGCCCAGACATGGCTAGTGACGTCAGACTTTACGACCGGATTGCCTGCCGGAAGTGACATGACTTTCGCGGAAAATGTAGTTTTTCACTTGTAGGCCTTAAAAACTTATACTGCTGTTTTTAAAAGTCATGTTTGATTTTATACTTTTCTGAATAGTTTTTGGGATGCTTAGAACTCAAATTGCACTCCTTTAAACAGTTTATTTTGATGCATATGCTGTTTTCTTTGCAAATTTGAATTATAGGATTGTTTTTCGTTTTTTCAGAAGTATATATATAAATTGATGTATCTCAAAAATAAAACTATGAAGGCTTTTTTGTATTTAAAGTTTTGAGGGATAAACCTCTGCTATAAAATATATAAATATATGTAAAAAAAAAAAATTAAAAATGAGAAATAATTTTCATTTTTTTGTAGGTTATTGCACTGTTTTGCAATTTATGTATTTACTATGGACCAAATGCATAAATATTATTAAAATTTGGGCTATAATGATTGTATTGAAATACTCCCAAAAATGGCACTACAGCATGTGACAATATAAAGATAAGCTCTGTTGGACTAGAGACTTTTTTCATTTGATTCAATTTTATATGATGGATTATGCAGAAAAAATAGAATTGGGCTGAAAGGTCGATTGCTTTATTATCTATTCAGGGTGCCTAGAGTGTTTTAAAACCAAACTAGGTAATAAGTAGGGATGGGTGTGGTTAAGGATTTATCTGATACCAGCACCAAACGGTACTTTTGAAACGGTGCCGGTGCTTAAACGGTGCTCGAACCGGTGCTTAAAGAATGGAGAACACACACTTTGTCCAAAAACCTCTCATGTTTAGCTGTTTTTTTGGGGGGAGGGGGGGTAAAAAGATAACAATGTTAGCCTTTTCGGCAGCTATAGGGTATATGTGGTATCACTCTTGGCTGGAAGCAGTGCTTAAACAATGGGAAAAAACCCACAAACTTTGTCCAAAAAACTCTCATGTTTAGCGGTTTCCCACTTTTTCTTTGGTCATTTTAGCCAGGGTGAAGGGAGTATCTGCCATCAAACAAGAAAACAGCCGCATGTAACTACAACTGTGTTTGCTAGTTCACCTTACATGCATTAATGTAATAACGTGGTTAGCCTACTCAACGTAAATTACACAGGTACAACATTAAGGTCCCACACCCGCTTTCACACCTTGGCGCATGTGATTAGAGGATCACCAGGGGGTCCTTTGTCCCTCCTTGGGGGGATACTCCCACTGGGTTTAAATCTGGGACTCTCGGCCATTTGACCTTAGAACTGAAGAAGCTTCTCGGATGAGAGGTGAAACGTCTTCAAGCAACTCAAAGAAGTCCAGACGCTTTTCTTTGCAAACTCCTTTGACTACGATGACCTGGATGACTGAGAACCTTCACAGACTGACTGAGAACCTTCACAGACGTACAACATTAAGCTACTCACGCAGAGAAGAACGGCTGCTGCTGCCATCATCATCTGTCATCATTTCTAACTCCATTAGCACTGACCCCTGGCCCCTAGCACTGACAGGGCTAGGGGCCAGGACTCTACTCTTCAGGTTCTTGGGGGATGTTGCTAACTCTGGGTCCGATAACAGGCACCACACCCGCAGAAGATGTGCTCGGTGTTGCAGCAAGCTATCAAATACAGTGCATTTCTCGGCTTTTAACAAAAAGCTATACGTCGCTAGGTGTTTCATCAGATTTGAGGTGTTACCTCCTTTGACAGTATCACAGTATCACCTTAAAGCACTTGTTGCAGGCTGCTGAGTTTGCACATTTTGCTGTGAAGTACAGCTAGAATTTTGACCTCTGTGCCTTGGGCATTTTTAATCTGTAGCTCTGCTGTAAAAGAACTTAAGTACCTGGGCCCGCCTACTATCCTTGGAAAGCTAAAATGATTGGCTAGAATCCAAAGTGTATGACTCAGGAAATCTGAGTCTAAGGGGGAAAAAAGCACCGAAATATAGTGATGTGCGATACCACTGATTTACTTTCCGATCCGATACCAAGTAAAATTCAGGGTGGTATCAACGATACTGATCCGATACCGATACATTGTACAAAAACTTATTTTATTTATTGTATCTCAAATTATAGTGTCATAATGATTACAGGACATCAGATTACTTGTTCTTATCACTCAATAATGCAGAGTTCATCATACAGAAATAAAAAAAACCTGAAGCTATGTGCTATTTGAACACCTTGCCTGCCTGCAGCACTAAAGGACGCCATGAGAGACGTCTGTCTCGCCCTAGCGGCACCTGTCCCTCTCCTCCTCTTCAGTTCACCTCAACATACGCTCATCATATTCTGTGATATGATTTACTCTGAGCTGTTTAACAAGGTCAGTGGTGTTGCGGCAACACTTCACTTTTTTGCCACATGTATCGCAAACCACGTCTCAGCTGTTTGTGGAGGTAAAATACGTCCGCACATGACTCCAGTTACGCTCAGCCGTTGTTGTGAGTGCGCACGCCAAGGGGTTGCGACACATTTATACAGCCGTATTTCACACATGACTTTGAAGGGCAGAAGAGGAAGTAGTTCCTTCCAATGTAGACAATCCGAATGTTATAGTTTCTTTCCACTGTGTTCCTCTTAATGATAAACTACAAATTTACCCTAAAATACTAAAATATCAAAATTTTAATGTGAGAATCGATTCTAGAACATAAATGACTGGTATCGGAGAAATCAATATTTAAGGATCGAACTGCACATCACTACCGAAATGTACGCTGCCTTTCAGTCTGGTTACTACCCTTTATGTCAGAACTGGTGCAATAATGGCACCGGATACCTGTACCCATCCCTAGTAATAAAGTAACTAATTACTTTTGAAAAAAAAATCTGTAAAGACCAAGAGAAATCCTGCCATTAATTAATGCTTCAATCTTAAATATGATCAACCTATCTCTAATAATCGGCTGTGTACCACAGGCCTTCAAGCTGGCTGTAGTTAAACATTTACTTAAAAAGCATCTCTAGACCCAGCTGTCTTAGCTAATTATACGCCAATCTCCAACCTTCCTTTCATGTCAAAGAGTAGTTGTCAAACAGCTAACAGATCATCTGCAGAGGAATGGCTTATTTGAAGAGTTTCAGTCAGGTTTCATCACAGCACAGAAACAGCTTTAGTGAAGATTACTGATGATCTTATCTGATAGTGGACTCATGTCAGTGTTTTGAACAGGTTATAAAACAACAGTGTAAGAACAGGTTCATTATGTAAGATGCCAGTTTTGACAAGTACAGACTAGTGGAGAGTCGTCTGGATTATCAGTGTAACGGTCTCGTCCTTCTCTTTCTCTTTCTGTGTCCTTTTCATTAGAAACTGTCAATCCCACCCCCGCATCACCCTGACTCGCATCATGAACAGGCTTGTGTCCACATGAATGTGCAGACTTTCCCCTTTGAAAAACAAAACAAAAACAAAAAAAGTTTTATACATTTTATACATCTCCATACATTTTATATAAATATAAAATACACAAAATCGATCTCCAGCACCATCAGATGGAGGTGCTGGTGAATGAAGCCTCTAAACAGTAACACAGCATGAAGTCAAAAATAGAAATAAATAGAAATAACTGCACACAGCTCTTATGCATAAAGACTTGTGAGCACAGAAGCAGAGTTTATAACAACCTTCTCTCTGGAAGAAGTTTTTCCAAACTCTCTAACAGAGCTTAGAGTCTACTGAAGTTAATGCATACACACTCTGATTCAGTTCAGTTCATTTTATTTCAAACATGTGCCTTCACAATCGTTACAAAATATCCATTATTTGTTTGAAAAGGAGTAGGTAGAAGTATATAGTTATTTGTCCCTACCTCCTCAAGTTTGACCTCTCATTCATTTAATTTTCTTTTAGTCTTAAATTAAACAAACAACATATGAAGCAAAAGTAAAGCAAAACAAAACAAGCCCCACCACAGTATAGTTCTTTTCATATGAAAAAGACAGAATGTGTAAATTTGTAGATTCACAAGTTATGGAAACAAACAAACAAAACAGAAAAGAACTACAACACCATTGTCAGCAACATTACCGTCCTGGGTTTACCCTGTTTTCTTCACTCTTATAATTATTTAAAATACATTTTTTATATTTTATTTTCAACTGGTTTATGTTTTAATTTCTTTTATTTCTTCTGTTAGACTGTTTCATAATTTAACTCCTGCGAGATGAGATAGACATAATTTTTAAAGTTGTTCTAGAACTTATACCCACCTTCTCTTTCAATGAACAATTTACAGATTTCTTTTTTCAAGCAATTTATTTCTTTATACATTATTTGCACTGTTTTAAGCTTCACGAGGTCTTGGAATTTAATAGCTTGCATTTTGACAAAGAGTACATTTGTATGGTCCCTGTACCCCATATAATTTATTAATATAATGGCCCTTTTCTGTTTTATAGCTATTGTTTGTGTGTTACTTTTGCATGTGTTTCCCCGGAACTCTACACAGTAGCTCATATATGGCAGTAGTAAAGCACAGTATAAAATGTGCAGTGCTTTCTGATCCAACATATCCTTTGCTTTACTCTGATCCAGGTTAGAAACCCAAAGGAACAACCCCGCTATCCACCCCACCTGTGGTATTTTAGAAACTTTCAGAAAGTCCAAGCACACAGAGGCTGAATGCAGTGTGTGTGATGGATCAGAGGTGAGAAATTCTTCTTACCGTACAGCAGGATCACAGACAGCAGCCTCATTTTCATCCTCACAGTCCCGTTACAGAGCTCCTCACTGCCTCGGACCTCACCCTCCTCTCAGGAGACTCTCAACAGGAAGCTGTACCACTCTGACAGGAGGCACCGCCACAATAAAAGCTGTCCTAGATACACACCTGTGCCAGTTGCGTCCTGGTCATGTGTTTCAGACACAGTTAACCAGTATCCAGCATCAGGCTCAGACAGCACAGGCCTCCCAGCCACAGCCAACACTGGATTAGGCTTCAAGTTTTCTTTCTGTTGTTGTAATACTGTATTTACCTTATAATATAAAGCACCTTGAGGTTTTGATTTGGCAAAATATGAATAAAACTGGAGTGAAAATGACTGGACAAATCATCCAACATGAGCCATGATTAAACTTTGCTGGAAGAAAGTGATGAGAGAAACAAAGAGCTTTGATTGGACAGTGAGTCAGAACTCAAACTGGGAGAGGTCAACATCAGCAGTGTTGGTTAATTTCAAAAAGTAATTAGTTATACTTAGTAGTTACTTCTTTAACAAAGTAACTGAGTTACAATATTTTAAAAGTAAGTAATTAATAGGAAAAGTAACTATTGCATTACTTAGAAAACAGTGTGTCACCTTCTGAGGTCCAGGGTATAATCATCTGTTTTTGACTACTTTTGATGTTTCCTCTACATTTCAACATGAAAAAACTAGGTATTTGCCTTGTTTGGTATCATTCTTTTCAGCACAACCTCACATATCTGAATTTACTCTTATTTTATTTTTTCATTTTGACATACTGTATTACCACAGCTGATCTAAAATCAGATAAAAAAAACAAACTCTCAGTGGAAAAAGTTTTATTTTTTACTGTAACCACCATAAACATGTTTATGGAATCATTTTCATAACTTGAAATAAAAAATATAAATTGTACATTTTAAAAACCTATACACAAGTTTTGCAAATAACAAATCCATTTGCAGCTATTTACATAAAAATGCAGCTTTTCTGATAATGATTTACTATTTACAGAACAATCAGGTGTTCTGCATCAAATAAGCTCCACACAAATTATTTGTGCGACTTAAAAAAAACAATTTCTGGCCATTATAAGACAAAGAAGAACATGACAAGCTTCATCCTGTAATGAAAGATGCTGTGTGCAGACAGGACAGGACCAAAGTGCAAACTCACAGAAACTAGGCTTAAACTCAAAATGCAACTTGATTTGCTGACCGCGATAAGAGCCGCTACAAAACATTACAAAACTTAACTGATGACAGAAAACTAGGTCCAGATTAAGGAAAGTACAGCTAAGAACATGTCTTTATCAACACTACCTTTCATTAATTCAAAGTCGGTCAAAAACCCAACAATAGAAAGTACTCTCAAGGTGTGGACAACAATTATCTGTTTCAAAGACCGTACCAGTGAGAGGCAGTTGAAAGAATTCCAGCCTTCTGTGTGAGGCAGTGGCTTTAGTAGGTGGGACAATGCAGGCCTTTGGAATTTAAAATCAGATGAGAAAACAGGAAAATATTCACATACGTTTTGGGATTGTCATTAAACCGATGATTGTGGATAAGAATCAAAGAAGAAACAGACAAGTTATGTCTCCACTGAATCCAATAAGATCTCTTTTAGGAGTTATACCTAGAGAGACATATAGTCCAGTCAAAAACTACAGGGAGTGCAGAATTATTAGGCAAATGAGTATTTTGTCCACATCATCCTCTTCATGCATGTTGTCTTACTCCAAGCTGTATAGGCTCGAAAGCCTACTACCAATTAAGCATATTAGGTGATGTGCATCTCTGTAATGAGAAGGGTGTGGTCTAATGACATCAACACCCTATATCAGGTGTGCATAATTATTAGGCAACTTCCTTTCCTTTGGCAAAATGGGTCAAAAGAAGGACTTGACAGGCTCAGAAAAGTCAAAAATAGTGAGATATCTTGCAGAGGGATGCAGCAGTCTTAAAATTGCAAAGCTTCTGAAGCGTGATCATCGAACAATCAAGCGTTTCATTCAAAATAGTCAACAGGGTCGCAAGAAGCGTGTGGACAAACCAAGGCGCAAAATAACTGCCCATGAACTGAGAAAAGTCAAGCGTGCAGCTGCCAAGATGCCACTTGCCACCAGTTTGGCCATATTTCAGAGCTGCAACATCACTGGAGTGCCCAAAAGCACAAGGTGTGCAATACTCAGAGACATGGCCAAGGTAAGAAAGGCTGAAAGACGACCACCACTGAACAAGACACACAAGCTGAAACGTCAAGACTGGGCCAAGAAATATCTCAAGACTGATTTTTCGAAGGTTTTATGGACTGATGAAATGAGAGTGAGTCTTGATGGGCCAGATGGATGGGCCCGTGGCTGGATTGGTAAAGGGCAGAGAGCTCCAGTCCGACTCAGACGCCAGCAAGGTGGAGGTGGAGTACTGGTTTGGGCTGGTATCATCAAAGATGAGCTTGTGGGGCCTTTTCGGGTTGAGGATGGAGTCAAGCTCAACTCCCAGTCCTACTGCCAGTTTCTGGAAGACACCTTCTTCAAGCAGTGGTACAGGAAGAAGTCTGCATCCTTCAAGAAAAACATGATTTTCATGCAGGACAATGCTCCATCACACGCCGTCCAAGTACTCCACAGCGTGGCTGGCAAGAAAGGGTATAAAAGAAGAAAAACTAATGACATGGCCTCCTTGTTCACCTGATCTGAACCCCATTGAGAACCTGTGGTCCATCATCAAATGTGAGATTTACAAGGAGGGAAAACAGTACACCTCTCTGAACAGTGTCTGGGAGGCTGTGGTTGCTGCTGCACGCAATGTTGATGGTGAACAGATCAAAACACTGACAGAATCCATGGATGGCAGGCTTTTGAGTGTCCTTGCAAAGAAAGGTGGCTATATTGGTCGCTGATTTGTTTTTGTTTGGTTTTTGAGTGTCAGAAATGTATATTTGTGAATGTGGAGATGTTATATTGGTTTCACTGGTAAAATAAATCATTGAAATGGGTATATATTTGTTTTTGTTAAGTTGCCTAATAATTATGCACAGTAATAGTCACCTGCACACACAGATATCCCCTAAAATAGCTAAAACTAAAACAAACTAAAAACTACTTCCAAAAACATTCAGCTTTGATATTAATGAGTTTTTTGGGTTCATTGAGAACATGGTTGTTGTTCAATAATAAAATTATTCCTCAAAAATACAACTTGCCTAATAATTCTGCACTCCCTGTATATTCTAATGATACTCCTATTGATAGCTAAGAGAACAATAGGAAGAGAGTGATAGCAAGCTTGCAACTGAATCTACCAACACAGGTGGAGCTGTGTGACAAGATACCCCAGTTACTGGACCAGAATCCTGGAACGCTGCATTAACCTTGTAAAGACTGTCATCAGCTATAAAGTAACTACTGTACTGAAATACATCACCACAGAACTGGCTACTGCAGGGACAGTTCTCTGTTCAGTTGACCTTGAATTTGTCTTATTCATCTGTGTGACCAGCCAACGGTTCTGGACAGAGGCTTCAAGCAGTCTGGTATCTGTAAGAGAACTCAGCAGACATGTAAACAGAACACTTGGATCATCCTTCTGACTGAGGTCACCTGCATATTATGATCAGCATGTAGAAAGTGACCTGAAAAAGAAACTGATCACCTGAGCCAAGATACCAACCGCTCACAGAGGACGAGCTGCAGCACGTTAGTGTCACACAGGGACATGGAGTTGCTTGTGGTTCCGGAAAAATGATGAATAAAGTAGATCATAACAAGCAGAAAGAAACATCAACTTAGCGTCAACTTACAAAGCAAAGCGTGACTGCCAGCACACCAGACATGCTAACACCTGCAGAAACCTACGGACCTGAGCTGACAAGTACAACCATCACACAGCAAATCCATGACAAATAGATTAGATAAAATTTATTAATCCCTTGGGTGGGTTCCTCCGGGAAATTCGGTTTCCAAATAGCACAGCACCGACAGAAGTTACAGAATGTGAGCAGAAATATACCATATATGCACATATATAAATACAGAGCCATATATAAATAAAGAGTATACAAAGGGATAAATAGAAAAAATAGGAATAAGAATACAATGGAATTGCACATTTCAAGTATTGAAGTCTATTGCACCGTTGGATATTAAATAAAAGTATTGCACAGTGAAAAAGTACTACAGCTTAGTTGTTCCCCCCTCCTTTGTCCTCCTCTTTCCCCTCCCTCTCCCCTCCAGTGAGGAGCTAAACAGTCTGATGGCCTGTGGGACAAAGGAGTTTTTAAGTCTGTTGGTTCTTGTCTTTGGGAGAAGCAACCTGTCACTGAACAGACTCCTCTGGTTGTTTATGGCCGTGTGCAGAGGATGCCCAGCATTGTCCATAATGTCCAGCAGTTTCTTTAGTGTCCTTTTCTCTGCCACTGACACCAGAGTGTCCAGCTTCATGCCGACCACAGAGCCAGCCTTCCTGATCAGTTTCTCCAGCCTGGATGAGTCCTTCTTTGCTGTGCTGCTCCCCCAGCACACCACAGCATAGAAAAGAACTCCAGCAACCACCGACTGGTAAAACATCCTCAGGAGCTTCCTGCAGATGGTAAGAGACCTCAGCCTCCTGAGGAAGTACAGTCTGCTTTGGGCTTCTTTATACAGGTGCTCTGTGTTGCATGACCAGTCCAGTTTGTTGTCCACCCACAGCCTGAGGTAGTTGTACTTGTTGACCACCTCCACCTCCTCTCCCTCTATCTGAATCGGCAGTGGACCTTCTCTGGACCTCCCGAAGTCCACAACTAGTTCCTTGGTCTTTGAGGTGTTGAGTTGCAGGTGGTTTGTGTGACTCCATGCGACAAAGTTCCTCACCAGACTTCTGTACTCCTCTTCCTGATCATCCCAGATACACCCCATGATGGCAGTGTCATCTGCAAACTTCTGAATGTGGCATAATTCAGAGTTGTAGCAGAAGTCAGAGGTGTACAGGGTGAAGAGAAGAGGGGACAGCACAGTTCCCTGTGGTGCTCCTGTGCTGCTGACCACAGTGTCAGATATGATGTCCTTCAGCCTGACGTACTGTGGTCTGTCAGTGAGGTAGTCGGAGAGTCAAGCGACCAGGCAGGGGTCCACCTCCATCCTGTCCAGTTTTTCCTGAAGCAGACAGGGCCGGATGGTATTAAAGGCACTGGAAAAGTCAAGAAACAGGATCCTGGTGCCTTTTCCCTTGTCCAGGTGTGAGTGCATCCTCCACTCCGACATCCGTCTTGTATGCGAACTGTAGTGGTTCCTGGGCATGTTGTACCTGTGGTCAGAGGAGGTTGAGGAAGAGCCGCTCTAGAGTCTTCATAAGATGTGACGTCAGTGCCACCGGTCAGAAGTCATTCAGCTCATTGGGACGGTTCCTTTTGGGGACCGGGACGATGCAGGATGTCTTCCATAGGGCAGGCACTGTCCCCAGTCGCAGATCGAGATTGAAGACTTGTTGTAGTGGCTCCCCAAGTTCAGCAGCACACGCCTTTAGCATCCTAGGACACACCTTGCCTGGACCTGTTGCCTTCCTGGGGCAAAGCTTCCTCAGTTGTCTCCTGACCTGATCCATTGTGACACTGGGAGATGATTGGAAGGGGGGGGGGGATATCCTGCTGTTGAGAGAAGGGTTGGAGGAGGGGTGTCATAGTGTCAGGAAGGGGAGGGGGCGAGCGAGGTAGTAGGAGAGGGGGAGAGGGCTCTGTAGTAAAGGTGAGGGTGGGGGGGGGGGGTTGTGGGCTGGTCAAATCTCTTGAAGAAGTTGTTGAGTTCTTCAACAGGAGAGTTCCTTCTCCACAGTCCCCCCCACTGTGCTGTTCTTGGTGTTGTGGCCTGCGATGGTTTTCACACCATTCCAGACCTCCCTCATATTGTTCCTCTCCAACTTCTGCTCCACCTTCCTCCTGTAGGTGTCCTTTGCTTCCCTCAGGCAGTGTTTCACCTCCCGCTGTGCTGCTTTCATCTCCTCCTTCACTTTGCTCCTGAAAGCCTTCTTCTTCATGTTGAGGACAGCTTTGACTTCCTGTGTTACCCACGGTTTGTTATTAGGATAACACTGTACCGTCTTAGCAGGGGCGACCGTGTCACACAAAAGTTGAGGTAGTCCGTCAGACAGTGCGTTGCCCTCTCTATGTCCTCACCATGTGGGCTCAGAAGCACATCCCAGTCTGTGGTGTCATAGCAGTCTCTCAGAGCATCCTCCTTTTCTGGGGTCCATCTCCTGATGGAGCGTGTTGTGACAGGCTGCCTTTGGACGAGGGGTGTGTATTGTGGCTGTAGGTAAACCAGGTTGTGGTCTGACTTCCCTAATGGGATGAGGGGGTGGCTCTGTATGCATCTCTCACAGTGGCATACATTGGCATAGGTCCGGACGGAATACCGATACTTTAACGGAGACGTGTCTGGGGTTACAATATCTGTTGTAAATGTAGACAATGAGTCCCCCACCTCTGCTTTTTCCACTGGCCTGTGTGTCCCTATCACCTCTCACGGATGTGAATCCACATAGGTCTATGTTAGCCTGTGGCCTTAGCTTGGTTGGCCATGTCTCCTTGAAGATAAACAAACTGCACTCACGGTATAGTCGGTGGTTGTTCAGAGCACACAGTTCATCCATTTTATTCTGTTGCAAGTTCACGTTGCCCATTATCCCTGTCGGGATTGATGGTTTGAATCGCCTCCGGTGATCTGCTTTCCTCGTTCCAGCTTTGCAGTCTCGGTAGCTCCTCTTAATCTCAGTCGGTATGTTGTGTCGCATGCCGGTCTGTGCCTTTTTTCTTAGTGCCAGCAGCTCCGCTCTCGAATAGATGAAGGAGCTGGTTCCAGATGTTTTAAAAAGTGCATTAACCTCCTAAGACCCGAACTCTTCCACGGCATGCATTTTTAATTTCTCTTTGATATTTGGGCCCAATGAACGTAAAAACAAAGAGTTACCAGATTAATTTTTTTACCTTATTTTTGTTTTAAAGAAAAATGAGAGCCACATATGAGGATATTTGTTTAAAATTTTGATAGAACAGTAGCAGTATAATGTCCTTGTAAGTGGATATCAGGCCCTTGTAAAGCAAAATTGAGTATTTTGGTCTAAATAACCCAAAATGTGATGTCCACATATGTGGACGCCAGGTCCTAGGAGGTTAAGATAAGATAAGATGACTCTTTATTGTCATTGCACAGTCTTACATAGTACAATAGTACAATGAAATTGGAAAACTGTCCTACGTCGGCACTACATATAACACAACACGACCTGATACGACACATCACAACACAACACAAACAACACAACACAGTATAATAACTTAGTATTAAAAAAGAAGAATAAGTGTATTTGTATTGCACACTGTTATTATTGTACATTAATTGTTAATGCACCTTGTTGTAAATATAAATATTATTATTGTTATTGTTTTTACCGTTGTTACCTCACTCCCCAAAAAAGTCCAGGTAGGTAGCCAGTCAGGTCAGCTATTTGCATTGATTAGGGCTATTGCCCTGTTGTAAAAGCTGTCCTTGAGTAAGGACAAACCGTGGCAGCGGGAAACTGTGGCAAAACAATCCAAGTACCGCATCAAACGCAAACATTTTCAGCACCGCAAAACGTTCTTTCTCCCGTTCCAATACCTTCTTGGTTTTTCTTTGCCCCCCACAAAAGGAATGTACAAAACGAAGGAGAATAATGCCGGACCGTACAAAGACATATTCGATGAAAAGTCAAAGAAAAGATACAAGGAAAAAATCAAAGGAGTGAAAGGGTCAGACCCTTACGAGCACACAGAGTGGATAAAAAACGTTAGCGTGCTGCCCAACTTTCACTACGCTCATATTTATAATTATACGGTTCTTGGAGTGAGTACATACACATACACAAGCCCGGGTACAGTTTACCGACGGATGGGTACAGGACCTTGAAATACGCCGTGTAGAACGAAAGACCATCGTACAAACAAAGGTAAGTTTACCAGTCTCACAAATCGTCTTCATAAATATACATTCGTTAACCGTTTATTAATAGGACCTTTGAGCTCAACGGTAATTAATTAGTAGTGGAAATAATTTCTGGTACGCATCACAGAAATGTAGCAGTGACAATAATATTGTATGCTGTAATCGTACTGGGCAATTAGTGATACAAAAAACCCTGTTTTATCCTGTGAATAAAAGTATGTTTTTTGTCAATGTACCGTGGTAATAACAGAAGCGAAACGCAATATTCTGTCAGGACATTTCACTATTTATGCACAATAAACAAAGGAGCATAGTGCCACAATTTCTGTTCAGCGCCACACTTGCTTGTAACTTAAATCACCAATTATGTTATGAAAAATGACGTATTAACTACTACAAAACACTGACCTTTGTGGGAATGCTTGGAGCAGACTAACATGTGAGCTGGAGTGCTCTGGGACGTTATATTTGGTCTTTGAATGGCTGCAATCCAGGCCATTCGTCGCCTCTTTGTTACTTCAGAAACATGGCTTGAACAATTTCTCTTCAACGACGTAATAATAATAGGAAACCAAGTCCTCTTGGGTGAGCAGGTTATGAAAATGCAAATGACTAGAGAAAGCAAAGGAAGGGGTATCAGGATTGATATTCATAATATTCTGAAAAGAAATGGTATGAGGGTTCTTGGTTAAAAGGTCATTTTGAAAGAAGCAAAGTCATCAGAAATTAGCAGTTCATCAGCTTTGCAGTTAAAAGGAAAAAGTCCAGAGCAGTAAACTAGGTCCAAAGTATGGCACTTAGTATGAGTAGGAAGGTTTATATGTTGTTTAAAGCCACAAGTATCGAGGCAGGATGAGAGATCTTTGGTGAGAGGATGATCACTGCTATCCATATGATTATTAAATCCCCAAATATCATACTTCTGGGAGTATGATATTTGGGGAAAGCTATGTGAGTCTGCAGATCAACAAAGTCACTTATGAAGACAGAATTAGACTATACAGGGCAGTAAATGACAACTATAACAGTTGGAACAGGTGCTGAGAGTTGACAGACAATGGATTTAAAGGAATTGTAGACAGGTACAGACAACAGCATGACTTTCCAGTTCTCACGATAGATTACTGTGAGACCTTCACCATGGCCGCACCCACGAGGTTGGCAGGTGTAAAAAAAAAAAGTGGAGTCGTTGAGCTGTGAAAAGTCATTGGGCTGTTGCCACATGTCAGTCAAACAGAAAAAGTCAAACTTACGATCTGTGAGGAGATCCAAGATGAGATCCAAGATGATCTCCTTGCTCCTAAGGGAGCGGATGTTAAGGAAGCCAAAGTTGACATCGGTGCTGTCAGACTGGAGAGAGGTATTAGGCGACCTGGGCAGGCTGGCTAAAACACTGTGGTCAACATCCCTTTCAAAGTTCCGTGAAGGGCGACGAGACCAGAGGGACTGTACTGGCTTAGAGTCGTCATGGTGAAAATTTTACCAGAGTCCCGGTGAATGTACTTTCAACGAGGGAGGAATGCGATATCTGTGTGGAGATAAAGCGCAGCCGGCGGTGGAGCAGCCAGGTGAAAGCGAAGTCGCAGAAGTTCGTCAGCTGAGTATTGGTTAAGTCCAGCACTAGGTCGGTAGACCAATGACCTGAAAATCATTGGAAGCCCTTGTTTATGGATTGATTGTTGGGTTTTGGTTTTCTCTGTATGTATTATTGTAGGGTCTACCTTACAATATAAAGCACCTTGAGGCAACTGTTGTTTTGATTTGGCGCTGTGTAAATAAAATTGAATTGATTTGAATGGAATTGAATTGGATTGCATTAAACTGAATTGAATTGAACATGAGTAGAGACCTTCATCAGACTGGTGGACGTTAATTATGATGAGCTCTGATTTAGATTCAGATCCAATACTTCATTAACTTCCATTAATGAAGAAATGAGCTGTGATGATGTATACATTCACCTGTCTGCAATGCAGAACGATATCAGAACAGCAGAGGAGTGATACTGAGGAGTGATGAAGAGCTGCTGACTGGAAGACATTCAGATTTGTTAATGAGCAGGAAATGTAAAGACTGATGTTTCAGTAGCAGCAAAGTGGGCAATGAAGAAGGACACCATAAGAAGACCGTATCCTGGAGCACTAACAAGTTTAACAAAGTCATTAAAAGCTGAAATAAAAACGTATATACTCAAAATAAATCACAATTCTCAGAATCTTATTGACTATATGAAAAGGATGAATGAAGGATATCAGCATACACAGGAAAATGCTTCCTTACTTACTGCATGTGCAAAGGTCTCATGACATTCATCAGCACTGTTCTCAAGAGTCTGGCTCACAGAACAACAGGTGGAACTTTTCCACTCAGAGCCACAATTATCCACGCAGCTCATTAAGACTCAGCAGTTGACCTCAGATGCATATCTGTGGACTGTGGAAGGACATGCAAGCTCCTCACAGAATGCTCAAACAGGAACCTCTTTAAAAAAAAAAAAAGTTCAAATCAAGCTTGATCATCTGCAGATGGAAGCATGATGCTGCAGTAGATTTCACAATATTCAAGTTGAAGAAGAAAGATGGGACTTTAAGCTCTCGTACAGTACAGGCAAACAGTTATGATACCAGGCCTCTAGTTTAAACTAGTGAATTTAGGATATTTAAAAATGAAAAGATTATCAGAGTTAAAGGAAATGATCTTAGCGGGTATCACATTTGCAATGTGTTATGTTTTTTATTCGGTCCTCCTCACTGCCCATCATCAACATGACTCAGAGACACTGAAGAAAGTTAGCACCCTCCAGGAAGTAAACCAGATGGAAAGACGTCATATTTTACCTTTAAAACATTTAAAGGTCAACATGATAGTGAGCTGAGGCACTGTGGGCGGGGCCAGTGGCTGGATTAACATTCATTTAACAGTCTTAATCACATATCATCCCACTGATGAGCAGGAACATCTACTAATATGCGTAGTTTTCCACTGACTGCAACCCTGTCATGGTGCTGTGTTCTTCTCTTCTGAGTTCCTTTGAACAAAGACTCGGACATGAATATGTTTGTGGTGAGAAACTTTAATGGGTTATGATTACAAAAACTGTGTAATACACACACAGTCACAGCTGTCATGTCTCAAAATACAAGTCATTGCAGAGCTGCAGGAAAACCTTTAAAAATCCCAAAATATTTTACTTAAAAGCACTTTTTAAAAAAAAACCAACTTCGTGCTGCATAAAAAGACCAAACATGAAAAATCCCAGGCCCGACAGTAAAGATACAACAGCAAAGCTGACACTGTGAAGACACACCCCCTTTTATACTGGTTACTGGAGCTTCAGGATGGGCCAATGATGTCACAGAACAGCAGCCAATCAGAGACAGTAGGATGAAGGTCCTCCATATGGCAGAGTGTGTTCTCACGTTCCTGTTCAGAGACAAACATCAGCAATTTCAGCTTGGATCTGGTGACCTTTGAACTTTCCTAACACACACATGTATGTGTTTTGTGACTCAGCTGACACACTTCTTACATTTTAGATTCCAACAAAGGAGCAGAACTCAAACCAGAACCAGGAAAACCACAGAAACCAGACCTGACATAATTGAGGCTATGAGAGGAGGGCCAGAGGATGGGGACCAGTACCACCCATCATTGGTCTTTTTTGATTTACTGGTAACACAAGAAGTTTTTGTACTAGTAGTATGAGGGGCTGTTGTACTGATAGTATGAGTGGGTGTTTTAGGGGTAAAAGGAGGAGGAGCTTTTACATTACAAGAAGGATCTGTGGGAACAATGACAAAGATGGTTCAGTCAGTTTATCAGTTCCAGTAGTCTGTGGAAGCTTCCTCACTGATAGACAGAGCTGAAAGAAAGAAAGGAGCTTCAGGTTTTCCTGAGTCGCCTCCTGTAGAAGAGGATACACTGAGACTATCAGTCATGAAAGGCTTTATTTATGGACTTTATCAGGCACAGGATGGAGAGGAGTGTAGTGACGGTCTGGGCGTACCCATCTTCTTCTCTCACATTCATCCCAAGACCGCTGACAGAAATCAGCATTATAGAATAAATGAGTTAAATCAGGATCAACTGCAGACGACTGGATCGAGTGATTCTACCTGATTAAACTTTTGCATATTCACTGCCAAATTGCTCAAATAAAATATTAAATCTTCTGAGTCTCTCACTACAGCAGCTCCACATGGCTGCGTCCTGACTCCTCTCCTGCACTCCCCTCACACACATGCCTGCAAACCTGCCTACAATACCAATGGACGGGTGTCTCAACTGTGGTGGGCCTGATGAGCAGGACATGTTCTCATTCCAAACAGACTCCCTGCATTTATCACAGCAGCAATAAGATGCGCTTTTCTCTGTGGTTGCTTCAGTGCAATTTACAGTAAGGTGTACACTTAAAAACTTAGTGACTCACATTTGTGTGATTCATTCAAATATTCTCCTCTTGAAAGAGAAACATGGGCCTGAAAAGAAACTAATGTTCACATCTGTCAGTCACAACTTGACACTGAGTCTCTTTAGTAAATCCAGCAGTGTTTTAAAGTGAAATAGAGGTTTTGTGCCACCACAGTGAAGATGGACTTCTTTGTTCCTTCTTTAATATTCCAACCTTTGTGATGATGGGATAAGTTTCTCTGGCTCTCCTACTTTATGTGACCTGAATACATTAACAGAACATGTATCGATAAAGTAAGATATAACCTGCCACCTTTCATTGATCTCTATGACATTTCTACTAAAGTCCAGGAAAAGAGGTTGAATAAGAAAGATCATTGAACTGACCTCTGACTGTCAGTCTGCTTTTAGGAGACCGATCAACACCAGTTGAGCATGAGTAGAGACCTTCATCAGACTTCTGAACATTAGTGAGAGTCAACTTTCCTTCAGGATCAGATCTCATTTTCTCACCATCTTTATATAAAGAAAAGTTCCCGGGATCTTTGAATTGACAGAGCAGGATCTCATTACTTCCTGTCCACACAGGAAATGAAGGGGCCTTCAGGATCAGGGAACCAGCTGACCAACAGAGACACAAACAGAGTGATACAGAGACAGACTTCCACCAACACAGAGTCATACAGACACAGCTGGAACATCTGTACCTGAAATAATGATGTTGACTTCATCACTACGCCGTCCAGATGAGCTTTCACAGAAGTAAGCTCCATCAGAGGGGTTGCACAACTGAAGTTGACACTGAGACCTTTCAAGAACAAGGCCTGCAGCTGCTCCACACCTCTCAGTGAGTCCTGCTCTGGTCCTCTTCACTGTCCATTCATCAACTGTTTTTCCATCATCATCAACACAAGTCAGAATCGCTAGAGCACCAGGACTGAAGAACTGCTTGTGATCTGGAGTTACACTCAGAGACACTGAAGGTCAGAGAGATACACACATAGAGTGTGTATGTGTTCTTGTTGGAGTCTCACTGATTGTTTTCATTTCATCAACTCACCTGCAGAAACAGTCGGTGCAGACAGCAGCAGCACACACACACCTGCAACAGGAGGACAGAGGTCACTGAAGGTCAGTGAAAGTGTGAGAGTGTACTACAGGGGTGGGGAACTCAGGCCTTGAGACCTAGGCCGTTTATCAATGCCCAAGTACGCGAGTACGTACTCGCGTGCTCGGTGAGTACGTACTCGCCGAGAACGCACGGGAGTACGTACCCGCCGAGAACGCGAGCACGGACTCGTGGGCCGTTTCTCAATTCTCAAGTATGCGAGCACGGACTCGTGATTTGTACAGTCGGAACACCAGCGTACGTGATGATGTCACAGGTCCGGAGTTTTTACTGCCGTCCCCTCCTAATTTAACTGTGAGTAACATGTTATGAAGCTTAACTTTAATCACAGCCAAACCGGTTTACTCAGGAACAAATAAAACACTGAAATGAACCAAACATTAACATTTAGAAGTGATCTACGTGACTTATATATCATTTTTAACCTCAGTAGTGAAATCTCTATTAATACAAATAGTGTACATGTACATACCTTAATAAAAACAAGCAGGTGAGATGTTAGAACGCTTTTATTTCTATTCTAGTGGACACTCAATACTATAGACAGCTGCTGGAGTTTCTTTAACCTGAGCAGTGAGAAGACCGCGAGTGGGGGGGGGGGCGATGTGCCGGGAGTCCGCTGTTGAGTTTTGGACGAAATGCATTCTGGGATATATAGCTGTACCAAGTCTACACCGATGCATGCTCGATAAAACGGGCAGATCGAGAACACATCCGGGACTTTTTCGCGTTCTCGGCGTGATGCGTACTTCGAATTGGAACAGTACTTGGTCTCCGACTGATGACGTATCACGAGTACACGAGAACGCAAGTACGCACAAGTACGCATATTGATAAACGCCCCTAGTGTCCTTCATGATTTAGACGTGTCCTTGATCCAACACAGCTGATTTAAATAGCCTCCTGAAAAGTAACCTCCTGAACATGTCTTGAAGTTCAAGAGGCCTGGTAATGAACTAATCATTGGATTCAGGTGTGTTTACCCAGGGGACCATCTAAAACCTGCAGGACACCGGCTCTCAAGGCCTGGAATTTTGACACCCCTGGTGCACGAGCTTCATTCTCTTATATTGCGTACAAAAAACCCTGCATAAATCATGCATGATTCATCAACAGAGGTGGGCATTACCAAAGTACAAATAATGTTACTGTGCCTAAGTGGTAAAAGTGGGCGGGGCAATAAGTCACACTACTTCAGCATCTAGCTAGCCCTGCTGAAGAGGAGCGAGCATAAAGGGAGTAATGGTTTATTATATGTCAAATCCAGCGTTTCCATGAGCATAAGAAACATCAGCAAACACAAAAACTGTTTGTGTGCAGTTTGTCTCACAGTGTGTTACAGTTAAAGGTCCAGCTGCTGTATTTCAAAGAGAGGAAAGAAAGAGCGCTAACTTCACTCAGAGATGGAGAAAGATAAGAAAGAAGGACAGGAGAGGAAGAAGAGAGCTCAGATTTAAAGAGAAGGACTGCTTAGTGTGATGTCATGAACTGGAAATGCAAAGAAGCCATGATTTTAATCACATATTGGACCTGTATGTGAAGTGCTTTCATATTGTCAAACAAAGTAAAGTATACTTAAATGCAGTGTTGGGAAGGTTACTTTTAAAATGTATTCCACTAGAGATTACAGAAATTGCCCCAAAATGTATTTTGTAATGTATTCCATTACATTACTCAATGAGAGTAACGTATTCTGAGTATTCTGAGTATATATTATCATGCTTTTTACAACTAAATGAATGTACTATTGCTGTGTGATTTAGTACTTTTACTGATGGTCCACAGCTCCGGACCTTAGTAAAGGGACTTCTGACTAATACGTCAGGTTCTATGTTGGGCTCGTAGCCAAACACTAGCTTTACTTTGTTGTCTGGGTCAACTTTGCTTGCAAGAGACAGAGAGAGGCGCTGAAAGGCTGCTCCAACAGAACTTATTGTTTCGGAGGAATTATTATATTTACATGCTTCCAGCTCCTGAATCTGCTCCGTGACAGCTCGTGCTTTTCCTTTTTCTCCCTCCCTCGCTCACAGACACATAACGTGTATGGCAGTCCATTCTCCCAGCAGCACGGACTACACTGCCCATGAGACTACATTTTTAAGGGGTATGCCTGTAGCATTCTGCCTATTAGCTTAGCACAACAACAACAAAAAGCGCTCTCTCACCCAGGAAACACACAGTCGCAGAGAGAGCACATCACCCTGTAACCATGGCAACCGTAACGCTGCCGCCTGGAACAAAAGAAATGTAGCTGTCAAACAAACCCAAACAGTCCTGTCACAATATGAAACACCGCCGTGTAATCCATTTATTTCCACAAAGTAACTGTATTCTGAATACCACCTTTTTAAACTGTAACTGTAACAGAATACAGTTACTCATATTTTGTATTTTAAATACGTAACGGCGGTACATGTATTCCGTTACTCCCCAACACTGCTTATTTTATGTTATTCCATTAATACATGAAAATCATGGGTAGTTTAGTGCAGGATAAACAGGTTAGCTTGCAGCACTTCAATGAGTTATTTAGTATGTCTTGAGCTAGTGAGGGTCAGAGGTCACTAAGCAAACTGCTCTTCATCATGGATGACCATCACAATCCTCACTGCTGAGGCAGCAGAGCTCCTCGTCCCTCAGACTGATTCAACCTTGCTGCCATAAAGAAAGCTTGAGGGAGTCCTTCCTGCTGTTGTCTATAAATCTAGATGATGGGATCAATTATAGGCCAATCTCCAACCTTCCTTTCATATCAAAGAGTAGTTGTCAAACAGCTAACAGATCATCTGCAGAGGAATGGCTTATTTGAAGAGTTTCAGTCAGGTTTCATTAAAGCACAGAAACAGCTTTAGTGAAGATTACTGATGATCTTATCTGATAGTGGACTCATGTCAGTGTATCAAACAGGTTACAAAACAACAGTGTAAGAACAGGTTCATTATGTAGGATGCCAGTTTTGACAAGTACAAACTAGTGGAGAGTCGTCTGGATGATCAGTGTAACGGTCTCGTCCTTCTCTTTCTCTTTCTGTGTCCTTTTCATTAGAAACTGTCAATCCCACCCCCGGATCACCCTGACTCGCATCATGAACAAGCTTGTGTCCACATGAATGTGCAGACTTTCCATTTAACAAAAAACAAAACAAAAAACATTCTTTTTACACTAAATGCACAAAATCAATCTTCAGCACCACCACAGGAAGGTGCTGATCAATAAAGCCTGCAAACAGTAACACAGCACACACAGCTCTGATGCATAAAGACTTGTGAGCAAGGTTCCCCGCTGTTCACCACACCTGCTGAATTTTAGAAACTTTCAGAAAATCCAAGCATACAGAGGCTGAACATCCTGACACCCTGACAACATCTGTGTTTGTGTGTGTGTGTGTGTAAAGGAGACACACACACTGAAGGAGCAGTTTTTTCAGTGTGTGTGATGGATCAGAGGTGGGAAGCTCTTCTTACCGTGCAGCAGGATCACAGACAGCAGCCTCATTTTCATCTTCACAGTCCCGTTACAGAGCTCCTCACTGCCTCGGACCTCACCCTCCTCTCAGGAGACTCTCAATAGGAAGCTGTACTGCTCTGACAGGAGGCACCTCCACAATAAAAGCTGTCCTAGATACACACCTGTGCCAGTCACCTGGGCGCTAGATCGGTGGCTGCCCATTGCTTCACAGAGTGAATAGGTTAAATGTAGAGAGGAATTTTCCCACAGGGATGAATGAAATATACATTATTATTAGTCCATCTAGCTTCATCCAACATCTTCTGGAGAAAGTATCTGTCAATGGAAAATTGTACTTAGTAGTCAGTATAAGCTTTTAATGATATAAGTTTGCATATGATAGAATACTGCATGATGACCTTTTGATGACTTAGACTGTTGTCCACTACAAGACTGTTTTATAAATTCTTTCCCACAGCGATATCCTCACTCCTACCAGGAAGAGGAGAGCTGGACACTTTTATTTGAGCTCCCTAACAAGAAGAGGGGCCGCGTCCTTCAGAATCACACACACACACATACACCTGCATACGCACATACATACGCACTAACATTCCTCTGTCTATGAATAGACATATTCACTGTTGTATTATTACACTTTGATATGCACTTAATTAAAGATATTTTTGGATGTATTGTGAAACCATTTACGTACATTTGTAATCTGTCATTACAAAGTGGTTTATTTCCTGATAAGATGAAAATTGCAAAGGTATTTCCAATATATAAAGCAGGAGATAAACATCTCACAAAGTATCGGCCCATCTCTCTACTACCGCAGTTCTCTAAAATACTGGAAAAAATATTTTACAATAGATTATATGACTTTATCATAAAAAACAATGTACTATATGTCTGTGAAGGTTCTCAGTCATCCAGGTCATCGTAGACTAAGGAGCTTGGAAAGAAAAGCGTCTGGACTTCTTGAGTTGCTTGAAGACGTTTCACCTCTCATCCGAGAAGCTTCTTCAGTTCTAAGGATCAGTGGTGGAGAGTCCCAGATTTAAACCTAGTGGGAATTAGAGCCACCTCCACGAGACAAGACTCAGCAGTTCATCTGCATCTAAAGGACAAAGGTCACTCTTTCGAGGATGCCAACGTTCACATTTTGGACAGAGAGGACAGATGGTTTAAAAGAGGAGTGAAAGAAGCCATTTACGTCCACTGTGAGCGACCATCTTTGAACAGAGGCGGGGGTTTACGACACCAACTGTCTGCCATCTATAATCCAGTTTTGAGATCCCTTCCCAGACGCCTTAACGCCCACTCACACCCTGGGCCATCTGACCTCAGGAAATCACATGATAGGGTGGGGCCAGGTTTCACAATGAGCTCACCCGAAACTCTGGCTGATTAGGACCCACACCCGCTTTCACACCTTGGCTCATGTGATTAGGTAGAAGATCATCAGGGGGTCCTTTGTCCCCCTTGGGGGGGGAAACTCCCACTAGGTTTAAATCTGGGACTCTCCACCACTGATCCTTAGAACTGAAGAAGCTTCTCGGATGAGAGGTGAAACGTCTTCAAGCAACTCAAGAAGTCCAGATGCTTTTCTTTCCAAGTTCCTTAGTCAATGTACTATATGAACAGCAGTATGGATTTAGACTCAAAAGGACCACAACGCATGCCTTAATGGAGTTTATAGATACAGTAACAACTGCTATTGAAAACAAAGAATATGCTGTCGGAGTTTTTTTAGATTTAAAGAAAAAAATCGAGTCAGTTGATCACAAGCTTTTACTTAACAAACTATGTACATATGGGGTCAGAGGGGTGGCATTATCATGGGTTAACAGTTACCTTAAAAACCGTAAACAATTTACCCAAATAAATGCCATGAAGTCAGAACTGAAACCTGTTGTGTGTGGGGTTCCCCAAGGATCAGTTTTGGGGCTGCTATTGTATATTAATGAGATATGTGCTATTTCAAAGTCTTTGAAAATAATATTATTTGCAGATGATACAAACTTACTGTGCTGTGGAAGAAACTTGGAACAACTTCTGAATGAACTAGAAATCAAATCAAATCAAATCACCTTTATTGTCACGTCACATGTGCAGGTACACTGGTACAGTACATGCGAGTGAAATTCTTGTGTGCAAGCTTCACAAGCAACAGAGTTGTGCAAAATACAATAACGTGCAACAAGCAAAATATAAAAATGGTTAATCTAAAAGTAATAAATATATGTACCATATATAAAGGTATATACATTACTGAATGTGTGTACTAAATATGTTTTTCTACGTGTGTGTGTGTGTGAGTGTGTATATACATGTTTTACAAATGAAATAGAGTAAACAATAAAATAAGATATATAAAATATAAAATATACAGAGGTTGGTATGTGCAAAACAGTGGCATTAATGTACAGTATGGAGTGCATAATGTTGAATGAATTAAATTAAATAATCTGAAGACCTGGTTTGACCATAATAAATTAACATTGAACCTTAGCAAAACAAAATTCATAATATTTGGGAATTGCACATATTCTACTAACAGTAAACTGACAATAAATAACACTGAATTAGACAGAGTATCTGAAATAAAATTCCTTGGTGTGATAATACAACACAAACTATCCTGGATTCCCCACATTACTCATATCAAAGGCAAAATATCGAAGTCTCTGGCAATTCTCTATAAGGTTAAGGATCTCATAAATCAAACATCATTATATACTCTATTTTGTTCTATTATACTGCCATACATGACATACTGTGTGGAAGTGTGGGGAAACACGTATAAGACACACACTTATCCAATATACTGAGGGGTCTGAAAAGTGCTTTTGCCATGATGTAATCTGTAATTTCCACAAGGTATGCTGATCAGTGTAATTTTCAATGATTGAACTGTATTAGAGACGAGCAAACATATTGGTAGATCTGAGAAGAGAGAACTTTTGTTATGAAAATGATTTTAATCTTTTACACATGATTGCATTTGAGCTTATTAAAGAGCTGTGGCTCCTGGTCAAGTGAAGGTCAGAAACTCTTGGCAGGCGTTAAGGATCAGCCAATACACGGTGAGGAGGACAGGAGCTCTGAAAGGAATGGCAACACACCTGCTTACACGTCAGATGCCTGGAGTTATATCCTTATATCCTTATATCCTTGAGAGCTAAGAGTTAAGTTTGTATCATTTATCATTTATATCCTTTTAAGTAAGTTTAAGTTTCATTTATGTTCAGTTTAAGTAAGTTTCCTTTATGGTTTGAGTATCATCATTCGAGTGTGACCTTTAGTCTAGGAGTCACTCATAGTTTAGCTGTGTAAAAGCTCAGGCCTTATGTCTGGCTATGACAGAGGTGTGAGGTGAAGCTGGGGTGCAGACCAGGTCATGACACATACTTAGCATACACTGCAGACACACATACACACCATAACAGATCTATTTTGGTAGGGCAGAAGTGGAGATGTATTTTTGCTGCAATTGCAGAATTGTGCCGAAGTACTTAGAGGAAGTGCAACTGATGTCGAGACAAGAGACGTAATGTTCTTTAAACTATGTTAAAGTTCACGGAACATTTTGTGGTTTAAGTGACGTAAGCTGTACTTTGTCTATTTTTGTAAAAGAGGGGGGCTTTGTTATTGTACCCATATAAAACCTTTGTTTAATCGTTGTGAGTTCAGTTCGATTGCTGACTTTGCCCAGCTTCGGACTCCACGCGTGTAATGAATAAATCTTCGCTTTGATCACATCTTCCGGACCAGAGTTGTTATTTGCTTGTGAGCCCTCCGTACTCCTTTTCTCCAACTTTTGAACCTTAACAATACATTCTGCAAAAAAGAGCAATAAGAATAATAAATAAAGCTACTTCAAGAGAACCATCAAATTCACTTTTTATCAAATTAAATATTCTCAAATTTAAAGATTTGGTTGACCTCAGAACTGCGCAAACAATGTACAAAGCAGCAAATAAATCTTTGCCCCACAACATTCAGAACTTGTTCCACATAAGACCAAATACTCCTGACCTGAGAGGAATACTTATGTTCAGCCAGCCAGTAGTAAGGACAAATGTAAAATATCAGAGCATTACAGTCAGAGGAGGTAGTGTGTGGAACACCTGTACAGATGAAATCAAGACAAGTACATCAATACAAAAATTCACACAATTGTTCAAAAATAATAAAATGCATGAATATAGGAAATCTTCCTCTCAGTGACTGAGTTGTCTCATTGTGTCCTCATTTTTTATAGATCAAGGCCTGAGTAACCCAACCTTAAGTGTTCATTAAGGTGTTTGTCACATAACATATAAAACAAGCTCAGAGATTAAGAGGGTGTTATAGACAGGGTGATTAGTTTATGTAAAAATTATAGTTTGTTGTTGTTCTGGTTTACGTGCTGAAAATGGTCGCACATCACAGGGTCCCCACTCTGGTGTGGGCGTTCTGTGATCGCCCTTGCAAGGAAAAACTGCAGCCTGTGTGTCTCCACTCTTAGACTCTTAGCTGAAGAAGTGTCTTTAGAATAAATGTCTTGACAGTATCTAAGTGGCCCCTTGCGGAACACGACAGAGATTTTCCCTGGGTTGGATACAATTTTCTTATGCATCTTGATATGCAGTGAAAAAATAAACAATTATTTCAAAAATATATTTCAAAAACAAATTAGGACATTTGGGTTATAATCTTGCTTCACATTGTGGCTGGGTTCAGACAGCAAGATGCAGGAGAAAGATAAAGAGACAGAATTTGAAACATTTACAACATTTGCGATAAAGGTGTATTTTCTCCAGGCATTACAAACTCTTCTGTGCGTAAATAAAAACCCTTCGTGGTTGAGTGACTATCTGCTAAATTTGTGCCAATGTGCAGTACCCATATGGAAAAGATATATATAAATAATAAAGTTTGTATCTGTCTTGTGTGAAACTTGTATGAAAAGCATACAAGAGTGAAAACAGACATAAGATCCCTTGAAAAATTATATAAATGAAACTTGTATGTTTTAGACACTTACTAAAACAACATATGAAAGTGGCCACTTTCATATAAGCCATTTATGATTCACTATATGAAGTAAGCCAAATCTGATGCAAGTCTTATATAAGTTTTTTCTATTTCTTTCCCATATGGGAAGAACTGCGGGCAGTTATCAACATTTCTACTTGAGCTATCGTGATTATTGATACACTAGTTGGCATTGCTCATGTTAGTGAGATATCAAGGCAGACTGTTGCACTGATAAGATTAATTACCATTGCAATATGAAAGCAATACAAAATTTTAAAAAAGTAAGTTCAGTCATTTAGCATGTCAGCTTATAACAAGCTATTTATAGGTTATTTAATTACACCAAATTATAGTAATGCAAGTGTCAGAGCAGTCAGAAACCTACCAAGTTTATTTAACAGTGAAACATGTCAATGTAACACACACTTTTTTAAGGAGCAGGTTCATTCATGCTTTATCATATTAAATTGTATCCTTTAATTTAGCCTGACGTATATTATAAACGTAAACTAAATTAAACAATCTTTAACCAAGTGATGAAGGCTTCATAAATGAACTCGCAACATGCCTGTTACCTTAAAGATACACCTGACAATTTATTCTGTTGGTTTTCTCTTATTTCAAACTAGGTTTATTACCTTTGATCAATGAACAAGGATCTCTGAGATCTTTGTTGCGAGTGGCGCGTTACTCGTTTTGTGTCCTGAAATTTAAAAGTGGAAATTTTTAAAAAGTGTCGCATCTCAAATTCGCAAAAGCACTGGAAGACTATAGTGGCCAAAAAGATATTAGATCCGTAGTTTTTAGCACTACCATAGAGAATGAATGGCAAACAGTGTAGGGCATTTTGGTTAAACAATCGAAACCCCCCTCGCGTTAGGCTGCTTGGGATTCCCATGATCTCTCTGCATTAAATCATATCTGTTATTAATCTCTGTCTCTCTTCCACAGAATGTCTTTATCCTGTTTTTCTTCTCTCGTCCCAATTGGTCACAGCAGATTTGGCGGTATATGAAATAAAATTGAATTGAAGACAGCTGGCATAGGCTCCAGCCCCCCCCCCCAAAAGTTTAGTCTTCAGCGGCCCTGCTTCAACCATCCGTCGTTTTTTGAATTATCCACGACCACTGCTGTGCTATGAATTCTAGGGTAGGTTGCGCCACAAAGGATACACCCAACCCATTCTTCAAGTCCAGCAAAGAGGAGGACGCATTTCAAAGTGTTTATTGTCATGTGTAAGGTAGAAATAGCATTTGTCTGTGCAGTGAAATTTTTTCTTTGTTGTCCATACACAAATGCAAAATTAGGTAGGGTTGAAGGAACAAGATAAATAAGGATAAAAACAAGACAAGATATTAACCCTTTAAGACCGGTCGGAGCGGGCACACTCCGTTTTGCGTAACTATTTTTAAATCCCTGTAGAACGGCAGCCACATAAGCCAGTGCCATTTTTTTTTGGGGGGGGGCATATGAAAATGAGTTGTACTTACATCTTATCCCTCTTCCCGACAGAAGTGATGGCATTTTCACAGAAAATGTTGTTTCTTTTACCTTCAGGGCATTATAGGCTTGTACTGGTGTATCTAAAAGTGACTCTATGCTTTTTTATATAGTTTCTTGGATGCTTAGAACTTAAATTGCACTGCTGGAAATAGTTTATTTTGGTGCACATGATTTATTTGAGTTTTTCCTGCAGTACATAAAACTGATGTATCGCAAAACTCCTAGAGGTACATGGGTGTTGGCAAACCGGTATTTTTTATGTGAACACAAAGCCTATCCATCTTTACCAGCACAGTGGGGTGGTCTGTGCGCCATTGTGAAACTATCAGACCATGCCTTTTTCTTATCTAGAGGATTGAACACCATCCAGCATCAAGAATGGAGAGGGATGTACTGAGTGCGAGCACTGGGCTCACGGATCCGAGTGTGGTCCCCTAGGAATTTCGAATCTGGGGACCCGGAGCCAAGTTCTTGGAAGGATTGAATGGTTCGGGGCCAGGGAAGTCTGAACTCATGTAGAAATCAACAGGTATGCACCACTGAGACACATAAACTGGACCCAGACCCTCGAGACAGCCTTAGCTGAGGAGTAAAAACCCATACGGACAAGGGTAGTGCAAAATAGGCTGACTTTGGACTTGGTAACTGCATCTCAAGGAGGAGTATGCAAATTGATAGGTGCCGAAAATGTTAATTCAAACAGCAGGATCGAAGACATTTCTTTGTTTCTGTTGGCCCGTAGACATACTGCAGGGAATCCAGAGTGTGTGGAATATTGCTCTCAATGTAGGCCAGGACCACCACAATCAAATATTCAGCATAGTCCTGTATGTTCACAGAACAGCCCTCTATAGTGGCTGCAATTTGAAACACATCCCAATCTGTTTGAGCAAAGCAGTCATGCAGTATGCTCTCAGTCTTTGGGGTTTAGAGTTTAACAGATTTGGTGACAGGGTTTGATTGTTTCAGCTTCTGACTGTAAAGTAGATGTGGTGAGATTGTCCAAAGTGGGGATGTGGTGCAGCCCTATATGCACTGTGCATGTTGCTGTATTCGTGATCCAGGATGTTCTCGTCAAGGGTAAGAATGGTGACATGTTGGTGATTTTTGGGGAGTAGAGTCAGTAAGTTGCACTTACGGGCTCCATTATTATTTGGATCAACTTTTGAATTTCACCTGGCTGTGACATAATTGACCTTAAAATGTGCCCTCTGAAGGATGTGGCCTCCTAGGAATTGGGACACAGCTTCTGGCTCCAAAAGTGCAACATGGCTGCTCCCACAACCAGGATATTTTGGCTTCATGTTTGCGAAATAAGAGGAAGTGCTGTCGCATTGTCCGTATTTTATGCAGTTATTGCTTTTTATAGATTAAACTCAAAGTGAGCCTTTTCAGGTTTTAACACTACAATTACAGACCCATTTTCTTCTGGTGCAAGTCCCTGCTACTAGATTTAATAACCAGAAGGTCAGAAGGTCTTGACTTCCAGTCATTGTCACACTCTACAACAAAGTACCTGCAGCCTACAATACACCGTTGTAGTTTCTATGTGCAATATTAGTTCTTGTCAATCCCTGTCATTACATTACAGTTTTGATTTTTGCTGCTTTTGTTTGCACTGTCCACTTTTCTGCAGTGACACTAATAAACACTAACTGGGCTAATAAAGACTAACTGGACTAATTTCACCCATCAGGGTATGTTTCTAGCTCTTATTAACAATGGTAGTGTGAGGTAGGACCGTTTACCACTTAATTTCGTGTTGTGCGCATTCACAGAAACAACGGGAAGGATGGTTTGTCAGGTAGGATGGATTCCCAGAACAGCAGACTTTATTCAAGTTCCTTATTTTTCCCTTCAGGCTTAGAGGGAACATTTTCTGCCCAGTGTTGTAGGATCCTAATTAAATTTTTGTTCCAGAGGATGGTGGGAGTCAAAGAGGAGGTACTGGTCCGTGTATGTGGGCTTCTGGTAAACTTCAATGTGGTTTCCATTCTCTTCAATGTGCATGGCAATGTCATGGAAAGGCTAACAGTTGTTTAATTTATTTTTAAAGGAGAGTGCAGTTTTCCATAGCTAAGCAGAAAAAATTTATAGCTATTGCTAATTTTCTACCATTGTCCCTTTTATTATCCTTTGTGTCTTCCCTGGTGGACTTGATGTTTTTATCCACAGCGTTAATTTTAGCAGTGAAGAATTCCACTTCTTGGGTTTTGATTTTTTCATTGGATTAATGCCTTTTCTGTTTGTGTGTGTGATTTTGTGTACCTGTCCTAATTTGTGGCGCTCCAAAACACCCAATTTTCCCATTTCAAGGCAGTCAATTTTTCTTTTTCCCAGGTTCGCTAACCCTATTTTGTATTTCCCACACTAAACAACAGCTTTCCTCTGTGTCCTCACCTGCTCCATCCACTGTGGTCTCCTCCCCCTTTTGCAGCAGTCCAGTGGCAGTTCTCTTTTTCAGCTTTGTTCCGTTCCATCCGACTGTCTCTTCCTATTGCCATTTCACTCTGAACATGGCAAATGTCAAACTTAGACAGTCTTCTTCAAGGCCTTTTCATGCAAAGTGAAGTTGGAGCTTTTTGGAAAAGCATCTCCATCCATCAAGTCATGATGATGGTGTTTTTCTCTTCCTTGCAGATGCCATTTGCCCATACTCCTGCTGCTGCTGGGTCTCTCACTGCTCAGGACAATGCTGTCGTCTCTTGGCCTGACATGTTGTGCTTTTGAATTGCATTTCTTGTCTTCAGGGAGAAATTAGTATCCTTGGAGTTTGCTTTTCAGGACAAGGAACACATGGAAGTGAAGCTGTAAAACAATTGTCACGGCCCCGGCCATAATGTGTGTTGGTGGCTGTTTTTTGTTCTGCCTGTCTGTGTCTTTAATCCTTTAAATCTGGTCAGAGCGGACACGCTCCATTTTGCGTAACTATTTTTAAATCCTGGTAGCACTGCAACCACGTAAGCTAGCGCAATATTTTTTTTTGCATATGAAACCGGAGGAGTTGTACTTACATCTTATGCCATCAGCTTGTCCTAGGTCACAGTTTCCTCCCACATATAGCTTTGCAAAAACAGCATAAAAAGCACTTGCAGCAACAAAAACATAATATTCCAGAAACACGCTTTACCGATCCGATGTCGTAACACTTCCTATGTCCATTACCGTGAACTATCGCATGTCCGACATGACCTGCCCGAAACTGGAAGTGATGTCATTTTCGTGGAAATGTAGTTTTTTACCATCAGGGCCTTCTAAGCCTATACTGGTGTTTTTAAAAGTTATGTTTGACTTTATGACTTTCTGTGTCATTTCTGGGATGCTTAGAAGTCAAATTGCACTGCTGGAAATAGTTTATTTTGATGCACATGCTATTTTTTTTTTTGTAAATCTGCATTATAATACTTATTTTCATTTTTCCTGCAGTATATAAAAATTGGTGTATTTCAAAAATAAAAATATGTACAGTAACTTGAAATTCTCCCAAAAATGGCACTGCAGCATGTAAAAATATAAAGATAAGCTCTGGCGGACTTGGTTCAATGGTAGGTCTTAAAGGGTTAAAAGCACAAACCATAACAACCATAAAGTGGTGCATAATAAGACCAAAAATGAAAAATCTCAGGCCCGGCAGTAAAGATACAACAGCAAAGCTAACACTCTGAAGACGCATTCTCTCCTTTTATACTGGTTACTGGAGCTTCGGGGGGGTGGGGGGTGGGGGCAATGATGTCACAGAACAGCAGCCAATCAGAGACAATAGGATGAAGGTCCTCCATAAGGCAGAGTGCTTCCCCACTTTCCTGTTCAGAGACAAACATCAGCAATTTCAGCTCAGATCTGGTGACCTTTGAACTTTCCTAACACACACATGTATGTGCTCTGTGACTCGGCTGACACACTTCTTACATTTTAGCTTCCCCCAAAGGAGCAGAACTCAAACCAGAACCAGGAGAACCACAGAAACCAGACCTGACATGATGGAGGCTGTGAGAGGAGGGCCAGAAGAGGGACGACGAGGAGAACGACGAGTGGTTGTGGTTGTTTTACGGGTGGTAGTAGTAGTAGTAGTTGTAGTGGTAGTAGTGGTAGGTTTTACAGCAGGAGGAGGAGGATCTGTGGGAACAATGACAAAGATGGTTCAGTCAGTTTATTATCTGGTCAGTTCATCACTTCCAGTAGTCTGTGGAAGCTTCCTCACTGATAGACAGACCTGTCTGAATTCTTGAAAGACTAAAGAAAGGATCTTCAGGTTACACTGAGGATACACTGAGACTATCTGTCATGAAAGTCTTTATTTATGGACTTTATCAGGCACAGGATGGAGAGGAGTGCAGTGACGGTCTGGGCGTACCCACCTTCTTCTCTCATATTCATCTCAAAAACCACTGACAGAAATCAGCATTATAGAATAAATTAGTTAGACCAGGATCAACTGCAGACGACTGGATCGAGTGTTTCTACCCGATTAAACTTTTGCATATTCACTGCCAAATTACCTGCCTACAATATCGATGGACAGGTGTGTCAATTATGGTGGGCCTGGTGAGCAGAGGAGATGGTCTCATTCCAAACTGACTAGTTGTATCTTTCACAGCAGCTATAAGATGTGCTCTTCTCTGCGGTTAAACCTTAGTGACTCACATTTGTGTGATTCATTCAAATATTCTCCTCTTGAAAGAGAAACATGGGCCTGAAAAGAAACTAATGTTCACATCTGTCAGTCACAACCTGACACTGAGTCTCTTTAGTAAATCCAGCAGTGTTTTAATGTCAAATAGAGGTTTTGTGCCACCACAGTGAAGATGGACTTCTTTGTTCCTTCTCTAATATTCCAACCTTTGTAATGATGGGATAAGTTTCTCTGGCTGCTCTGGTTTATATGACCTGAATACATTAACAGAACATGTATCGATAAAGTAAGATATAACCTGCCACCTTTCATTGATCTCTATGACATGTCTACTAAAGTCAAGGAAAAGAGGTTGAATAAGAAAGATCATTGCACTGACCTCTGACTGTCAGTCTGCTTTCATGAGAATGTGGATGATCATCAGTTGAGCACGAGTAGAGACCTTCATCAGACTTTTGAACATTAGTGAGAGTAAAATTTTCTTTGGGATCATGTCCAATCATATTCCCATCTTTATAGAAATAAGACTTCCCCGGTTTACCCTCTCTGGTTTGACAGAGCAGAGTCACATTGCTTCCTGTCCACACAGGAGATGAAGGGATGTCCAGGATCAGGGAACCAGCTGCCCAACAGAGACACAAACAGAGTGATACAGAGACAGACTTCCACCAACACAGAGTCATACAGACACAGCCGGAACATGTGTACCTGTAACAGTGATGTTGACTTCATCACTACGCTGTCCAGATGAGCTTTCACAGAAGTAAGCTCCATCAGAGGGGTTACGCAACATGAGTTGACACAGATAATTTTTAAGAACAAGGTCTGCAGCTTCTTCACACATCTCAGTGACTCCTGCTCTGGTCCTCTTCACTGTCCATCCATCAACTCTCTGTTCATCATCATCATCATCACAAAACAGAATCACCAGAGCACCACCACTGAAGAACTGCTTGTGATCTGGTGTTACACTCAGAGAGACTGAAGGGCAGAAAGATACACAGAGTAAATGTGTTTGTGTTCTTGTTGGAGTCTCACTGATGGTTTTCACTTCATCAACTCACCTGCAGAAACAGTTGGTGCAGACAGCAGCAGCACACACACACCTGTAACAGGAGGACAGAGGTCTCTGAAGGTCAGAGAAAGTGTGATGGTGTACTACAGGGGTGGGGAACTCCAAGCTTCGAGACCTAGTGTCCTTAATGATTTAGACAAGTCCTTGATCCAACACAGCTTATTTAAATAGCTAAGTAACCTCCTCAACATGTCTTGAAGTTCTCCAGAGGCCTGGTAATAAAATAATCATTGGATTCAGGTGTGTTGACCCAGGGTGAGATCCACAACCTGCAGGACACTGGCTCTCGAGACCTGGAGTTTGACACCCCTGGTGTACGAGCTTCATTCTCTTATAGGGTGTGCAAAAAAAAAGAATGTATAAATCCTGCATGATTTCTCAACAGAGGTGGACATTACCAAAGTACAAATACTTTGTTAGTGTACTTAAGTGGATACTTGGGTAAAAGTCGGCGGGGCAGTAAGTCACAGTACTTCAGCATCTAGCTAGCTCTGCTGAAGAGGAGCGAGCATAAAGGGAGTAATATTTAATTAATTTAAAGGTTCAGTTCCTGGAAAAATTGATGCTAGACATTTTTCTTAAACGAGCTACTTTTAATTTTCTTAAAATTAATTTCACAGCCTGTACATTTATTGAGTGAAGAAGTTTCTTCAGTGCTTCATCATTTACTGGAGTATTTTCTAACACATGTAACTATACTGTGCAAAAGGAACGTCAAAAGTGGCTTCCCTTTGCTCAACACTCCATTCGTGGTGTTTGGATGGAGTGGTAGTGATGTGCCATGGCGTACAAAGTTTGGGGTCTGTCTGGACAAGTAAGGCAAGCAGTGCTTTAAACTAAGTCTGAAAAGACATGACACATAAAATGGACCATCATAAAACTCCTGTCATCACAGACAGCAACATCATGAAACTCCTCATCTCTTAGTGAACAGGCATGGTGACAGATTGGATTGCTCTTGAAATCATGTTGATGATTTAGAGCAAATAGCATTTGAAAAAGCTAGTAATAACTCATTTACTTTATCATTTCTATCATTATTTGTGATACAGCAGATATTTACTACAGAAGTGATAATATTTTACACTCTGGGGTGGTCAACGAACGGAGCATGCAGAGGATAGATGTACCATTACAGACTGAGATCTATGAGGAACAGCGGACCTGAGGCAGCACTGAGGGATCCCTGACACTGCTGGCTAAGGATAAACATTGCTTTGGTAGAATTAAGTATCATAATGGCACTACACAAGGAACACAAGGGAGGCAAGGAGAAAAAAACCTAAAGGCTAGGAAATTACAGAGTTTCAAAAATAACTAAGAATCATGAATTAAAAAACAAAAAACAGAACCATGACAAAGAATCTAGACCCAGCAGTCTTAGCTAATTATACACCAATCTCCAACCTTCCTTTCATGTCAAAGAGTAGTTGTCAAACAGCTAACAGATCATCTGCAGAGGAATGGCTTATTTGAAGACTTTCAGTCAGGTTTCATCAAAGCACAGAAACAGCTTTAGTGAAGATTACTGATGATCTTATCTGATAGTGGACTCATGTCAGTGTATTAAACAGGTTATAAAACAACAGTGTAAGAACAGTTTCATGATGTAAGATGCCAGTTTTGACAAGTACAGACTAGTGGAGAGTCGTCTGGATTATCAGTGTAACGGTCTCGTCCTTCTCTTTCTCTTTCTGTGTCCTTTTCATTAGAAACTGTGAATCCCACCCCCGGATCACCCTGACTCGTATCATGAACAGGCTTGTGTCCACATGAACGTGCAGACTTTCCCCTTTGAAAAACAATACAAAAAAAAAAATCTTTTTACATAAAATGCACAAAATCGATCTCCAGCACCATCACAGGAAGGTGCTGATCAATAAAGCCTGTAAACGGTAACAAAGCACATGTAGCGTGAAGCCAAAAATATAAAGAAATATAAATAACGGCACACAGCTCTGATGCATAAAGACTTGTGAGCACAGAAGCAGAGTTTATGACAACCTTCTCTCAGGAAAAGGTTTTTCCAAACTCTGTGCTCACTGCTCTAAACAAGCATTTACATGTGGATGAGGTCAAAGTTTGCAGACTCTCTAACAGAGTTTAGAGTTATTAGCACACACTCTGATCCAGGTTAGAAACCCAAAGGAACAACCCCGCTGTCCACCACACCTGTGGTATTTTAGAAATGTCTGTGTGTGTTTGTGTAAAGGAGACACACACTGAAAAAACTGCTCCTTCAGTGTGTGTGATGGATCCGAGGTGAGAAATTCTTCTTACCGTGCAGCAGGATCACAGACAGCAGCCTCATTTTCATCCTCACAGTCCCGTTACAGAGCTCCTCACTGCCTCGGACCTCACCCTCCTCTCAGGAGACTATCAACAGGAAGCTGTACCGCTCTAACAGGAGGCTCCTCCACAATAAAAGCTGTCCTAGATAAACACCTGTGCTGGTCACTTCCTGTTCATTTGTTTCAGACAGGTACAAGTTAACCAGTATCCAGCATCATGCTCGGACAGCACAGGCCTCCCAACCACAGCCAACACTGGATTAGGCTTCAAATTTTCTTTCTGTTGTTGTAGTACTGTATTTACCTTATAATATAAAGCACCTTGAGGTTTTGATTTGGCAAAATATAAATAAAACTGGAGTGAAAATTACTGATAAAGTTATAGGGATTTGATCAAAATCATCCAACATGAGCTGTGATTAAACTTTGCTGGAAGAAAGTGAGGAGAGAAACAAAGACCTTTGATTGGACAGTGAGTCAGAACTCAAACTGGGAGAGGTCAACATCAGCAGTGTTGGCCAAGTTACTTACAAAAAGCAATCAATTATAATTATTAGTTACTTCTTTAAGAAAGTAACTGAGTTAGTAACTGAGTTACAATATTTTAAACGTAACTAATTACTAGGAAAAATAACTATTGCGTTTCTTAAAAAACAATGTGTAACCTTCATCCAGGGTATAATCAGCTGTTTTTGACTACTTTTGATGATTCCTCTACATTTCACCTTTAAAAACTATTTACTTTGCCTTGTTTGGTATCATTCTTTTCAGCACAACCTCACATGTCAGAATTTACTGTTATTTGTTATTTTTTCATTGGCATACTGTATTAACACAATTGATCTAAAATTAATCAAAAAAACAAACAAACAAACAAACAAACTAGAAAGTGGCCTGAAACAGAAACTGATTACGTGAGCCAAGACACCTCACACTCACTAAGAACGAGCTGCACCACGTTACTATCTGCGGAAATATGTCATAAATATATGTTTATCTTAAAATCCAGGATCAGCAAAGTGACTGACCAGAAGCTAATACTGTAAGATGTCTGGTGCGGGCAACTCTGGTTGAGGTCGGCTCTGGATTATGTGGCTGCAGGTCAGAGAACAGAGCTCGAGAATAAACTGGTGGCCAAACAAAAGATTGAATGGAGGTTGAATAGATGGCTGAGCTGGTAGTTGAGCTAGTGCCTGCACTGGTAATAGTGACATAGCTGTAGACTGAGCTCAGAGTTGCTTCCTGAGATGGGAACAGGACTGCCAACCACATAAGAGATTGTCCTACGGCCTGGAATATTGGTTGTTGAGGTGGATGAATTGGTGGACTTGAAGACACCAAAACACGAGGATAATGGTTGGACGTTTCTGTCTGAGTGTGTTGCTGGGTCTGAAACTGGTTCAGACAGTCTGAAACTGTCTCAGATAAAAATTGGTTCACCCGAAAGACAAAACTCCTGAACACAAACTTAACAATGTGGTGTATGCTGTACAGTGCAGCGAGGAATGCCCAGACCTCTACAACGGAGAGACCAAACAGCCACTTCACAAGCGCATGGCACAACATAGAAGAGCCACCTCCACAGGACAAGACTCAGCAGTCCATCTACATCTTAAGGATAAAGGTCACTCTTTCGAGGATGTCAATGTTCACATATTGGACAGAGAGGACAGATGGTTTGAAAGAGGAGTGAAAGAAGCCATTTACGTCCACTGTGAGCGACCATCTTTGAACAGAGGCGGTGGTTTACGACACCAACTGTCTGCCATCTATAATCCAGTTTTGAGATCCCTTCCCAGACGCCTTAATGCCCACTCGCATCCTGGGCCATCTGACCTCAGGAAATCACTTGATAGGGTGGGGCCAGGTTTCATAATGAGCTCACCCAAAACCCTGGCTGATTTTGACCCACACCCGTTTTCACACCTCGGCTCATGTGATTAGGTAGAGCAGGGGTAGGCAACTTTTTTGATGACAAGTGCTATCTAAAATTTCCTCAGAAGTCAATGTGCCATATAATTGCATTAGCTATAAATTTAATAATGCTCTATATTAACAGTTGCTGCACTGAGCAGACAGCTCCTGAAGCATTTGAAGTGTCAGAATGTGGAAATTTCAACATGACTCGAAAAAACTGCCACCTAGCAACGTCCCTCTCACCAGTAGGCTAAGTGATTTATAGCCAATTACAAGTTGAATCTGATACTTGGGTTTGTTAGCTAAGATACCGTCATTAAGAAGCGGTACAACTAATGTGTCTCTGCGAGCTAATTTGCAATGTACACCACTGGCCTGGCCATTTATTTTTTAATGCACCGTCTCAGATTAATTCACTGCGTGTCGTGCCCAGAGCTGGACTGGGACAAAAAAATTGGCCTAGAGACCGGCCCACCTGGTATTATAGGGAAAGCCATAAAGCCTTTGAATGAAAAGAAATGCTGTTGTGACAGTGGTGTACACTGTTTTGTTGGTATATGTATGATTTCTATACATTGTACATCAGATAAAAACTTTGGTTGTAAGCTTCAGAATTATTTAATAACAGCCAGACTTTTTAAATGAGAATAAGAAAGAAAAGTATTTCCTTGTGCCCCCCTTTCCCTGTTAATGCCCTACCTGGCCCCCTGGTAAAACTTTGCTAGACCCGCCCCTGCACAGTTACCAGCTGTCAGCTACATAGAAAAGGATCCTGGTGTTATTTGTCTCTCAGAAACAGTTCATAACTTCCCTTCAACTCATTCATGTCACCTACAAGGTAAACCTGTTTCTCCATCACTGTTTATATCTGCACCCGGTGATATACACAAAGCTGAGGTGCACTAATGTGCCACGCACAACCACCCAGCGATGTGACTGTCTGCATCCCTGCCTTAAGTGTCCAACCCGTAATTGGAGCATGATGACACACAGGTGTGTGTGCGCCAAGGGTGGGAGCCCGCAGTGAGTTCTGCCCCAGAGGGCAGGTGAGAGGAGAATGTACACAAAAACACATGCGGGCTTGTGACATGGGGACCATAACAATGACTGTGTGCCCCTCCGTGTGTTTCCTCATGCATCAGTACTGTTAGAATCTTCCAGTTTAGTTTTATATTATTTTGTATTGCCTTTAAACTTCTGTCAGCAATAAAGCTGTATTTTGAGTTCAGTCCTGTTTCCCGTGAGTTTGCGTTTGGGTCCAATTCCTGCCTGCACACAGCCTAATCATGACACTAACATTACTAAAAGAGGCTGGATAGTGACGTGGTAAGACCTTTGGAGTGGAAGACGCAAGTTCGATTCCCCCCTGGTATCCAGTAAGGGTCCTGGCTAGACCCCCCATACTCAATCCAAGCCCTGGAATGACGCAGCTACATCTGCAGCCTGTCCGCAGCTCAGACACAAGCATTTCACTACATGTTCACTGTATGTTGTATGTATGTTGTACTGTATGTGCCAAATAAAAATTTTAATGTCACATAACTTTGCCATCAGTAATGTCTTAATGTTCTTTGTAAACATTTGTATCGCTTATAGATAAGTGACATAAAAGTGAGTCCGTACTTTTAAAAGGTTACTCTTTAGCCACACTGCTTGAGCCGTCCGCTAAAAGATTTTTAAATATTACTTTTTCTGGGTCACAAAACAAACTTTTAAGATATTTTCAAGCGAGAATATAGCTGTGTAAAGTTCAAATATCTACTTGATTTATCAATCACATGTTTGCAAAAACGCTCCAACATTTTCGGAGACGTCTATTTTGGTTAATGCTTTGTGGCAGCTTTTGAACATCTGTGGCACCTATTAATGTCAAATCTAGCCTTTCTTTAACAACATAAGCAAACTGCTTTTATATTTAACCGACTTTTCTGTTTAATTACATTTTAAATAATTATAATAATAACAATAGTATTTGTTTTGTTAAAAAAATGTGTTTATAAAGCTTTAATCCAGATTAGTGGCCTGTTAAATGGTTAAATTCTAGGTTGGCTTTACATGAGAATAAAGTAATATAGCTTGTCCTTCTAAAGAATTAAGTTAAATTCCACAGTTGAATCATAAGAAACAATATGTTACATATAAACCCTGCCATATGTTAGATCTGGTCATTTTGCTTATTAGAAACTTTATATATTGAAAGTTAGCTTTTAACAAGCATGTAATGATTATATTTAAATTAGGTGGTCTTCTTTCAAACACATATCTCTTTAGGCCTAAGCTGACAGTGCCAATACCACACATTCAGACACAGTAGTAGATGGTGTTTTTAATACTATATGTGCTAGTCTAATTTGATTGTATGGGGTCTACATTGACCTTCTGTGTTATAAGTTACAATGATTGCACAGCCCTTAAGGATCGTGGGGCGATCGTGGCTTGTTCAGCCTTGTTCGGAAGGTTGCCAGTTCGAGCCCCGGCTTGGACAGTCTCGGTCGTTATGTCCTTGGGCAAGACACTTCACCCATTGGCTACTGGTGGTGGTCAGAGGGCCCGGTGGCGCCAGTGTCCAGCAGCCTCGCCTCTGTCAGTGCGCCCCAGGGTGGCTGTGGCTACAATGTACCTTGCCTTTCCTTGCTTCTTACTATCTTTGAGGCTCGGGACCAGCACTTCTGCTGTTGGACAGAAAGACGTCAACTCAGTGGTAAGTATTTTGGTCTTCCAATATATTAGCAATTTTCAGTGACATTTATATTAGGGCTATCTAGACCAGGGGTCCCCAATCTCAGTCCACGAGGGCCGGTGTCCCTGCAGGTTTTAGATGTGTCCTTGATCCATCACAGCCGATTTAAATGGATAAATTACCTCCTCAACATGTCTTGAAGTTCTCCAGAGGCCTGGTAATGAGCTAATCATGTGATTCAGGTGTGCTGGCCCAGGGTGGGATCTAAAACCTGCAGGGACACCGGCCCTCGTGGACTGAGATTGGGGACCCCTGATCTAGACTGACAAGTGGGACATTGAATGTCACCTCACCGGTGGGGAGGGAGCCTGGGATTGTCTTGAATTTGAGTCTGTTCTATACCAAATGCAGAAAAAAAAATTTAAGAAAGCAATTAAGTTTGTGTTCCAAAAAATAGGACACCAGGAGAGATGAGTCCTCCGTCACAGATGCTGTGGTCAGTGAAGATGGTCGCCTGCAGGTTCAAGCTCATTGCATCTCCAACCCACATCCACTGCCACTGTACTTAAGGGAAGTTAAAGACTTTCTTCTACACCTACATTTGGATCACCTCGATCCATGACAGTCATTCAGGCAGTAATGCCTGGACTGGAAACAAGCATCCTTAAAATAATACAACATACCAGCTCCTGTGTTGGAATGAAAAACAAATGTGTTGTTTAAATTAGAGACTGCACTTGTGACAGAACAATAAATATTTTATTTTGATTATATAAGTAATGTAAGTACAAAACAAACTGTGGTAGGCCTAAACTTATTTTCAGAATAATTACATCTGAGACTTTGTTTCATTGTAAGATTATAACAGTGATGGCAATATAATTGTTTGTTGTTCAGCAGAACAGTGTCCAGTATGTTGGCTGTTATACTTTGTTGTGTTTGAAAATAAAAGTTGGGCTGATTTTAACACCATTACAAAAAGTGTTGTTAATTATTTTTAATCATATTCAGGTTAACACAATTTTATTTTTCATTTAGTTGAACTTGAAGTGTTTGTCAGTAGGTAGTGTTCAGTCAGAAATATCAAGTTATTCTTAATACTTTAGACATGCAATGTATAAGGTGTCCTAACAGTCATCTTCAGTAAGCTTTACTTAGTTTTTTTGAGGCAACGAGTTTGAATAGTTTTTTTTTTAGTTCTGGGAACTAACAAGGTTGTACAGTGTACTCAAAATGAGTAAGCTGCCCTAATTTAATTGTCTTAAGCAAACTGTACTCAATTTTTTGAGGCAATGAGTTTGCATAGTTTTTATGAGTTCTGTGAACTAACTAGATATTACAGTGTATAAAGACTATATCCTGGAGCACTAACAAGTTCAACAAAGTCATTAAAAACTGAAATAAAAACTTATATATTGAAAATAAATCACAATTCTCATAATATTATTGACTATATGAAAAGGATGAATGAAGGATATCTGCATACACAGGAAAATAGCACTGTCCTCAAGAGTCTGGCTCACAGAACAACAGGTGGAACTTTCCCCCTCAGAGTCACAATTATCCATGCAGCTCATTTAGACTCAGCAGTTGACCTCAGATGCATATCTGTGGACTGTGGGAGGACATGCAAGCTCCTCACAGAATGCCCAAACAGGAACCTCTTAAAAAAAAAAGTTCAAGATTTAAGATTTAAGCTCACGTACAGTACAGGCAAACACTGATCATGCTACAGTTATAATACCAGGCCTCTAGTTTAAACTAGGGAATTTAGGGTATTTAAAAATGAAAAGATCATCAAAGTTAAAGGAAATGATCTTAGCGGGTATCACATTTGCAATGTGTTTTGTTTTTTATTCGGTCCTCCTCACTGCCCATCATCAACATGACTCAGAGACACTGAAGAAAGTTAGCATCATCCAGGAAGTAAACCAGATCAAAAGACATCATATTTTACCTTTAAAACATTTAACAGTCAACATGATAGTGAGCTGATGCACTGTGTGTGAGGCCAGTGGCTGGCTTAACATTCATTTAACAGTCTTAATCACATACCATCCCACTGGTGAGCAGGAACATCTACCAGTGGGCATTTTTTTCTACTGACTGCAACCCTGTCATGGTGCTGTGTTCTTCTCCATAAGTCAGGGTTCCTTTGAACAAAGACTCGGACATGAATATGTTTGTGGTGAGAAACCTTAATGGTTTATTATTACAAAAGAGAAATAGTGTAATACAGACACAGTCACAGCTGTCATGTCTGAAAATACAAGTCATTGCAGAGCTGCAAGAAAACCTTTAAACATCCCAAAATATTTGACAGCACTTTTAAAAACAATCACAAAGTGCTACATAAAAAGACGAAACATGAAAAATCCCAGGCCTGACAGTAAAGATACAACAGCAAAGCTGACACTCTGAAGACACACCCCCTTTTATACTGGTTACTGGAGCTTCAGGATGGGCCAATGATATCACAGAACAGCAGATAATCAGAGACAGTAGGATAGAGGTGCGTCTTCATTTTCCTGTTCAGAGACACACATCAGTGATTTCAGCTCGGATCTGGTGACCTTTGAACTTTCCGGACACACACCTTTGTGCTCTGTGGAACAACTGATACACTGCTTACATTTTAGCTTCCTCCAAAGGAGCAGAACTCAAACCAGAACCAGGAGAACCACAGAAACCAGACATTACATGATGGAGGCAGTCAGAGGAGGGCCGAAGGAGTGGGACCTGATCACACGTGGACGAGGACGAGGAGGAGGAGGAGGACGAGTAGGCGGAGGAGGACGATTAGGAGGACGAGGAGGAGGACGAGTAGGTGGAGGAGGACGATTAGGAGGACGAGGAGGAGGACGAGTAGGTGGAGGAGGACGATTAGGAGGACGAGGAGGAGGACGAGTAGGTGGAGGAGGAGGACGACGATGACGACGAGGAGGTCGAGGAGGACGATGACGAGGAGGAGGACGATGACGAGGAGAAGGACGAGGAGGAGGAGGACGACGAGTAGGTGGAGTAGGACGACGAGGACGGGGACGACGAGGACGAGGACGAAGAGGACGAGTGGCTGGTTTACAGGTGGTAGTAGTAGTAGAAGCTATTACAGAAGGAGGAGGATCTGTGGGAACAATGACAAAGATGGTTCAGTCAGTTTATTATCTGGTCAGTTCATCAGTTCCATTAGTCTGTGGAAACTTCCTCACTGATAGACAGAGCAGTTTGAATTCTTGAAAGACTAAAGAAAGGAGCTTCAGGTTTTGTCGCCTCCTGTAGAAGAGGATACACTGAGACTATCAGTCATGAAAGTCTTTATTTATGGACTTTATCAGGCAAAGGATGGAGAGGAGTGCAGTGACAGTCTGGGTGTACCCATCTTATTCTCTCATATTCATCCCAAGACCACTGACAGAAATCAGCATTATAGAATAAATGAGTTAGATCAGGATCAATTACAGACGATTGGATCGAGTGATGCTATCTGATTAAACTTTTGCATATTCACTGCCAACTTGCTCCTGTACTCCCCTCACACACATGATTGCAATACCAATGGACAGGTGTGTCAACTGTGGTGGGCCCGATCAGCAGAGGAGATGGTCTCATTCCAAACAGACTCCCTGCATTTATCACAGCAGCTATAAGATGTGCTTTTCTCTGCGCTTAAAACCTTAGTGACTCTAATTTGTGTGATTCATTCAAATATTCTCCTCTTGAAAGAGAAACATGGGCCTGAAAAGAAACTAATGTTCACATCTGTCAGTCACAACCTGACACTGAGTCTCTTTAGTAAATCCAGCAGTGTTTTGTTATGATGGGATAATTTTCTCTGGCTGCTCTAGTTTATGTGACCTGAATACATTAACAGAACATGTATCGATAAAGTAAGATATAACCTGCCACCTTTCATTGATCTCTATGACATTTCTACTAAAGTCAAGGAAAAGTTGAATAAGAAAGATCATTGCACTGACCTCTGACTGTCAGTCTGCTTTCATGAGAATGTGGATGATCATCAGTTGAGCACGAGTAGAGACCTTCATCAGACTTTTGAACGTTAGTGAGAGTCAAATTTTCTTTGGGATCAGGTCCAATCATAGCACCATCTTTATAGAAATAAGACTTCCCCGGTTTACCCTCTCTGGATTGACAGAGCAGAGTCACATTACTTCCTGTCCACACAGGAGATGAAGGGATGTCCAGGATCAGGGAACCAGCTGACCAACAGAGACACAAACAGAGTGATACAGAGACAGACTTCCACCAACACACAGAGTCATACAGACACAGCCGGAACATCTGTACCTGAAATAATGATGTTGACTTCATCACTACGCTGTCCAGATGAGCTTTCACAGAAGTAAGCTCCATCAGAGGGGTTAATCAATATGAGTTGACACAGAGAATTTTTAAGAACAAGGCCTGCAGCTGCTCCACACCTCTCAGTGAGTCCTGCTCTGGTCCTCTTCACTGTCCATCCATCAACTCTCTGTTCATCATCATCATCACAAGTCAGAATCACCAGAGCACCACGACTGAAGAACTGCTTGCGATCTGGAGTTACACTCAGAGAGACTGAAGGGCAGACAGATACACAGAGTAAATGTATTTGTGTTCTTGTTGGAGTCTCACTGATTGTTTTCACTTCATCAACTCACCTTTAGAAACAATCGGTGCAGACAGCAGCAGCACACACACACCTGCAACAGGAGGACAGAGGTCACTAAAGATCAGAGGTCACTGAGGGTTAGAGAAAGTGTGACGGTGCACTACCGGGTTTGGGAACTCCAGACCACGAGACCTAGTGTCCTTCATGATTTAGACGTGTCCTTGATCCAACACAGCTGATTTAAATAGCTAAAACACCTCCTCAACATATCTTGAAGTTCTCCAGAGGCCTGGTAATGAACTAATCATTGGATTCTTGTGTGTTGACCCAGGGTGAGATATAAAACCTGCAGGACACCGGCTCTCAAGACCTGGAGTTTGACACCCCTGGTGTACGAGCTACATTCTCTTGTAGTGCCAACAAAAAAAACCTGCATAAACCCTGCATGATTTATCAACAGAGGTGGGCACCAAAGTACAAATATTTAGTTACTGTAATTAAGTGGATACTCGGGTAAAAGTGGGCGGGGCAATAAGTCACAGTACTTCAGCATCTAGCTAGCCCTGCTGAAGTGGAGCGAGCATAAAGGGAGTAACGGTTTATTATATGTCAGGTCATTTCAAATGCAGCGTTTCTATGAGCATAAGAAACATCAGCAAAAACACAAACTTTTTGTGTGCAGTTTGTCTCACAGTGTGTTGCAGCTAAAGGTTGAACTGCTGTGTTTCAAAGAGAGGAAAGAAAGAGAGCTAACTTAACTCAGAGATGGAGAAAAAAAGAAAGAAGGACAGGAGAGGAACTAGAGAACTTAGATTTAAAGGGAAGGACTTCTGCTCCACACTCCATCCATGGTGTTTGGATGGAGTGGTGGTGAAGTACCATGGAGTAAAGTTTGGCGCTGTCTGGACAAGTAGGGCGAGCAGTGCTTTAATCTAAATATCAGGTGACCGTGGCTCAGGAGGTTGGGAAGCTCATCTGTAATTGGAAGGTTGCCAGTTCGATCCCCCTGTCCTCTCTTTCCTGGTCGTTGTGTCCCTGGGCAAGACACTTCACCTACCGCCTACTGGTGTTGGCCAGAGGGGCCGATGGCGCGATATGGCAGCCTCGCTTCTGTCAGTCTGCCCCAGTACAGCTGTGGCTACAACTGTAGCTTTCTTCTACCAGTATGTGAGAGTGAATGAATAGTGCAATTGTAAAGTGCCTTGGGTGCCTAGAAAAGCGCTATATAAAATCCAATCCATTATTATTATTAAATCTGAAACGACATGAGACACAAAACAGAGATTAGATTCCTCTTGGCAAAAATGATGATGATGTAGAGCAGATAGCATTTGAAAAAGGTGTTAGTTCATAATTTCAATCATTATTGGTGATACAGCAGATATTTTCACAACTACAGAAGTGATAATATTTTAGTTCAGTTCTGTTCATTTTTATTTCAAACACATACATCCACCAACATTTCATAATATCTTTCCATGCAGTTGTTTGAAAGGGAGTAGGCAGAAGTATATACTCATTTAGCTCTGACCCCTTTGGTTGACATATTAATAATTTCCTCATCATTCTATCTAAATTTGAACAACAAAAACTCATACAATGGTTTCACATTAGAACACTTTGAACTGTTTTTCTCATGTTCAACTAAAAATATGTTTACATTTCCTGACTTGCAAATGAAATAAACATCACTTTGACTGCTGTCTTGGGTTAATTGCATTTTCTTCTTTCTTTTACTTATTTAAAATTTCTTCTTTGAGTTTTATTTTAAACTGGTTTTCATCCATACTGACCTTTATTTCTTTTTTTAACTCATTCCAGAATTTAACTCTGACTATTGAAAATTGAATCTTTTCAATGTTGTTCTTACTCTTTGTATTTCTAAATTCCACTTCCCTCTAAGAACCATTTACTCATTCTGATTGGGAGCATCCCTTTCCTTGCCTTATATATTATTTGCACTGTTTTAAACTTCACCAGATCCTGGAATTTTATAGCTTGCGTCTTAATAAAGAGTCTGTTTGTGTGAGCCCTATACCCCTCCTGATTTATTAGTCTAATAGCCCTTTTCTGCATTATGATTATACCATGAATATTACTTTTATATGTATTTCCCCAAATCTCTACACAATAACTCATATATGGTATTAGTAAAGCATAATATAGCATGTACAATGTTTTCCTATCCAGAAATTGTTTTGCTTTCCCCGAGACAGCAATCCCCCGTGCTAACTTTCCCGTCACATAAGTAATGTTTGATTTCCAACAGGCCTTATGATCAATGATCACACCAAGAAATGTTATGGTATTAACCCTTTCTACATATACATTATCAACACAAATTTCAATGTTAATGTTTTCTTATAATTTCCAAATGAATAAATTTTGTTTTATTTAAATTTAATGACATTTTGTTTTTATCAAACCACTTCTTTAATATCTTTAACTCCTGTGCGATCACGTCCAAAACCTCTTGCAATTCCACACCTGAACAAAGTTTATTGGTATCATCTGCAAATATTTTAGTAACTTTGATACTTTACAAATATCATTTATATTCACAATAAATATTTTTGGACCCAATACTGATCCTTGAGGTACTCCACATTCAATATCCACCAGTTTAGACTTAAACTCATTTATTTGTACATATTGCTGTCAATCCATCACATAGCTTTTAACCAATCGAATACTACATCCCTAAACACACATTTTTCCAGTTTGATTATTCGAATTTTGTGGTCAACAGAATCAAATGCTTTTTTTAGAACTAGAAAGATTCCAAGACTTCCATAAAATACCCAGGGTAGCCATTAACCTATCTCTAATCATCGGCTAAGCACCACAGGCCTTCAAGCTGGCTGTAGTTAAACCTTTACTCTCTAGACCAGCTGTCCCCAACCTTTTTTTAGCCACGTAGTGGTTTCTGTCCGACAATATTTTTACGGGCCGCCCTTTAAGGTGTTGCCGATAAATACAAAAAAATAAAACCAGTACCGGTACCTAAAATAAAAGATTTGTTCATAACACACGGGAAAAGACCCATGTAAACCGAGTTACTGATAAAAATCATAAAAATATAAAGATAAAAACCCTTAAAACCATAAATTTAACACCTGAGCCTCAACTCTCAAAGCCCTGTACCAAACGACTCATGGACCGGTATCAGTCCGGGGCCCAGGGGTTGGGGACCGCTGCTCTAGACCCAGCAGTCTTAGCCAATTATACACCAATCTCCAACCTTCCTTTCATATCAGAGTAGTTGTCAAACAGCTAACAGATCATCTGCAGAGGAATGGCTTATTTGAAGAGTTTCAGTCAGGTTTCATCAAAGCACAGAAACAGCTTTAGTGAAAATTACTTTAACTGCCATAAATGTAAATTATGTCAATTAGTTTAATTTATTGTGTTCATTTATGTTTATTTCCTTTATTTATTGTTGTTCTTTTGGGGGTAGGAACTAAGTTTCATTCTGTGTTGCGCACAGGCCCCTTTAAGTAACGTAAAGGGAAGTCAAAAGAGCATGTGCAAAGAAGCTAAGCTATAACTTAACTAAGTCACAAGAAGGAATAGATAAGCTGTTTTAAAGTAAAGGAAAGCTGTAAAGAAGAAGAAGAAGAAATTGGGAATTATTTTCGTTAAGTTTTGTTCCTGAAGCGGACTCATTCCCTCACGGTTACGTGCAGCCAGCGAGGTATGTTAACTGTTTGTTTATCGCATATTTGTTAACTTGGGTTTAAATGTTTATTTGTAATATTTATGTTTGGTCATTCTGTACTTTTATGTAATGACAGTTTGACGGTGGATTTTATGGTGTTTCGGAGGAGAAGTGTGACGGAGGAATAAATCCATCAGTGAATGAAGAACCGTGGTGTTGTGTATTAACTGGAGGGAGTGATAATTACTGATGATCTTATCTGATAGTGGACTCATGTCAGTGTATTAAACAGGTTATAAAACAACAGTGTAAGAACAGTTTCATGATGTAGGACGCCAGTTTTGACAAGTACAGACTAGTGGAGAGTCGTCTGGATCATCAGTGTAACGGTCTCGTCCTTCTTTTTCTCTTTCTGTGTCCTTTTCAATAGAAACTGTCAATCCCACCCCCGCATCACCCTGACTTGTATCATGAACAGGCTTGTGTCCACATGAACATGCAGACTTTCCCCTTTGAAAAACAAAACAAAAAAAAATCTTTTTACATAAAATGCACAAAATCAATCTCCAGCACCATCACAGGAAGGTGCTGATCAATAAAGCCTGTAAACGGTAACAAAGCACATGTAGCGTGAAGCCAAAAATATAAAGAAATATAAATAAAGGCACACAGCTCTGATGCATAAAGACTTGTGAGCACAGAAGCAGAGTTTATGACAACCTTCTCTCTTTAAGAAGTTTTTCCAAACTCTGTGCTCACTGCTCTAAACAAGCATTTACAAGTAGATGAGGTCAAAGTTTGCAGACTCTCTAACAGAGTTCAGAGTCGACTGAAGTTCATGCACACACACTCTGATACATGGTTAGAAACCCAAAGGAACAACCCCGCTATCCACCACACCTGTGGTATTTTAGAAAATCATTTATTTCAGAAAATCCAAGCAGGCTGAACGTAAATCCTGCGAATATCTGTGTGTGTTTGTGTAAAGGAGACACACACACTGAAAAAACTGCTCCTTCAGTGTGTGTGATGGATCGGAGGTGAGAAATTCTTCTTACCGTGCAGCAGGATCACAGACAGCAGCCTCATTTTCATCCTCACAGTCCCGTTACAGAGCTCCTCACTGCCTCGGACCTCACCCTCCTCTCAGGAGACTCTCAACAGGAAGCTGCACCACTCTAACAGGAGGCTCCTCCACAATAAAAGCTGTCCTAGATACACACAGGTACAAGTTAACCAGTATCCAGCATCATGCTCAGACTGCACAGGCCTCCCAACCACAGCCAACACTGGATTAGTCTTCAGGTTTTCTTTCTGTACCTTGAGGTTTTGATTTGACGCAATATAAATAAAACATTTACAGTGATCTGATCAAGATGGTTCAACATGAGCCGTTCTTAAACTTTGCTGGAAGAAAGTGAAGAGAGAAACAAAGAGCTTTGATTGGACAGTGAGTCAGAACTCAAACTGGGAGAAGTCATTATCAGCAGTGTTGGCCAAGTTACTTTCAAAAAGTAATTAGTTATACTTACTAGGTACTTCTTCAACGAAGTAGCTGAGTTTGTAACTGAGTTACAATATTTTAAAAGTAATTAATTACTAGAAAAAGTAACTATTGCATTACTTAGAAAACAGTGGGTAACCCTGTGGGGTCCAGGGTATAATCAGCCGTTTTTGACTACTTTTGATGATTCCTCTACATTTCAACTTTAAAAACTATTTACTTTGCCTTGTTTGGTATTATTCTTTTCAGCACAACCTCACATGTCTGAATTTACTGTTATTTTTTCATTGCATACTGTATTAACACAATTGATCTAAAATCAGACAAGAAAGCATAAACTCCGCGTAGAAAAAAGTTGTTGTTTTTTTTACTGTAACAACCACAAAAATGTTTAATGAATTATATTTTCAACTTGAAATTCAAATATAAATTGTACATTTTAAAATCCTATGCACAAGCTTTGTAAAGAACAAAGTTATTTTCAGCTATTTACCTAAAAATGCAGCTACGGTATTTTTTGATAACCATATAAAACTGTTTACAGAACAATCAGGTGTTTTGCATCAAATAATTTCACACAAATTATTTGTGGCACTGCAAAAAATAGTTTCTGTCTATAAGATAAAGGGGAACATCACAGCCTGATACAGGCCTGACAGCAGGAGGTGTATCACTCCTCCTGTTTTCCACCTGGAGACAGCGTTTATACTGCTATCACTCCTAAAACTTGCTCCTGTCTCTAAACAAGTCAAGTCAAAGTAAATTTATTGTGAGCTCAGTGCAGTATATAGACCATGAGATGACAAGGCTCCAGTACAAAAACCAAGATACTTTAATCCGTTATAACTGGCTGAAATGGCCAACATTGCAGTTTCTGAACCACACTCAGATGCAGCTGGTCAGAACTCCTCTTTAGCCCTGCAGGGCTGCTTTGACTGTACAGACTGGTCAGTGTTAATAGAATCATGTAGAGACATTAATGAACTCACTGACGTTGTCTGCAGCTATATCTCCTTTTGCAGAGACATGATTATCCCTTCAAAGGTTGTGCATTTTTTCCTTAATAACAAAGCACGGTCTTCCAAAGCTCTTATGAGGCTGATTCAAACATCAGTAAAACTGCCATTACCAACATCACTATGGATAACAGCTAATGATACAGGGAGAAGGTTCATATTTACCTTTTTAAAAAAAAAAGTATTGTAAAATTTTGGGGCACTTTGATTGTTGACATCTGACACAAGTTTATCGGCCGTGAGCTCTGATGCTGTCAAAAAAGATTCTATATGTTTAAAATGATGCCGTGCTGGTCAGATAAATTCCCAGTAAAACTCAACAACTGTGGGAATAAACCTGAACTATCTGAGGAAAATCTGTCGTGTGAAACGTCATTGATCACAACTGCGATAATGCACAACTGAACAGCACATGCCTTTTTTCCAGCAGAGCAATTTGAGTTCTAGGCATCCCAGAAGCGATACAGAAAAGCATAAAGTCAAACATAACTTTTAAACTAATCAGACCCTGAAGGCAAAAAAACTACATTTTCCGCAAAAATGACGTCACTTCCAGTTTCAGGCAGGTAATGGCGGACATGAGATAGTTCGCGCTGACGTCTATTCCAATGTAGGAAATGTTACAAACAGTTGATCGGATCAGCAAGGCGTGTTCTTGGAATATTATGTTTTTGTTGCTGCAAGGTCAGGTGTTCTGGGCATGTCCCACAGGGAGGAGGCCCCTGGCAGACCCAGGACACGCTGGAGAGACTATATCTCTCGGCTGACCTGGGAATGCCTCGGTGTTCCCCCGGATAAGCTGGAGGAGGTGGCTGGGGAGAGGGAGGTCTGGGCTTCTCTGCTTAGGCTGCTGGCCCCACAACCCGGCCCCGGATAAAGCGGAACAAGATGGATGGATGGATGGAAGTGCTTTTTATGCAATTTTTGTAAAGCTATATGTGGAAGGAAACCGTGACTTAGGACAAGCTGATGGAAGATGTAAGTACAACTCCTCCTGTTTCATATGCAAAAAAAAATTATTGCGCTAGCTTAGGTTGTTCCATTCCTACAGTGATTTAAAAACAGTTACATAAAATGAAGCTTGCACACTCCCAGCAGTTTTAAAGGGTTAAGAAAAGAGCCACAGACCAATACCACTGGGACAGTTTAAATGGAGCCTCTTCTCTTTGCACAGTCTTTAGTCAGAAATGAGCCAGTTTACAAAACTCCTCTCATGACCTGTTGATAAAACTATTTCTGTTTTTTTCTTTGAATTCTATCCATCCATCCATCCATGTTCTTATACTTATCCAATTCAGGGGGGCTGGAACCCATGCCAGTTACCACAGTGTGAAAGGGGGGTAAACCCTGGACAGGTCTGAAATCTGTTGCAGGGCTTTATTTCCCTTGTCAATGCAAAATGTTTTCAGCCCAGAGAGCACAGCTCTGCTTACAGTCTCCTCAGACAGCCAGCTCAAGCTTCAAAGCAGAACATGATTGTAGCTCATCACTCCCTCCTGATGTGACGCCCAGAAAAACAGAGGAGCGATGAGGGCTCTCCAGACACATTGTCCTGGAGTCTGCAGCTGGATGATGGTGGTGTTAGCATTTTTATTCTCAGTGTCTGCAAATGCTTTCTTCTTTGTTGATGAATTCATAGGTGATGTGAAGCAGCCTGACAGTGCTTTTCATCTATGGAGTGAGACAGATGCCAGCTTGTGTTGTTGCTCTGGGTCCAGCTGTGTTTTGACTTTACTGTAAATCCATGTCGTTTTTCTCATGCGTCATGTTTCCCTCTATCTTATACATGTGTTTTTTTTGTACCTTCATCTTTCTGGTTCATTATGGAAAATGAGTTTCTACTTCCTGTCCAGCTTCCCTCCTGCTTATTGTGTCCATGTGTGTCCTGAAGTTCAACAACCCCAGTCCGAGGGAAGACTCAGCATCAATCAACTTGATTAATTGTTTTTTTATTGATTCATATTATTTGAAACAAGGAAAATGAATATGTCTATATGATCTTTATGGATCATGATATACTACATACATCAGAGAGGTTTGGCTTCCCAACATCTGCTGGTATTCAGGGACTCTGAGAGGAGAGCTGGTTTCATGTCTTAATTCAGTGAGTGTTCATTCCAAATGTTCCCTCAGACAAAACCTGTTGACATTAGATTCATATCAAAGGAAAGTCAATACTTGAAGGATGGAGGCAGAGGGCCAACAGAGTAACCAATAATGGAATATGCTGCTGCCCCTCCCCCGCCATTCTCTACTCACAGATGGGTACACCTGTCAGGTACCTGAGCCTGTGCCAGAAACCAAATGCTGGGAACTGCCTCTGGCACGAGAGCGGTGCTAGCTCGAGCAGCAGGCAGCAACCTGCTGCAGTACATACAGATTGTCATTTTAATATTAGGCAAAGAAAATGCGAGTAAATACAGACGTTTTGAAATGATGATTTCATTAATTAAGGAGGAAAAAGCTATCCAAACCTAGCTGCCCTCTGTGAAAGACCAATGTGAAACACAGCAGCATGTCCACCTCTGATTGGCTCAAATGAGCAAAATCTGGACTTTAATCAGACCGAGATGCTTTGGTGTGACCTTAAACAGGCCATTCATGCTGGAAAACCCTCTGATGTGTTTGAATTAAAGCTATTTTTCAAAGAAGAGTGGGCCCACAGCAATATCCCAGCAATTATTTGAGGCTAGTTATAATAAGCCCATTAGACAAATAAAGAAAGACATAACACAATGGGATATTCTGGCCCTTTCATTACTTGGAGTAGCCAAAGTGGTGAGGATGAACCTTCTTTGCCTTTTGTTTCTATTCCAAACATTACCAGTAAGAGTCCCTCTGTCCATCTTTGATATACTAAATACACAAATCTCCACATTCATTTGGCAGAAAAAGAGACGCAGAATAAGACTTAGCACTCTGCCTGGGACTGCCGAACTTAGAAAGGACCAGAAATCTTGATCCAGATAGAAGAAAGTCAGCTAAGAACATACATGTCTTATTAACACTACCTCTCATCTCTCATGAATGCAAAGTCCATCAAAAACCCAACTTTGCATTCATGATTGGATAAAACACACTCTGAAGATGTGGAAAACAATCATCTGTAGTCATTTATCTATTTCAAAGGTCGTACCAGTGAGAGGCAATCTAGAATTCCAGCCTTCTGTGTGGGACAGTGGCTTTAAGAGGTGGGCCAATCAGGCCTTCATACAATATATCAAGTATTTAATGGAACAGAGCCTGAGTGATTCAACCAGCTTCAGAAACAGTTCCAACTCCCCTCTGAAGACTTAGATGGATATCTTCAGATAAGATGCAAACAGCATAGAAGAATACTTTATTTATAATATGGAAAATGACCTCTCGCCTAAGAAACATGTGTTCTATGTATGCAAAAGGCTTTTAATTAAGTGCTGCTAAAATAGGGATGTATTAAGGAGAAATGGGAACTAGACTTAAATGTTATCATCACTGATGATGTATGTGTGGGAAGAGCTCTGCAAAAGCTGTCGCAAATGAATAAACAGTCAACTGTGGAGATAATTTGACTGGAAATTTTAATTAATATTTTTAATACAGCTCTTGTTATCTCCTCATATTATAAAGAACCTGATATAGAACTATTTTGGTGAAAATTTGGGGAAACAGGACATTATTCACATAAATTTTGAGATTGTCCATTAATCCAAGGATTCTGGATAAGAATAAAAAAAGAAACAGACAAAATCAAAAGTTATTTCTCCACTAACTTCAAACATATCTCTTTTAGGAGCATTACCTAGATAGACCTATAGTCCTGACAAAAACTATTCCAACGATACTCCTATTGATAGCTAAGAAAACAAAAGGATGCGAGTGACAGCAAGTTTGCAACTGAAACTGGATATCTTCCAACAGAGGTGGAGCTGTGTGGCCAGATACCCCAGTGACTGAAACAGAACGCTGTACTATAAGGTTATAAACTCCCCTCATGAAATCTCTCTCTCGTTGGCCTTGGTCTGTTTGGTTTTCATGGTCCTATGTCAGAGAATGCTAACATCCTGGTTGCCAACTCGTACTTGTTTTTGTTTTGCCAGTGCTTTTTGTCATGAAAATGACAAAATACAAGGTTATAAAAGAAGAAGAAGAAGAAGAAGAAGAGTGGGCCAAAGTTCCTCATTGCTAGTTAACAAAAGAGCTTGATTTCAGTTCTTGTTACCAATCACTTTTTCACATTTGGCTGGTAGGTTTGAAAAACTTTCCCCCAAGAATTCAGTGATCATTTAAAAAGTGAATTCCATATTTATTTTGTGTAATCGTTGTCTAATATTAACATTTGTTTGATGATCTGAAACATGTTACAAATGTACAAAAGTAAGAAAAGAGGAAAGATGTGAATCCTTTGTCACAGCACTATGAACTGCAGTTCTTTCCATTTATTGTGACATATATACTGTGTGGTGTACGTTTGCTGTAGAGGGGCAACGTGTTTAGTATACTGGTTCTTATAAGTCATGTGTATTCTTGCTTGCACTTTAAACATTTATTTGGCTTAAAAAAGACAAAAAAACGGAGAGATTATCATTTTTGATGCCATGAGTAGAGGCGGGGGATTACGCTTTACAGGACATGTTGATGTTCCTTTTCTTGGACCTTCATCATCAAAGCACAGCATCAACTATTTTTACCTAGATGTTGAATAGTGAAAACTGTGCATTAACCCAGGGAAGACTGTTATCACCTATAAAGTAACTACTGTACTGAAACACATCGCCACAGAGCTGTCTACTGCAGGGATAGTTCTCTCCTCATTTGACCTTTAACTTTTCTTATTCATCTGTGTGATCAGCCAACAACTCTGGACAGAGGCTCCAATTATCAATAGAAATCAAATGTTGCAACCCATAGAGATGTGGATTTGGAGACACACTCCAAATTAAAGTAGAAAAACACACTACAGGCTGATACAACTTTGATGTAATGTCCTTAAAAGAAGTCAACATGAGGCTCAGTAGCCTGTATGTCTTCCCTAAATTCCTGGGCATGCTCCTGATGATGTCCTCCCAGACCTGGATTAAAGCATCCACCAACTCCTTGACAGTCTGTGGTGCAATGTGGTGTTGGTGGACTGAGTGAGACATGATGTCCCAGATGTGCTCAACTGGATTCAGGTCTGAGGAACGGGCGGGCCAGTCCACAGCAATAATGCCTTGGTCTTGCAGGAACTGCCGACACACTCCAGCCACATGAGGTCTAGCACTGTCTTGCATCAGGAGGAACCCAGGGCCAACCACACCAACACACGGTCTCACAGGGGGTCTGAGGATCTCATCTTGGTACCTGATGGGAATCAGGCTACCTCTAGCAAGCTCATGAAGGGCTGTGCCGCCCCCCACAGAAATGCCATTCTCATGGAGACTGTTTCTAACTGTTTGAGCAGACACCTGCTCATTTGTGGCCTGCTGGAGGTCATTTTGCAGGGCTCTGGAAGTGCTCCTCCTGTTCCTCCTTGCACAAAGGTGGAGGTAGCGGTCCAGCTGCTGGGTTGTTTCTCTCCTACGGCCCTCTCCACGTCTCCTGATGTACTGGCCGGTCTCCTAGTAGTGCATCCATGGTCTGGACACTATGCTCACAGACACAGCAAACCTTCTTGACACAGCTCACATTGACGTGCCATCCTGGATAAGCTGCACTACCTGAGCCACTTGTGTAGACTCCGTCTCATGCCACCACTACAGTGAAATCACTGACCGCGTTCAAATGTGACCAACACATCAGCCACAAAGCAAAAGTACTGAGAAGTGATCTGTGGTCACCACCTGCAGAACCTCTCCTTTATTGGGGATGTCTTGCTAATTGCCTATAATTTCCACCTGTTGTCTATCCCATTACACAACATCAGTATTGCTTCCTAACTGGACAGTTTGATTTCACAGAGGTGTGTTTGTCTTGGAGTTACATTGTGTTGTTCAAGTGTCCCCGTTTTTTGTAGTGTATGTTTATTTTAATATCAAGAAGAAACCAGCAGGAGCAGGATGACTGACCAGAACATAAGAAGATGTCTGATTCTAATGGCAGGAGTGTTGACTGAGGTCACACAGGGACATGGAGTTGCTTGTGGTTCTGGAAAAGTGATGAATAAAGTAGATCATAACAAACAGAAAGAAACAACAACTTAGCCTCAGCTTATGAAGCAAAGCATGACTGCCAGCGCCAGACATGCTAACACCTGCAGAAACCTACAGACCTGAGCTGACAAGTACAACCATCACTCACTAACACAGCAAATCCATGACAAATAAGGAAAAGCAGAAACTACATGTTTCATCTGCACATACAGATCCAGTCCTAATGAAAAGGAATAAAGGATCCAGAAACAGTGATTTCCCCTCATCATGGCCCTCCCTCTGCTTCAGGCATGTGAAGACTACAGGTGTGATGCACTCTGTCCACTAATTGGTCTTCTGCAAAGTGAGGAAGAGCGAGAGAGCTCTGGGGCTTTTCTACAAAGGTCAATCATAACGTCTGAGTGTAGTTTTGAGTTAGTGTTTATCTGTGTGTCCAGCCAACAGCTCTGGACAGAGGCTCCAAGCTGATACAGTCTGGTATCTGTAGTAGAACACAGCAGACAGGTAAACAGAACACCTGGATCATCCTCCTGACTGAGGTCACCTGCATATTATGATCAGCATGTAGAAAGTGACCTGAAACAGAAACTGATCACCTGAGCCAAGACATCAACCGCTCACAGAGGACGAGCTGCAGCACGTTAGTATATGAGGAAATATTTCAGAAATATATGTTTCTCATAAAATCAAGTGCAAGCTGCTGCAGGTGGAGGTTGGATGGTGTTGCTTAGGAGAGCTCCACAGTGACAGATGTGACAGGAAGTGTCTGAGTGTCTGCAGCCAAAATCAGGGGTAGTGTGATATCCCACCATGAAGGAAAGGAGCTTAAATGCTCCCTTTAATGTCACCTTTAGCTGAGGAGAAACTGAAGCGTCCTTTATGAAAGGACACGTTCAGCAGAGAAAAAACACAAAGAGATATTTGAACCAGCAGGCGGAGCTAATCATTATTTGTTGGATGAGTTGAAAGGTTGAGAGCTCCTGGGTGGAATGACGGGCCGTGACGCAGATTAATGAATGAATCCAAGAGACGAAGAACAACAGCAGCCTTTAGTCGTCGAGAGCTGATCTGTCAACTCATCAGAAGTTCAGTCCAGTAGGTTATTTAAGTCACTAACTGTCTAGAAATATTCTAACAACAGATTCTGAGTACAAACTTTAGAATTTATTTTTCTTCTGTTGGCTTACGCCTGTCAAATTATCATTTGTTACACTGGTGACAGTGGGGTTCATTCTGAGATGAGCTCCTGCCTAAATGACCGAAATAATAAAACTAAATTAACTTTCACTACAAAAAGAAATGAAATGATGCTGGTAGTAAAAGAGAAAAGTTCTGGTTCAGAATATCATGTTCGGGACTCTCTGACCCAGAGACTAAACATTATCTATGTGTGAGCGTGTTTGCAAACAACCCTCTGCACTCTGCATCATTCCTTAAATAATCAGTCCTGGCAATCATGCCGACGAAGCTTTTAACCTTCAAAAGACTGAGCGCTAACTCATATAAGGACACTTGCATTGTGCATATGAAAATGATTATAATCGTTTATTTCAGTAGGAGAAATCAAAACTTTTAACCCTAACAGTTTACAGGAACTCTCCAAAGTCAAGTCAAAGGAGTTTGCAAAGAAAAGCGTCTGGACTTCTTTAAGTTGCTTGAAGACGTTTCACCTCTCATCCGAGAAGCTTCTTCAGTTCTGAACTGAAGAAGGTTATAAATTTAATGTTTGTGCTTTCAGATTTTTTTATATGAATGAGTACAGCCTGAGTAAACCTCTGACTCTATCACACCATTCACAGAGCACACGTCCTGTTTGTCTCTCATAAAGACTTCAAAGGATGTCCCTTCATAATAAAACACTGAATCGCAATGAATTGGAAAAATCTCTTTAGATTTCTGAGAAAACTCCATAAACAATCTTCAAATGTATGTTAGTGCAAAAGAAGCAGCTGCAAAACTTTGTTATTCATCATTATTCCCCCTTTACTCAATTCAGTTCATTTTTAGAGAACGAAACCACAACCACAGTTTTTTTATTTTATATTGTAAGGTAAAGACCTGACACTACCGTAGGGCCAAAAGATCCTACAGTCACAGATTTTCAGGCAGCTGAACTCTTAAGTTTGCTCTTCAGTTGGGCAGAACTGCCTTTTTGTCAGCAGCCAGCTGCTAAATGCTAACATACAGAAGCTGCTCCGTCACTGATTGAAGAAAATAAGAACAACCCCAGGTTTCTCTTCAGCACTGTAGCCAGGCTGACAAAAAGTCAGAGCTCTACTGAGCCAACAATCCCTTTAACGTTAACTAGTAATGACTTCATGAACTTCTTCACAAATAAAATTTTTATCATTAGAGAAAAAATTACCAATAATCATACCACAGATGTAATATTATCTACAGCTACTTTTAGTACCATTGATGTTAAGTTAGACTTTTTCTCCAATTGATCTTTCTGAGTTAACTTCAATAATTACTTCCTCCAAACCATCAACGTGTCTTTTAGACCCCATTCCTACAACACTGCTCAAAGAAGTCCTGCCATTAATTAATTCTTCGATCTTAAATATGATCAACCCATCTCTAATAATCGGCTATGTACCACAGGCCTTCAAGCTGGCTGTAGTTAAACCTTTACTTAAAAAGCACCTCTAGACCCAGCTGTCTTAGCTAATTATAGGCCAATCTCCAACCTTCCTTTCATATCAAACATCCTTGAAAGAGTAGTTGTCAAACAGCTAACTGATCATCTGCAGAGGAATGGCTTATTTGAAGAGTTTCAGTCAGGTTTCAGAGCTCATCACAGCACAGAAACAGCTTTAGTGAAGGTTACAAATGATCTTCTTATGGCCTCTGACAGTGGACTCATCTCTGTGCTTGTCCTGCTAGACCTTAGTGCAGCGTTCGATACTGTTGACCATAATATCCTATTAGAGCGATTAGAACATGCTGTAGGTATTACAGGTACTGCACTGCAGTGGTTTGTATCATATCTATCTAATAGACTCCAGTTTGTACATGTAAATGGAGAGTCCTCTTCACACACTAATGTCAATTATGGAGTTCCACAGGGTTCAGTGCTAGGACCAATTCTATTTACATTATACATGCTTCCCTTAGGCAGCATCATTAGAAGACATAGCATAAATTTTCACTGCTATGCAGATGACACGCAGCTCTATCTATCCATGAAGCCAGGTAACACACACCAATTAGTTAAACTGCAGGAATGCCTTAAAGACATAAAGACCTGGATGGCCGCTAACTTTCTGCTTCTTAATTCAGATAAAACTGAGGTTATTGTACTCGGCCCTGAAAATCTTAGAAATATGGTATCTAAGCAGATTCTTACTCTGGATGGCATTACCTTGGCCTCCAGTAATGCTGTGAGGAACCTTGAGTCATTTTTGACCAGGACATGTCCTTCAATGCACATATTAAACAAATATGTAAGACTGCTTTCTTCCATTTGCTCAACATCTCTAAAGTTAGAAATATCCTGTCTCAGAGTGATGCTGAAAAACTAGTTCATGCCTTCATTACTTCCAGGCTGGACTACTGTAATTCATTATTATCAGGATGTCCTAAAAACTCCCTGAAAAGTCTTCAGCTGATCCAAAATGCTGCAGCAAGAGTCCTGACAGGGACTAGAAAGAGAGAGCATATTTCTCCTGTTTTGGCTTCCTTCATTGGCTTCCTGTTAAATCCAGAATTGAATTCAAAATCCTGCTCCTCACATACAAGGTCTTAAATAATCAGGCCCCATCTTATCTTAATGACCTTGTAGTGCCATATCACCCTATTAGAGCACTTCGCTCTCGCTCTGCAGGCTTACTTGTTGTTCCTAGAGTATTTAAAAGTAGAATGGGAGGGAGAGCCTTCAGTTTTCAGGCCCCTCTTCTGTGGAACCAGCTTCCAGTTTGGATTCGGGAGACAGACACTATCTCTACTTTCAAGATTAGGCTTCAAACTTTCCTTTTGCTAAAGCATATAGTTAGGGCTGGACCAGGTGACCCTGAATCCTCCCTTAGTTATGCTGCAATAGACGTAGGCTGCTGGGGATTCCCATGATGCATTGAGTTTTTCCTTTCCAGTCACCTTTCTCACTCACTATGTGCTAACAGACCTCTCTGCATCGAATCATATCTGTTATTAATCTCTGTCTCTCTTCCACAGCATGTCTTTATCCTGTTTTCCTTCTCTCACCCCAACCGGTCGCAGCAGATGGCCGCCCCTCCCTGAGCCTGGTTCTGCCGGAGGTTTCTTCCTGTTAAAAGGGAGTTTTTCCTTCCCACGACAGTGGGAAGGAAAAAATGATTGCTGGGTTTTTCTCTCTATCTATGAAACGCCTTGAGGTGACTTTTGTTGTGATTTGGTGCTATATAAATAAAATTGAATTGAATTGAATTGAATTAAATTGAATTGAATATGGCTTTTTTGTGCCTTCATCGCACACTCACTGAGAGACGCATGACAGACTCCTTTTGTTCTGGACACACGTTCCTGAACCCACACAGGCTATTTGGGCACCACATCTTATAGATCTTATAGATAACCACTCTTCATAGAGGTTATACTCGTGCCTTGGAAATGTAGACAGAGGACAAAACTGAAATGATAATAATTGTATATTATTCAAAGTTAACACTGGGCAGTAAGTGCAGGCTAAACGGGGTACCTTCCTGTGTAGCAGCAGAAGCATTGTAGGAGAGAGATGGCACTTTTTTTTTTTTAGACATAAAAGTCGTGGTGGAGGTTAAACTATCAGGGGGAAAGCTTTTAAAGTCATGTTCTTGGAGGAGATTTGGGTTAGATTTGGGTGAATACTCTGAACATCAAGTAGTTTTGTCCTGTTGACTTTTGACATTTAGATAATTCATCAAAATAATTTCAAATCTAAGTGCTTGGATGTATTTTAATATGGCTGCTAAGCAGATGTTCGAGCTTTATATCAAATAGTGGTTAGCGTGTTGGAGAAACACTCCAGTGTGCACATTGCAGTGCAGCACAGTTTTCTCATCCAAATCAGATTCTGATATGAATTAATAATTAATGCTGTCATTACATGAACTGAAGATAATTCCATATGTGGTATGTGATGTGTGTACGTGCAAAGTGGTTTTAGTGTGACATGTGTGCTGTGGAAATACATGTTAGTTGGATGTTAACTGGTTTCACCATTAGGTGGCGCTGTTTGCATTTGTTCCTGTAAAAGCTGAAACAGTGACAGACTTGGTTAGATGAAGGTTTATTTGTCTTCATGAACAAACATGATCAGATTATAGAGCTCATATGGAATCATGACACAAACATGGTTTTACCTGCTTTTAGTGACAGGCTTTGTAAGCTGAGGATACAAAGGTGTGATACAAAGATTTACAGCACATGAAGCAGAAACATTCAAACCATCACCATATCTGAACTCAATCAAAACAAATATCCTGCTACAGTTTAATGATGAACCAATCCAGCAACAATGAAGGAAGAAACCAAGATGTTCCTGACTCTGGTAAAGGAGAGGAAATGAAACACAGACTGCTCTCTGCACATATCTAACCTGCAGGTAATAATCTGTTGGTCATTTTTCTCCCATTTCAAACCCAGAGACTGTAAACACTGAGCAGAAACACAGAGTTCACCCCAGAAAATCTACATGTGCAGCTAAGAAGTGACTTTAGGTTTAAACCTCAGTGTTTTATACAAATAAAATTAAATGTCTCATTTTTCCTCTGACTGACCCACTCGTGCTGCCCTCCTGTGGTCATGGCTGCAGACATGTCACAGTCTTCAGTCCTTCCCCCTGAAGCCCACCTCTCATAGCACACTACATAATCAGTGACCCAAAGCCACAAACGTGCAGCGCAGCCGTAGCGCAGTCCCAGCCAGACGAAAGGAGTCGAGGCGTTTTTGGCTCTTTCCTGGACCCATCGCTGCTCCTCAGGGTTGCTGATTGAAACCAGGTCATCGTGTTTCTGTCTGCAGTAATTCAAGGCTTCCTCCCAGGTTTTGTTTTCTCTGATCAGAATCAGTTTATCTGCCATAAAAATCAGAGAAAACATTAAATCAGTTAAATCTGAACTTCAAGTCTCTGAAATGTTTTATTTTGTTCTTCCAGTGAAATTGGACCAAACATCCAGTGATTCTTGAGATGAATCAGTCGCTCTACAGAGAAATCTTTGTTCCAACCATCAGCTAAACATCTTCACCTCTGACAGAAGTTCAACATACATGCAGAAATAAGTGGCTGAAGAAACATACTGACCTAAATCCTCTCAGTGATTCCAGCAGTTCATCTATTGGACAAACAGCTGAGATAAATCTGTGTAAACTCACCATCATAGCAGAAGAAAGGCTTTCTTTGGTCACATCCAGCAGAGCTCCATCTTCCTGATCTCTCTAACAGAGTCGTAGCACATGTCCTGTTGTTTAGTCCATCATTAAATGAGTCCATGTCCCAGTATCTGAAAGAGAAGTTACTCCCATCTGACCACCTCCAGCTGTCTCTGAACAGGCCGATCCACAAGTTCACCTTAGGGGCTTTAGAGTTCAGCAGCTTCTTAAACTCTTCACTGTATATCTGATCGAGTCCACTGGCCAGGTCGGTGTGATGCTGTCTGCAGTAGTTCTGAGCCTGAGTCCAGGTCAAAGACGTCTTAATCAAATGAAAGGTTTTGTTGTTTTTCATCATTTCTGTAAACAGAAGAACAAAAAAACATCTTTATCAACTAATTTGTCCTTTTCTTTCTCAGCAAAAACAAACATTTTCTTGTGTCTATATCTATTCATACTTTCTTATCTTGTAACAGTTTTTATTCGTTTTTAGGAAAAGCATAAAAACATAACAAAACAGACAAACAAGAAATGAAAAAACACACCCAAAGGAAATCCCATACATTAAAGTCATACCTTTACAAATGAAATTGAGTTTGCATTCCCAAAAGTAATGAAAAAAAGTTTCTTTCTGACATTGACTACAGAACGAGGGGAAAATATGAGGTGTGATCTTATGCAAAACATTAGGAGCTATGCATAGGCAGTGTAGGATTTTGTATTGGGTTTCTCTCAAGCAGTTGCAAGTAAAAGTGGATCTAATGTTAAATGGATCTAATGGATCTAACTTATGTTAATGACTGCTTTCCACTCTTCTTCGGTATAATAAATATTAAGATCTCTCTCCCATTTATAAATAGCGCTCAGTGTGCTGCTACTGAGAGTATATAGAAGAGAATAAAAAGCAGAAATGAAATGAGTTCTCTCTTTTCACTTAATAAGAAATGTCTCCATATCATCATATAAAATGATTTTTGAACACTGTGGAGTTTTGGAATGAACAAAATTACGAACCTGGAGAAAGCCAAAAAAATTGTCTGTAGGAATATTAAAATCTGACTGCAATTGCAAAAAGTTAATTAGTTTGTTGTTTTGAAGCGTAACAGTGGTCATGTGCGCATCATGCAGAGGGAGAGTGAGAGGCGAAAGCCAGCAGAGCATGGCAGGGTGGTCGTGGCTCAAGAGTTGGCAGTTCATCTTGTAATCGGAAGGTTGTCGGTTCGAGGCCCGGCTCGGACAGTCTCGGTCGCTGTGTCTTTGGGCGAGACACTTCACCTACTGGTGTTGGCTAGCCTCGCTTCTGTCAGTCTGTCCCAGGGCAGCTGTGGCTACAACTGTAGCTGCCTCCACCAGTGTGTGTGAATGACTAGTGGAATTGTAAAGTGCTTTGAGGGTCCCGATAAGCACTATATAAATGCAATCCATTACCATTATTAGTTGTAACGCGTGATTATGTGTGCATTAATGAACCTGTAAGTGTTACTACCTTTGACAAGTTAACTGGTATGATAATAGCTATAGTCGTTTGTGCCCGTTAAAGCTATTTAGCCAACTTATGGTTTTACACTGACCCCTTGTGGACATTGTAAAATATTGCTGTGTCTGAGTAGATGATGTGTTATGATTGTTTCTTAGTTATCTTTGGCCCTACTACTTATAGAATTACCTGTTTCTGTTTCCAGACAACCATGCATATAGTCACATATACTGCATCTGCTACAACTATATAACTAAATTCACATCTGGCTGCATCACATTTGGTTTAAACATGTTAAGCTCTGATGTAACCAATTCCTCTATGGAGCTTAATTAAAGTCCTGCACTGCAGTCTTTCAGACTGAAGACTTAGGCCGGACTTGTATACCACTTCCAGTATATATATTCTACACCACGCATCGAGCATACTGCGAGACATTCCTGGAACAAAGTCTTTGTTTCTCAATAAAGGAGTCACGAATGAAGTGAAGTCTTCTCTACCCAACCTTTTACGCATTTCCATCCAAACCCTTATTGTATTATAACAAATTGGGAAGATTCTTAATCTCAGTTTTTATATTTTTTGTCACAGACAGCTAAGCTCCAAAGGGAAGAAGGTGAAGTAGACCAAGAGTCTAGGTTGGAATGAGAATTTAGATAAGCATGTAGCCACTCCATTAAAACCCAGCCATGACATACCGAATTATAAAAACTTTAATTTGGTAACCCTAAACCTCCCCTATCTGTAGGCAGCTGTAAAATTCTAATTCCTAATCTAGGTTTCTTGCCATGCCAGATACGTTTTAAAAGACTTCTTCTATATCACAAGAAACTTTCGGGGTTATCCATAGAGGTAACATTTGTAGGGGATATAATAAACGCGGGACAATATTCATTTTAATTAGGCTCAAACGTCCCATAAGAGAAAGAGGCAATTTTTGCCATCTATCTAAATCTTTTTTAATTTTAATTTAATTTTTTTTAAACTGGTGATAAGTTCAGTTTCCATAAGTCTTTAAGAACTGGTGGAATGTTTAGTCCAAGGTATGTGAAGCCACTGGGGCACCATTGAAAGGGATTAGAAATATCTGGCAAAGAGTTAATCTGGTCACCCAGTGGCAAGATCTCTGATTTCCCAAAATTAATTCTGTAACCAGAGAATGAGCTGAACTCATATATAATGGACATAATGGCTGGTATTGATTGTTCTGGTTTTGAACAGAACAACAGAATATTGTCAGCAATGCTATCTTATGATTTGTTTCACCCACTGTTGTACCGTCCACATCTTGGTGCTGGCGAATGGCCTCAGCTAGAGGTTCAAGTGCTAATGCAAAGAGGAGAGGGGACAGAGGACAGCCTTGCCTCGTTCCTCTTTGCAGTGGAAACACTGATGATTGTACATCATTAGTTATAACACAAGCTTCTGGAAGTTTGTGGATAGCTAATTTGTCTCATTCTTCAAATTGTCTCTTTCAGGAACATATGATACAACACAGATTATAAACTAAATTATAACATTATTAAATATTGTATTATTACATTACTGTCCACATATTCTCACCGTCATAGCAGATGAACTGAGATGTGTGAGTACATGGATAATCAGCCCATTTGTCTTCTATCATCACACAGTTCTCAGGGGTGCCACCATGATCATTTGGCTCTCCAGCTCCCCAACAGCTCTTATTTTCAGTGTATTCCTCCCCCGGCAGAGACCAGTGCCACCTCCTGTTGGCTCCTCCTGGCTCGCTGTACAGTCCAATCCAGGCTTCTGTTTGACTCTGTGCAGAGTCTTGAAGTCTTCTCATGTCTGTCAGGTCAAACACTTTGGCCAGGTCTGTGTATTTCTCTCTGCAGTATGCCCGTGCTTCATCCCAGCTCATCTGCTCTTTAATAAAGTGGTACTCATACAGCTGACATGTGATGAAGACACACTGACCTGAAACAGAAGAAATACTGTTGAATATCTGCTGATACAAGCAGGAAACTCATGTTCCCATCAAACTGTCCAGTTTACAGGTCAATCCTTGATTTTCTCAGTCAGAGTTCATTTGTTTAATGAGTCCTGATCAAACTAAAGGATTTTAGGTGGAAACAATCAGGAGCCCTGGTAAAATGATCACTCACCCATCAGAAGAAGCAGAAACAGACTCCACTGCATCGTCGCTCTGTCACAGGAAAATGACTTTTCTTTCATTTGGAGGAAACAATGAATCCAGCAGCTCTTCAGTGTTTGATGGACACGCAGCACTTTATATTAAACACAGATATCTAGTTTATCACACACTGCTGTAAGAAATATATGATTATTCTTAATAAATGATCATCTGTTTAAAATTGTCCATGAAGACAAAGCAACAGTTCAAATGTGGTCCACACAGCACCTCTGTACACAGACATGAAATGAGCCTGCAGGTTTGAATCTGGTTCTTCTCTGGTGTTCATGCAGACAGCTCTGCAGTAAATAACCGTCTGTACTAACACACACTCTCTGTGTACTCAGCATTTGAATTTTAAGATACAGACTTCCCCCTGACACAAAGACACAGTGTAGATATCAGTTATGAAAGGACTTTTATGTTTATATTTCACCATTTAAAAGGAAAACAATGAATGCCTAACAAGCAGAAACAGGAAGTGTGATTATAATGTCTAAATATAACTTTTTACTGTTCGTTCAGCATTTCTATATGTGATGCTGGTGCAGGAGAGAGCTGTAACAGCAGCCCGTTCAGTGAACACCACTCATTATAAAATGTATTGTAGTTATTTATTCTAGCCTAATGTTTTATAACACTGTTCGATATTTCAGATGTTCTTTTATTTTATTATCATCTAATTGTTTCTTATAGTATTCCTTCTTACTACACATTAGACTCCCACAGAGGAGAACGGCTGCTGCTGCCATCATCATCCTCATCATTTCTACGCTGACAGGGCTAGGGGCCAGGACTCTCCTCTTCGGGTTTTTGGGGGATGTTGCTAACTCCAGGTCCGATAACAGGCACCACACCCGCAGTAGATGTGCTCAGTGTGAGGTCTCACTGCAAGCTATCAAACACGGCGCATTTCTCGGCTTTAAAAAAAAAAACGCTATGCGTCGCCAGGTGTTTCATCAGATTCGAGGTGTTACCTCCTTTGACAGTATCACAGTATCAGCTTAAAGCACTTGTTGCAGGCTGCTGAGTTTGCATCTTTTGCTGTGAAGTACAGCCAGACTTTTGATCGCTTAGCCTTGGGCATTTTTAATGTGTAGCTCTGCTCTAAAAGAACGTATGTACCTGGGCCCGCCTACTATCCTCGGAAACGTAAAATGATTGGCTAGAATCTAAAGTGTATGACATCTCAGGGGAAATAAAGCACCGAAATAAAGCACCGAAATGTGCGCTGCTTTTCAGTCTGGTTACTACCGTTTATGCCAGAACCGGTGCCATCATGGCACCAGATACCGGTACCCATCCCTACACTTAACACTACATCACTCTGTGTCTGAGGACCCCCTATCCTTGGGGTGGACCAGTTTTGGGCACAGCATGCTTTCGGTTTAAAACCCACTCATACAAAGTTAAAGAAGCTTGGAAAGGACCTCTTTGAGTTTCTTGAAGTTGTTTCACCTCTCAGCAGATGACATTTCTTCGGACCCTGCAACCTTTCAGAGAAATTTATTTCTGAGGGTTCACAGTAATGCCTTGCAGGAACACAGGTTTTGATTGTCAGGTCCCAGGACCCTGAGACTGGACGTCTGTTATTTACACTAAAATGGATTAATACTCGGGTTTTTATCTTTACTGTTTCTCAAAGGGTTAAAAGTGGCGACAATTTAGACTTTAGCTGCAGGATATTTTATTGAAGCCGTTTAGCACGAGCAAAGCAAAAGAAAAAGCAAATAAATAAAAGTCACAGTGTAATAAATTACCTAAATTACATTAACCGACTTAATCTACTTTGAGCTGATGTTGATTTTGTTCTTATTTATGGAGGAGAAAGGCTGAAGAAGATAAAGCCCAACAGGATCCGAGGATGTTCTTATCTCTGTGGTGATGATATTTGATTAGTTGATGATAGTTACCCAACAAGAAAGCAAGAGTGATGTAACCTCCAAATCCTCTTGAATTAATCATCTAACATGGCAACAATGAGCAGAGAAAAAGTTGTTTTGTCTCTAGGGGCCACCGTAAATATACTTTTATTTATTCACTCCACACAAAATGTAATAAATAAATCATATAATACAAAAACCAACTGTTCACATTTCAGCTTTTAACTATTTACATTTTCAGCTTTTTCCTTTTGCAAATTTAAAGTGAAACAACACAAAACACTGCAAACCACAACACAATTAAATATAAATTAAAATATGAAAACAAAAAGAAGATGCATATTCTCTGTCATATGGGCCTGCATAATAAACTTTCTGAATCCTTTATCATCCGCAACTGAAAATAGTTGTGGATGATTACTATACCTTTCTAATGTGACGTTGTTGTCCCTGGCTCTCTTTCTCTCTCTCTCCCTCCTGCTCTGTTCGAGTGTAACTACCGCCCCTCCCCCCTCTTCCCAGCGTAAAGCACAAGGCTCGCATGCGGAGTGAAGCGGAAAAAAGTGCGAGAGAGAGAGAGAGGGTGAGAGAAAGAAAAAAAAAAAAAAACACGGCTCGCGTCGTTCACGTCAAAGATCCGGCTCTAAGAGCCATTTCGTTTGCGACCGACACATCACTAGAGTGTTGGTCTTTCCACAGTTTTTCAGCAGTATTATAATACTGGACTTTGACTGGGCTGTTCTAACACATGAGTATACTCTGATCTGAAAGCACTCCATTGCAGTTCTAGTTCTATTCTTAGGGTCATTTTCCTGTTGGAAGGTGAACCTCTACCACAGTCTCCAGTATTTTCAGCCTCTAACAGGTTTGTTTTCAGTATATTTATCTCCATCCATCCTCCCATCAGCTCTGAGCACCAGCCCTGTCCCTGCTGAAGAAATGCCGCCACCACCATGCTCCACTGTGGGGATAGTGTGGTCAGGTTCCTGTGGAGTGTTAGGATTCCACCACTCGTCGTTTTTTGCATATAGGCCTTGAAGTTCAGTTATGGTTTGACCAGACCATCTTCTGCAGAGTACAGGAGGGTGACTGCAAATGCATGCCAAACATTTCAGACTTTTATTTGTAAAAACCTTTGAACACCATGGATAATTTTCCTTCCACTTCACAATCCTGAGATAATTTATGATGATCTATCACACATTTAAAACACAATCAAGGTTGTGGTGGTAACATAATCAATCTGTACAAGTTTAAAGGGTATAAACATCTTTTCACTGAACACGTTGAGCTTTACAGCATGTCCAGAAGATTTAAAATACTATTCAATGTAACCATATAAGGAGATAATTTTAAAAAAAGTCAGTGTGGCATGAATGAGGCATGGCCAGTCCACATGTCGGATTTCAGAACCATTTCATTTGACGCGGTGGCAGCTAATGAGCTACCAGCCACACATGCTTCACACCACAACAACTCCCCACAACCCTAATTCCCCTTATTTAAGTCGGCGGGTGTAATTGCATATTTCGCGCAGGTGCATCAGCCTTCCCTGCAACAGTGAGAGTCAGCCTGGGCTGTCAGCACCACCGACCACCAGTTCAGCTCGTGAACAGCATTTTTTCTGTATTAAATGTTTCTGTATTAAAAGTGATGTTTCAAACATCGCTCACATAAGTTATCACTTTAAGATCATTTAATTTAGTTTGTGAGCAATGCTTAGTTCATGTTTCCTCACCAGCCAAAATCCACAAACGTAAAATAATGTGGCAGCTTTTAAACTTTATTCATATACAGCAGTTTGTAAGAATGACCACTGCCAGAGCCATCTGATGATGTGTGTATTTGACTGACCTTTTCCATTACGTCATGCAGTAGAAACAGTAAAGACTGAAGTGTAATTTCACCAACAAGTTAAAAACAGGAAGTGTCATTTTAAAATGGAAATACTTCCTGTCCATTTATATGACTTCATGAAATGTTTCAGCTGGAACAAACTCTTTGTTGCACACTTCAGACCACTTCACTGTCTCACCATAAGAATCAGTGACGCTGTTCACACTCAGTGTCAGAGTCAGTCTTGCTGTTTACACTGTAAAAAGTTTCCATTTTATGTGAACAAAGCTCATGTAACACTAATAAAGATTTGACCTTTGCAAGTATGTCATGAATGGAAGATGAGCATGAGAAGTCTGTGAGTCATGCAGATTTGAATGTTTCTGCTTTCAGCACCTCGATAATTTGTTTGTTGATGCAAAGTAGATTGAACCAATCGCATATCTGTGCTGTTTTGAGAAAACAAACATTAGATATGATCAACAGCAGAGACAACCACGCACCGAGAGCCGGCTCATTTTAATGACTACATCCGAGCACCAACGTGTCACAGCAGCCATTTCAACAGGAAAAACTTTACTTATTTCTCATTTCTATAACTGAATTTCTGCTCTATTAAAATGCAGATGCTTAATTTATGAAATTATTAACACATAGCTGGTATTTCATAGGTTACACATCCTTCATATAAGTGTGCTTCCTAACATGGATATGACTGGAATCTGGGCCCACTCCACAGGTGCTGATGTAATTGTCGTTTCTGAAACTTGGCTGTCCAAATCTAGGCCTTAACTATTAATCTGATTGGAAATCAGTCTTTGATTGTGGTTGTCTGCTTCCCCCCAGCAAGTTACCTTCTCTGGGTAAACATTTATCTGAACTGTATCTTAATGAAATCATTCTGGTAGGTGATTTTGACAGGGACTGGCTTTCTTCTGTGTCAGGTGTTTAAAAAAAAATCTAATTTAAATTATTCAAAGCCCTACAAGTTTTAATCCCAAATCACCAGATAAATCTTCTCTTACTGGCTCTTTTTTTCCTAACTAACAACCTGAGTGATCACTGCGCAATTAATGTGAGAAACACAGAAATCACATGCTCCAAGCCTGGCATCATCACAAAAAGAAATTTAAAGCTTTTCAATGAGCAAGCTTTTCTTCAAAACTTATAGTTTTAGCTGGGGTCGTATTAAACTGATCGACAATGTCAATTTACAATGGGAATATTTATAGGAGAGTTTTATCTACTTTGTGGACAAGCATGCCCATTTTTGCCAGGTCAGAGTGAAAGGTCGGGACAACCACTGGTTCAGTTCTACATGAGAGAAACCAGGAATGAGCAGCTGCGAGAAAGTCTGGATCTGATCCTGATTGGCTATGTTTTTATCAGCTCTGTATTGGTTTACTGCAGGCGTGTCCAAAGTCCGGCCCGCGGGCCCCCGCGGTCCAGTTTTAATTGGCCCGCAAGTAATTTTATAAATAGGATAGAAAATGGCCCGCACTTCAACTTTTGCTTGAGTTTATTGCACTTCTTAGTTTTAACACCAGGGGGAGCTGCTGTTGATCAAGCCAGTTGCTCCACCAAAAAGGACAATCACAAAAGAAATTTACCCCCAAGTTACCAAACATGGCAGAACCAAAGAAGCCAAAGGTAGAAAGTGAGTGCAGAAAATTTCAGACACGGTGGGAGAGTGAATATTTCTTCAAAGAATTCAAGGGGACGTGTGTCTGTTTGATCTGCACTGAAATTGTGGCAGTTATGAAAGAGTATAATGTACGACGTCATTATGAAACCAAATATCAGGCCTATGCATCCTACACTGGTGCTGAGCGAGAGCAGAAATTAAAGCAAAGGGTAGCTCTCCTGCGGGGTCAGCAACAGTATTTTTTTCGTGCTCAAATTGTCCAGGAAAAGGCTCCAATAGCAGCTATGAGGTCGCCCAACTCATCGCAAGACATGGCAAGCCTTTTTCAGATGGAGACCTCATAAAACACGGCCTCGTTAAAGTCACCGAAATAATGTGCCCGGAAACAGTGCAGGACTTCAACAACGTCAGCATGTCCAGAAATACAGTTGTGCGACGCATTGAAGACTCGCCAGCCAACATTAAACTGCAACTGTCTGATAAAGCTGTGCTTTTGATTTTTACTCCATCGCATGCGATGAGAGCACCGATGCCACAGACACCGCACAGCTGCTAATTTTTTGCGGGGAGTGGACGTGAGCACGAGCGCTTTAGGTGAGTAAAAAATATATTCCACAGTACCCGTGTGTTAATGTGCAGGTGCACATGCTTCAAATATCAATAATGCGCATCAATTCTGTCACTACCCTGCTTTTGCGCACCACTTTCTTATCTGCGTTTTTCTTGTTAACACACAGAGTACACACCGCTGTGCACAGCACACGCACACGCAGTCAGCTGATCTCATCTGATGCAGCTCTGCTCCTTGATCAAGTGACATTTGTCCGGATTTTTGGCACGAGTGGCGTCGGATCAGCACCGCGGCTGGATGGCCCGATTTACATACCCAGCGCAGCTGATACTCACCAGAATAATTTACTAAAATTATATGGACTCCTGTTATTAAGTCCAGTTCAGTCTGTTAATGCTGATAATCGTTTCAAACGAACGTTAACAGGTGTGTTGCTAAGCCTAATAACTTAAATAACAAGCTTGAAATGTCCCCGTCCCATTTTCTGCTTTGTTTTTTCGCTGTACAGTAAATCTTCTGTCTAAGAAGAAATCTGAGGCTGCTGTTCTGAGAATGAGCTACCAAAGCTTTTTCTGAATAAATCAATAAAGATCCATTTATAGAAAACTGTGATGAAGGCAGTTTTGTCTTTAATTATATTCAACAATATAACACATTTGACCACTTTTAAGTGATTTTTAATACAGTAAAGTTAAGGTTTGTCTGTGAAGGTTCTCAGTCATCCAGGTCATCGTAGTCAAAGGAGTTTGCAAAGAAAAGCGTCTGGACTTCTTTGAGTTGCTTGAAGACGTTTCACCTCTCATCCGAGAAGCTTCTTCAGTTCTAAGGTCAAATGGCCGAGAGTCCCAGATTTAAACCCAGTGGGAGTATCCCCCCAAGGAGGGACAAAGGACCCCCTGGTGATCCTCTAATCACATGCGCCAAGGTGTGAAAGTGGGTGTGGGACCTAATCAGCCAGGGTTTCGGGTGAGCTCATTGTGAAACCTGGCCCCACCCTATCATGTGATTTCCTGAGGTCAGATGGCCCAGGATGTGAGTGGGCGTTAAGGCGTCTGGGGAGGGAACTCAAAACTGGATTATAGATGGCAGACAGTTGGTGTCGTAAACCACCGCCTCTGTTCAAAGATGGTCGCTCACAGTGGACATAGATGGCCTCTTTCACTCCTCTTTCAAACCATCTGTCCTCTCTGTCCAATATGTGAACATTGGCATCCTCGAAAGAGTGACCTTTATCCTTAAGATGCAGGTGGACTGCTGAGTCTTGTCCTGTGGAGGTGGCTCTTCTATGTTGTGCCATGCGCTTGTGAAGTGGCTGTTTGGTCTCTCCAATGTAGAGGTCTGGGCATTCCTCACTGCACTGTACAGCATACACCACGTTGTTCAGTCTGTGTTTTGGAGTTTTGTCTTTCGGGTGAACCAGTTTGTGTCTGAGTGTGTTGCTGGGTCTGAAGTACACTGGGATGTCATGCTTGGAGAAAACTCTCCTGAGTTTCTCTGATACACCGGCTACATAGGGGATGACAACGTTGTTGCGTCTGTCTTTCTTATCCTCCCTCGCTGGTGTCTGCCACTGGTACAGATATGTGGAAATTTCACACCTTGCTTTCAAAAACCCACACTCCTCAGTCTGAAACCACACAACTCAGAGAAGAAAACACACCTGAAGACAGTCGGGAGAAATGGGTAAAGAACTTTTCAGACCGGAATCTCACTGAACCTGAAAAGAAGGTTTTAGCCAAAGGACTCAATTTCGCCATTTCTCCGCAACAGTTGCCCATAGTGGACCTCATCACAGCCACAGAAACCGCCATACGGATTAATAAATTATCACAGACAGAAGCAGAGCAAATCAGGATGAAAGTCTCAGCCACCCTCTCCAGTGCCAAAGTCCCTCCGTCTAACCTCACACTACAAGAAAAGAAGGCCGTCGCTTCCCTGAGCAAAGACCACAACATCACTATATTACCAGCGGATAAGGGAAGGTGCACTGTGGTCCTAAACACAACAGATTACCACACAAAGATCACTACTCTCCTCAGTGACAACAACACCTACGAAGCTTTAAAACAAGACCCCACAAGCAGCTACAAAAAGAAAGTTATAGCTTGCCTTCAAGACCTTGAAAAGGACAAAATCATTGACCGCCTCAAATATCACCGCCTTTATCCAGGGGATACCATACCTTGCATTTATGGACTTCCTAAGATCCACAAGGAAGGGGTCCCACTCAGACCCATAGTCAGTAGCATAAACTCAGCCACTTATAACATTGCGAAACACCTTGCTACCATCCTGGCACCTCTCGTGGGGAACACCCCACATCACATCAAGAACTCCACCGACTTCACCGACAAGGTCCAGAAACTTACCCTGGATCCAGATGAAACCATGGTGTCCTTTGATGTAGTCTCTCTCTCACTTGCATACCCACCACGGAAGCAGTGGAGACTGTCAGAAAACGACTACAAGAAGACAGCTCCTTGGAAGACAGGACCAACTTCACACCCGATCAGATCTGCACACTGTTAGACCTCTGCCTTACCACAACATACTTCAAATACAACGAAGGCTTCTACAGACAAAAACATGGCTGTGCCATGGGCTCCCCTGTGTCACCTATTGTAGCCAACCTTTACATGGAGGAAGTGGAAAGAAAGGCTCTTGGCTCTTTTAAAGGGAGAGTACCCAGCCACTGGTACAGATATGTAGACGACACCTGGGTCAAAATCAAGACACAAGAAGTGGAATCCTTCACTGCGCACATTAACGCCGTGGATAAAAACATCAAGTTCACCAGGGAAGACACTAAGGACAACTGTTTGCCTTTCCTGGACTGCGCTGTGCACATTGAAGAAAATGGCAACCTCAACATTGAAGTTTACCGGAAGCCCACACACACGGACCAGTATCTCCTCTTTGACTCCCATCACCCTCTGGAACACAAACTTGGAGTAATTAGGACCCTACACCACCGGGCAGAACATGTTCCTCTCAAGCCTGAAGGGAAAAAGAAGGAACACACACATGTAAAGGAAGCACTGAAAACATGCGGTTATCCTAACTGGGCGTTCATAAAGTCAGCAAAGAGGCACAGAAAAGAAGATCAGACACCAGCGAGGGAGGATAAGAAAGACAGACGCAACAACGTCGTCATCCCCTATGTAGCCGGTGTATCAGAGAAACTCAGGAGAGTTTTCTCCAAGCATGACATCCCAGTGTACTTCAGACCCAGCAACACACTCAGACACAAACTGGTTCACCCGAAAGACAAAACTCCAAAACACAGACTGAACAACGTGGTGTATGCTGTACAGTGCAGTGAGGAATGCCCAGACCTCTACATTGGAGAGACCAAACAGCCACTTCACAAACGCATGGCACAACATAGAAGAGCCACCTCCACAGGACAAGACTCAGCAGTCCATCTGCATCTTAAGGATAAAGGTCACTCTTTCGAGGATGCCAATGTTCACATATTGGACAGAGAGGACAGATGGTTTGAAAGAGGAGTGAAAGAGGCCATCTATGTCCACTGTGAGCGACCATCTTTGAACAGAGGCGGTGGTTTACGACACCAACTGTCTGCCATCTATAATCCAGTTTTGAGATCCCTCCCCAGACGCCTTAACGCCCACTCACATCCTGGGCCATCTGACCTCAGGAATTCACATGACAAGGTGGGGCCAGGTTTCACAATGGGCTCACCCGAAACCCTGGCTGATTAGGTCCCACACCCACTTTCACACCTTGGCGCATGTGATTAGAGGATCACCAGGGGGTCCTTTGTCCCTCCTTGGGGGGATACTCCCACTGGGTTTAAATCTGGGACTCTCGGCCATTTGACCTTAGAACTGAAGAAGCTTCTCGGATGAGAGGTGAAACGTCTTCAAGCAACTCAAAGAAGTCCAGACGCTTTTCTTTGCAAACTCCTTTGACTAAAGTTAAGGTTATATACCTAATTTCTAGTAAGTGGCCCAGCCCCTCCTATATTTTTATGTATGTGGCCCTCAGCCTCCATCAGGAAAGCCAAATGTGACTATTTTTTTCGTCCCTTTAACCACTTACAGTCTAAATGACCCAGGAGTTTTGGGGAAACTATAAAGTCTCTCTCTGCCAGCTCTCAGTCCTCAGAGCTACCTCCTCACTTAATTATTGACTCCACTCCTGTGTCAGACAAAACTGAAATCCTTCATTGTTTTAACAAACACTTTGTTGTTTCTTGTTCCTTGTTTCTCACAGTATCTGATAGTAAACTTCTTGCATAAAACTCTGCTAGTAGTTCCCTGATACCTTTTCTTTCACACCTTTCACGGTAGAAGAGGCTCTGAAGAGTCTCAACACCAAAAAGTCAACCAGTCCTGACAATCTTTCTCCTTTTTCCTGTACCTGGCTGCAATTATCATAGTTGAGCCTGTGTCATATATTTTTAATCTTTCTATACAACAGAACATTTACACAGGGGATGTGGAAGTGTGCCTTGGTACTCTTCCTACTGAAAGGTGGTGATTCTTCAACAGTTAATAATTACAGGTCAATTTCCAAACTCTGTCTAAGGTCATTGGGAGGCTGATAAATAAATAACTTAAAATAATATTTTCATCCAGATATCTCCCATCCAGTCTGGTTTTTGGGAACTGCACAGTACTGTAACTGCTTCCCTAAAAGGTCTCTTTGACATCTACGAATGTTCCTCACGTTGTGCTGTTTTGGCTAATTTGGGAGCATTACTCAGACCTGCCACTGGATTATTAACCAAAACTCTCCCCTCAGCACCTATTCTGTTTACACACCATATTTGAATTATTTAGTGTTTTATTTATATAATTTGCTTTGTTATCTTCTGTTGTTATTAGCTGGTCTCTCTCTTCTTCAGTTAAAAACTGATTTAAAGTTTTATTTAATGTTTCTTTATCCTTTCCTCACATGCGGTTTAAAAAAAAATATCTCCGTCCACATGTAAGTGTGTAAAACTGCAGATAGCCAGGTTAACAATAACAATATTCTGTCTATATCTGCAATTGTAGAAATTAATTTTATGTAAACAATAACGTGGCGCACAGCGAGCCGCCACTGCTCATGTCACATGTGAAGAGCCACATGCAGATATGCAGAGGGTGACTGAGGTGATAAAAAAGCTAGCTTTTTAGTTGCTGACTGCAAAGATACAGACATGCAACATAAAAAGGATGGAAAACCTAAAACTTAGAGTGTGAGCTGACAATCCGTCAGGGTTTTTTATTCCTTGTATGGTCTAACACAAAGCAAGAGTAGATAGTGACTACATACACAGAGAAGGGTGATTAGGGGAAGTGGAGACAGCTGGAGGGGAGAATGAGAAACAGGTGGACAAAATGATGGCAGAGAAGACAAAAGAAGGGAAATATGAATGGACTACAAACGGAGGACTTGACATGAGAGGACCGATCACAACTGAGAACAGGAAGCAAAACTAAATACCCCAAAGAATACATCACATAAAATATTAAACAAACCTTGGGTCACAAATAGGAATGAAATAAAGAGAAAAACAAAAATCCAGAACTCAGAGTGGATCAGATTACCTAGAATCATGTGGAATATGTTGCTGTTTTTCCTGTAAAGCACTTTGAGCTACAACATGTTATGTAAATAAAGTTCTGTTTGAGTGTTTTTTTGCATACAGTATATTTTTGCTGTATTTGCATATTAAAATGCTGAACCACAGGCATCTGTGGCAGAATCACTGGATTCTGTCACAGGACCTAACTTTGTTCCCACCACAGGTTCACTCAGAAACAGACACCTGCTGAAAGACAATGGCTGTATCCCAATTCAGGGTGTGCAGCCTTAAAGTACACAGCTTTAATGGTCCTCAAGAGCCATTAAATAACAATTAGCTCATGTTGTTCATGAGACAAGTCATCTTACTTTGGTAATGTAAACAAAATATGGCCAATATTAAAATTATTATTTTAATCATTATTAGTTATTACAGCAGTGAATGAACTCTGTGTCAGATACTGAGCTTCAGTAAGTTGTAGTTGTTGTCATTTAAGGTGCATTTATTTATATTTCCTGTCACCTTAAATCTTCACTCAAAGACAGGTTCCTTTGACACTGTATATGTAAATCTATTATATATAAGAGACAAATATTGTTCTTTTAATATGTTGGCATTATTAAATTTCTCTCAGTGCTTTAAATATCCATTAAATCATCGCATTCTTTCTAAGATTAAGGTCAACTATTGAATGGTGTATATTTTAAAGTAACGACTTAGTACAAGCATCACTAATGGCCTATATTTGTATAGCGCTTTAATAGTCCCTGAGGACCCCAAAGCGCTTTACACTACATTCAGTCAATCACCCATTCACAAACTGCCATCACCGGAAAAATTATGCACACCCACCGCCGTGCTATGCATTCTGGGATATATTGGGCCACGAAGTCTACACCGCCACATCCTTCAAATTCAGGGAAATGAAGGAAACATTTGAGGGCCGCATTTCGAGCAGTATTTGAATTGGGACAGCCTTCATCGCATCGCTGTGAGGTAATCAGCCTTAAAGCAATGCGACCAAGGCTGTATCCCAATTCAGGGTCTGCAGCCTTAAAGGCCGCATTTTATATTTTGTGTTAGGTAAGATCCTTTTATGTTCATATCAGGGATGTTTGGTTTGTTATGTTGGCCTTGGCTCTCCCTAAAGTTAATCCTTAGTCTGAACTAAAACTCAACCAGAATTTCTAGCTAGAAATGAACCTTTTAACGTACCATGTTGGTTCCTCCTTCAGTATTTACCTTTATGTTAGCATGTTAGTACCTTGTACCCCCTAGACTAGCCTGGGGACGTAACCAGTGTTGGGCAAGTTACTTTGAAAAAGTAATTCAATTATAGTTACTAGTTACTTCTTCAAAAAAGTAACTGAGTTAGTAACTGAGTTACAATATTCTAAAAGTAATTAATTACTTGGAAAAGTAACTATTGCGTTACTTTAAAAAAAAACAAAGAACGTTTAACCCTCTGGGGTCCAGAGTATAATTGGCCATTTTTTTACTACTCTTGATGTTTCCTCCACATTTTACCTTTAAAAACTATTTGCTTTGCCTTGTTTGGTATCATTCTTTTTAGCACAACCTCACGTGTCTGAATTTACAGTTATGTTCTCATTTTGTCATACTGTATAACCAGAATTGATCTAAAATCAGACAAAAAACATAAAATCAGAGTAGAAAAAGTTATATTTTTACTGTAACAACCACAGACATGTTTAATGAATCATATTTCATAACTTTAAATGCAAATATTAATTGTCAATTTTAAAATCCTATGCACAAGTTTTGCAAACAACAAAGTTATTTGCATCCATTTACCTTTTACCCTTTTTTAAAATAACCATTTCAAACTATTTACAGAACAATCAGCTGTTCTTCAATAAGATGCCACACAAATTATTTGTGCCACTCCAAAAACATCATTTCTGTCCACTATAAAGGAGAACATCACAGCCTGATACCTGCAGGTCTGACAGCAGCAGGTGTATCACTGCTGTTTCTACCTGGAGACAGCAGTCGCCTCATTGTTCTGACACACAACACAAAACTATCCACAACACTACACACTAACTACACAAGACAACACATTAACTACACACTCCAAACACGCTAAACGTCACAAATCTCACATCTCAAAACTCGCTCTCTCTCTTTCTCCCTCTCTCTTTCTCCCGCCGTCAATCTTAAAACTTCCCCCTTTTTTCTAGGTCACTCTAGATCGACAGACGATCTACAGTGAGAGAGCTGCAATCGATGTGTCAGTGCTAGCGCTAAGGTGGCGAAACTATTGAGGAAAAAATGCCGCGTATATCTTGTTTATCATGACTCTGGTTTTACGTGGCCTATCGACACAATTTAAAAACTGGTATATATCACCGTGTTGCTTTGTCTTTAAGTGGTCATGTGATCGGCTTACCACGACTACTTTATTCTTCCTCAGTCAAACAGCAGCACTCATGCGATTGTTTTGCCCCCTGAGCTCCAGGTGTTGTGCTAGACAGTGATCGTGATTACCGTCCGCGGGAGCGCGCAGCTGCTTAAAGCTGTAGCGTCCAGATTACTTACAGCTACTTCCTGCAACTGATATAAGATGCGGTAAACTGAACACAGCTTCAACCGTCTGTTTGTTGAAAAATAGTAACGGACCGCGTTTCCTTGTTAGTAACTGTAACGCCGTTGTAACGATAGGAATAGTAATTAGTTAGATTACTCGTTACTGAAAAAAGTAACGCCGTTAGTAACGCCGTTACTTGTAACGCCGTTATTCCCATCATTGGACGTAACACACTGATACAGTAAATCTTCAGGAACAGAGGTCATACAGATGCACCTGCAAGTGAATAACTCTGAGATAAACAGAGAAGAATCCATTTATTCTGAGATTAAACTAACTGAGATTTATACAGAGGTTAAAAGAGGGATGCGGGAGGGTATTTTATAAAGTGATATTAGTCACATTTTTTAATGCAGTGCTTTTATTATTTTAACAAAACAGCTACAGGACCTGGGCAGTCTGTTTGTCTCCACCCCAGGGAAAAGGGAATATCTCCTAGTTGTGGTTACCATCACCCCTCTGGGGGTGGTTGTGCCTGGTCCTGGGGTGTAGAGTATGTTTGGGAAGTGTGATTGTGTGTACAGTGTCAATTTATGTTTGTCTCCACATTGGGCGAGTGCTGATAAGTGTTAATGAGGGTGGGGATGTACGTTTGTGTCTGTGTGTGCCTGTTCGCCTGTGTCCATATGTCATGTCGAAGCATCTCTGCCCACCACACTACCTGCCGGTGGCTGATGCTTTTGGACCTTGGTGCATTGGTGGTTCTCAGTGTCCAGGGCTGGGCGATTAGGTGTGTACCGGCTCACTCCCTGTGGCTGGTTGACGAGGCCTGGCACCCGTGGCTCATTTGGGCTCCATCCGGGGGGTGTAGAACCCTCGGGCCCCTGGTAGTGGGGATCGGTCCACTTTGGTGTGGCTGGCTGCCAGCAGAGCCTGTGTCACTACAGCCCCCTGTGGCTTCTGCACCACAGCTTCTGGGTGATCCCATATCTGGGGCTCTCCTCAGCTCTTCCCAGGAGGGTGGCAAGGTTGCCCCTCCGATGGTCCTCCTTAGACTCTTGCACTCTGGGGCCTGGATATCCTCCATGTCTGCTTCATGACCTGGGGGACGGGGCTATGGCTCCCCACACCCTCCCCACACATCATCTATCTACATGGAGAGACCTTGTGCACACCCAACACAGGTGTGCACATGGGTGTTCACTGTTCACAGACACAAACTACACCTTTCTTGGCTGCTACCTCAAAGCACATTGTGCGCTGTCAGTCCTGCACAACATCATTTAATTTTAGTATTTACTGTTACATTTATTTAGGTTGTGCAATGATGTTATGTGTAGTCAAAGGAGTTTGCAAAGAAAAGCGTCTGGACTTCTTTCAGTTGCTTGAAGACGTTTCACCTCTTATCCGAGAAGCTTCTTCAGTTCTAAGGTCAAATGGCCGAGAGTCCCAGATTTAAACCCAGTGGGAGTATCCCCCCAAGGAGGGACAAAGGACCCCCTGATGATCCTCTAATCACATGAGCCAAGGTGTGAAAGCGGGTGTGGGTCCTAATCAGCCAGGGTTTCAGGTGAGCTCATTGTGAAACCTGGCCCCACCTTGTCATGTGAATTCCTGAGGTCAGATGGCCCAGGATGTGAGTGGGTGTTAAGGCGTCTGGGAAGGGATCTCAAAACTGGATTATAGATGGCAGACAGTTGGTGTCGTAAACCACCGCCTCTGTTCAAAGATGGTCGCTCACAGTGGACATAGATGGCCTCTTTATCCTTAAGATGCAGATGGACTGCTGATCTTAAGGATAAAGGTCACTCTTTCGAGGATGCCAATGTTCACATTTTGGACAGAGAGGACAGATGGTTTGAAAGAGGAGTGAAAGAAGCTATCTACGTCCACTGTGAGCGACCATCTTTGAACAGAGGCGGTGGTTTACGACACCAACTGTCTGCCATCTATAATCCAGTTTTGAGTTCCCTTCCCAGACGCCTTAACGCCCACTCACATCCTGGGCCATCTGACCTCAGGAAATCACATGATAGGGTGGGGCCAGGTTTCACAATGTGCTCACCCGAAACCCTGGCTGATTAGGTCCCACACCCACTTTCACACCTTGGCGCATGTGATTAGAGGATCACCAGGGGGTCCTTTGTCCCTCTTTGGGGGGATACTCCCACTGGGTTTAAATCTGGGACTCTCGGCCATTTGACCTTAGAACTGAAGAAGCTTCTCGGATGAGAGGTGAAACGTCTTCAAGCAACTTAAAGAAGTCCAGACGCTTTTCTTTGCAAACTCCTTTGACTACGATGACCTGGATGAGTGAGAACCTTCACAGACAGATGTTATGTGTACCATCTTATTTCTTGTTTTCTTTTTTTGTTCTCTTCAACAGGTGATCCAGCAGATTTTTTTACTGTCTTCTCTCACTGTCCCTCTTCCTGCCTCTTTTTGTTTCCCTCCCTTTCTTCCTCTCTCCCAGTCATGTGTGTCCCATCTGTAATTATGTTAAATTTACACACAGCTCTGTGGTTCTGTGGTTTAACAGTTTATTCAACAACAGTGAATTCCATTAACAACACTTCATGACTTGTCTGTATTATTACTTTATATAACCATCACCAGATTTTAACCACAACATCAATATAATAAAACTTACACATTATATATTTTCTGTGTGTATACATGCGTTTTCTACAGAGAAATTCACTTTCTGTTGATGTAGGAAAATAAAAATTACGTTAAATAAAACCTCACTATGAAAAACTAAATTTCCCATAATCCCTCTAAAGAGCCCTTTTATGATGCACAACCATAAACCTGCTGAGGAGATAAGAAGCTGTTGGTGCTGTTTACAGTGCTTTTAATGTTTTGAACAGAAGAAATTAAACTTATTATTATCAGGCTTACTGACCCACTTCTGCTCTCCTGCTGTGTCCATGGCTCCAGACATGTCACAGACATCAACTTTCCTCTTAGAGTCCCAGTTATTATATCCAATGACATCATCAGTGACCCAGAACCAGAAGCCCAGAGTGCAGGTGTAGCGCAGCCCCAGCCAGACAAAAGGAGTCGAGGCGCTTTTGGCCTTTTCCTGAAGCCACGCCTGCTCTCGAAGGTTGGTGATGGAAACCAGGTCATGGTGTTTCTCTCTGCAGTAATAAAGGGCTTCCTCCCAGGTTTTGTTTGCTTGGATCAGGATCATGTTATCTGTCACCACAAAACCCAAAGAGCTCTGAGTCTTTGCTGTGCTTTATGAACAATGACAGACATGAACAGTCCACACTTACAGAAACAAGACAGACAGGCACAAACATTAGGACAGTTACACCTGTGACTGTGTAGTGCTGTGTAGGGTGTGTTAGGTACACAGCTCTAATGAACATTTGAGGAAGAACGATGAGAAAAGAGAGAGAGCTTTGTTAGGAGGGAGGAAGGTGATGGCATGGACGATGAAGACAGTTTACATTTATAAACTAAACATTTAATAAACAGTGTGGTTAAATTGTACATCTCAGAGGGAGCCAACTGAGATACAAAGAAACCTGACCTAAATCCTCTCAGTGATTCCAGCAGTTCATCTATTGGACAAACAGCTGAGATAAATCTGTGTAAACTCACCATCATAGCAGAAGAAAGGCTTTCTGTGGTTACATCCAGCAGAGCTCCATCTTCCTGATCTCTCTAACAGAGTCGTAGCACATGTCCTGTTGTTTAGTCCATCATTAAATGAGTCCATGTCCCAGTATCTGAAAGAGAAGTTACTCCCATCTGACCACCTCCAGCTGTCTCTGAACAGGCCGATCCACAAAGCTGTAGACTTCTGCAGCTTCTTAAACTCTTCACTATATCTGATCGAGTCCACTGGCCAGGTCGGTGTGATGCTGTCTGCAGTAGTTCTGAGCCTGAGTCCAGGTCACAAACGTCTCATTCAAATGAAAGGTTTTGTTGTTTTTCATTGTTTCTGTCGAGTCAACAGAAAAACACAAAAACATCTTTATCAACTAATTTGTCTCATTCTTAAAACTCATTTTCAGGAACATAACACAGATTATAAACTAGATTATAACAATATTAAATATTTTTTCATCATGTTACTGTCCACATATTCTCACCGTCATAGCAGATGAACTGAAATTTGGATGTACATGAATAATCTGCCCACTTGTCTTTTTTCATCACACAGTTCTCGGGATATGCTCCATCATTTGGTTCTCCAGCTTCCCAACAGGTCTCATTTTCAGTGTATTCCTCCCCCGGCAGAGACCAGTGCCACCTCCTGTTGTCTCTTCCTGGCTCGCTGTACAGTCCAATCCAGGCTTCTGTTTGATTCTGTGCAGAGTCTTGAAGTCTTCTCATGTCTGTCAGGTCAAACACTTTGGCCAGGTCTGTGTATTTCTCTCTGCAGTATGCCCGTGCTTCATCCCAGCTCATCTGCTCTTTAATAAAGTGGTACTCATGCAGGTGACATGTGATGAAGACACACTGACCTAAAACAGAAGAAATACTGTTGAATATCTGCTGATACAAGCAGGAAACTCATGTTCCCATCAAACTGTCCAGTTTACAGGTGAATCCTGGATTTTCTCAGTCAGAGTTCATTTGTTTAATGAGTCCTGATCAAACTAAAGGATTTTAGGTGGAAACAATCAGGAGCCCTGGTAAAATGATCACTCACCCATCAGAAGAAGCAGAAACAGACTCCACTGCATCGTCGCTCTGTCACATGAAAATGACTTTTCTTTCATTTGGAGGAAACAATGAATCCAGCAGCTCTTCACTGTTTGATGGACACGCAGCACTTTATATTAAACACAGATATCTAGTTTATCACACACTGCTGTAAGAAATATATGATTATTATTAATAAATGATCATCTGTTTAAAATTGTCCATGAAGACAAAAGCAACAGTTCAAATGTGGTCCACACAGCACCTCTGTACACAGACATGAAATGAGCCTGCAGGTTTGAATCTGGTTCTTCTCTGGTGTTCAGACAGCTCTGCAGTGAATAACCATCTGTACTAACACACACTCTATGTACTCAGTATTTGAATATTAGGGATGCAACGATACCAATTTTTTCAAACCGATCCGATACCGATACTTGGATCTGAGTACTTGCCGATACCGAGTACAAAAACCGATACTTCTACCACACACAAGTTAAACTTAACCAGTAGTAAAGAAACGACCCCACACAACTCTTTAACACAAACGAAACGTTTACTGAACGTAAGGGCAGAGACAAATACTGTACAACACATCCCTTTTTTAAACTCAAATGATATTCCAATTCCTTAACCAAATGAAATACACTGTATAAATGACATAATTCCCTTTCAAATTATATTAAACAACCCAACTTATGTTATCACCTTTTGGTAAGTGACTCACTAATATACACTCCAAAACACGTTATATAAATCCACTAAACATACAATATTCACACATGGGCCCCACACACACTCACATTCACACTTGTTGCAGGCCTGTTTGTTGCTCACGCCGGACGATGGAGAAAAATCCTCTTCTCCCCAGTAAGAGCACAAAAGTCTGACTTACAGTTCAGCTGATCGGTAGGTCGCCGCTCACCAGTCCCACACTAAATCCACTCCCTGCGGACCCGATGCTGTCTCTGCTACAGCGCGTTAGCGAGTCACTGTCCAGCTCTCCGACAGTCCATAGCGGCTGCCTCCGAGGCGCAGCCAAGCAGTCCGGCTAGCCTTTAGCCTCGGCGGTCGTAGCTGGAAACACAGCACGGTGGTGCGACCATTGAAACAAAAAAGTCACTTCACCCACACTCTGTTGTGAAGCTCTCACACGGTCAGCTTTCTAGTCACACACTCTTTTGTGCTGGTTAACCTTAGTAAAACTAGCCGAGTCTCTCACTTTGGTTCAGCTAACCTCGTGCATCTCCCCATGCAAGGTCCCGCTTTATGCTACCTTCACAGGCCTCCAGAAAATTAGAACTCTGAAAATATTTTAACTCCTTCAGAGTTACATACCATAAAATAATACTTTTATGATTAACGTAACAGTTTGATTGCTCTAATTACCTGTATTTACCTTGCGACATATTACAGGGCAAATTATATTCAGGGTAGAGTTACATCACATAACATCAACTGTGAACACCTTATGTTACCGTGGCGTTTAAGTCCATGGGAATTATGAGTATCGGTTCATGGTATCGGTTAACTTTTACGAGTACGAGTACGCACACATTTTACAGTATCGGCACCGATACCCGATACCAGTATCGGTATCGGTGCATCCCTATTGAATATGAACAAATATACCTTTTGCCCCTAACACAAAGATACAGTGTACATATGAGTTATATAGGGACTCATTTACATTAAGCAGAAACAGGAAGTTTCATTCTAATATTTAAATATGACTTCCTTGTTTAACATTTCTTGATTTGGTGCAGTGGCTATGACAGCAAAGGTTACACCTGTACACCTGGACAGGTTGCCTCTCTGTGACAGAAACACACTCCCTTTCTGTGTTTTCTTTTTTTTTGAAGAAACACCTAAATATGGGTTTTCTCAGAGCTTTTAGTAATTCTGGTTAAATAAATATGATTCTACTAACCTGAGAAAACAAATTAATTCTATTTTTGTTTTGAAAGAATGAAAGAATAAAGTTACGTTGAAACCAAGCACATGTAATGGAATTTCTTTCACCTATGTGTTAATCACGTTATTGTAATGCCTTGGTGATTTTAGCATGTCTGACACTCATACTTAAGACAAATGGTAGGGGGTGTAGTAGGATGTTGGGGGAAACAGGAACTCCAGAGGACCAGTCTTTTGTCTCTGCAAGGACTCTGGGAAGTAGCAAGGGAGTGTGAACCTTAAGGTGTGAAACAGCTGTGTACTGCCTTTTGTTCCTGGAGAAGGTATTTAACTGAGAGCCGTACTAGGCTCAGTGAGACTCTGCTGACCCTGCCACGTGGTCATGCAGGCTCTCCACCAAGCTTGGTTTTCTGTTCTGTGTGTTTTGATTAAAGAATGTTAGCTACCGCTCACCGCTCATCTGCAGGCTTTAAGTGGAAAACTTCCACAACAGAATGGCGCTGCGAGCAGGGTGGTCCGTGTGGTCACTGAACAACGGTTCCGTGGACGGGCTGATCACCCCTGAGGGAAAAGGTACCTTTGTCCTACCGGCTGTTGAAGCAAAGGAAATGGAGTCACGGAGCCGTGTGTTTCAGCAGCCACTGAGACCATCGATTTTGAGGGGACTCCTGCAGATGGGTGAGTGATAGCTAACTTGTTACAAGTCACGAGAGTTTTGTGTCTGGCAAGAAGTGAGCGTGTTGCAGCCTTCGGGGAGCCCAAGAAGGTGTGTTACGACCTTCCAGGGCAAGAGCTCCGAGGGAGTCTTCGTGTAGAATCACGGAGAGTCTTCGTGTAGAATCACGGAGTGACATCCCTAGCGTCTTCTAAAAGATCCTAACTTCTTCAAAGGAGACTGGGGTGGCGGTGTTCGCCCTTGGTCCGTAGAAGGCAAGGAACCTCACGGGGACGCCTCGTGTAGTAGGAAGAGAATCTAGATTCCAGGGGCAGTCAGCGGAGCCGGATTAGCGGCTCGAGAGGCGACTGCGGCAGACGTTCCACCAGGCGGCCAGGGACAAAACTCAATGTGTGAAAAACCAGTGAAAAATGGGGTTCAAAATGTTGAAAATAGGGAACAAAAACAAGAAAAAAAAAAAAAGAGAGGAGTGTAGAAATGTGCGTAAAAGTTGTTTCCAGCTAGCGGGAGACGGTGGTACTGCAGGCCACCAGCTCCCCTAGGGTGGACACACACACAAAATTAGCAGAATTGTTGATGAAAATAAGTAAAAAAAATAGGAAGAGGGTTTGGTGATTTTCAGTGTAGAACAACTACAATCTCTCTGGGTTTTTAAGAAAGGGGACTTCAGAACCAGAGAGGGGAGACTAGAGCTGGGCGATAAAACGATAACGATATGTATTGCGAAATAACTTTTTCTCGATAGAAAAATTAAACTATTGCGATAGGCCTCATCTCTCTTGTCCTCTTAAAAAAAAAAAAAAAAAAGAACAGCCAATCCAAATTAAGTAGCGCAGAGCCGAATCAATCACAGCCGCAGCGTCACGTCACATGACTTGTTACGTACAGCACAAGCGCCAAGGCGCACATGTGTATTTGTTTTTGCAGCCGGGCCGCCCAGGTAATGAAGGAAATGAGTTTGCTAGAGAAAAATCAACCGAGAGCGTGAGCAAAGGTTACCGAAGAAAAAACAGATGATGGTTCCAATGCTGGAGAGATTGTCAAACGGAAGGGCCACAGAAGTTCCGTAGTGTGAAGGTATTTCGGCTATTTCAAGTCTGACAAAAAACAGAGTAGCGAGCACTGTAAATTGTGCCGAAAGCAAGTCTGGATATACAATAAAGCGGTGCATGCTCAATCTCTGACTGAAAGCGCTAATTCGTCATTCGGCTTTTGTCAGACTAAAGTAACTGTTAAAACTGTTTGAAAAGCTAAGCTATACAACAAGGAGAGATTGATGCTACGTCCACACGCATTCGGTATTTTTGAAAACGCAGATTTTTCTATGCGTTTGCACCTTTCGTCCACACGTAAACGGCGTTTTCAGTCACTGAAAATGGAGATTTCTAAAACGCCTGCCAGGGTGGATATTTTCGAAAACTCCGCTTTTGCATTTACGTGTGGACAAGAAAACGGAGAAAACGCAGCGTCAAAGGTGTGCGCTTTTTGACGCCACACTGTGCGCCACGTTATTGTTTCGGTGAAATGAATTTCTACAATACTGTTACTGTTAATTGTACTCTCTGCAGTGTTTAAATGCATACATATACACACATAGTTACTGTCCCTCCACACATACGACTCGGTTCTGTTTCTATGCCCCATCTTTGTTTACTATTTCCTACCGAGGCTTCTAGACTTCTGATTGGCCAACATTTCTACACGGTTAGGAATATATGGCCACCTGTTGCTTTGGCATGTTCCCAGCAGCGTTTTCCTTCATTTCTGCGTTTACGTGTGGACGGGATTATTTTTTAAAACGAAAACGGAAAATCTCAGTTTTCAAAAATACCCGTGTACGTGTGGACGTAGCCTGAGAATTTCCTTTTAGTTCTCAGTTTATTTGATATTGACAAAAGTTAATCAATTTTGTCTGTTCTTCTGTAAAACGACCTAAGATTTATTTTTAGAATTAAAATTTTGTTTCTAAGTGGAATTGACAATTTAGTGGTCTCTTTTGTTTGTTCTATTTTGAAACTTAAACGCTTTAGCGGCTGCCTTTTGTGTAGTTTACAATATTTGCCTTTATCTGAAACTGAAGTCTCATGTTCTTTAAGTACATCTACCCTGTTGAACTTATTATGGGAAATAAATATTTTAATTAAAACAAGCTGCTAATTATTTCACATTTTACTTGTGAGCAACGGCACATTTAAATCTTACAAATATAGTTATTTGGCTTATATCGTGATATATATCGTTATTGCCTGAAATGAAAAAAACATATCGTGATATGAAAAAATCTTATATCGCCCAGCTCTAGGGGAGACGTGTTTCTTTAAGCAGTGATAAGAATGATCAAAATGTCTCAGTGTGTCACTTGCAGGTGAAGAGCAGACCCTGATCAATTTTCCATGTGCAGCAGTCGGAAGAAATTATAGGTTAACATCATTAGAAACACTCAAGCCAAGTTTTGGCTGAATTGTTTTACAGCTTAACTTCCATGTGTTTGTCACCCTGAGAACACAAGCTCCAAGATTCTCTTCCTGAAGACAAGAAATGCAGTTCCAGAACAACGAGATGGATATCAAGAGCTCACAGCAGTGTCCTGAGCAGTGAAGAAAAGGTCTAGCAGCAGCAGCTGTGCAAGACAGCGGCAGCAAGGAGAAAAATGGCATCATCATGACTGGATGGATGGGTGTGCATTTCCAATGAGCTGCAACTTTAGTGTGTGTAAATGGACCTTTGAAAAGTCTGCCTGAGCTGGACATTTGCCACTTTTGGAGCAAAATGGCAAGATGAGACAGTGGAAAACACAGGACAAAGCTGAAAGACAACTGACTCTCACTGGACTGCTGCAAGGGGGAGAGATGAGATGAGACCACAGTGGAAGGAGCAGGGGAGAACATGGAGAACATGGCTGTTTTAGTGTGGGAACTGAAATTTGGGTTTAGGAAACCGGGAAGAAAAACGACTGCCTTGCGTGGAGAATTGAAAAGTGTCTGGAGCACCGCAAAGAGGAGAGGTACACAAAAATTACACAAACAGAAAAATGCATTAATCCTACTAACACATATACACATGCAATGAAGCTCATGAAGATCAAATAGTATTTTAAGCATGCGTTTCTGTTACCATCATCTTGTCCGGTTCACTTAGTGGGTTAAGAAGTGATACATAGGCTAGTGAACTAGTATTATTTTGGGGAAGGATGATTGAATCATTGCAGGGGTGAACAGAATGCTGCAGGGGGGTCAGATGAGTGGAGACTAATAGATTATTGAGTTTCTGGTTTCTGATGTGTGGGGGAGGTCTTATCATGACACACATCTGGTTACATGGGGGAAAACAAAAACTCGTTATCTAATAGAATATTGTTGTGTGAGGTGTGACTGGTGGATGAAAGTTTTGGGGATTTTGCATTTTCCTTTGGTACCACTTTGAAACTGCCAATTAGTTTTGTTTTGATCTATCATTCTAAGAGAGCATGCTTAGACAACTTCTAAAAAGAGGCCTTCATATTTTTTGATTTTTAACAGTGCACTGAGATTTTTGTTTGGCAATTTTCTCTTTTTGAAGCAGGCCTGCAAGATCGGGATCGAAAGCGCTACACAACATGTTGAACAATCGCAAGTGAGTTTCTCCAAAAAATTAAAATGGGCTCGGGAGAAAGCCACTTATTTGGGACAATCAGAAAACAAGTCCCTGCCAAAAAGGATTCGGCGAGGTAATCCAGTCTAAATTCTTTTTTTCTTTTTTGAAATGGCGTCATTGCTGGCAGTAGAAACTTATTGCGTCACGAAAGGTTCTACTGTCAGCAAATAAAAATGGGGACTGACTGGACTGACAAAAGCTTTTACTGACTTGACACCAGTATGCAAGATTGCACCTCCACCCAGACAGTGACAAAAGGGTGGATGTATGTATGTTTCTTTTTACAGGAGCAGAAAGGTGACAGCAACATCCTGGGTTGCATGGGCATTGGGGCCGTGCTGATTTAACCTTTTAATTGTCACTTTCTGTGTCTTTGAATTTACCAGCGGTGTGTTATTCTTGACCTTGTATTGTTTACAGTACAGAGGTCACTGTGAGAAAGTGTGCATACAGATGCGCTACGCTAACATCTATTTTTTCCACAGCAGAGGGTTAATCATATGATCTAATCACATGATCTACAGCAGGACACATCGCTGGCTAATGTTTTACCTTTTTCTTAAGACAGGGCCTGGAGTGAAACTACTCCAGGGGAGAAGCCCTGGGAATTTTTAAGTGACAATGCACAACTTCATTGTGCAAGTCTAATTGTGTTAAACTAACATTTGGCAAAAGAGGGTTTTCCGGGGAAGTTTTCATTTTTAAATTGCAGTGACCGTGACATGAGGGATATGGAAGGATTGACGCAGATACAGTCCATGACCGGGAGAGAACGCTTCAACAGGACCAGTGACAAGCAGGGACCATCTGCAGGACAGCAGACAAACGACAGTGGGCTGCACCACTGGGGCTTCCAAAGGATTGTCACGAGGAGATTTTGAACAGCAAAATCTTAAAATGAAAGAGTTTCGTCGTTGACGTTGAGGAAGACAACTAAGGTGTACGACGTGCTCTGCCTAATCTACAGCCGCGTTGGAACAGAAATCGAGGGATGGAGAGAGCATGCCAAGCTCCAAAGGTGACAGCACAGAGGGAGACCAGCGTTGGAATTATGACTCTGTAAACGGCACAGACACCAGGAACCATGACGGTGACTGGGAATGACCATCTAATGCTTTTTCACTTTGCCATGCAAAGTACTTTGACACTCTGGAGAAGACCTTTCCTCTGTATCATTGTTGTTTCCATTTGCATGTGAGAGCTTAGATTGTGGGGAAGATTAAAGATGAACAAAGGGTGGTGGGAGAAAAGTGCAGTGAGGATACACAGTGTGAAACTCCTTTAAGTGTACAATAATGTTGATGTGATTACAGAATGTCAGAAAAGAAATTCTGGTATTAATGTGATTCTTGATTTAAGAATCAAAGGGTGGGATTGTAATGGAATTTCTTTCACCTATGTGTTAATCACGTTATTGTAATGCCTTGGTGATTTTAGCATGTCTGACACTCATACTTAAGACAAATGGTAGGGGGTGTAGTAGGATGTTGGGGGAAACAGGAACTCCAGAGGACCAGTCTTTTGTCTCTGCAAGGACTCTGGGAAGTAGCAAGGGAGTGTGAACCTTAAGGTGTGAAACAGCTGTGTACTGCCTTTTGTTCCTGGAGAAGGTATTTAACTGAGAGCCACACTAGGCTCAGTGAGACTCTGCTGACCCTGCCCCGTGGTCATGCACGCTCTCCACCAAGCTTGGTTTTCTGTTCTGTGTGTTTTGATTAAAGAATGTTAGCTACCGCTCACCGCTCATCTGCAGGCTTTATTTAAGTGGAAAACTTCCACAACACACACCATTGTTTTTCTTGTGACATTACCAATAAGTTTGATGTGTCACATGGCCCTCTTCCTATTGAAAAAACAAAAGTTGTATCCCCCTCTTTGGGGGGAAACTCCCACTGGGTTTAAATCTGGGACTCTCGGCCATTTGACCTTAGAACTGAAGAAGCTTCTCGGATGAGAGGTGAAACGTCTTCAAGCAACTTAAAGAAGTCCAGACGCTTTTCTTTGCAAACTCCTTTGACTACGATGACCTGGATGAGTGAGAACCTTCACAGACATATCCAAGATGGCCGACTTCTAAATGGTCACCACCCATCTTGAGGAGTTTGCCCCCTCACATATACTAATGTGCCACAAACACGACTTTAATAACACCAACCATTCCCATGTTATTACGGTGTATCCATATAAATGGCCCACCCTGTACAGTTACATTCAGTTCTGCCACACACAGGTATCATTGATTTACAACTGTTTCAAAGTCAACTTGGAAACCAGCTCTGAAGGGAGGGGCTATGTACTCACATGACCTGAAGCTTTGGTACAGCAAGCTTGGGTAGGGCTGTTCGATATTACGATATATATCGGATGACGATAGAAAAACGTCTATCGTTTCATTTTACGCTATCGTTTGTTTCGTGGTGTCGCAAAATAAACTGTTTACGGCAATATTTTTTCATTATTTTGATGGTCACTGTAGTGGCTATATTAATTTCCTAAAGTTCTCTCTTTCTCTTATATTTAATATAACCACACTACAGACGGACAAGCGCTTGTTTTTATGCGTTGTCGTTAGCAACAACGACGGTAAAACCACCTCGTGTCCGCTTGTTTATTTTCCACATAAACCTTTCACAATAAAGCTCAAGATCCTGTTGAGACTTTTCAAAATAAACTGAATCACGTGAAAGATGCAGAGTATTTACGGATGAGAAGCAAAAAAGAGCCGCCAGGTGCTAAAAAATAAACCTCAGACTCAAACGTTAGAACAGGCTTTTCCCCGCAGCACGCTGTGTAATAAATACTCACAAAGAAAACGGCAGCAACCTATGTCTAAAAATGTATCGTTTCATGCATCAGTTAAAACACTCGACTCCAGGTACGCGACACCCAGCTGGAAACACTTCACGCAAGTCGAGCTGCCCGACATTCACAGAATTTACAGAAAATGTTACATTTTTGTGATTTATATCGTTATCGGACGATAGATGTCTTAATATCGGGATATGAGATTTTGGTCATATCGCACAGCCCTAAGCTTGGGTGATGCTCCACTCGTTGACCAGAACACACAAGCCGCGGGTCTCAGCTGCAGCACCCACCCATGTCTCTAAACTGGCTTCAGCAGATCCAGCAATACTATCAGAGACTTTATTAAGGAAAAAAAAGGTCCAGGATCAGGTCCCTCAGGTTAATCCTGTGTGAACAACTGTAAATAGCTGCACACTTGTTTCTCCTTATTTAATTATTGTTGATGTTTTAGAAATATTCTTGTTTTATTGTTATTGTCATTTACTTTCTTGTCATTTAATAAACATCCATGTAAACTTGTTCAAAGTTAGTGTTATGTTTATATAGGGAGTGCAGAATTATTAGGCAAGTTGTATTTTTGAGGAATAATTTTATTATTGAACAACAACCATGTTCTCAATAAACCCAAAAAACTCATTAATATCAAAGCTGAATGTTTTTGGAAGTAGTTTTTAGTTTGTTTTTAGTTTTAGCTATTTTAGGGGATATCTGTGTGCAGGTGACTATTACTGTGCATAATTATTAGGCAACTTAACAAAAACAAATATATACCCATTTCAATTATTTATTTTTACCAGTGAAACCAATATAACATCTCCACATTCACAAATATACATTTCTGACATTCAAAACAAAACAAAAACAAATCAGCGACCAATATAGCCACCTTTCTTTGCAAGGACACTCAAAAGCCTGCCATCCATGGATTCTGTCAGTGTTTTGATCTGTTCACCATCAACATTGCGTGCAGCAGCAACCACAGCCTCCCAGACACTGTTCAGAGAGGTGTACTGTTTTCCCTCCTTGTAAATCTCACATTTGATGATGGACCACAGGTTCTCAATGGGGTTCAGATCAGGTGAACAAGGAGGCCATGTCATTAGTTTTTCTTCTTTTATACCCTTTCTTGCCAGCCACGCTGTGGAGTACTTGGACGCGTGTGATGGAGCATTGTCCTGCATGAAAATCATGTTTTTCTTGAAGGATGCAGACTTCTTCCTGTACCACTGCTTGAAGAAGGTGTCTTCCAGAAACTGGCAGTAGGACTGGGAGTTGAGCTTGACTCCATCCTCAACCCGAAAAGGCCCCACAAGCTCATCTTTGATGATACCAGCCCAAACCAGTACTCCACCTCCACCTTGCTGGCGCCTGAGTCGGACTGGAGCTCTCTGCCCTTTACCAATCCAGCCACGGGCCCATCCATCTGGCCCATCAAGACTCACTCTCATTTCATCAGTCCATAAAACCTTAGAAAAATCAGTCTTGAGATATTTCTTGGCCCAGTCTTGACGTTTCAGCTTGTGTGTCTTGTTCAGTGGTGGTCGTCTTTCAGCCTTTCTTACCTTGGCCATGTCTCTGAGTATTGCACACCTTGTGCTTTTGGGCACTCCAGTGATGTTGCAGCTCTGAAATATGGCCAAACTGGTGGCAAGTGGCATCTTGGCAGCTGCACGCTTGACTTTTCTCAGTTCATGGGCAGTTATTTTGCGCCTTGGTTTTTCCACACGCTTCTTGCGACCCTGTTGACTATTTTGAATGAAACGCTTGATTGTTCGATGATCACGCTTCAGAAGCTTTGCAATTTTAAGACTGCTGCATCCCTCTGCAAGATATCTCACTATTTTTGACTTTTCTGAGCCTGTCAAGTCCTTCTTTTGACCCATTTTGCCAAAGGAAAGGAAGTTGCCTAATAATTATGCACACCTGATATAGGGTGTTGATGTCATTAGACCACACCCCTTCTCATTACAGAGATGCACATCACCTAATATGCTTAACAGGGGTGGAAGACACAAGGGGGATCCAATAACAAACAACTATAACAACCTAGGCATGATAAAAACTGAACTTAGAAAACCTGAAGAGCTTAAACATAAACCATAAACTAAAACTCAAAACGCTGGGTCAAAAGACCCAGGATCATGACAATTCCCACATTAAGCTTGACAACCGATATATGGAGCGACTGCCTCTTCTCTCTCCCTCCCTCTCCTGTTGCTACTTCAGTCATGAAACTGATCAATGATCAGCTTTTCTGTCGCGACTCCCGTCTACGGTGTACATTTCAGACAAAAAAATGTCAGGTTTCAGGAAAAAAGTCGTCAGGTCTCAGGTGTCAACACAAAAGCTCTCAGACAGAGAGAAGCCTCCTTTAGGTGGCACTGTAGTCAGGTCACAGCCAATGATTGTAGAAAACATGGACGTCGCGACAGTGACAGTAGTTCTCACTACGCTGTTTTATGTTCAAGGGGTCTCCTTTCTCATAAGTTTGATTGTAATTACTACCAAATTGCTGTGAAATTGGGGTGTGACGTCATCATAACAGTTTTGACTGGCAGCTGCAGTCACGCAGAAACTCTGTTCGGTAGTGATGTGTCGGTCCTGAACGAAATGGCTCTTAGAGCCGGATCGTTGACGTGAACGACGTGAGCCGGCTCCTTATCGCGAGCCGTAGTTTGTCTTTTTTTTTCTCCTTATCTCACCCTCTCTCTCGCACTTTTTTTCTGCTTCACTCCGCACGCGAGCCTTGTGCTTTGCGCTGGGCAGAGGGGAGAGCAGTAGTTACACTCTCAGTAGCAGAGGAACAGAGCGGGAGGGAGAGACAGAGAAAGAGAGCCAGGGACAACAACGTCACATTAGAAAGGTATAGTAATCATCCACAACTATTTTCAGTTGCAGATGATAAAGGATTCAGACAGTTTATTCATGCAGGCCCATATGACAGAATGTGCATCTTCTTTTTGTTTTCATATTTTAATTTATATTTAATTGTGTTGTGGTTTGCAGTGTTTTGTGTTGTTTCACTTTAACTATTGAAATTTTCAGCTTTTTCCTTTTAAACAAATTTAAAAGTTGAAATGTGAATAGTTGGTTTTTGTATTATATGATTTATTACATTTTATGTGGAGTGAATAAATAAAAGTATTTTTACGGTGGCCCCTACGTACAAACTCCAAAACACGTAAAAACTCCAAAACTGTTAGGTTAAGGCTGTGTGCAGACAGGAAAAAGGACCCAAAGTGCAGACTCCGGAGACAAAAAGGTGAACTCAAAACAGCTTTAATGCTGAACTCAAAAAGGGTAACAAAACATACCTGGGAAAATCAAAATAAACTTAAACCAGAGAACTGACAGAACACACAGCTAGGTAAACAGTAGATCGCGACAGAGAGCACAGGAAAACACAGGGCTTAAATACACAGAGGGAGCCATCAGGGAATGGGCAACAGGAGGGAAACACAGCTGGGGCAAATCAGGACTAACGAGACAAGGAGAGCAAAACCAGATACACTAACATGAGACATGGACTTTCAAAGTAAAACAGGAAACATAACACAGACTCACAGGCAGGCATTATAACAAAGGGAACAAAGACGTGGGACCAGGGCAGACACAGACTGGACGTGGGGATACAGCAAACAGGGGAGACAGCAACTCAGAATCACAGACAGAAAACCAGAACACTAAAACTCTAACAGAACCCACCCAGAGAAGCTAAACTAAGAATAATCCAAAAACCCAAAAAGCAAAACAAGAATATAATGAAATAACAAACTCAAAGAACCAAAACATAACCCACTGGGTTGATGACCCAGGGATCCTAACAGTACCCCCCCCTTAAGGGCTGGCTTCCAGACAGCCCAAACCAGAACACCAAAAACGAAAAACAACCCAACCAGGGCGGGCGGTGGGGGAAACAGGACGGAGGGCTCGAAACAACCAAACAAGGAGCAAGAAACAAAAAAAGCGCAAACACCGGAGCCCGGAAAGCAACACAACAAAATACAGGCTCACGACAGGCACAGGCGACCAGGAAAAACAGTTCAAACAAAAAGTTCAGGGGGCCGTCCATGACGGCAATGACGTCCAGTCATTGGCCTGGAAAGTGGCCGGACAGGACGGGCAGGGCGAGCAGGCCGGACAGGACGGGCAGGGCGAGCAGGCCGGACAGGACGGGCAGGGCGAGCAGGCCGGACAGGACGGGCAGGGCGAGCAGGCCGGACAGGACGGGCAGGGCGAGCAGGCCGGAAGGGCGAGGACGTGCAAACGGAGGCCTGGAAGGAGGCCGGCACTGTCGAGGCGCAGGCGCGGGAGCCAGAGATGGTGGCGCTGCAGGCGACGCTGATGAAGCCGGAGCTGGACCAGGCGACGCCGGAGCCCCGGAGGCTGCAGCTGGCGAGGATGACGAGGCTGCAGCTGGCGAGGATGACGAGGCTGCAGCTGCCGGCCGGCCGGGCTCCTCGGGCCCTCCAGCTGAAGAGGCAGGAAGCTGGACGGGTCCCTCGGACCCTCCAGCGGAGACAGAAGGCTGGTGCGGTTCCCCAGAACCCCCAGCGGGAACAGAAGGCTGGACGGGCCCCTCGGACCCTCCAGCGGAGACGGAAGGCTGGTGCGGTTCTCCGGAACCTCCAGCGGGAACAGAAGGCTGGACGGGCCCCTCGGACCCTCCAGGCGAGGCAGACGAAGGCTGGACGGGCCCCTCGGACCCTCCAGCGGGACCAGGAGGCTGGACGGGCCCCTCGGACCCTCCAGCGGGACCAGGCTGCAGAACAGGCGACGGAGGAGAGGAGTGGCAGTGGCGAGGGCGCCGTTTCCTCCGGGATGAGGGAACAGGAACTGGTGGAGACATGGAGACCACCTCCTCATCCTCCGACCACATAGCTGCCAGGAAAAAGGCAGGCGAACGAGGTCCCGGCTGGTGTGGCGAGGGAGAGCAAGTCCGTGGCAGTGTTGAGGCAGGTGGGCTGTGTATGTGGTACTGGGGCAGCGAAGAGGAAGAGTTAGTGAGAGAGAGGGCAAGCTCACTAGCCTTGACTTGCTCTCTCCAGGCAGTAATGGTGCGATCCAACTTAGTGTCTTTGGCAAACTGACAAAGCTGAGGGTTATGCCGAATGATGGCATCCACTGCACTTAACCCGACTGCCATAGTCCGTAAATCTTGTGACTGGGCAATGCGGTCAAGCAGGCTCACCATTCGCTCCATCTCAGCGTTGTCCTCTGAGGAAAAAAAGTCTGCGGGGTCCATTTTCTGGTCGCGTTCTTCTGTTAGGTGCACGCTGTGTGCAGACAGGAAAAGGACCCAAAGTGCAGACTCCAGAGACAAAAAGGTGAACTCAAAACAGCTTTAATGCTGAACTCAAAAAGGGTAACAAAACATACCTGGGAAAATCAAAATAAACTTAAACCAGAGAACTGACAGAACACACAGCTAGGTAAACGGTAGATCGCGACAGAGAGCACAGGAAAACACAGGGCTTAAATACACAGAGGGAGCCATCAGGGAATGGGCAACAGGAGGGAAACACAGCTGGGGCAAATCAGGACTAACGAGACAAGGAGAGCAAAACCAGATACACTAACATGAGACATGGACTTTCAAAGTAAAACAGGAAACATAACACAGACTCACAGGCAGGCATTATAACAAAGGGAACAAAGACGTGGGACCAGGGCAGACACAGACACTGACTGGACGTGGGGATACAGCAAACAGGGGAGACAGCAACTCAGAATCACAGACAGAAAACCAGAACACTAAAACTCTAACAGAACCCACCCAGAGAAGCTAAACTAAGAATAATCCAAAAACCCAAAAAGCAAAACAAGAATATAATGAAATAACAAACTCAAAGAACCAAAACATAACCCACTGGGTCGATGACCCAGGGATCCTAACAAAAACACGTAAAAACTACAAAACACATACAAAACACAACAGAAGTGCTCCAGGATGCTAGGCGCAGTGTTTTGTTACCTAGTGGCTACACAAGCCAGCAAGTACCAACGACCGGGTTTGGTGTGTGGTAGTAACAGGCAAATGAGCTTTTTTTAAAAAAATTATTTGAATATATATGAGTGCTTGTGTATAAATACACAAAGAATACACATATGCTTTCAATTGTGTAATTTAAGTTATCTAGGTAGCTCTGTTTTGAAGTTCAGTTAACGCTAGAAATGTGTTTTGTCTCTAGGGGCCACTGTATATATTTATATATAAACATATATTAATAAAACCACTTTTTTTTACATTAGTAATTCCTTTTGTGCATAATTTTATATTATTGTTAATAATAAATTAATTGAAGCAACAAAACAGCCTGAAGAGCCGGTTTGGATCCGAAAGAGCCGGCTCTTTTTAGTGAGCCGAGCCGAAAGAGCCGGTTCTCTAAAAAGAGCCGGGGCATGGCAGAGAGAGCGGGGGTGCAGAGAGGAAGGCCAGCATTTACACACCGGGCTGCTCAGTCACTAACTAACTACCGTTACTGTACTTTTATTATGAGTATTATACAGGGTGGGCCATTTATATGGATACACCGTAATAACATGGGAATGGTTGGTGATATTAAAGTCCTGTTTGTGGCACATTAGTATATGTGAGGGGGAAAACTCCTCAAGATGGGTGGTGACCATGGTGGCCATTTAGAAGTCGGCCATCTTGGATACAACTTTTGTTTTTTCAACAGGAAGAGGGCCATGTGACACATCAAACCTATTGGTAATGTCACGAGAAAAACAATGGTGTGCTTGGTTTCAGCGTAATCAGTACCATCCCCTGAGAATTCTGGGGATGACACGGAAAATTCATCGGAGGTGGAAACGGAGGAGCTGGAGTCCAGTTCTGACTCGTGTGAAGTGTCGTCTGAAAATGAGAGTGGAGAGATGGATGAAGCACCAGCAGAATGGACTTCTAAAAACAAAAGAATAGTGTGGTCTTCCACAAACACGGGGACGCTAAACTATGTACCAGCAGCCACAAGATGTAGCCCTGGACTTACACACTATGCCACAGCCTGAATCAGTGACCCGAAATCCAGCTTTTCACTGTTTCTGACTGATGAAATCGTGCTGCACATTGTGTCCATGACTAATCTGCATGGGAGATGTGAGGTCGCAGACTGGCGTGATGTTGACATGGAGGAACTTCAGGCTTATGTGGGGCTGCTTATTTTGGCCAGCGTTTACCGGTCAAAAAACGAATCAACACTCAGCTTTTGGAGTGACAAATGCAGACGGAGTATTTTTCGGGCTACAATGTCCAAGAAGAGATTTCATCAAATCAACAGGGCGCTGCATTTTGATGATAAACTTTCCCGACCCCAACACCGCGGTGTCAACCTGGCTGCATTCCGGAAAATGTGGACGCACCACCTAGAGATGCTGTTCAACCCAGGCAGAGACATATGTGTGGATGAACAACTTGTTCCATTCAAAGGCAGGTGCAGCTTCATGCAGTACATGCCAAAAAAGCCAGCAAAATATGGTCTGAAGATATGGGCAATCTGCAATGTCGAAATGTTCTATGCATGGAGACTGCAGGCTTACATGGGAAAAGCAGCCGATGATCATACTGAGCTCAGCCAGGGGATGCGTGTGGTCCTGGAACTAACAGAGGGGCTCCAGGTACACGTCATCACATGTGACAATTTTTTTCACTTCGTTTGCTCTGGGAGATTAGCTACTCAGGAGGAAACTGGCCCTGGTTGGCACCATTCGCCAAAACAAGTCTGAGCTTCCGCTCCATTTGCTTCAGACAAGCGGGAGAGAGGTCTTCTCCTCGATCTTCGCTCTTACCATGACACACACGCTGGCCTCTTACATCCTGTGACGTGGCAAGAATGTCATCCTACTGAGCACAAAACACTGAAGTCCAAGCGTAAGCGATGATGTGAAGAGAAAGCCCACGATAATAAAGGACTTCAACAAATGCAAAGGAGGTGTCGACAGCCTTGATAAGGTAGGTTCATTACGCATCAGTTACGCACACATTTATTCATTCTTGCTCATATTTTGTTGTGTAAAATATACGTAGGTTTAATGTTTTCATTTTTGTATTTTTGCTTGTTTATTTGGTTTTTTTGTTAGGGTTAGGTTATTGGCACCTACTTATTCAGGAGGCGAACAAATCGGTGGCCACTGGGCCTTTTCCACAACCTCCTTGACATCTCGCTGTACAATGCCTACGTCCTTTGGACCGCGACAGATCCATCCTGGCAGCAGCAGAAACCATACAGGAGGAGGCTGTTAATTGAAAAGGTGGGAGAAATGTTAGTAAATCCACACGCAGGGTGCTGCTGTAGGCCCCTCTCCAGTCATTAAATCGAAGGGCTGGAGGCAGTGTGACTTTTGCACAGACAAAAGAAGGAGAATTGTCAACACCTGCTGCAAATGTGGAAAAGTTACATGCAAGGAGCACAGTCTGGCCCAATGACTGTTGAAAACATGAACGACGCGACTCCGCCTCCTCCCATTGTGCAAAAATAAAGCGAAAATATCCCGCTTGTGGAGGCTGCCATCTTGCATTTTTGAAGCCAGAGTCTGTGCAGTAGTGTCCTGAGGGGGAGCGACTGTGTCACACTCCCGCCCACACACCCACTGGACATGACCGCAAACACGTCCCCCTATACTTTTTACGTAGCCCGGCTGCTCCAGTTTATTTGATGATGGGTTTACCGCAACTGACGACTTGTTCAATTAAGGTCTCTTTTAATTCTATTTTGTTGTACTTTTTCAACATGTTCAAAATAAAGATTCAATCAATCAATCAATCAATCAAGGTAAATACAATCATGTCACTGTTATAAAAAAGACACACAGCTTATCATCTTATAGTTCTATAACATCTAAAATCACTCTGTTGTTAATTTGTTTGCTAGATTAGCCGCTAGCATACGCACTGTGTTGGAGGCTTGTTGCTAGCTAGTTTGCGATGCTACACACCTGCTACTCTAATAGTCTGTGTTATTGAAGGATTCAGCGCTTCTTATGTTTTTTTTATCCATTTTTAGACAGCGATGAGATCAGCTGCACACTCTACAGAGGCCCAGAGTTACTGTTAATATCAAAAATATAATGCTGTCCTTTGAGATTTTAACATAAGACTGTGAGTGTAATGGATCTAAAACTGTTTAAATCTTCAGAGCCCTCTACAGCCTGGTAACATGGAAACTTTAAAAACAGCAGCAGAACGTTTCAGTAGTGTAGTCTAATTTGTTCTTTTCATTTAATAACAGAGTCCATATTATATCAACAGCTACATTCACCCTGGAGAGAAACTAGTGAGGGAGACCATCAGGACCAAGCTGGGTTTCCTGGGTCCAGAGGTTTGGAGAAACTTCTTCCCTTTCTTTCATCACAGCTGTCCTGTGCCAGATGTTCTGTTGACCCACTGAGAGAGGCATCATTTAAGAAACACCAGGAAGACTGAAGCTCATCGCATTGATCAAGCAGGACTCATGAATGTCCGACTTCCCTTCCGTGAGTTGTTTGTGGACCTCCGCTTTGCTGGGGGATGCACACTTTCTTTTCTTCTTTTATCATTCTGCCGTCATGCTGTTGCTATTTTATATTCTTCAAAAACAGACCATGAATCCTATCAGAACCGGAAAGGAGAAGTTTTACTGCTCCATCAGTGAACTGAAGAATAACAGATATCACTCCATCACAACCAAAGGCAGCTGAAGCACTAGCAAGGCAGCGCAGGATGGGGCGGATTGACAATGTGTCAGTAGCAGCACAGTGCTGTGACATAATGATGGAGCAGTTTGCAGCATGTTTGCATATCTCGACATTGTGATCTTCTCTTTAAATAAGGTTCGCCAGACCCCCCCTCCCCTCCCCTTAAAATGCACAGCATGCTTTTTTCTGTTATTTTTCTTTGGAGATCAATATTTTTCTTTTATTTTTTTGCTGTGGATACCACCAACTTTTATTGGGGACATTGTGTTTGAGTCAGTATGTTGTCAAATAGTTGTGATATTGGAATTGCAGTTTATTGGCTTCCCGTTAAGTACCGCATTCAATTCAAAATCCTGCTGCTTACCTTCCGGATTATTAACAATATAGCGCCAAGCTACCTCACTGAGCTACTTAGATCATACACCCCTACTAGAGCATTAAGATCATCTTCCCAGTCACTCTTGGTACTGCAAAGATCTCGGCTGAAGACTAGAGGTGACCGCGCGTTTGCCTTGGCTGCACCCGTTTTATGGAATAACCTCCCCATCGCTATACGCGAGTCTGATTCCATCCATTCCTTCAAATCGCGGTTAAAAACCCACTTATTTAGCCTCGCCTTTTCTACCAGTTAACGCTTGCTTGATAGTTAGCTTAACGCTTTTCTTATCTTCGGCTTATTCTTAATTACTTTAATTCATTTTTAAATTTGACTGTTTTATCCTCTACATTTAGCTTTCTTTTATGCTTTATATGCAATTCTTTTGCTTTTGTGTGTTTTAATGCCATTCAACCTGCCAGCACGTTTTGGTACCTTGCCATAGCCCTCATTCTTCCCTGTTACTTCATCTCACCCTCTTGAATGTTAAGCACTTTGGTACACCACTGGTTTTTAAATGTGCTATATAAATAAAGTTTGTTGTTGTTGTTGTTGTTGTTGTTGTTGTATTGCCAGATTTTACATTTTTAAGTACATCTCTGGCTGCATCAACAGAAGTTGAATAGATTTTACTCGATTCTAATCATTCAGCCATCATTCCTGTATACTTTACTTTTGGTTAAAAAAAAAAGGCATGTGCTAATGTTTACAGAAAGAACTAGTCAAAAGGTGTGTGAGAGTGTGTGTTACTGGCGTTCTGGATATTCCTGTATACAGTTTTGTTAGAGTTGCTATGACGGTCTATGAAGGTTTTGTTAGAGTTGCTATGACGGTCTATGAAGGTCTAGCTGCCACTGCTCATGTCACCTGTGACGAGTCACATGCAGATATGCAGAGGCTGATAAAAAAAGCTAGCTTTTAAGTCACTGCTGCAAAGATACAGACATGAAACATAAAAACGAAGGGAAACCTAAAACTTAAACCATATGATGAATAAAAGACACTCTAAGAAGATGAGCTCAGACTCTGACACAAATCAAGAGGAGACAACGACTACATACACAGAGAAGGGTGATTAGGTGAAGTGGAGACAGCTGGGGAGACACAGGTGGACATATATAGCAGACAAGACAAAAAATGGACTACATACAGAGGACTTGACATGAGAGGGCTGAACACTAAGAGAGGAAGACAACTGAGAACAGGAAGCAAAACTAAATACTCCAAAGAATACATCACCTAAAACATTAAACAAACCACAGGTTACAAATAAGAATGAAATAAAGAGAAAAACAAAATCCAGAACTCAGACTGGATTAAATGACGCAGAACCAAGTGTTTTTTTCTTCTGTAAAGCACTTTGAGCTGCAACATGTCATATAAGTAAAGTTCTGTTTGAGGGATTTTTTATAAGGAACATATTTGCTGTATTTGAATATTAAAATGCTGAACTTTCAGGCATCTGTGGCAGAATCACTGGATTCTGTCACAAGAGCTAACTTTCTTCCCACAACAAAAAAGTCCCTAAAGTAACTTTGCAATAAAGTTGCAGAAATCATCAAAAGGTTAGCTAGCACTGTGTGTTCCCTGTGTGCAGAACACCCAAGACAAGACTCAACTAGCTTGAATACAGCTTTTGTGTTATTAACCATAGAAATGAAAAAAAGACGCACAGAACAAGGCAGGAACAAAACTAACTGGAAAGTAGGACAGACAGGAGTAGGAAACACACAGCATAAAGGGAGACTGTGATGAAGGACAGAGGGAAACTAAAAGCCAAAATACACAGAAAGTAATCAGGAAGATGCAACACACCAGAGAATACGGATGAAATAAATTGGACTAATGAGACAGGGGAAGCAAAACTGAACACCATGCGCACAGGACAAAAGACTAAAAATAAGACAGGAAACAAAGAGAGACTCAGACTCCAGACAGCCGTATATTTGGACACTGACACAAGTTTAGTTTTTTTTTCGTTTTGTTTTTTTACCCGTTTACTGAAACATATTCCAAATATAGTTATATAATTGAAATGGGTGTAATGTGTAAAATCTCACCTTTCATTTGTGGGTATCCACATTCAAATTGGATGAAATGTCAGCTCCTTAAGATGGGCCACTCTGTGTATAAAGTAAAATAAAGTAAATGGACAAATTCATATTCAATTCGATTTGATTTATATAACGCCAAATCACAACAACAGTCGCCTCAGAGAAAAACCCAACAATCATATGACCCCCTATGAGCAAGCACTTTGGCGACAGTGGGAAGGAAAAACTCCCTTTTAACAGGAAGAAACCTCCGGCAGAACCAGGCTCAGGGAGGGGCGGGGCCATCTGCTGCGACCGGTTGGGGTGAAAGAAGGAAAACAGGAGAAAGACATGCTGTGGAAGAGAGACAGAGATTAATAACAGATATGATTCGATGCAGAGAGGTCTATTAACACATAGTGAGTGAGAAAGGTGACTGGAAAGGAAAAACTCAATGCATCATGGGAATCCCCGGCAGCCTACGTCTATTGCAGCATAACTAAGGGAGGATTCAGGGTCACCTGGTCCAGCCCTAACTATATGCTTTAGCAAAAAGGAAAGTTTGAAGCCTAATCTTGAAAGTAGAGATAGTGTCTGTCTCCCGAATCCAAACTGGAAGCTGGTTCCACAGAAGAGGGGCCTGAAAACTGAAGGCTCTGCCTCCCATTCTACTTTTAAATACTCTAGGAACAACAAGTAGGCCTGCAGAGCGAGAGCGAAGTGCTCTAATAGGGTGATATGGTACTACAAGGTCATTAAGATGTGGCCTGATTATTTAAGACCTTGTATGTGAGGAGCAGGATTTTGAATTCAATTCTGGATTTAAAATTTACTCAAAGACTATTTCATGGGAAGGTGACAAGATCACCTATTCTCTGAGGTCAAGAATGAACCCATTTACGCATTTTATGCTTATGAGTACAGTTTTATTAACCAACATGCTGAAGAAAGAAAGAACCTAAACGTTTTTGTGTTTCTTTTATTTTTTTACTGTCATTTTTGATTTCCTCTGCCTTTAGGATTGCAAGTATCCAGGCTCAGGAGAGGGAGTCAGCCCACTGCTGCTACTTGGCCCTGGTTTGCCCTCATGGATGAGGTGATAGGACAGAAGCCTTCCATTAAGCCTCCTGTCCTAATGTCCTCTCTCCCTGAGGACACTCCAGGGCCAAGCACAGCAGTGGGTGACCAAAACGACAGCGATGAGGAAGCAGCTCAGCCACCTACCTACGACAGGGAGAAAGAGGAAAAGAGATGATGAGCTGCTAGACCTCATCAGAGAGGACATGAGGCAGCAAAGAGAGGCTGAGGAGAGGAGAGCAGGGAGAGGACGGACAGACTGTTTTCACTTCTAGAAAGATTAGTTCCCAAATGAGTTGTGCATTAAGAAATGCATTTATTTAATATATTTCGTGCATTCGTGTTATGTGTTGTTAGTTTAAAAGTTTTGTTTTGAAAAAATTGATTACAACACACTGTAATTGTCACTGAACTAATTTAATTTGCAGGTATTTGTAACATATACAGGGAGTGCAGAATTATTAGGCAAATGAGTATTTTGTCCACATCATCCTCTTCATGCATGTCGTCTTACTCCAAGCTGTATAGGCTCGAAAGCCTACTACCAATTAAGTCTCCCTTGCCCTTCATGTGTTTCATGTCTCTGTCTTACGTTGTCAAGTTCAGGTTGTCATGTCTGCAACTTATGTTTCCTGTTTTATTTTGAAGAGATCTTGTGTTCCTGTGTTCATCGTGTTTAGTTTTACTCTTCCACTGTGAGGTCGTTATGTTCATGTGTGTCAGCTGTTCCCCCATGTGTTCCCACTTCTGTCATTAGCCTCCTGTGTGTATTTAGTCTGTCTTCTCATTCAGTCTTTGTTGGATCGTCTGCGTTGTTGTCATCATCATAATAAATGTTTTTCCACGTTCAACATTGCAAGTGACCAATCACATTGCTGTGATGTAATGCTTTTGCAAGCCAAGCCATTCATTCATTCATTCATTTATGAAGTTCCAATGTTGCAAGGACAATATGTATAATGCTTACCATTAATTAAAGAACAATATCCTGAAATGCAAAGAATTCAAATTGTTGGATCGGCGGACAGAGGCGGTTTATCGCAAGTTAAATTTTGTTTGTTTTACGCCGTTTTTTTCTGAAGTCAAATGTGATTGGTCACTTGCAATATTGACCCCGGAACAACATTTCTTATGATGAAGTGGGAACAACACCAACACGAGGATATCAGAGGAACAGCTTTTCCATCAGGCCATCGTACTGCTGAGCACTTCATAGATACCTCACCTCCACTTACCGCCATTTGTTTTGCACAATAACTGACCTCTGTTTACCTCTGTATATTTTATTTTACATATATATGTGTGTATATACACGCGCACACACACATATGCATAAGTATATACATGTTTGGTACATGTTTGCCAGCTCTGTTCTAGGATGCCCTCTGGACCCAGTGGAGGTGGTGAGTGACAGGAGAATGGTGGCTAAGCTGTCATCCCTGTTGGACAACATCTCCCACCCCATGCATGAGACTGTGACAGCACTGAGCAGCTCCTTCAGTGGGAGACTGCGGCACCACGTGTGGGACGGAGAGATTTCGCAGGTCTTTCCTCCCCACTGCTGTCAGACTCTACAATAAAGACTTTTGCAGCTGATCAAACACACAAACCCACACATGTGCAATAAGACTGCTATACGTGCAATTCTTCTTCTGACGAAGTTGTGTTTTTGTATTTTCCTACTCAGTTGTATATAGTATTTGTATTTCTATTTTATTCTATTGTATATATTATTCTATTCTATTTTATTCTATTGTATATAGTATTTTATTTTATTTTATTTTATTGTATTTTATTGCATTCCAGTGTTTTCTAATTTCTGCTACATAACTTTGCACTTTTGCTGTAACAAAACAAATTTCCCACCTGTGGGACTAATAAAGGTCATCTTATCTTATCTTATACATATGTGCATACAATCTTATATTTGTACATATTTTAATTCTTGCAATTCTCATATTCCTGTTTCTTACGTTTCTTGTATTTTGCACACCTCTGTTGCTTGTGAAGCTTGCACACAAGCATTTCACTCACATGTGCTGTACCGGTGTACCAGTAACGTGATGTGACAATAATATTGTTTGATTTGATTTTGATTCGGACACAGGACAAAGACACAAGGAGAACCTCATAAACAAGGAAGCAAACGAGATCAAAATGCAGATGTCATACAAACAACAACACTAGACATTCAGAAAGAAACAAATCACCTGACGTTACGAAACAGCTCAAAATGGACCAAAATTAGACATCCAAAAATAACTTTTTATCAACTGCAGAACACCACTATGTATTATACACATTCACGCCCCTAACTAACCAGCCTCTCTGAAACTGTTTAAGACCTGTGTTATTAATGGTTGACAGCATGTCAAAATGCTTCTAACTGCTGATATTTGTGCCTTTTTGGTGGCTCCATAATGTGCTTATAATGTTCCTGCAAGTGGGTGATCATCCCCAGATTCACCTCAGATCCAGTTCATGCAAAAAATGAATCCCTGTGTCTTTTCAACAGTTTGAATTGCACAATGAGGCAGTGATGTCATTTCAGAGAAACAAGGACTCGTTTATCTTTGGTGACGTGATATTCTGAAGAATGATATGGGCCTCAACACAGGCTTCATTTGGACACGCCCCCTGTGCTCAACACAGGAGATAAATTTCATCATTTCATGAACTGAAGCTATTTCCATATATACTGTGACAAATGTAGTGTGTACCTGTAAAACCAGGTAGCTTTGGTATGCATGTGTTGGATGCACCTTTGCTGTGACTGGCTTGATGCGAGCTGTAGAAACGCATCATGTTGACTTTGATGTTGACTGGTTCAACCTTTAGGTGGTGCTGTTTGTATTTGTTCCTGTGAAAGCTGTAACAGTGACAGACTTGGTTAAATGAAGGTGTATAAGTCATGTAGATTCTTGCATTTACACAGTGGTTTATTTGGGATAAGATAATAAGAATAAGATACTGTACACCATAGAAAAGAGTGAAATACTATAAACAACAGAATAAAATATGGTATGACATCTTCAATGAATGTGGACAAACAGAAGTTACCTTGGAATATATATAATGTCTTGTGAAAGGGAAACGGTGACTATAGACTTACACAGAAGGTCGAGCCTTTATCTAACAGTGTGACTGAAGTGCATCTACATTTTATTGCCTCTCTCTCTCTCATTTTCTCACCTTTCCAGCTTGTTGTCTTTGTAGCAGCTGTTCTCTCACTCATCTGCCTCCCTCCTGCTTCTTGGTGCGTCTGTGTGTACATGTTTACATATGTCTGTGGGGACCAAGAATTGGAATTTTACTATATTTCTGGGGATCAATTCCAGGGTTCCTGTGTTGTTGACCCAGTGTTTTCAGTTTGTTCATGTTCTGTGTGCTTCCTTCTAATGACTATTTAGTGTGGACTCTCTGACATTACCACACATTACACAGAAAAAAATTAGAGAAGACAGTTTTTAAAAACCTAGAGCATTTTCATTCTCACCCAGTTATAGGCTGACCCATGATATGATCAGCCCATACCGGGAAAAAACAAACACACAGACATGCACACAGTAAAACAACTGGCACTGGTCCATTTTTTAGAAGTGTTGCTGTAAACAAATTCAACATAGCAAACAGACTGGCCACTTGACCTGGTAAACTCTCCAAGATGTGAAGCATATTTAAGACTTAAAAGAATTTTCTAAAAGGATCCCAGCACAGCTTACTGTATGTGCAAAATCAGACACTCCAGATGTTTGGCAGCAGGTGTGCAGAATCTTTAACTCATTTGCATATTTCCATCTGTTATGTTATCCTGTCATACCACTTTAAAAACATTATTAATCAATGGTTTAGTCATAGCTTTTTTTTCCCCTAAAAAATGTGGGTGTGTGTGTCAAATGGCTGTTCTTGAGGAGTATGTGACGCAAAGTTATTAAGGGCTAGGTTTATTGCAATGGGTGTTACTGACTGACGCAGAGAAGAAATAGTTCTTTATGGAAAAAATCACAAAGAAAGAACAATACAGTATCCACATCTGAACAAAAGAGTAAAACAGTGAAATGTGGATTATTAAATATTAGGTCTCTCTCCTCCAAGTCTCTGTTAGTACATGACTTAATAATTGATCAACAAATCGATTTACTCTGCCTTACAGAAACCTGGTTGCAGCAGGATGAGTATGTTAGTTTAAATGAATCAACACCCCCGAGTCATTCTAACTACCAGAAATCTTGAAGTACAGGCCGAGGGAGCGGTGTGGCAGCAATTTTTCACACCATGCTGGAAGACTCCTTCTCATTATGTCCTGCCCCACATATTTTTGAAAATGCCTCTGGGTATCAGTACACACCCGTATTCACAAGACTTCATTTATCCCCGAGGGGCAATTGAGAGACAGATCTTGCTGATCGTACATGCAATACACAAAGATCACATTGGGGAGATGGGTCAAGCTAGGTAGCTGGCCGGTCAGCCGCACAAGCAGTGACCCAGAACCGAACAATGGAAAATACACAATAATAGGAAAGACAAGGAGGAAAAAAAAGCTCCCTCCAGACTGAGCTCCAACAAGGAGATCAGTTTGAGAACAGAAAAAAAACCCACCTCTGCGCACAGCACAGCAGGAATTTGAAGCTGCTTACACGCTCTACAGTCGTCCCTTTAATATAGATGGGTGGATGTGGGTTAGCGCATAGATTAATGTTACCCTTTTTTTCCTTTAAAAAAGTGTGTGTGTGTGTACTAACTCTGCCCACCTCCCTCTACAAGTGGGTCTTCTTGAGTAGTAGGTAACCTGGACCTCTCCTCATCACATAGATGTTTTGCATCAAAAACAGCTCAAACCCCCCTGAAAGCAAAGATGTGGGAGCTCTGGTGGACCTGCTGAGGGTGTCCTTTGTGTGGGGTGTGGGGTGTTGGCAGTGGGTTTGGGTCAGAGCTTTGAACTTCCATGAAACACTGCAGTGGTCAGTGTCTTCTACTTGATCTTGGTACAAGTGACAAAAATGGCATCCGCATCATAAATTTATAAATATTAAAAGAAGATACTGTGCAGATATGACTCATCAGTCTTTAAGCAACTTCCTCTGTGTGGACAAGTAATGGATGCATGGCTCTAAGATTGAATCAATCACAGTCATATTTGAGACAACCTACTGAAGCTCTGCTGGCACCTCATGCTATGAAGGAACTTAACTACTGAATAGCAAATGCAGCCTATTGATTTATTTCAGTCAGTAGCAAAACTGTAATATTCAATAACAGGAATGAGTTGGAAATTTCCAGCATTACTCCAGTGTAGAATTGCCCATTCCAGTTTTGTCAGAGGCGTATTTGGCAGCAGATGCTGGGAGTTGACAGTTTTTGTTAGCTTGTAGAATTATCTTTTTCTTTAAATCTGTGTGAACATCGTCAACAACAAGTAATGCTGTTAGACCTGTTTTACTGGCCTGACAGTGGTATATCTGTGAAAAGAAATAGTGTTGCAGAGAAGCTGAACACAAAATGAAGATTATTGTTTTACTTTTCCCAGAATAAATGTTTTAAAACACAAATTCTTGGACACAATTCACACAACTCTTATATTGTAAGTCAGACCTTGGGCTCGTTGGGGACCTGTCTTCATCCAAAAAACACTGCTTGCTGACAATAAGTGTTGGAGGAGAAAGTGAGTAACTTTGCAAGATGACGTGTCCCTCCCCACTGTCCTCTCCCCCACCACACTCTCCCACACTCCCCTCAAAACCTGAGCAAAACCCCCACTGCAACGAGGTATGGGCGTCTGAAGTCTGAACCTCCCTCTCCTCCTCCAATTCATCCGCCACCGAGATTGTTAAGGACACGCAAGAAAATAACAGGGTAAATACTCCTTATTATAAGACAGTGTCCAATGCTGGAAACTGCTCCTCATTTTCTAAATTTACCCGGGGGCTCCAAAGCCTCTCTAAATCTCCAAGATGAGAAGCATGCGTCATATATTTAAGACATCAGAGAATTTTTGAAAAGGATCCCAGCACAGCTTATTGTATTATTATATCAGAGGTGTGTATTATTTGTAAGAGGTGTGTTTGGCAGTAGATGTGAAGAGTTGGCATCTTTAATTCATTTGCATATTAGTTTGGTAACAAGCTAAATACCAAAGCAAGATCATCTGTAAGGTCATCCATTTGTTATGTAATCCTGTTGTCCACTTTAAAAAAATTATTAATCAATGGTTTAGTCACAGCTTTTTTCCATTTACCGTATTTTTCGGAGCATAAGGCACATTAAGGCTCCTTGTACACACATAATACAGTAATATTACGTTGAAGCACAGTACGTATTACTCTGCGAGGTTCCTGACTACGGTAACCATAATGCTCCGACAATCCATCCAGCGGTGCGGCTTCATAGCTTACCAAAGTCATAGTAAAACATTTTTTGACAGATTTTTGAGCGCCGTGTACAACATAAAATCGGTTTGAGGTTGGTAAACAACCAGAATTCATACATAAGGCGCACCTGATGATAAGGCGAGGAAATTAAAGGATTTTAAGTGAGTGTGCCTTATAGTCCAAGAGATATGGTAAAAAAAATAAATAAGAAAAAACAGCTTTATTGCGAGACCACAGAAATACAAAAAGCAAACTGGAATGAAGAGGAACTAAACAAGCAGGCAGAACACAGAGCTGGAGAATCAAAGAGAGCACAACACTAGACAGAGGGAGACAGACAATACATGCAGGAGAGGGAGTCAGGGCAAAGAGGATCACGGTTGAACACAATCAACTGACCAGACAGGGGAAGCACAGCTGAACACAGCGGAGCACACAGGACAAGAGACTGTCAAACTAAACCAGGAAATAAGAGAAATACACACACTGAGACACAGACAGACAAAACCCAGGGAACACAGAGACAGAGATATGACCGGGGACACTCAGCTGAACATTAATGTTACCCTTTTTTTCGTTTAAAAAATTGTGTGTGTGTGTTTGTGTGTGTTTGTGTGTGTGAACTAACTCTGCCCACCTCCCTCTACAAGTGGGTCTTCTTGAGTAGTAGGTAACCTGGACCTCTCCTCATCACATAGATGTTTTGCATCCAAAACAGCTCAAACCCCCCTGAAAGCAAAGATGTGGGAGCTCTGGTGGACCTGCTGAGGGTGTCCTTTGTGTGCAGTGCTGGGTGTTGGCAGTGGGTTTGGGTGACAGTTTTAAACTTCCATGGAAGTTCACTTCCGGCGCAGTCTCGGATGGCAGCCTGTCTAACATGCTCTCTACAATTGAAATATACTTTCCTGTTTCTTTCTTTGCTCTTATTTATTTCTTTTTTTTCTACTTAGTTAGACTTCAGTTTATACTTTTTGGTGTAATTGAGAAATTTTTTATCCGGATTTGGACGCGTAATTCCCTGTAAAGTACTGCGATGACCGCGACGCCACGCTGCCCCTTTGTCTATAGCCGAGACCAGCTGCTGGGACTCAGACAGCATAGCCATGCCGATGCTCAGCACGAGATCCCTGCGGTGATCAAAAGGAACTACCGCGGCTACAGAGCTGGGAAAAAACGAAGACTGAGGAGAAAAAGATTCCGTCCTGCTCTCCCGTCAGCAGAGATGGGCAGTAACGTGTTACTTGTAACTTCAATAGGTTCGACTGCCCTGCGTCTCCTGTCTCCACACCCAGCTCTTCTCATCTTCTCCATCAACTCCATACTCCTCCCCCCTTCCTGCCCTCTCAGCCTGTCTCACCCTGTCCCTCTCAGAAGATAACATCAAAAGGGAATTGGGCAGACTCCACTCCAGTAAAACTGCTGGCCCGGATGGTGTCAGTCACAGGGCCCTCAGGTGCTGTGCTTCCCAGCTGTCTGGAGTTCTACATTGGATCTTCAACATGAGTCTGAAACTGCAGAGGGTTCCATCACTCTGGAAGACATCCTGCCTGGTTCCTGTCCCTAAAAAGACTAACCCGTCGACCCCCAGTGACTACAGGCCAGTGGCTCTGACTTCACATGTCATGAAGACGCTGGAGAGACTCATCCTGAGACATCTGCGTCTGCTGGTGGAGCCTTGGCTGGACCCCCTGCAGTTTGCTTATCAACCCTGTATCGGTGTGGAGGATGCCCTCATCTACCTGCTGGACCAGGCTTATTCTCACCTGGACATTGTTGGGACCACTGTGAGGGTCATGTTCTTTGACTTCTCCAGTGCTTTTAACACGATCAGACCATCACTGCTGGGGAATAAGCTCATGGAAATGCAGGTGGACGCCCCACTGGTAGGTTGGATCACGGACTATTTAACAAGTTGACCACAGTATGTTCGACTGAAGGGCTGCAACTTGGACAGCATCATGAGCAGCACGGTGGCGCCACAGGGGACTGTCCTATCACCCTTCCTCTTCACCCTCTACACCTCTGACTTCAGGTACAAGTCACAGTCATGTCATCTGCAGAAATTCTCGGATGACTCTGCCATTGTGGGCTGTATCAGAGATGGACAGGAGGACGAGTACAGAAGTGTGGTGGACAGCTTTGTTGAGTGGTGTGAGCTAAACCATCTACAGCTTAACATCACAAAGACAAAGGAACTGATCATGGACTTTAGGAAGCACGCTCCTCCTCCTACCCCTACCCCACAGCACTGGTGACCAAGAACACCAGTGCTGTCTTCAAAAAAGGGCAGAGTCGGCTTTTCCTACTGAGGCGGCTCAGGTTTGTAGGAAAATGCTGACAATGTTCTATCACTCTGTGGTAGAGAGCGTCGTGTTCTTTGCAGCTGTGTGCTGGGGCAGCGGGGTGAAGACAGCTGATGCCAACAGGCTGAACAAACTGATTAAATAGGCCGGTTCTGTCCTGGGTGTCAGACTGGAGAACCTGGAGGTGGTGTCTGAGAGGAGAATGCTAAAAAAGCTTCTTTGTATCATGGACAACCCCTCCCACCCCATGCACGCCTCCATGATGGGCCATCGGAGCACACGTAGCAAAAGACTCATTGCCCCGAAATGTAGAACTGACCACCACAGAAAATCATTTGTGCCGGTGGAAATAAAACTGTACAATTCTTCCTCACTCTGTAGGTGATTTTCTGAGGATTAATGTAATAGCAAAGTAGCGACAAATAGGGACAGTAATAGAAAAGAGATGAAGCACTTTTGAAATATGGGGAAAGGAAAAACTGCGCTTCCTCCACTTCCATAACATTGATTCATTAATGTTGAATTCTCTTGCAGCTGTTCTATTCCCATGTTGTTGCAGTATATTAATAACTAACCTCGTATTGTGGATGAATAATCTCAGTTGTTCTCCTGACTGAAGTTTGGCCCGTGTATAGCATCCTGCTATGTGATTGCATTTGTCCCTAACCACCAGAATCCCTTACGTTAACTTTTATCGAGTGGAAAAAAAGTTGGCGTTCATCCTCCAGCTTCACTGTGCTAATGTTATGCTAACATAGCTGTGTCATTAGCAATCACGTAGCACAACATTATATACCAGGTAGTCCAACTTTAGTAACCCTGCAAACACCACTGCTGTTTAGTTTTCTGTCTTCATTTATGTTGGAAGTGGTAGCAGAGCAGTACGTTTTAATTAGTTTTTAAAAATCTCTCAGTCAGAACATGGTATGTCATGTTTAGGTGGAAACTAGCGAGCTAACTTCCTGTTAACTTGTAACTCAGTTAAATTTAATAAATTCTGTTTTCATGGATGCCTGGATGTTAAACTTAATTGTTACACCTGGTAAAGCAGCAACGCTGATGATTTTATTAAAGATGAAAGAATTTAGACAGTTTAACTCTCAGTGTTTGTTTGACTTTGGGACCTGAAGCAGACGGAGTTTTGGACCCAGATCACTCCGCGAAGCTCCTCACTACGGCAGCCGTAATGCTCTGACAATCCATCAAGCAGTGCGGCTTACCAAAGTTGTACTAAAACATTTTTAACAGATTTCTGCACACCAAAATCGGTTCGAGGTCAGTAAGCACAACCAGAATTCATACATAAGGCACACTCTCGATTTTTGAGAAAATTAAAGGATTTTAAGTGTGCCTTATAGTGTGGAAAATACGTTATACAGAAGAAAAGAATATATCGTGATATATATCGTTACCGCACGTGCTTCAAATTATATCGCGATATGGATTTTAGACCATATCCCCCAGGCCTAATTGAATCTTTGTTTCATCTCACCATCATATGCTGCTGTTACCCTTTTATCCATTTGCACAATACTATGTCACTTTTAGAATCACCTGCACTATTATATTATAAATATTGTATATCTTATTAATCTGCTCCTCTGTCTCTCTTGCTGCACTGAGCATGTGTATGACAAAAGAATTTCCCTCGGGATAAATAAAGTTCTTCTTTTTGAGCAACTTTCTGGTTTGAGTCAATCATTCAGGCGTGGCCAACTCAAGGCCTTGAGAGCCGGTGTCCTACAGCAGACTAAGAAAACATGTAGGGAGGAAACACAGATGACACAACCCTGAACACAGGGAGACTGAGGACTTAAATACACACGGGGTGTTGAGGGGAAGTGGACACACATGAGGACACAGCTGACTAGAATGAAGATTATAGCGCCACAGTAAACAAATAACATAGAAACAAGACTTTCGAAATAAACAGTAAACATGATGAGACGCAAACATGACAACATGAAGAGCAACAGAGACCAAAACACAGGAGTGAAGACACAAGACACAGTTTTAATGTAAACTGGCACAGCAAACAAAGACATTTTTCCCCTTGTTCTTGTTTGTTATATTCATGATAGATAGATAGAAAGATAGAAAATAATATTCACACTTTTGGATGTGAATGAAAAATCATATCTGTTTCCAAAGGAGATCTAAAGGATTAGATTTAATTCATTCTATTATCTAAACCCTGTTTACACACGGTTTCATTTGGAAATCCAGCAAAGTCTGTGAAGGTTCTCAGTCATCTAGGTCATGGTAATCTTTGGAGCTGGGAGAGAAAAGCCATTGGATTTCTTTAAGTTTCTTGGGAACTCCCATTCGAGAAGCAAACTTACCTTAGCTTCCTCCCAGAGGCACAGTGAAAGCAACCTTAGGTTCATTTATGATTCCAAATTGGCTGTAGGTGTGAATACAAACATGAATGATTGTCTGTTTCACTGTTTTAGCTTTGCAGAATATTTGCCACCTGTGCTCTGTGGGCACTTACTTCACAGTGCATATTTTCATGATGCCGCCATGGGTCCTTTAACATGTCATGTATTTCCTTTGGTAGAACTTTTAACCACACAAACTCTGTGACATTTCTCAGCCACTGCATTTCAGAGGTTTGTTGTTCCTAAGCCAACTAATTGAATCAGCGACTCAGGTTTTACACATTCAGACACAGAACACCAAACATACTACAGGAGATTAAAGCATGCAGTGATTTTGCACAGTGACTCAAATGTGATACATAAGGATAACCACTGCAGGCAGAAGTGAAATACAGTTATTCTGTACATCTTAAATACAACTCAGAATTGTGCAAATTCAAATAAAAGTGAGCCTTCAGAGATGCAATTTCATCCAGTCATTCAAAAAAGCTAATCATAGCCAAAAATAAAAAAACATGCATGAAAGGAAAGACTGACTAACACTCAGTTTCAGTGAACTTTAAAGTAGTTGCTTTTGTGGTTTGTGTTCGTGTAATAGGATAAGATGACCTACCACAGCCTACACGCTGGAAGACTCCTTCTCATTACGTCCTGCCCCACATATTTTTGAAAATGCCTCTGGGTATCAGTACACACCCGTATGGTGCGACCTTCCCAAAGTAAAGTATTACCAGCTCTGGATACAGTAAAACCTAGATCCTATTAGCTTCATATTATAGTGTTGTGGTCCAGTCAAGAAATACATTTAAGTCAGTTGTTTTTTAGGACTAGACTTGCTTACAAAACAAAAATGCCAAATATGCGTTCTGCAGAGAAAGCAACCAAATGCTAAGTGTTGTGAAAAAGGGGTTTTTGTTTGTTTTGTTTTGTTTTGTTTGTTTGTTTGTTTGTTTGTTTGTTTGTTTGTTTGTTTGTTTGGGAGAGGGGGGGCTATTAGAAAATGTGTTATTTTTACCATTTCTAAGTAAACATGATGACAGTATTGTGGAAAAAAGCAATGAGTAAATCGTTTATCATAACTCTGGTTTTGCTTGGCCTTAAAAACAAGTTTGTTTGTGGTTTTTTTTTTTTTTTTTTTTTTTTTTTAAAAACAGGGGAATAGTCCACACTTTCCACCCAACTCTGTCGACTCCAGAATCAAGAAAAAAGTAAAAAATGCCTCCTTTCTTGAGTAACTGCAAAGAGATCAAGGTTCTCATTAAGATTTGGAAATTTGCCAACCAGAACACTAGGTGTGGCGGTGCACAAAGCTCATGACACCTGGTGCTCCACCTCGTAATGCTTCCCAGTCAATCTGAGGGTTGTGCTGGCTAAGCCAAGAATAGCTGTAGTCACACTCAGCTCCAGTCAACCCAACAGTCAGGGTCATGGACTGGTTTGCACTGTATTTCTCACTCCTGACAGCTCTGATGCCTCTTTACAGCGGTGAGTAACATAATTAGTTTTTCATTTTAAATGTGCCACGATTCATGTTTAAATTAAACACACAGAAAAAAAAACATACACATGGTGAATACAGGAAAAATCCATTGATTAAATAGTAACTAAGGTAGAATACTGCATTATTTATTTGCTTTTTTTATACAGAAAAACAGAAACTTGAGAAAATGAATTGATTAAATGTATATCTTATATAAATTTATTATTAGATTTGTTATGCATTCAGTTTAATGTGTGTCCCCTGAATGTCTGTCTTAGTTTAATCCAGACAAAGTGCTATCTGTTGAACAAGCACTTTGGGAGTGAGAACGTTTTGAGCTTGAACACAAAGTATAACATTTTATCCCAGGTGAAAAATCATCAGTATGTTATGCTTCCAGGCACGCAACACGTCCCTAGATTACGAGATTGGAAAAATTGGGAAACATGAGAAGTGTTTGGGATGAATCTACACATGGACGTTCATTTTACTTAAATCGCTTTGGAAAACACTATCTAACATCATTAAAGTGCTGGTTAAGGTTCATGATAAGGTTATGGTTAGGGTTAGGCATAAGGTTAGGATTAGGGCTGGAATACCTGGCTGGAACGTGTATTACCGTCAAAGCGTCATTCTGCTGGATTTCATTCATAACCCGGTGCGTAGCATAAGAATGCGACAGGTTACTAGGAACAGGACCCTAAACACAGGACTTTCCTGGTGAATGACAGTGAATTTAATTTACAGTGTAAGAATAAACAATGTGATGCACACAGTGTTCGAAACTACAATTTTTTTCCGTGACAAAATTCCCGACTCCCATGGGTGCTCTCCTCCTGATCCATGGTGTAAGAGTAATACAAACAGCAGTGCTCACTCTCTTGGATCCTTATCCCATGGTAACCTAACAAAAAACACTTCAGTTTCTATGAGCTGGGATTGTACTAACAGATACACTCAATGATCCAGCATTGATCGAATGCCAGCCACACTGTTAAATAGCCGACTGCTCATTGTCAGTCAGGTGTGGATGGCCTCAAACCACGTGCATAACATGGCAGACAAAGCAGGTTCACTGGTGCAGATTGATAACCCATGACAGTACCCTCCCCTCAACGGAAACCTCCCGGCAACCAACCAAACTTGTCATGGTGCCATCTCTGAAATTCTTGCAATATGTTTTTATTGTGAATGGCTAACTGTGGCACCAAAGAACGCTCTTCCCGACCATACCCTTCCTAATCCACCAGATTTTTGAAGCCATTACCACAGCATAATCCGTTTTATGGAATAAACCGGTGCACCATCAATGACCGAAGGAGCGGTGGGGTCTTTGTTTTCAGGATTAGACTAATGTGTGAAATAAATCAGATTATTCTGAAAAAATTATGGAATTAGTGTTTTTATTCATTATTTCAGTCACTGAGCATTTTCTATTGACACTAGTTGTTGTAATGAGCCAAGGCTAGTTTGTTGACAGTTTCTAAAGTTGTCTGGAGGAAAAGCTCCCTAGCCTTTCTGACGGTTTTTCAATTTTTTTCATTGTATGGTGGCTCTTTTTCACTTATTTTCCTGAGGAATACTTTCCTGGTGAATAATGAAGAAATAAAAAAATTACAAGAATGCCTGCCTACAATGCATCATGCTCTTCTAGAGTTAAAAGAATCAATAACTTTCAATCTCAATAATGCAAACGTTTTTGCCTCGTAGACTCTGAGTAATATGTTAATGGTGACATTTACCAACTAGCAAGAAATCATTTCTACACAATAATATGTACAAGCTCACATAAGTCTAAGTCTTTCATATTACAATACAATACATGTTTTATATGGAATATTTGTGTTCAAGGTGCACAAAGTTGTTTGGGCCCACCAGTTCTGTGTTGCTCTGGTGTCAACAACAACTGTTACAGAGGATGTTACTGTGATGAATCTTGTGAGACGACCGGCGACTGCTGTTCTGACTACTTTTCAACCTGTAGACAGTGTAAGTAAAGACAAACTCTAGAACTACACACAATTTTAAACATTTATATTTTGATTACATCTGTTTCCACTGCAATTCCAAGCACAGACAGCACAAAAAGCCACAGCATTACATCTACAATGCATCATACAAAAATATATATATAACCAAATATCATAACAGCTTCTTTGTCCACGGTTGCCCCGACCTCCACCGCTGCCTCCACCGCTGTCCCGGCCTCCACCGCTGCATCCACCACTGCCTCGGCCTCCACCGTGGCCTCCACCGCTGCATCCACCGCTGTCCCGGCCTCCACCACTGCATCCACCACTGCCTCGGCCTCCACCGCGGCATCCACCATTGCATCCACCGCTGCCCCTGCATCCAGCGCTGCATTCACCGCTGTCCCGGCCTCCACCACTGCATCCACCACTGCCACGGCCTCCACCGCTGCATCCACCTCCACCGCTGCATCCACCGCTTTCCCGGCTTCCAGTGCTGCATCCACCGCTGTCCCGGCCTCCACCACTGCATCCACCACTGCCTCGGCCTCCACCGCTGCATCCATCACTGCCTCGGCCTCCACCGTGGCATCCACCGTTGCATCCACCGCTGCCCCTGCATCCAGTACTGCATCCAGCGCTGCCACGGCCTCCACCGCTGCATCCACCCCCACCGCTGCATCCACCGCTGTCCCCGCATCCACCGCTGCATCCACCACTGCTTCGGCCTCCACCGTGGCCTCCACCGCTGCTTCCACCGCTGCATCCACCGCTGCATCCACTGCTGCATCCACCGCTGCATCCACTGCTGCATCCACCGCTGTCCCAGCATCCACCGTTGTATCCACCGCTGTCCCGGCCTCCACCGCTGCATCCAAAGAAAAGCAACATGCATTATTCAAGCTTTTTTCAATAACCAGTCTCATCTCTCTCATAGTTTCGGGGACTTTTCCAGCAGTACTATAAGGGCTTGTTCTTGTTTGTTTTATTCATGATGAATAGCCACAATAAATTACTATATTCCCCCACTTCCCCCGTTACAGGAGAGTAACGGGGGAGGCAGAAACACATGGGGAACACAGCTGGGAGAGATCAAACATAACGAGATGGGGAGGAAGCAAAACTGAAAACCCTAACATACAACTGTCAAAGTAAAACAAGAAACACAGGAAGGGCACAGAGACAGAAACCTAAAGACCAAGGACTATAAATATAGCATAAGCAGAAAACAATAAAGAGAAACAAAACCATTAAAAACAACAAATTAAGTATAGAACTTAAACCAAACCATCCACAAACACTGGGTCACAAACACAACTAGAAATAAAGATCAAAGCTTAATGTTGTATTTCTGATGTATACTTTATTGATCCCTGTGGGAAAATTCCTCTCTGCATTTAACCCATTCACTCAGTGAAGCAGTGGGCATTATTGGGTGCCCAGGGAGCAGTGTATAGGGAGGGTACCTTGCTCAGGGGTACCTCAGTGTAGACGTTCAGTGGATTTGAACCCTCAAACTTCCGATCACGGGGGTCACCACCCTACCTACTGAGCTATCCCTGCACCACTGTTTGTATTAAATCAATAAAACTTCACTATGTACTTTTAAAGAACTTAACAAATTTCTTCCATTATTCATTTTAACTTTGCTGCTGTTTTAATGCTTTGTTCAGATAATGATGTAAGGACAAAATGGTGAAGTCCAGATTTCTGGGTGGATATGATATCAATGAAACCAGGCATGAATATCTTATTAAGAAGGCCGGGGTTTTTCTAATAAACCTGAATGTGTTACAGGATTAAAGCAAAGATAAATCGCAGGATATCAGTTTGTATACAACAATGAATATCACCAGACATATTCACACAGTGACTTACTTTATTCAAACAACAACAGAACGCTTAACATTGAAGTGTTTGAAAGATTCAGTGATTTGTAAAACAAGCAGAAATAGTCTTTAATGTGGAAATATTGAACCTAAACATACATTTGGTACGACCCAACTCATAAGCCTCTACATAAATATAGAGACTAACAGCAGGATTTCACAAAGTAGAGCTTTTATTGGAAGTTCCATAATAAGTTAGTGCAGGGGTCGGCAACCCGCGGCTCCGGAGCCGCATGTGGCTCTTTAGTCCTTATACTGCGGTTCCACGTGGTTTGGGAAAATAAATTAGAAGTATTTAGCTGAAGTGCATTTTATTTGTGTTTAGTTCTTTTTTATAAAAGTTGTAGTTCTATATGGGAAGATTGTTGTGATTTTGAAATATAAAAATAAAATAATATTTTATTATTTTTTTCATCGCTCAAAATAAGCGTTACACTCGGAGAAGCCGGCGTACCCGCCGAAACGCCGTGCATTTATCGAGACTTTCAACCCCAGATAGGCCAATTATGAATAGAATAGAATAGAATAGAATAGCTTTTTATTGTCACTGTTACAAGAACAGTGAAAGGCAGTTTGGCATCTCTCCATGTGTGTGAAGTACACAATAGTGTAAGTATTTACACAATAACAGACAAATTTACATTTACACAAGAAAGATATGTACAAGTTATACATACACCTGCAAACATACACGCACATACATACATATATGTATATATACATATTTGCATCCGTACATGCATACACACACATATTTCCACATACACGCTTACATCTATATACATACACATACATGCCATCTAACTAGCAGGTGCATTGAGAGGTGCAGTGTGATCAGTGATATTGCACATTGAGTGGGGGGGGGTGCTGTTGGAACTATACTAAATAATGTTATAATAAATACAGTTTAAAGAGGTAAGGGTGTTGGTTGCATTGAAGTATAAACAGAAATACGATTTATAAATACGGTGTAATGTCCATGAGTGTTGGCAGTGCAGTTATCCTCCAATCAGGGTGGAGGTAGGGCATGTTTGACAGCCTGTGGGTAAAAACTTCTGTTGAGTCTGTTTGTCTTTGACCTGATGGACCTGTAGCGTTTACCAGAGGGAAGGGGGGAAAAAAGTGAGTGTCCAGGGTGCGAGGGGTCTTTGATGATGATGCTGGCTTTCTGCTGAAGGCTGCCAGTATAGATGTCTCTGAGGGGGGTTAGTGAAGTGCCGATTGCCCGCTCTGCTGCCCTCACCACCCGCTGCAGTTTCCTCTTGTCCTCCGCAGTGCAGCAGTTGAACCAGAGTGTGCAGCAGTAAGTCAGAAGGCTCTCAATGGTGGAGCGGTAGAAGTTTACTAGCAGTCTTTGGGGTAATTGGGCCTGACGTAGTTTCCTGAGGAAGTACAGCCTTTGTTGTGCTTTCCCTACCTGGTGAGAGATGTTTGTGGACCAGGTAAGGTCGGCCGAGATGTGGACTCCGAGGAACTTAAAGCTTTCTACCCTTTCTACCTCCTCCCCATCAATGTAGAGGGTAGAGTGCTCAGATCACTTTGTTCTTCTGAAGTCGATTACCATCTCCTTGGTCTTGGCTGTGTTCAGATGCAGGTTGTTGTCGTCACACCATCGCTTCAGATGCTGAACCTCCTCTCTGTAGGCTGAATCATCGTTGTTGTCGATCAGTCCTATGACAGTGGTGTCATCAGCAAATTTTATAATGGTGTTACTGGTGTGGATTGGTGAACAGTCATGGGTGAAAAGTGAGTATAAGAGGGGACTGAGGACACACCCTGTGGGACACCCACATTCAGAATGAGGGTGGAGGAGGTGTGCTCTCCCATTCTTACGTTCTGGGGTCTGTTGCTCAGGAAGTCCAGTATCCAGCTGCACAGTGAGCTGCTGAGTCCTAAGTTGCTTAGTTTATTAACCAGTTTGTGGGGTTGAACTGTATTGAAGGCAGAGCTGAAGTCCACAAATAGCATTCTCACATAGGTGTTACTACAGTCCAGGTGTGTGAGGGCTGTGTGAAGAGCTGTTATTATGGCATCCTCTGTCGACCTGTTTGCCCTGTATGCAAACTGGTGTGGATCGAGGTTTGCAGGGATGGCAGCTTTAATGTGTGACATGATGAGCTGTGGATCTTCGGATCCACATTATGTCGGCAGCTGTTCTCAACCGTGAACTATGTTAAAAACAAACACCGCTCACAGACGACAGCTTACAGTCCTGCGTAAAGATGAAAGCCCCGATTTGCAGACGCTGTGCGCCGAGGTTTGGGACCAGAAGTCTCATTGGAGACATATCACGGCAGACCCGACGATGTTTGCATGAACATGCTTTTCAGCATCTCTATATTGACCACTTTTCACAGACGGTTGCTGTACGCATACAGCTGGCTGTAGCTTTTCAGCTCACAGCCCGACAACACAACAGCAGAGAGAGCACAGACTTTAAGGCGGCGAGGCGTGATTGCGGGTGCCGCTCAGGTGCGTCCGACTTCCATTCAGCGGCACTGCAGACCACGCCCCGCCACACACATTAACAAGGTAAAATAGATATTTAGGCAGAATTTTGCAAATATCTACTTTTTTTTAGCGGCATAGTGCTTTTTTTCCAATTACTTTTTAAAAGGGTGGCGGCTCACAACAGTTTTTGTTGCTACATGGATCATTTTAGTTCAGCTGGGTGTCTTTCCTTTTGTTATATTTCTTTAAGAGTTCAAAATGTGTTAATTACATAAATAAAATGTAATTTTCTCTGTAGCACTTCATGGATTTTATAAGCAACACACCTTAGTTTCTCTGTGGATTCTTTTAAAAAGCAGTGAAAAACTTTTCTGTTCAAACAAGCCTATTGTTGATCTACGTATTTTATATTCTTTACATTATTTACATTTGATCTTTTACATTGTGTATAATGTCTATTGATTGTATTGTTTATTTTAATATTTGTGTACAGCACTTTGTGACTGCCTGTCTGTGAAAAGCGCTTAATAAATAAACTTTACTTACTTACTTTAGTTGTTCACACAAAGCACAAAAGTAAAAAAACAATATATAGTGTTATCTTCATTTTAGATTTCAAAAAGTATTTGTGGTTCCCAGTGTTTTCTTTTGTGTGGAAACCGGGTCCAAGTGGCTCTTTGGGTGTTAAAGGTTGCACACCCCTGAGTTAGTGGTACCAACTAGTTTAGCTCAGACAAAGACTGCTGTGCATCCCCAAAAGCGTGCATCAGGTGTGCTCAATTAGCAACAGCTGAACACTTTTTCACTGCAGAGAGAATAGGAGCTGCAGAGGGTGCAACAACAATTAATAAAGCTAGACTTGATTTAATAATCATGCTTTACATGTTCAAATGTAACATTTTTGGGTTGTAATCAGCTAAAAAATGTATCCATCAAGCTTTGCATCATGGTAGAAATCTCAAATATTTTTGGAAACATAAGACAGAAAATATTTAGGTAGATATTTCCAATGAATACGATAATGGTATTACAAAAACAAAAATAGCACTGGGGCGCTGTTTTTAACAGGAAATATTCAAAGAAAATGCAAATTGAATTAATCTAAAATCTATACAAACAATTCAAACCTGTCATGCAAGACCTGATTATTTTTAATAAACTGTATTTAAAATAAAAACATTAAGTTGAAAAGCATTAAAATATTGAAACATGGAATAACCTGAGGGTGAAGAGATCAACATGTAAAACAACATGTAATTTTTTAAATCAAATTAATACTTTTAAACAAAGTAAACTGAGGAATGGTCGTTGGACCTGTGAAAATATCCTTGTTTACCATGTTCATGTTTGCGGCCCTAAGACGGGCAGACACAGACCATCGACTGCAAACATATATACATACAGTATGCTAACGGTGTGTTCACACCGAATGCGATAGAGGCGGCCAGAGCGTCAGGTTTACATGTAAAGTCAATGGAAAAGTATGGCAAGCCATTAGTGCCAAAATTCGCCACTTTTCTAACCCGTTTGATTAAGAAACGGCGTAAAAAACGCCGTTTAATTATTCAAAACGCCGAAAAAAACGGCGTTCTGTTTCGACAAACGCCGTTTTTCCGACTCTCACATGGCGCCCTGAACGCACCATCCGAGTGACGTAAAAGCGGCGTTCAAAGACAGACGGAAACGCCGTTTTTCCGCCACTCGGCAGAAAACGCCGTTCAAAGATGCATAAAACGGCGTTTTTACGGCGTTCTGTGCCAGCTGTAACGGCGTTTAAAACGGCGTTTTATTGAAATTATGCAGGGCACTCCCATGGTTCCCTCATCCAATTACTTTCAACTCATTTCACCCAATCAAAGAAGAGGAAGTGCAGACCACACTAATGCATCACCGATTCACCTTGCTGCTAAGTGATTGCCTATTCAGTACCAGTGCTTGTTACCCACTATGCATTTTGATGTGTTTAAAGCATGATGAAACAAGCAAACGACGGAATGCTTTTTCTGTAACAAGACCTTAACTTTGTGGCGCATGGGTCGCTTGTTTACTTGAGGATCAGCTATTAGCGCTGCGCTACCGCAGTGTAGCATTATGATGCTAACGGAGTCCTGGCTAACACCGCAAACTCCGGACATGAGTGTGGAGCTGCCGGTTTCCAGATGCTGCGGGCGGACAGGACGAGAGACAGCGGTGAGAGGAAAGGAGGGGCTGGCAGTGTTTGTTAAAGACAGTTGTGGGACCCCTGGGCACATTGCTGTCAAAGAACAACTCTGCAACAACACAGACATTGAGCTATTAGCCATTAGCATCCGTGGAGGCAGCCTGTGACTCTCTGTGGTCCGCAGACTGCAAACGCAATCTCCAAGAGCTCTTCTTCTAATATCAGGGACTTTCATCATGTCTCGCTGGACTCCACACTGCCCACCTTCAACCAGTATGTGACCTGCCCCATCGTAGTCAATAAAACATTGTACTTAATGTATGCCAATGAAAAAGTGGCATACAGTTCATCACCTCCTGCCCAGGGAAGATCTGATCGTAACCTAGTGTGCCTTGTCCCTGTGTGCAGCACTTAGTGTGCACGGAGCCACTAATCACCCACGCAGTGCAGAGATGCTTCATGGAGGGCATAATCAAGCAAATAAATGACAGAATGCTTTTTATTTCATGTCGACGTGCAATTTATGTATAGTTGACCGGGAAATTAAAGCAGCGATCACTTGGACTATTCCGTAGCACCCCTTTCACAGTGGTACATCCTCCAGGTAACCATTCACCAGTCTTGTACAGTAGAGCGGGACATTACGTTTACTCTCAGCGGAATTCACCCGAGAAGGCATCAGTTCCTGCACTGCACTGGTCTTCACCACGATTAGTATAAGGTAAGAATGAATACATTTTCTTCTATTCTTATTTCCAGTACAGTAAAAACTCATTAATTTACATTTTCGGACAAAATGTAGGAGCCCGAAATTGTGTCTACTTTCATCTTACAGTCCAGCAACAAAGAACACATTTTCGTTTCATACTTTTGTTATATTTCGTTACAAAGCTAGCCTTAGCCTTGCCGTCGCCTCGGCCACCATTGATCACGTGGCTCTAATATTAGAGCCACGTAATTGCGCATTGATTTTTCCGGTGAGGTTGTGCGTAAGTGTTCAATGCGTAAGTGTACAATATGTTCAATGGGAGAAACTTAGTCATTTATCTCTACAGCCGAGTAATTATCCCAAGAGCCTTTTTCCAGTAAGCAGGATTAACAGACTGTCAAACCATGAAGTCATAGTGCAACACCAAGTTGCAATTTCAGTAAACTCATCTGAATTAGATCGTGACAGATGTTCCGAATTTTCAGCTTTTGATGTTCATCCTTATAAGCACGCATGTGCCTTTTTAAACGCATGTATAGTTGTATCTACAATACCAGGATTTAGTAATACAGTGGGGTATACAAAGAGCCACATGAGACTGTTAAGCTATCAGTAAACCCGACACTGCAGACTGAAAGACAAACTCCATGAACTGAAAACTGACCTTAAATATGAGTGCGGCAAATCCGCAGTGAAGAGAGATAATAATATTGATTAGGGAGAGAGGACGCAGCTGGGAGAAACAAGACACAGGTGAATTGAATCAAACAAGTATGACCAGCGGAAGCAAAAGCAAGTGCACAAAAGACTAGAGGTCAACAATATAAAGCAGTAACCAACTAAAGATAGGACACAGAAATGCAGACTTTGCACTAGGAACACAGAATGGCAGGAGAACAGCCTCAAAGAGTAAAGAACAGTATATGCAGAAAATAAAGTTAAAAGACAGCGTGGTCTTCAAGAACCCAGAGTACGATACAAAAATGTTGTTTTATTCAATGTTGTTTTATTCAAGTGAACAAAACAATGTAGACCATGTTCATTTTGTTAATAAGTTGGAAAAAAAATAAAAACTAATGACAGCATTTAAAATAAACAAAGATGAATAACATAGATGGGAACATTTGACAATGGAATTGTAACATTATCAAAACTGATTTTTCAGATATGCAGAGTAGAAGATGTGGAGATTCAAATTTTTAACTTGGGTGTGTGTTTGAAATATGAAAATATTGGTTGACATCGTTGACATACTGTTATTAAAGATAGGAATATGTATGAAGCATAGATTCAAAAGCTCTATTAACAGAACTATAACCTGTTAGAATCTGCCATTTATTTCAGATGTATTCTGTAACTGTTCACAGTCTCAATACTTAAAGTGATGACAGATTGTTTCCAAAAGTGCTCAGTCACATTTTTCATAAGACTAACATGGAATTTTTGATTTATTTAAATATATAAACCTGTTGAAAGTAATAATTGAAATTCTTGTCTTTGTAGGATCACAGTAATATATAGATTTCTAATATAGTCCAAGTTTGTCTATGAAAAAACACCAGCAAGCAGGTTATGTCCTACAACTATCGTCTCACTGTGAATGACTAAGACTAAAATTGAACTCTCTTCCTTAAACAACGAGAAACATGAAGTGCACTCAGGAGCAGATTCGAAGCGCAGGCTCAGAGTGAAGTTAACAGAAAATGTTCTTTACATCATCATCATCATCATTTATTTATATATCACTTTGGTCTAACAGGTGTGTTTGTAAAGTGCTGTACAATAGAAATAGAAATATAGTAATAAAATAGAAAAAAACAGACAAGTATGTGTATGTGATGCAAAAGGTAAAATTAAAAACAAGGCTAGAATGCGTGAATGTTAACTTTGAGTTCTACAACTAGGAGCAAAATGCTGTGAACATGGACTACGGTAGTTCATACTCGAGGAACAGTAACATGACCTGTGGCTGCTGGAGCTCGGCAAGTGAAACAGTGGTGTGAGAGTTGATGGTGGAGCGGCACTGTGCGACCCATTTTTGTGTTGTTACCTTATGTGTGCTGCTACGGGTCACCTTTTGTGTTTTTACATATGGTGTGTTTATGGAAATGTATTTAAGATAAACGTAACTCAAGCCAGGTGTTTTTGGTCAGAACAAGCAGTTTGTAAACTCTGTGCTGTTATGATCAATGACATTGGACAAAGACAAGCAAATAAAACTGATGAATACAAAAACAATCTTAACCGTACAAGACAAGTATAGCTTGAGTTGTCACAAGTTTAATTCATAACAGTTACATTGCCTCACCCCTGCCACCAAACACTTCAGTGGCTTCAAGTGTAGGCGTAGCCTCTACAGGTACTGCAACAGAGGGAGAGCAGAGTCAGGAGGGTCTTGGAAGAAGTTCAGAAAAGATCCAAATAGGCAGTCTGAACAGTCTTACTTGTTTGCAGGTGGAGTAATGCACGAATGGATAAAAAGGAGTGAGAGGTTATCAGCTGTTGAGGAGCAAATGGAGATCCGTGTCCAGGGGAGTGAGGCTATTGCAGTGTGAAAAGGTTGTCCAGGAAGTAACTAAGAAGACATGAACAGAGAGGTAAGTACTAGAGCTTTGAGCAACGTGAGGCCAATAACTAACATAGGTTAACAGATAATATGGCACAGACTGGTTGTGAACAGTGGTCTTAAATACAGCTGGCTTGATTTGTCTCAGGTGGTGATCCTCGGTGGAGTGATGAAGTAGAGCAGCCAGCACCCCAAGTAGAGCAGGCACTGTGGAAAAATAGTTGTGACTCAACAGACCATTACAAAGTATGGCCTGGAGGATTTTCATCTCAAGGTGCAAGAACATTCTTAATGACTGTACACGGCAGCTGCTGATGGACGATGTTGGGCCAGATGTGCTACAGTTAGCGTTAAGGAGGTATGATCAAAGCAAGATCGAAAACATTTAACATTTAAAATGTTTAAGGGAATATGGCCTGAGAATATAACATGAATTAAGAAGTAATTTTGGATATCTTTGAGGTTGGAGACAATGCAGAGAAGCCTTCAGTGGGCAAGAGGAAGACTGATCAATGTAACTGCAGCAGATCAACTTCTGCGTGACTTGGCTGAATTGATTCAGGATGTCGAACTGTCTACTCAGCATGGGCAACAAGGTAAGCACATATTGTGTCGATTCCTTGACTCACCAACAGTGTGAAATAAATTATGACTCTGTCTTAACCTATTTTCCAAATATTTACCTATTTACCTGATATATTTACCTGATATATGGGGTGCCTTTACCTATTTACCAAACGCTTATATATTTTCAGGCTGTTTTGGATACCAGGCACCAGTGGTTTTCAACAGAGGTAGAGGTAGATCCCTTTACCTTATCACTGGGAACAGCTTTCATTCCTGAAGTCATGTGGATTCACTGCACCTCAGATGGCTGATATTTTGAGTGTTTCACTGCACAATTTGAAGACGCGTCTGCGGTCAGTGACTTTTCAAACCAGTGTGACTTTCATTTCTTTGTGACACACACTCACTGTTTATTCAAATTAAATGGTATTGTGAAATTGTAAAAATTAGTATATTTGAATGTGCACCACTAGTCAAGTAATGAAGTGTGTTGTTATGGTAGTGATAAATCACTCGTGTTTTTGTCTGATTTCAGACAGTATCATTTCACCGCGGCATCAATGTATGCGGAACTGACTGACAGTGCCTTGGATGAACATGTGCAGGACATTGTCGCTGGCAATGAACAAACTGGTCCTGAGGCTGTCAGAGCCTCCCTCTTGAGCACGTGGACTACGTGTACAGCGAAGGAGGGTTTGAGCAAGCATGTTACGGATGAATCCTGGAGCAGCTGCCCTTAGAGCAGTTTTATGGAGACCAGAACGAAGAACATATCAGGTTGCAGGTCCAAACTCATTGTGGCACATTGCTGGAAATCACAAGCTGATAAGGTAACCAAGCACATTGATTTGTCTTTTGTCTGAACACCTATTTTGACCAAAGTGAAATTCAGCATTACATCAAATATAATTGTTAAACAGTAAGACACGTCCAATAGAGCCAGGCCCTGGGATGGGCAGTCCTCTAACACAACTGGTTATGTTTAAAGGGAAGAGGAGAGAACACAGACAGCGCAAGCAACATACAGAGCAAAATTCAAACTTGACATGCAATAGTCACATGTAAATCAATTAAGAGTGTGTTTTCTATTGTTTCAATAACAAAGCAGAAATAATATTTTTCTTCTTATGGACCACGGTTTTAGGTGGAGGATAGTCATTGATGGGGCTATTGATGGATACAGTCGTCTTGTGGTCTTCCTTCATGCCTCAAACAACAACCGTAGCAGTACCGTTTATCAAGTTTCATCAGACCCGTGGTATCCTATGGTGTACCCTGGAGGGTCCGGACAGACAGAGGTGGGGAAAACAATGCTGTCTGCCTGATGATGAACATTTTCAGAGGCTTTGATCGTGGAAGTGCCCTAAGAGGAAGGAGTACCCATAATCAGAGAACTGAGAGGCTCTGAGGTGATCTGTGGCGAGGAATGACCAATGTCTACTGTGACTTATTTCACCACCTGGAGGAGGAAGGCATCATTGACATTGACAATGAAATGCACCTTTGGGCTCTCCATTACATCTATCTCCCAAGGATCAACAGAGATTTGAAAGACTTCACTCAACAGTGGAACAATCATGGCTTGCGGACAGAGAGACACTTGAGCCCATTACAGATTTTTGTCCGAGGCAGCCTCCTGGTAGAACTATGTAATCCACTAAGTGGCACCAGAGGGAGTCATGGTATTGAACTCATCACTGGCTTAATATACTTTCTGGACTCCACATATCACTGAGACAGTTCAATTATTGACTGAAACATAATAGCAGCAAGTGGAAAGACTTCAAAATATCTAGGTGACTGGATACATATAATGTGAAAAGTTATAATACGTGTTTACTATGTACCATTGAGTAGTGGAGATACAAGAACGAGCTGTGTGACACTGACAATAAAAATGTTGAGTGATTTTAAAGTGTGTAAGATGGAAGTTGTGAAATGGAAAGTTTACAACTGAAACTGAATCTCGATAAAGTCAACTTGATCTAAAAGTTACAGCTGTTGATTTTGATAAATACAACTATAAAGCAGTGACAGTAAATAATTAAAAATAAAGTGGCTCAGTATAGTGTGGTAGATATAAAGTGGTTTAGCGTGTGTTTGATGTTGTGACAGTTCACAGCAGAGAAAAAAAGTGTTAACATTATTGAGCACATTATGTTTTGCTTTGTACAAACATAGTTCTGAAAATACTGGACTCGAGTGTAAAATGTGAATAAAAAAGAGCAAGCAGTGATTTGCAAATGTCAAAGGCAAAGTTTGTTCACAGTAGAACATAGAAAACATGTCAAATGTTTACACCGAGACTACGTCGTTAAAAATAAGTCCATTTTAATTTGATGGCAGCAATATGTTTCAAAACAGTTGGGATGGGGCAAGAGAAGGCTGGAAAAAGTGGTACTAAAAAGAAACAGCTGCAGGGATATTTTAAAAGTAACAGGTCAGTTACATGATTAGATATTAAAAGAGCATCTTAGAGAAGCAGAGTTGCTCTGGAGGAAATGTGGGCAGAGGTCGATCAATCTGCAAAAAAAACTCCATTAACAAATTGTGCAACAATTTCAGAATAATGTTCCCAAGTGTAAAGTTGCAAAGACTTAAAATGTTCCATCCTCTAGAGGCATAAAAATATATTTTATCAAAAGATTCAGTGACTGGAGAAATCTCTTTGCAGAAACAATGAGGCTAAAAGCCATGATGTCAGTTATCTTCAAACGCTCACAGGAAAGTTATCATCATGGAGCCTTAAACAGACACGATTCTGTTATGGAAATCAGTGCATTTCCTGTATCCTTTGGGGCAACAGACCTGAGTCACACTTTTAGAGAAGTACCTGGTGAGGTGGATTGAGAGGAATATCCATGATGCTTGGCAGTTTGTTCACTCACTTCCTCTCCACCACAGCTTCTGAAGCGCGACAGTCACAGAGCTTGCTCTCCTGATCCAAGAAGAACACATTAAAGTGCACTGCACTCACCTGACCTGACAGAACACCTGTCATTAACATTTTGGTGCACACATAAGCTTGCTCTCAAAAACAGCCTGCCCATCCACTTCTTGTGTACAGCCTCTGTTTTGATCTTCCAGTCCAGCAAATGTATATATGTGGGTGTCCAGGTATTTGTATTCCTCCACCACATCATATCAGCGGGTTCAGTATCTTATACTTTTGTCAAGATAATGCACACTGCAGCCGATTTGTATCTACAATTATCAGAAAGAAGCCATAACCAAGTTACATGGATTCTTTTTTTTAATTACTTCATGTCATACAGGTAAACTAGTTATGTTATGTGCAACGCTGTCATGTGCCACTCTCTGTTTCAAATTCATGTAAGACATCCAGAGTACTCTGATGACATTGACAAGGACAACTCCAGTTTACATGGAAACAATTATTTCATGTTCTTGAGATTATTTATTTACATCACTTTTCAGGAAACGAACATGCAGGTCTGATTCAAAACTGCATATCTATTTTTAATGCATGTTGATGGGGCAAAATATTCCTGAGATACTGTTAACATTATTAAATTTGTGGGCTGTTATACAGTGGTATTACTTTAAACTGAACACACAAGGATTTTGATAAAAGTTAAGGTCTCCGTTTGTTTCAGAAAAACATACTGTCATTTATTTGCTTTCATTATTTATTCATATGCCCTCCGCGGACCATCTCTGCACTGCGTGGGTGATTAGTGGCTCCGTGCACACTAAGTGCTGCACACAGGGACAAGGCACACTAGGTTACGTTCAGATCTTCCCTGGGCAGGAGGTGATGAACTGTATGCCACTTTTTCATTGGCATACATTAAGTACAATGTTTTATTGACTACGATGGGGCAGGTCACATACTGGTTGAAGGTGGGCAGTGTGGAGTCCAGCGAGACATGATGAAAGTCCCCTGATATTAGAAGAAGAGCTCTCGGAGATTGCGTTTGCAGTCTGCGGACCACAGAGAGTCACAGGCTGCCTCCACGGATGCTAACGGCTAATAGCTCAATGTCTGTGTTGTTGCAGAGTTGTTCTTTCACAGCGATGTGCCCAGGGGTCCCACAACTGTCTTTAACAAACACTGCCAGTCCCCCTCCTTTCCTCTCACCGCTGTCTCTCGTCTTGTCCGCCCGCAGCAGCTGGAAGCCGGGCAGTCTACTCACAGAGGGAGTACCGGGCAGTGTCGGGGTACTGCCACTGTGACCGGGTTAGCGTCATTAGCTCCTCGATCATATCAGGGAGCGATCTCACATTTACAGTGATTACAGGAAGGAGAGATGGTGTGTAAGGTGTCCTTCTCGGGAGACATCACCCCGTCTCTTCCTCACTGGGGACGTAGGGTCTGTCTGCCGGTAGCGCAGCTGCAGGGCGCAGCGCTAACAGCTGATCCCTAACGTAAACAAAGGAGCCATGCACCGAGTATCCAAATAGAGAGCTAGCTCTGCTCATTACCTGTTAGCTGCCATAACAGGTAACACAGTTAAGGTTTCATTAAAAAGTATTCTGTCGTTTGTTTGCTTGATCATGCTTTAAACATCAAAATGCATAGTGGGATTATAATACAATTCAATACTGTGACAAGCACTGGTACTGAATAGGCAATCACTTAGCAGCAAGGTGAATCGGTGATGCATTAGTGTGGTCTGCACTTCCTCTTCTTTGATTGGGTGAAATGAGTTGAAAGTAATTGGAAGAGGGAACCATGGGGAGTGCCCTGCATAATTTCAATAAAACGCCGTTTTAAACGCCGTTACAGCTGGCACAGAACGCCGTAAAAACGCCGTTTTTATGCATCTTTGAACGGCGTTTTCTGCCGAGTGGCGGAAAAACGGCGTTTCCGTCTGTCTTTGAACGCCGCTTTTACGTCACTCGGATGGTGCGTTCAGGGCGCCATGTGAGAGTCGGAAAAACGGCGTTTGTCGAAACAGAACGCCGTTTTTTTCGGCGTTTTGAATAATTAAACGGCGTTTTTTACGCCGTTTCTTAATCAAACGGGTTAGAAAAGTGGCGAATTTTGGCACTAATGGCTTGCCATAGAAAAGCGCGATGACACGCTATTGCGCGTCCGGCGAAAATTCGGAAGCAGATTTGCGTCGCGAAAACGCCAAAACCCGTGAAACGCGCGTCAGTGTAGCGCGTCTGGCACGTTTGACTTGCGACAAAAAATCACGTGCGTCAGTTTTTGTGTTGCATTTTGTGCATATGCTTTTTTTCGCCTCTACCGCTCGAGTTGGAAAAATTTGAACTCCAGCGTCAAATCGCGCCACGTCAACCAATCAGGAGCCTGGTGACGTGGCTGTAACCAGGTCAAAGGGGCAGATCAAACCAAAGCCCTTCATTCTTCATTCGGTATGGAGGAAAAACTCATCAGCGCAGTGGCTAATCGTCCAGAACTATACGATGCTAGCTGCTACTTCTACCAGGACAGGAATAAAAAGGACCTAGCTTGGAGGCACATAAGTGAGGAGATCGGGCAACCTGGTAAGTTCATTTGTTCTTCTTTTTAATTTTCAGACTGACCCGATGAAGCCGCGCAAAAGCTAGCAAGCATGCCTACTGTCCCGCTATTTTCCCACTGATGCACAAATACCTTTCCGCTAACAAGATAATGTGTTTATTCAGAGGACATCTGCAGGAAAAAGTGGAAGAGCCTCAGGGACACGTATAATAGGGAGAAGAGAACATGGAAGGAGAAGAGGAGTGGGTCTGCAGCAGGATCGGGGAAGAGATGGAAATTTTACGCGGTCATGGGGTTTCTGGACCCGTACAGCTTTCAACAATGCGCATTGCATTCTGCAGCCTGATTGACAAATCTCCTCCGCGTCGTGTCTCCTGCGCCAAATTGACAGTGTTTGGTTTTGATAACCATCACGTCCAATAGAAAAAACAGCACAAAGACACTCATAACTATGACCCTCATTCGGAAATAGACACCTGCACTGCGAGGGAAAAAGGCGCACAAAAGTGGCGCCACAGACGGAGAAAAAGCGCGGCATAATAATACTTTTACGTTTAAAAATCGACAAAGGTTTGCACTTTGAGAATGAACTTATGAGAACTGCGACTATTGTTCATGTGCTGCAATAAATGAGGGACCACTGTATATAATTTCTGAATGACTATTGTTTTCAACCTGTTAACATTTAATATTGTCTTGATAGAGTCAACTGATTATGCAGCAGAGCCATCCCCTGATGCTTCTTCTGGCTCCCCAGTCCCTGGTCCCTCCACTCCTGCTGCTGCACCCACAGGTATGTACATCAAGCACTGATACCTTTTTAGTCACTTGGATTCCCTGGTGATCACCTTTACTAAACATTCACAACCAATCTGTTCATATTCTGTTTTTTTCAATTTTGAAAATGAAAATCTAGTAGCAGCCTTCTCAATTCTTTGTGTTTTGTGCTGTGTTTTACAGGCCCACAGAGGAGGACAGCTCAAAAGCGGTCGAGGGACGGGTACCAGGATGGTCCATCGGCGGTGGAGCTGGCCATCTTGGAGTCACTGAAGAGGCCACGCCCGTCTCCAACGGAGTATTTCCTCTTTGGCCTTGCTCCTGCTCTGGAGAGCCTGCCGCCTCAGACACGAGAATTCATGAAATTCCAAATGCACAAATTAGTTTTTGAAAGCAGCACAGCTGTGTTAAATTTTGAAACATTGGACCCTAGCAATCAGTAGTTTTCTGATGAGGCAGCAGGCTCTCCAGGGCAGAAACAATGTTCTTATTTTTCTCCTCATTCTCCCTGAGGCTCTTCCACTCCAAGCTGGGTCCTTTTTGTTCCTGTCTTTCTGTAAATAGTTAAATTTTATATATTTATGTTTAATGTTGTTGTAATTGAATTTATATATTTTTTCAAATAAACATTTTTAATGACTAATGTCTCAGTTTTACTACACAGCAAATATTCGCACCCGACTTGACACATGTAGAATGTATTTCTTATTATACTAATGACAAAATATACTAATGCAGTGGGATGCAAAAGTTTGGGCAACCTTGGTAAAAGTCATTTTCCTGTAGAAATTGTTGGTTGTTACAATAAAAATTGTCAGTTAAATATATCATACAGGAGACACAGTGATATTTGAGAAGTGCAAAGAAGTTCACTGGATTTACATAAAGTGTGGAATAACTGTTTAAACAAAATCAAGCAGGTGCATAAATTGGCAACTTAAAAAAGACAAATGAAATGAAAATTTAGTGTATATCAATGTGTGTCTCTCCTATATGATATATGCAAGTGACATTTTCAATTGTAACAGCGATTCATACAGGAAAATAATGACTATTAATAAGGTTGCCCAAAATTTTGCATCACACAGTATATAGGAACATAGTGAAGACAAGTTATTTAAGAGAGTAAAGAGAGGTTATTTTATTTTGGAGTAGAGCTCCATTTATTAAGAAAATGTTAAAAAGGCAGGAACACTCTTTACAGGTTTGTGGGTGGCTCTTAAAAGAGCCGTTGTGGGGAAGTCACTCGGACTTCAAACAGGCTACTCCTTTGGCTGCCAAGTCACAGCTCCCTCCGCCGAGAAGTGGGCCATGAACTTCTCCCTCACCAGGACAGCCTCTCTGGAGGAGTTGTTTGCTGCTACACGGCCCAGGCTTTGCAACGGCTCCACCACAGCAGGTGCCACACTCCTCACAGCAGGTGCCCCTCTCTCGTCCAAACCGCGCAGAAAATTGTGGAGAACACACGTTGCCTTCACACACTTCTCCGCAATTTCAGGATGGAGCTCCATGGAGCACCGATACATCCTCCACTGTGAGGAGAGGACACCAAAGGCACCCTCCACTATCATCCTGGCCCTGGAAAGGCGATAGTTGAATTTCCTCTTCTCTAAAGGGAGGAGGCGTCCAGGGAAAGGCCTCATGAGCTCACGCCGCAGCGGGAACGCTTCATCAGCCACAAAGACATGGGGCTGGGCTCCACGGTGTTCTCCACCAGGTAGAGGCTGGTCAGGAGGCAGATGGAGAGTCCCAGCCCGAAGAGCCTGACCAAAGGTGGAGTTGGCCAGAATACCCCCGTCGCTGGTCCTCCCGTACCCCCCAACATCAATATCTCGGAAGCGATACCTTGCATCCACAACCGCAAGGAGAACAATGGAGAATGTTCCCTTGTAGTTGTGGAACATGGATCCTGAGTTGGGAGGTGCCTTCGTCTGGACGTGCTTCCCATCCAGAGCTCCACAGCAGAGAGGGAAGTGCCAGCGCTCCTGGAATTCCTCTGCAATGGACCGCCAGTCTCCCAGTGAAGGCACAGCCATGAAATCATCCACTAGACAGTCCCAGATGGCCGTCGCTACCTGGGGGATGATCTGGCTCACGGTAGACACACCAACTCGAAAACTAAACGCAATGGTCCTGAAGGAGTCCCCGGTGGCAAGGAACCTGGACAAAATTGTTTAAAATTAGTATGATGTGTACTGCAGTTACAAAATACATTATTCAAATTCCAAAACACTTTGGTGACGTTAGATTTCAATTACAAATATATTAGATATTATCTAATATACACTATGTAATTATCCTTATAATTACATAGTGTATATTAGATAATATACACTATAATTATTAGATAATATCTAAAACAGTCTGCGGGGATTATATAAAAAAAAATTCAGCTATACATGAATTAAACCAGGTATAAAAAAAAAAAAAAAAAGGAGAGTATCACAACAAAGATTAGCGCACAGTGGTCCACTGTTTGATATCAGCAAACACAGAGAGCATGCACTGATAGACACCACAGCCATGCTATCATTGCAAACACTGATAACAGCATAAATCGAATTACATCGGGACTTGATGAGACCTTTCGAGTATCACTAGAAATATTAAAAATACAGTCGTCTCCATACCACAGTTTGCTTTCAGTAAACACCGACAGCATTCACTGTTAGCTTAGCACATCCAGTGTAGCAGTGTATAAACGATCGTTTAGCATATATTAGCACAGGTATCAATAAAGGACTACCGTATTAAACACTTTTACTAACCTCAGGCAGATGGACAGGCGCTCTGCAGGCGGAATTGAGCGCCTGTAGTTGGTGTCTAGGCGGGCGACTCTGGGACCGACGCGGGACAGCAGGTCCTCAAACTGGCCGAGTGAAAGACGGTGATATCGCTGGAATCGGCCGTCATCCAGGCGCAGCTCCTCGAGCAAGTGGTGAAACTCACCAAAGTGCTCACGCCTCTGGAGGACCTGATGGACCCAGGTACGGCGAGGACGTCTTTTTCCCCGCTGCTCTGCTCTCCACAGTAAATAGAGAAGGGAGACTCTCTCTTCAAACGTTAGCTCGACAGCTGCCATCTTGCAAAGATACCGTCTGGCACAACTTCCTCCCACATCCCTCCCACATTTCCGGTTCACACGCTTCAAAATATGCAATTTTGAGGCGCGATGGATTTCTGTTGGACACGCGTTGAGGTGCGAATGTGCACGCGTCAAATTAGGGGCGTTTGGGGCGATTTCGCTCGCGCCTATCGCGTTCAGTGTGAACACACCGTAAGAATTGCGCTGGGGGACACTTAAAAGAAGTAGAGGATCTATCGGTTTTGTGAGGAAAGAAAAGATGAGAGGTAAGTGTGTTAGCCTAAAAATCCATCATTAGTGTTATATGAATATTGATAAAACACACCTAGCATGTTTTGAGTTCCTGCAACTGGTCCGTTGGGTTATTGTCTCCCCAGAAACACTTCCCTTGTGCTTTTGGAAATCAGTTTTTTCCTATTTCGTTTTGTGTGCTTTTGCAGCGGGCGTGAAGAGTTGTCATAATGCTTCAACAATCCATCCAGCAGTGCCGCTTCATAGCTTACCAAAGTTGTACAAAACTTTTTTTGACACATTTGAGCGCTGTGTACCACATAAAATCAGGTCAGTAAGCACTACCAGAATTCATACATGAGATAAAGTGTCGATTTTTGAGAAAATTAAAGGATTTTAAGTGTGCCTTATAGCCCGCAAACTGTTTTTTGTTTTGCCTTCTTATTTTTAAAAACAAAAACTGCATGCATCAGTGTTTTGAGGAGTGGGAGGGGTATGGAGTTGTTCTCATTGGCCCTGTGCTCTTGGATGCCACTCTGGTTAGGAACTCACTGTTGCTGTATTTTCTAGGTCAAAGCTTGTATGAATGATGGATGTTGAACTAGTGCCTATTGAAAGTGTTAGGTCTAAAGTCACAGACCTCACTGTCTCAGAGACCTGTCACTATAAAGCAAGACATTCAGAGCTCAATTGGTTTTCTTGCCGGCAAGAGGGTGCGTCGAGATGAGCAGTGCTACCACTCGCCCATCCAAGCAACTCCAAACCTGAGTTCCCTCTTTGCCTTTTTTTAAATTGACAACAGTGATTACATACCCTTGAGTTACCACGTGACGGTTTTTAAGGCAAGCATGTGTAAGCAGAGTGTTTGTGTGTGTGTGTGTGTGTGTGTCACTACCTGACACACCATACATGGCGGTGACCTCTCAACAAAGTCATTTAAAAAGCAGAAGTGAGCGTCTTACTGAACTATAAGAACAGGAACTTGTAGATGGCTATACTTGCAGTGGAAATTAGCAAAGCATCAACTGATGAGACAGGGGAAGCACAGCGGAACACACAGGAGAAGAGACTGCCACACTAACACAAACAGGTAGTAAGAGAAACACACACACTGAGATGAAGACAGACAAAACCCACAGAACAAAGGGACGAGACACACAGAGATGTGACCAGGGAAGCACAGCTGAACATTGATTGGTTGACTGTTGTGAAGGGGTGTCTCTTCACCATGGAAATGATTGGCTGTGTCCCAATTCAGGGTCTGCACGCTTGAAGTACGCATTTCAAGTGCGATTACGTCACCGCCACGCGACGACAGCTGTCCCAATTCAAAGTGTACTTCAAATGCATACTCCAAATGCGCCATCGATTTCGCCAAATATCAAGCGTGGTCCGGTGCACGCTTCGTGGCCCCATATATCCCACAATCCATAGCGGCGGTGGGTGTGGATAATTTTGCCATAAAAAATACGGCAGAAGGGAGCGGCCAAGAGTGAACTGTCAAAAGTAAGTACTGAATATTATGTCACTTATTTATGTGCGAATGTTTAAGAACATTAAAACATTACTGTTGGCCACATGTCGGCAAAGTTATGTGACATTAGTAATGTTTGTACTTTCAGCGGTAACTTGGTTTTAAAGCCTCTACTTCTAAATACATATATAGTCGACCTTAATCTTACAGAGAATGTGATGATTTTATGGATAATTAAAGTCAGTCATATATCCACAAACACAACAAGCTGAAAGTCAGTGATGCTGCTCGGTTTGCAGTCCTGAATATGACGGCACAAGCAGGATTCACTGCACTGTTAATGTTAGCTATGTTATATTGCTGCCTCTGTTCGGTGGTGTCGAGCCAAACGGACTTTAACGTGTGTTTGAACGAGCTGACGGTTCACTCGTTAAGCTGAAAGAAAGATGCTTTAATCACAGGAGTCACACATGTGTCCACTGGACCATCTGGAACTCTTCTTGTTTAGCACTCGTAATAACACAAACACTAAATCCTCCTTCTCTTGTGCTGTTTTGTAGCAGTGTGTACACCTGAGACTGTCACCTGTCTGTCTGTCCTGCACTCTCTCTCTGTTTCTTTCTCTCTGATTGTGGAATAAAAGTATGAACATGTATTTATAAGTTACACTTGTGTTTGAATCCTGCAGCTTATCACACATTTGATTTCCATGTGTGACAACTGCAAGTGTCCAGAGTGAGGACAGACTGAGGGACCCACTGCTGCACATCATCTGTGAGGCTTTGCACCCCTGATGATCCACCAGGACAAACTCAGCAGTGTGTGAGGAAGAGGAGGAGGAAGAGCCAGCAGCAGCTGACAGATGGAGAGAATAGACAGACTGTTCCCTGTTTGTGAAGGACTGCTAGGAAAATTTAACATAACTAATTGTCTGTCCTGAATCAGTCTTATTAGGTAATGTTCAAATAATGTTATCATCCCAGTGTTTTCAGTGTGGGAGAAAGTACTCAGGGCCTTCAAGTTACACACTATGAAAGGCAGCAACAAGTTTAATGTTCAGAAACCTAAAGTATGTATCAGCAGCAGAATGGAGCTAAAAATAAATGTTTGTTTCAGTTCTATGAAGCTTTGAGTATTTTGGATTAGTAGCACTGCTGTGTTTGTTGCATCATATTGCTGTAATTGTTTATATGCTTTATATATTCTGAGGTAAGTTGATCTATAGTGTTACATCATATTCTATAAGGATGTTATGTGTTTGTATACTTTCTGCCCAGTTTGACCCATTTAGCAGAAGTCAGCCTGTTTAAGGCTCTGATATCTATTCTGTATGACTTAAAGCAGTTATGACATGGTCTGATTTTCTCACCCAATAAAGGAATATTTCATATATCAGTCTGATCTTCATTCTATCAGAAACAGTTATCACAGCTCGTACATTTGCTTTTTACACATATATGTAAGCATTGAGCCAAATTTAGTAATGCCAACATATTGAAAGAACAATGTTTATCTCTTATATATAATACATCTGTATATACACTGTCAGAGATACTTGTCTTTGAGTGAAGATTTAAGGTGATAGGAGATATAAATAACTGCTACTTGCATCTTTGACCCAGAGTTCAAGCTCATATATATATACATACATACATATATATACATACATATATATATATACACATACACATATATATGTGTGTGTATGTATGTATACAAGTAACAAGTAACAAAAAGTGTCCGGGTCGGAAAAAGGAGACAAGGAGACAAAGGGGTTAAATTAAAGAGTCTTATTAAAGTTTATATTAATAGCTCAACTTAAAGAGATGGACAAGCCGCTATAACAATTTAAAGGAACAAAACCAAAACAAAACCAGGGGTTTCAAACTTGCAGCCCACATTACCCCTATTTGTGGCCCATATATTGACATGAAGAAATATAATGCAGTTTGGCCCTTGAACCGACTTGTTTTGTTTGTTGTTGAGTGAAATGCTCTTTAAATGATTTAATATGAGCAGAGAGACAAACATGCTGAGGGATTGGCTGTGTTAGTTCAGTGAGAGTGTCACAAGCTAATGTGCACACTTTTGACTGCAGTTTATTATGTTAAATAAAAACAAAATGATAGCAGAAGTGCTGCCACGTGTCTGACAGACAGAGAGGACCAATGTGTTTATTGGGTAGTTTAATGAAAGGCTTCAGTTAGTAAAGAGTGAGAAAAAACTTTGCAGTTTTGTCTTGTTATACAATATTTGAAGTGTAAAAACACAAACAAATAATACATTTTCAGAAATATTTGTGGGTGATTATTTATTTGTTTGTACTAATCCAACAGTAAAGTGGCCTCCAATGAATTGACAGTGGAAGCAGCTCATTTAAATTTGACACCGCTGTTCCAGAGACAACCAAATGAAGCTCTGTTAGCACCTCATACCATGAAGTAGCTGTTTGTGTGCAGTTTGTTGGTTTCAGTGGAGCATTAATTGTTAAAGACATCACAAAGAAGCAGTTTGAAAGCTCCTGGTGCTGTCTATGTGCAGAACTAACCATTCCACATATTTGGCATATATGTGTTTGACATAAATGTCAGACGTTAACAACTTTCATTAACTTGCATATTTCTTTGTGAGCAAACAAAATACCAAAGCAAGACTGTCATCAATGATCTTGTGCATCTGTTGTCTGTTTTTTTGTTTTTTTATTCTCATATAAGTGATTATAAAAAAACAAGTAGTAACCCTTGCACACATTTGGGAAAAAGGAAGCACCGGAAAACAATGGTAACAAACAAAAATGTTTTTGTTTTTTCATAGACTTTAGAGTCTTACTTGGGAGTCGTGTGGACATGTAGAATCCTCACGGGTCCCACACTTCTGGATTTTCATCGAGGGAGGGGGGGAATTTTGTGTAGTGGTCCTCATCATACTTCATCAATTTGTTATGTTACTCAGTCAGTACATTCACTCAGGCTTCTTCACTGTTTAGATTTTTGTTGGTTCACTTTCCAGCTATTTACCTCGCCTGTTAGTCACAAATACCCACCTGTGTTGGAGAAATTGACTGTCATTACTGAGAATGATTTATGACCTGTCAGACTGTTTCATGTTGTAACCTTTTAAACTCCTAGAGTCCTGCAAGATAAAGGAACTGAAACCACGACTGCACCTGCCAGTTCCAGTCATCTCACAAGAAAGACATGTTCTGCAAGGACTGAATATGCTGATAGTTAGAGGAAGTCAAATGACCATTGCTTCTATGTGTCCTAATACGGTTGTCATTGTGCACCATAAATCTTCTAGCCGATTAGAAGATTTATTTTCAGCTTTGCTAATTTCCACTGGAAGTATAGTGCTTTCTACTCGGTCTTTGTTGCTGTTTGTTGGTTTCAGTGGAGCATTAATTGTTAGAAACGTCACAAAGAAGCAGTTTGGAAGCTCCCAGCGCTGTCTATGTGTAGAACTAACCATTCCACATATTTGTCATATATATATTCACATATATATGTGTTTGACATAAATGTCAGACGTTAACAACTTTTATTAATTTGCATATTTCTTTGTGAGCAAACAAAATACCAAAGCAATACTGCACTGTTAGCCTTTGCAGTAATTTCCATAGCTTAGTACTGCAAAATCAACAGTAAAAAACTCTAAAGGATGTTTGCAGTTTAGTACTGTAATTTGCAAGTAATTGTGGGAAAATTCCATGAGATTACATTATTTTTACGGTAACTCACCGTACTCATGGAAACAGCTGTAAAATACAGCAAATGTAACAACTGGTGATGTTACTGAGATTATACTATTACACCATCGGGATTTCTGTTGTTTTCTACTGTAGATCTAAGAGTAATTACTTAAATCCTCATTCAGAGTGTATTACCATAAAATGCAATTCATTGTGAGAGCAGTATCACATGTAAACTACAATATACAGCATCATTTTTAACTTAAGTTGCAGCTACACTATTTGAAGTATAACTGAAGTATACTAAGAAGTACAACGAAATACCCAGCAAGCATTGCAGTGCTTTAACTGTAAAATTAAAACAACTATGAAACAAATAATTGATGTTTTAAACAAAAATTTGTCACAAATTCTTGTGTAATGTCTTTTACCTTGTGAACAGAGTAAGTGGGATAAAAAAAAAAAATGTTTAAACCGTGAGTGAAAAGGGTTAATAGTTAATAAACCTCAACTCTCAAATCATTTTCTCACCTGTTTGCAATATAATTCTGGTATGTGAACTATGAGTGTAGTTCTCTGCAAAGGAAGCATTCTGATAGGTGGAACTATTATCTGACTGTCTGGGGAATGGAGTGATTTGTTACATGTGAAAAATATGTTTCAACTGGATTTTAATTACTATGTTTCAACCAGAAGTAACTCAAATATAAACTAAAAAGTAAATCAATAGTATAATTGTAAGTTTAGTATTGTGTTAGAGTATATTTTAAGTATACTCTTATAGACTGGAAAGGACATTATGCTAGTACAGTTATAGTGAACAAAAAGTACATCTAAAGGTTAATTTCAAGTATACTTCTATATACTAAAACGGGGGCCAATGTAGTCCCCAAGAAGCATTAGTAGTATACTTACTAGGTAACGTAAACTTAGACTGATTTCCTTTCTATATGTTACATTTAGAGTAATGTTTAAAAGTTACTTCATTTAGCAGGGTGTAGCTTTTTTCTCTTCTTATTCTTTTTTATACTGGAACTTCATTTTTTCTGTATAAGGTGGTACTTTTAAGACACCTCTGCCTAACTACAGTGAACTAACCAGAAGTCTCGGAATATGCTCTGGTGGTCATTTTACACAAGTTCAGGTGTCACATCCATGAAACCTACACCACTAACCAGCATCAGTCCTACAACTTCACTCTCAAATTTAATAAATTCTGGGACAAGCAGAAACTGTATTTTTAGCGGTGCATTTTGTGGCAGGCCAGACTGCTATAAAATGCACTCTCCTTGTAGCACCACTTCGTCTTGGTTCAGAAGAGATGTCCTGGATATACATGATAATGTAACACGGGTGTTTTTGTTTGTTCATGTTTAGCGCGTTGGGTTGTGTTTTTAAAGCGAATGTTACGTTTTTAAAGCGTGTTATGCGACAGGTGTGTGTAGCACTGGTTACACATCTAATGGGAGAGCATTAGTCGAGAACACACCTTTACCTGACGTACAACGTGACGTATGGCGCACACTTTCAAAACAACAATGGTGGATAGAAGATATTGCTCGAGGCGACTAATGCTCCTTTCGCTGGTTGCCAACAACCATTAAATAACAAGAAGAAGAAAATATTGATCTGCTTTTCTTAGCTTTTCAGAGTGATGATGAGATGGTGGAAGAACAACAGAGACAATTTACGGACCGTTAACATGTGCAACTTAGAAGTAGTCAGAGGTAACTGGATGGAGTTCAGTCAGGTTAAATGCACGGTTGATTGGATTATATCTGAAGATCGTATACTATTCGTGACAACTCTACTAGACTCCAAATTTCTCGTCCATGAGGGAGTATCTCAAAAGTAAATGAAACAACTAAACTTAACACTTTTCCCTAAAACGGACTGACATGGGAAACATTAAAGTTGGATTGACACCAGCTAATCAGTCTGAAGGTAAGTGTTTTTTCACTTATTCGAGAGAAGTCAGAAATGCGTTCTTATTACTGTTTGTTTTGACTTTTAAGCTACCCAGCCAGGTTATTTTCAGTCAAATGCTAAGACAAAATATCAATATCTATGAATGTGGAGACTCAAAAGACTAGTTAGGTAATAGTTGCCGATGGATTTATGAGACTTGATAGAAAGTTGGACGTTTGCAGCAGGTGAATTGGTGAACTACCGAGGTTGCGCCCAAATGCTTAAAGCTGTTAGCTGGTCAGTGTTTTCAGGTGTGCTTGTACTACCTGTACGGTGCGGAGTGCTGACTTAGTCAGGCTAAACCCATTAAAGCGTCGAGCTCAAATATCTTTTCATTTTTGTGCACTGCTCTCTTGTCTTTTGTCAGCACACATTTTCTGTTTATTGAAGCCTTTTGTTAATAATTTTGATCATGTAAAAACTGGGAATTGATCCCTATTGACAATACTCTTATTTTTCTTTTTTTTTCTTTTCTTTTTTGGCATTGCATTGCATATGTCTTTTAGGAAAGGTAATTGGTCATTGAACTTTTTGCAACTATGTGTATTTTTAAATTTTGTGGCTTCTGTGCACACAAATTTATATTGTTCAGTTTGCATGTTAAAAGCCACAAACATGTAGCTAACTATAGGCTTTCTTGCGGAACTGAGAACTGTCCTGCCACTTTCAGAACATTTTCTGCCTTTCATTCACATATGCCTAGGAATCACCGAACAAGAAGGGAGACCACTGAGGAGAAGTTCTATGAGTTCACGGGTGACCTCAGCTGTCAAGTTCCTGGATGTGGGTATGCTGCACAAAACTTTACAACTCTGTGCCCATCTCAGATTTCACATCAAAGACGGGAAAAAAGTATTATGTCCATTTGAAGGTTGCTCTAAATACTTCAGTGTCCGAACATCATTTTCCAGCCGTATTTCTCGAAAACATAAGTAGACAGTTCAGCAGTCAAGGCAACAAGAAATTGGGGAATTTGCCATAATACAAGGACAGGACACAGTTAATTTATTAGAAGACAGTTGACTTTGTGTAATTTAAAAATACAGGCTACAATCCTCTTACCAACCAGCACTATACAGAGCATCATAGAGGAATTTCAGGATCTTCGCAGCTGTGCAATGCACGATGTTCTTGCAATACTGTCTGACAAACTGTCTTCATTTAATATTCCACAAGCAGAAGTGGACAAAATCACTCAAGAACTTTTTTCATAGAGCACTATATATATCTGAGACACAGTAGGTTTCCTGACAAAGCTTTAAAAGCAAAACATCACTATTTGTTACATTATGCAGAGCTTATCCTTCACTTTGGACCACTCATTCGTTTGTGGACCCTTAGGTTTGAGAGCAAGCACTCGTATTTCAAAGCATGTACAAGAACAGTGCATAACTTTGTCAACTTATGCAAGACTGAACGGCATCAGTTACTGCAGTCCTACCTCTCAGTGGGCCAAATGTTTCCACCTATAGTTCAAATGATTGGAGAAACAAGAGATTAGAATCCTCATCTTTACAACGCTCTCATTCAAGATGCTGTGTCAAACTTTGGATGTGTCAGCAGTTGTCTACAAAGGTACCAAGTATGTCAAAGGCTATGTTTCCATTGTAGATGACACTGATGATGGCTTGGTTTTTGGGAAGATAGCTGTTATACTTGTTAACGATTCTGAATTGTACTTTGTGCTCGAGTTGCATCACTCAGTACTTCTCATTGACCTTGGACTTCACTGCTTGCGTTGCCCTACAGAAAGAAGTGTTTCTGTAAATGCTGACAGTCTGATGGATTATTACCCACCACCACTTTATAACATGGCAGGCCTTTTTGTTGTCTCCCTACACCATTCAGTTTCCTCTTAATTCTCTTTCAGGGATGGAAATTGAAGAGGAACTTACAGGCCTCCTGCCGACACTAGACAGAGAGAAAATAATCTGCATTGTACAACAACTGATGGACGTTATTGGTGTACAACAAAAAAGTAAGTGTTTGTGGAGGCGGAAGATCTCAAACCCTTTCTCACACCAATTCAAATATGTAAACTACTTCTTGCATTTAAAGGAGGTTTGTGTAGGTTCTGTACAAATCATAGACTTGAGTCTATGATTTGAAGGTCACTCATAGACTCATATATCACTGATTAGCTTTTTTTTCTCTTAACCATACTACACATGTACTTTGACAGTATAATATTGAAGAGCGTTTTGGGGCTCACATTGTTTGGTAGTTAATTAACATGGAAAAACATAAACAAAAGTAGACACTAAATCTAACACCATTAACCTTTCATTGGTAGTGGTACAACTAAGGGTTTGAAATTGTGACATACTGTAAAATATATTGACTCAAGGTCTTTTCAATGCAAGACCTTGAGTTTGTAGTTCTTTTGCAGTCCTGGGATTGCTTCTTTTCATCTTCAGACAAGGTCCCCAAAACTGCCTTGCCGTTACTACTCAGTCCTAATTGAAGGGTTCATCTTTTAGTGAGGACATATTTGTTGACATAGTAGCTTTTTAAGGTAACTTTTCCAATGATCTTTATTTATTTATTTTTTTAGATGGCAACAGACCAGAGAACCTGAATGACACCATTACTCTGGAGCCTTGCCCTGCTGCATCAGGTGAAACATCGAGCCATCCACCTCACCCTTCCTCCTCCACGTCCACCACTATGTACAACCATTACTCCAGCTCTTGGGTCTCACACTTACAGATTCCTTGGGAAAGATTTCCACTCCGACTGTCGCATGCAATCACAAGAGGGGACAGAGCTCATCCAGAGGACAGGAGAAGTATGGTTAGAATTGTTGTGGAGGCCATGCAAGTTCACTGCAGGAACCCTAAACGTGCATCTTGTGAAGAAGTTGCTAAAATCATTGTAAACAGATACCCTCAAACATTTGCAGATTTTACTGAAAAGGGAGAAAGACTGGGTTGTGGACATTATTCACTACTAAGAAGCTTCAAATCTAGAGTTGAACATGTTAATCGAGATAATACAACACATAGACTTCGTCAAACAAAGAGAACCAGGAATGAAGAAGACTGCAGTCCCAACAGTAATGCAACCTCACCTAAAAAAGTTAGATGTCTTGTTGATAGCTATGGTTGTATAAATTGGCAACCAGTTGAACTTCCTGAGGGGGAAACACCAGCTTCTTTAGAGGAAAAGAAACGCATCCTGTTAACAATTTTTAATTCAGAAGGACCTGGAGCTGTGGAGAGACCTGATGTGGATGACTTCATGTGCCTCACATATATTTCTCAGCAGCAGCTTATCAACAGTTGTCCCTCACTTTCAGTAGCTGAAATTCAGGAGCAGTGGCCATTCTTGTTTACTCGGAAAGGTCTTTCGAACCACTTTTACAAACTCACAGGCATCGATATCAGTGAGCGCTTAGGTCAGGCCCTCATAACCAAAGGCAGAAGGATTATTAACTATTTCTCCAGCCAGAAGCTCAAATGGAACCTTGGTATAAGGACACTCATCCAGCAGATAGAAAGTGAGGGAGTTTTGACCAACAACAAGGTTGGCACAGCAACCATACTTCTCATGATGAAGTATTACAAGGAAGATGAAGACTCCCTCTTTGTCTTAGCAGATGTAAGCTTTTTTCATACAGCTCTATGTTTAATGCTGTTGCTTGCTGTCCTGTTTTTGTTTTGTTTTTTGTTACATAAAATGTCTTGGTCCTTTTTCTGGCAGGAAACATCTACCAGGATGTCCCTTGAAGCAGAGAGCAACTTGCCAAGCACCCCAAGGCTGATTATGCTTGGTAAGAAGTCATTTATGAAATAGAGCTGATTAGACCATATTAAAATTTCTGTTTGGCACAGGAGCTTTTCGTGGACACAGGTATCCAGTCTCTGTTTTGTTAGCTCAAATTTCTGTAATTTCCTTTATAAACCAAGGTTGTTGGACATGTGTCTCAGTGAATCCAGCAAGGTAACAATATCAAATTTCACATTACATATTACTGATCAACATGGTAGTCTAGCTACACCAACAGCAGAAATACTGAAGTCAATACTGTAAAGTTTAACAGCAGCACAAACTATAAACTCCAAAATAACCATACAGTTGATTCATCTCCGGTAATTTAACTGGGCTGACTCTTTGTTAGGTGTGTTTAATGGGCAGAATAATTCCCAATTATGTACAATTATAATATGTTAAAACGGACTTATGTACATAAGGCCATTAATAATTAACTGTACATAGCTATTTGCTTTATGACTATCTAGACAGTGTGAAGAAGTGAAGTATTGAAATTATTTTATGTTGCATAATGACAACATGTTGCCCCTATACATTTAAGGACAAAGTTCAATGACCGCCACCTGCTGGATGGTGAGTGCAGAGGGGTGTGTAATTGTTGAGCTGGACAAAGAGAACATCTTTGCTGATGCAATGTCAGTCTTCTTTGGTTCATTCTATGTATTGAACCTGGAATACCAGGAGTCAGCGTGTGCAAGGTTTTTTGTAAGGATAAACCCTGAAGAGGGAACAAAATGTACCTCCAAGGTTGGGACAAGCAGAAAGACTGGGACCACTGTGAAGCGAAAGGTTGTTCACATTAACCCTCATGTCACAACTTTCCTCCAGTGGCTTACTGAATTTGAGTGGAGAACTTCAAATTAGGTAACTGTTTTTGCCATTTTTAGTGAATTTCTTGTATAATTTAAGTGACCAATGTGTTGTTACCTGTGTCTCCACAGATGATCCATGGCCCATGCTTTCTGGACATTTACACAAGACGAACAACAATGAAGACAAGCTCTCTCGCCATCTTGCAAGACGCTGTCTCTGTCCAATAGGTTTTTTGAGTGCAACAGTTTTGATTTTTTTCCCTTCTTTTACCCGTTTGTTAAAAATTATTGCAGCTACTTACACTTTAATTGTCACATGTATTGGCTCACCCTACAAATCAAAGCAAGATCAGGGTTCAGTGCAGGTCAGTCAAGTTCCTTCACACCACACACGCTCATCCATGTCCTTGTGGACCCTGCTTTGTGCATTGATTTGGTGGTGTGAGCCAGTATTTTGGACAAAGTGTATATAAAGGCAGAAGTGTGGGGCTTGATATTATATTCATTACAATTCAGTTTATTTGTATGGTGCCAACAAAATGAATGCCAAGGCACTTCACATTGTAGGTTTAAGACCCTACAAAGTATAACTAAGAAAACCCAACACTTGAGCATATGTTGTCTGCCATGATATGGATATGACATAATATCGTTATTGTTTGTACAACCATCTGAGAAAATAATGGATTGGTTTAGTAAAAACAAGTGCTTTCTCAATGAAAATATGTTTTCAGTTCTTTTCAGTTTTTGATTTTGGAAATGTGTATTTCATCAGGGAAAAATCAGAACAGAAATAAAAAGTGGTGTAAAGCACATGAATTATATTTTGTGTGTGTGTGTGTCTATCTATCTATCCATCCATCCATCCAGTTTTTTTGGAACCTTCCAGTCTCTTACAGTATGTTACTGTTAACTGAAATTACGGTAAATTACGACGTGTTAAACAGTAAATGACCGCCTGTTGGGACACGGTATCCTCTAGCAGAGATGAATATTTTTGGTACTGATGATGCGTGATAACGGTAAGTTACTGGTTAATATATTGCAGTTTATTACCTTGCAGCGGGCTTACAGTGACATACCGTGAATAAACGGTAGTATACCCATTTCTTAATCACAGTATGATGTTACTTTGTTGACGTAATTTACGACATAACGACATAACGGTATCTCACTGGCGACAGTGACGCCAGTGAGATACCGTAAAAAAAGCTTCGGATGCGTTACCATAATTTGTCCAAGAGTATTATACCACAACAGCAAAAAACGGTATCATCCTGCAGAACGGTAAGCTACCGTAACACGGCGTCACGGTATGACGCTGGCAACAGTGACGCCAGTATGTTACCGTAAAGTGGCGATGAAAAGTCTAACAGTGTACATTTTCCGCAAAAATGACGTCACTTCCAGTTTCGGGCAGGTAATGGCGGACATGCGATAGTTCGTGCTTTTTGTTGCTCCAAGGTCAGGTGTTCTGGGCATGTCCCACAGGGAGGAGGCCCCTGGCAGACCCAGGACACGCTGGAGAGACTATATCTCTCAGCTGACCTGGGAATGCCTCGTTGTTCCCCCCGGATAAGCTGGAGGAGGTGGCTGGGGAGAGGGAGGTCTGGGCTTCTCTGCTTAGGCTGCTGCCCCCGCGACCCGGCCTCGGATAAAGCGGAAGAAGATGGATGGATGGATGGATGGAAGTGCTTTTTATGCAATTTTTGCAAAGCTATATGTGGAAGTAAACCGTGGCTTAGGACAAGCTGATGGAAGAAGTAAGTACAACTCCTCCTGTTTCATATGCAAAAAAAAAAAATATTGCACTAGCTTATGTGGTTCCATTCCTACAGTGATTTAAAAACAGTTACACGAAATGAAGCTTGCACGCTGCGAGCAGTTTTAAAGGGTTAAGAAAAGAACATGGATGGCTACACCTGTCAAGTACCTGAGCCTGTGCCAGAAACCAAATGCTGGGAACTGCCTTTGGCACGAGAGTGGTGCTAGCTCAAGCAGCAGGCAGCAACCTGCTGTAGTACATACAGATTTAATATCAATTTAATATTAGACAAACATAATGCAAGTAAATACAGAAGTTTTGAAATGATGATTTCATTTATTAAGGAGGAAAAAGCTATCCAATCCTAGCTGCCCTGTGTGAAAAACCAATGTGAAACACAGCAGCATGTCCACCTCTGATTGGCTCAAATGAGCAAAATCTGGACTTTAATCAGACCGAGATGCTTTGGTGTGACCTTAAACAGGCCATTCATGCTGGAAAACCCTCTGATGCATTTGAATTAAAGCTATTTTTCAAAGAAGAGTGGGCCCACAGCAATATCCCAGCAATTATTTGAGGCTAGTTATAATAAGCCCATTAGACAAACAAAGAAAGACATAACACAATGGGATATTCTGGCCCTTTCATTACTTGGAGCAGCCAAAGTGGTGAGGATGAACCTTCTTTGCCTTTTGTTTCTGTTCCAAACATTACCAGTAAGAGTCCCTCTGTCCATCTTTGATATACTAAATACACAAATCTCCACATTCATTTGGCAGAAAAAGAGACGCAGAATAAGACTTAGCACTCTGCCTGGCGCTGCTGAACTTAGAAATGACCAGAAATCTTGATCCAGATAGAAGAAAGTCAGCTAAGAACATGTCTTATTAACACTACCTCTCATGAATGCAAACTCCATCAAAAACCCAACTTTGCATTCATGATTGGATAAAACATACTCTGAAGATGTGGAAAACAATCATCTGTAGTCATTTATCTATTTCAAAGGTCGTACCAGTGAGAGGCAATCTAGAATTCCAGCCTTCTGTGTGGGACAGTGGCTTTAAGAGGTGGGCCAATCAGGCCTTCATACAATATATCAAGTATTTAATGGAACAGAGCTCGAGTCATTTAACCAGCTTCAGAAACAGTTCCAACTCCCCTCTAAAGACTTAGATGGATATCTTCAGATAAGATGCAAACAGCATAGAAGAATACTTTATCAATAATATGGAAAATGACCTCTCGCCTAAGAAACATGTGTTCTATGTATGCAAAAGGCTTTTAATTAAGTGCTGCTAAAATAGGGATGTATTAAGGAGAAATGGGAACTAGACTTAAATGTTAAAACCACTGATGATGTATGTGTGGGAAGAGCTCTGCAAAAGCTGTTGCAAATGAATAAACAGTCAACTGTGGAGATAATTTGACTGGAAATTTTAATTAATATTTTTAATACAGCTCTTGTTATCTCCTCATATTATAAAGAACCTGATATAGAACTATTTTGGTGAAAATTTGGGGAAACAGGACATTATTCACATAAATTTTGAGATTGTCCATTAATCCAAGGATTCTGGATAAGAATAAAAAAAGAAACAGACAAAATCAAAAGTTATTTCTCCACTAACTTCAAACATATCTCTTTTAGGAGCATTACCTAGATAGACCTATAGTCCTGACAAAAACTATTCCAACGATACTCCTATTGATAGCTAAGAAAACAAATGGAGGTGAGTGACAGCAAGTTTGCAACTGAAACTGGACATCTTCCAACACAGGTGGAGCTGTGTGACCAGATACCCCAGTGACTGAAACAGAACGCTGTACTATAAGGTTATAAACTCCCCTTATGAAATCTCTCTCTCATTGGCCTTGGTCTGTTTGGTTTTCCATGGTCCTATGTCAGAGAATGCTAACATCCTGGTTGCCTGCTCATACTTGTTTTTGTTTTGCCAGTGCTTTTTGTCATGAAAATGACAAAATACAAGGTTATAAAAAAGAAGAAGAAGAAGAAGAAGAGTGGGCCAAAGTTCCTCATTGCTAGTTAACAAAAGAGCTTGATTTCAGTTCTTGTTACCAATCACTTTTTCACATTTGGCTGGTAGGTTTGAAAAACTTTCCCCCAAGAATTCAATGATCATTTAAAAAGTGAATTCCATATTTATTTTGCGTAATCGTTGTCTAATATTAACATTTGTTTGATGATCTGAAACATGTTACAAATGTACAAAAATAAGAAAAGAGGAAAGATGTGAATCCTTTGTCACAGCACTATGAACTGCAGTTCTTTCCATTTATTGTGACATATACAGTGTGTGATGTACATTTGCTGTAGAGGGTCAACGTGTTTAGTTTACTGGTTCTTATAAGTCATGTGTATTCTTGCTTGCACTTTGAACATTTATTTGGCTTAAAAACAAACAAACAAACAGACAGATTATCGTTTTTGATGCCATGAGTACAGGTGGGGGATTACGCTGTACAGGACATGTTGATGTTCCTTTTCTTGGACCTTCATCATCAAAGCACAACATCAACTATTTTTACCTAGATTTTGAATAGTGAAAACTGTGCATTAACCCAGGGAAGACTATAAAGAGACCTATAAAGTAACTACTGTACTGAAACACATCACCACAGAGCTGTCTACTGCAGGGATAGTTCTCTCCTCATTTGACCTTTAACTTTTCTTATTCATCTGTGTGATCAGCCAACAACTCTGGACTGAGGCTCCAATTATCAATAGAAATCAAATGTTGCAACCCATAGAAATGTGGATTTGGAGACACACTCCAAATTAAAGTAGAAAAACACACTACAGGCTGATACAACTTTGATGTAATGTCCTTAAAAGAAGTCAACATGAGGCTCAGTAGCCTGTATGTCCTCCCTAAATTCCTGGGCATGCTCCTGATGATGTCCTCCCAGACCTGGAATAAAACACCACCTCCTCGACCGTCTGTGGTGCAATGTGGTGTTGGTGGACTGAGTGAGACATGATGTCCCAGATGTGCTCAACTGGATTCAGGTCTGAGGAACAGGCGGGCCAGTCCACAGCAATAATGCCTTGGTCTTGCAGGAACTGCCGACACACTCCAGCCACATGAGGTCTAGCACTGTCTTGCATCAGGAGGAACCCAGGGCCAACCGCACCAACACAAGGTCTCACAGGGGGTCTGAGGATCTCATCTTGGTACCTGATGGGAATCAGGCTACCTCTAGCAAGCTCATGAAGGGCTGTGCCGCCCCCCACAGAAATGCCAATCTCATGGAGACTGTTTCTGACTGTTTGAGCAGACACCTGCTCATTTGTGGCCTGCTGGAGGTCATTTTGCAGGGCTCTGGAAGTGCTCCTCCTGTTCCTCCTTGCAAAAAGGTGGAGGTAGCGGTCCAGCTGCTGGGTTGTTCCTCTCCTACGGCCCTCTCCACGTCTCCTGATGTACTGGCCGGTCTCCTAGTAGTGCATCCATGGTCTGGACACTATGCTGACAGACACAGCAAACCTTCTTGCCACAGCTCACATTGACGTGCCATCCTGGATAAGCTGCACTACCTGAGCCACTTGTGTAGACTCCGTCTCATGCCACCACTACAGTGAAATCACTGACCGCGTTCAAATGTGACCAACACATCAGCCAGAAAGCAAAAGTACTGAGAAGTGATCTGTGGTCACCACCTGCAGAACCTCTTCTTTATTGGGGATGTCTTGCTAATTGCCTATAATTTCCACCTGTTGTCTATCCCATTACACAACATCAGCATTGCTTCCTAAGTGGACAGTTTGATTTCACAGAGGTGTGTTTGTCTTGGAGTTACATTGTGTTGTTCAAGTGTCCCCGTTTTTTGTAGTGTATATTTATTTTAAGCGGATGAGGATGGATGGATATTTATTTTAATATCAAGAAGAAACCAGCAGGAGCAGGATGACTGACCAGGACATAAGAAGATGTCTGATTCTAATGGCAGGAGTGTTGACTGAGGTCACACAGGGACATGGAGTTGCTTGTGGTTCTGGAAAAGTGAAGAATAAAGTAGATCATAACAAACAGAAAGAAACAACAACTTAGCCTCAGCTTGTGAAGCAAAGCGTGACTGCCAGCGCCAGACATGCTAACACCTGCAGAAACCTACAGACCTGAGCTGACATGTACAACCATCACTCACTAACACAGCAAATCCATGACAAATAAGGAAAAGCAGAAACTACATGTTTCATCTGCACACACAGATCCAGTCCTAATGAAAAGGAATAAAGGATCCAGAAACAGTGATTTCCCCTCATCATGGCCCTTCCTCTGCTTCAGGCATGTGAAGACTACAGGTGTGATGCACTCTGACTACTAATTGGTCTTCTGCAAAGTGAGGAAGAGTGAGAGAGCTCTGGGGCTTTTCTACAAAGGTCAAACATAACGTCTGAGTGTAGTTTTGAGTTAGTGTTTATCTGAGTGTCCAGCCAACAGCTCTGGACAGAGGCTCCAAGCTGATACAGTCTGGTATATGTAAGAGAACTCAGCAGACAGGTAAGCAGAACACCTGGATCATCCTTCTGACTGAGGTCACCTGCATATTATGATCAGCATGTAGAAAGTGACCTGAAACAGAAACTGATCACCTGAGCCAAGACATCAACCGCTCACAGAGGACGAGCTGCAGCACGTTAGGATATGAGGAAATATTTCAGAAATATATGTTTCTCATAAAATCAAGTGCAAGCTGCTGCAGGTGGAGGTTGGATGGTGTTGCTTAGGAGAGCTCCACAGTGACAGATGTGACAGGAAGTGTCTGAGTGTCTGCAGCCAAAATCAGGGGTAGTGCGATATCCCAACATGAAGGAAAGGAGCTTCAATGCTCCCTTTAATGTCACCTTTAGCTAAGGAGAAACTGGAGCGTCCTATATGGACACGTTCAGCAGAGAAAAAACACAGAGATATTTGAACCAGCAGCTAATCATTATTTGTTGGCTGAGTTGAAAGGTTGAGAGCTCCTGGGTGGAATGTCTGGCCGTGACACAGATTAATGAATGAATCCAAGAGAAGAAGAACAACAGCAGCCTTTAGTCATCGAGAGCTGATCTGTCAACTTATCAGAAGTTCAGTCCCCTAGGTTATTTAAGTCATTAACTGTCTAGAAATATTCTAACAACAGATTCTGAGTACAAACTTTAGAATTTATTTTTCTTCTGTTGGCTTACGCCTGTCAAATTATCATTTGTTACACTGGTGACAGTGGGGTTCATTCTGAGATGAGCTCCTGGCTAAATGACCGAAATAATAAAACTAAATTAACTTTCACAACAAAAAGAAATGAAATGATGCTGGTAGTAAAAGAGAAAAGTTCTGGTTCAGAATATCATGTTCAGGACTCTCTGACCCAGAGACTAAACATTATCTATGTGTGAGCGTGTTTGCAAACAACCCTCTGCACTCTGCATCATTCCTAAAATAATCAGTCCTGGCAATCATGCCGACGAAGCTTTTGACCTTCAAAAGACTGAGCACTAACTCATATGAGGACACTTGCAGTGTGTATATGAAAATGATTATAATCGTTTATTTCAGTAGGAAAAATCAAAACTTTTAACCCTAACAGTTTACAGGACCTATCCAAAGTCAAGTCAAAGGAGTTTGCAAAGAAAAGCGTCTGGACTTCTTTAAGTTGCTTGAAGACGTTTCACCTCTCATCCGAGAAGCTTCTTCAGTGCTGAACTGAAGAAGGTTATAAATTTAATGTTTGTGCTTTCAGATTTTTTTATATGAATGAGTGCAGCCTGAGAAAACCTCTGACTCAATCACACCATTCACAGAGCACACGTCCTGTTTGTCTCTCATAAAGACTTCAAAGGATGTCCCTTCATAGTCAAAGGAGTTTGCAAAGAAAAGCGTCTGGACTTCTTTGAGTTGCTTGAAGACGTTCCACCTCTCATCCGAGAAGCTTCTTCAGTTCTAAGGTCAAATGGCCGAGAGTCCCAGATTTAAACCCAGTGGGAGTATCCCCCCAAGGAGGGACAAAGGACCCCCTGGTGATCCTCTAATCACATGCGCCAAGGTGTGAAAGTGGGTGTGGGACCTAATCAGCCAGGGTTTCGGGTGAGCTCATTGTGAAACCTGGCCCCACCTTGTCATGTGAATTCCTGAGGTCAGATGGCCCAGGATGTGAGTGGGCGTTAAGGCGTCTGGGAGGAACTCAAAACTGGATTATAGATGGCAGACAGTTGGTGTCGTAAACCACCGCCTCTGTTCAAAGATGGTCGCTCACAGTGGACATAGATGGCCTCTTTCACTCCTCTTTCAAACCATCTGTCCTCTCTGTCCAAAATGTGAACGTTGGCATCCTCGAAAGAGTGACCTTTATCCTTAAGATGCAGATGAACTGCTGAGTCTTGTCCTGTGGAGGTGGCTCTTCTATGTTGTGCCATGCGCTTGTGAAGTGGCTGTTTGGTCTCTCCAATGTAGAGGTCCGGGCATTCCTCGCTGCACTGTACAGCAAACACCACGTTGTTCAGTCTGTGTTTTGGAGTTTTGTCTTTCGGGTGAACCAGTTTGTGTCTGAGTGTGTTGCTGGGTCTGAAGTACACTGGGATGTCATGCTTGGAGAAAACTCTCCTGAGTTTCTCTGATACACCGGCTACATAGGGGATGACAACGTTGTTGCATCTGTCTTTCTTATCCTCCCTCGCTGGTGTCTGATCTTCTTTTCTGTGCCTCTTTGCTGACTTTATGAACGCCCAGTTAGGATAACCACATGTTTTCAGTGCTTCCTTTACATGTGTGTGTTCCTTCTTTTTCCCTTCAGGCTTAGAGGGAACAAGTTCTGCCCGGTGGTGTAGGGTCCTAATTACTCCAAGTTTGTGTTCCAAACTGTTTGGCTTTCCTGGACTGCGCCGTGCACATTGAAGAGAATGGCAACCTCAACATTGAAGTTTACCGGAAGCCCACACACACGGACCAGTACCTCCTCTTTGACTCCCATCACCCTCTGGAACACAAACTTGGAGTAATTAGGACCCTACACCACCGGGCAGAACTTGTTCCCTCTAAGCCTGAAGGAAAAAGAAGGAACACACACATGTAAAGGAAGCACTGAAAACATGTGGTTATCCTAACTGGGCATTCATAAAGTCAGCAAAGAGGCACAGAAAAGAAGATCAGACACCAGCGAGGGAGGATAAGAAAGACAGACGCAACAACATTGTCATCCCCTATGTAGCGGTGTATCAGAGAAACTCAGGAGAGTTTTCTCCAAGCATGACATCCCAGTGTACTTCAGACCCAGCAACACACTCAGACATAAACTGGTTCACCCGAAAGACAAAACTCCAAAACACAGACTGAACAACGTGGTGTATGCTGTACAGTGCAGCGAGGAATGCCCAGACCTCTACATCGGAGAGACCAAACAGCCACTTCACAAGCGCATGGCACAACATAGAAGAGCCACCTCCACAGGACAAGACTCAGCAGTCCACCTGCATCTTAAGGATAAAGGTCACTCTTTCGAGGATGCCAACGTTCACATTTTGGACAGAGAGGACAGATGGTTTGAAAGAGGAGTGAAAGAGGCCATCTATGTCCACTGTGAGCGACCATCTTTGAACAGAGGCGGTGGTTTACGACACCAACTGTCTGCCATCTATAATCCAGTTTTGAGTTCCTCCCCAGACGCCTTAACGCCCACTCACTCACATCCTGGGCCATCTGACCTCAGGAAATCACATGATAGGGTGGGGCCAGGTTTCACAATGAGCTCACCCGAAACCCTGGCTGATTAGGTCCCACACCCACTTTCACACCTTGGCTCATGTGATTAGAGGATCACCAGGGGGTCCTTTGTCCCTCCTTGGGGATACTCCCACTGGGTTTAAATCTGGGACTCTCGCCATTTGACCTTAGAACTGAAGAAGCTTCGGATGAGAGGTGAAACGTCTTCAAGCAACTCAAAGAAGTCCAGACGCTTTTCTTTGCAAACTCCTTTGACTACGATGACCTGGATGACTGAGAACCTTCACAGACACGATGTCCCTTCATAATAAAACACTGAATCACAATAAATTGGAAAAATCTCTTTAGATTTCTGAGAAAACTCCATAAACAATCTTCAAATGTATGTTAGTGCAACAGAAGCAGCTGCAAAACTTTGTTATTCATCATTATTCCCCCTGTACTCAATTCAGTTCATTTTTAGAGAACCAAATCACAACCATAATTTTTTTTCAGCGTGCTTTATATTGTAAGGTAAAGACCTGACACTACCGTAGGGCCAAAAGATCCTACAGTCACAGATTTTCGGGCAGCTGAACTCTTAAGTTTGCTCTTCAGTTGGGCAGAACTGCCTTTTTGTCAGTAGCCAGCTGCTAAATGCTAACATACAGAAGCTGCTCCGTCACTGATTGAAGAAAATCAGAACAACCCCAGGTTTCTCTTCAGCACTGTAGCCAGGCTGACAAAAAGTCAGAGCTCTACTGAGCCAACAATCCCTTTAACGTTAACTAGTAATGACTTCATGAACTTCTTCACAAATAAAATTTTTATCATTAGAGAAAAATTACCAATAATCATCCCACAGATGTAATATCGTCTACAGCTACTCTTAGTACCATTGATGTTAAGTTAGACTTTTTCTCCAATTGATCTTTCTGAGTTAACTTCAATAATTAATTCCTCCAAACCATCAACGTGTCTTTTTAGACCCATTCCTACAAAACTGCTCAAAGAAGTCCTGCCATTAATTAATTCTTCAATCTTAAATATGATCAACCTATCTCTAATAATCGGCTATGTACCACAGGCCTTCAAGCTGGCTGTAGTTAAACCTTTACTTAAAAAGCCATCTCTAGACCCAGCTGTCTTAGCTAATTATAGGCCAATCTCCAACCTTCCTTTCATATCAAAAATCCTTGAAAGAGTAGTTGTCAAACAGCTAACAGATCATCTGCAGAGGAATGGCTTATTTGAAGAGTTTCAGTCAGGTTTCAGAGCTCATCACAGCACAGAAACAGCTTTAGTGAAGGTTACAAATGATCTTCTTATGGCCTCTGACAGTGGACTCATCTCTGTGCTTGTCCTGCTAGACCTCAGTGCTGCGTTCGATACTGTTGACCATAATATCCTATTAGAGCGATTAGAACATGCTGTAGGTATTAAAGGTACTGCACTGCAGTGGTTTGTATCATATCTATCTAATAGACTCCAATTTGTTCATGTAAATGGAGAGTCGTCTTCACACACTAAGGTCAGTTATGGTGTTCCACAGGGTTCAGTGCTAGGACCAATTCTGTTTACATTATACATGCTTCCCCTAGGCAGCATCATTAGAAGACATAGCATAAATTTTCACTGCTATGCAGATGACACGCAGCTCTATCTATCCATGAAGCCAGGTAACACACACCAATTAGTTAAACTGCAGGAATGTCTTAAAGACATAAAGACCTGGATGGCCGCTAACTTTCTGCTTCTTAATTCAGATAAAACTGAGGTTATTGTACTCGGCCCTGAAAATCTTAGAAATATGGTATCTAAGCAGATTCTTACTCTGGATGGCATTACCTTGGCCTCCAGTAATGCTGTGAGGAACCTTGGAGTCATTTTTGACCAGGACATGTCCTTCAACGCACATATTAAACAAATATGTAAGACTGCTTTCTTCCATTTGCGCAACATCTCTAAAATTAGAAATATCCTGTCTCAGAGTGATGCTGAAAAACTAGTTCATGCATTCATTACTTCCAGGCTGGACTACTGTAATTCATTATTATCAGGATGTCCTAAAAACTCCCTGAAAAGTCTTCAGTTAATCCAAAATGCTGCAGCAAGAGTACTGACAGGGACTAGAAAGAGAGAGCATATTTCTCCTGTTTTGGCTTCCCTTCATTGGCTTCCTGTTAAATCCAGAATTGAATTCAAAATCCTGCTCCTCACATACAAGGTCTTAAATAATCAGGCCCCATCTTATCTTAATGACCTTGTAGTACCATATCACCCTATTAGAGCACTTCGCTCTTGCACTGCAGGCCTACTTGTTGTTCCTAGAGTATTTAAAAGTAGAATGGGAGGCAGAGCCTTCAGTTTTCAGGCCCCTCTTCTGTGGAACCAGCTTCCAGTTTGGATTCGGAGACAGACACTATCTCTACTTTCAAGATTAGGCTTAAAACTTTCCTTTTGCTAAAGCATATAGTTAGGGCTGGACCAGGTGACCCTGAATCCTCCCTTAGTTATGCTGCAATAGACGTGAGGCTGCCGGGATTCCCATGATGCATTGAGTTTTTCCTTTCCAGCCACTCACTATGTGTTAATAGACCTCTCTGCATCGAATCATATCTGTTATTAATCTCTGTCTCTCTTCCACAGCATGTCTTTATCCTGTTTTCCTTCTCTCACCCCAACCGGTCGCAGCAGATGGCCCCGCCCCTCCCTGAGCCTGGTTCTGCCGGAGGTTTCTTCCTGTTAAAAGGGAGTTTTTCCTTCCCACTGTCGCAAAGTGCTGCTCATAGGGGGTCATATGATTGTTGGGTTTTTCTCTGCATCTATGAAGCGCCTTGAGGCGACTTTTGTTGTGATTTGGTGCTATATAAATAAAATTGAATTGAATATGGCTTTTTCGTGCCTTCATCGCACACTCACTGAGAGACGCATGACAGACTCCTTTTGTTCTGGACACACCTTCCTGAACCCATCCATCCATCCATCCATTCGCTTCCGCTTATCCTTTCCAGGGTCGCGGGGGGCGCTGGAGCCTATCCCAGCTGTCATAGGGCGAGATATATAAAATATATATTTTATATTTTATATATCTTATTTTATTGTTTACTCTATTTCATTTGTAAAACATGTATATACACACTCACACACACACACACACGTAGAAAAACATATTTAGTACACACATTCAGTAATGTATATACCTTTATATATGGTACATATATTTATTACTTTTTAGATTAACCATTTTTATATTTTGCTTGTTGCACGTTATTGTATTTTGCACAACTCTGTTGCTTGTGAAGCTTGCACACAAGAATTTCACTCGCATGTACTGTACCAGTGTACCTGCACATGTGACGTGACAATAAAGGTGATTTGATTTGATTTGATTTTGATTTTGAGAGGCGGGGTACACCCTGGACAGGTCGCCAGTCTGTCGCAGGGCCAACACACAGGGACAGACAACCATTCACGCTCACATTCACACCTAGTGACAATTTGGATTATCCAATTAACCTATCCCCACAAACTGCATGTCTTTGGACGGTGGGAGGAAGCCGGAGTACCCGGAGGGAACCCACGCAAACACGGGGAGAACATGCAAACTCCACACAGAAAGACCCCGGCCTGATGGTGGAATTGAACTCAGGACCTTCTTGCTGTGCGGCAACAGTGCTAACCACCATGCCACCGTGCTGCCTCCTTCCTGAACCCACACAGGCTATTTGGGCTCCACATCTTATAGATCTTATAGATAACCACTCTTCATAGAGGTTATACTCATGCCTTGGAAATGTAGACAGAGCTTTGACGCATCGAGGACAAAACTGAAATGATAATAATTGTATATTATTCAAAGTTAACACTGGGCAGTAAGTGCAGGCTAAACGGGGTACCTTCCTGTGTAGCAGCAGAAGCATTGTAGGAGAGAGAGATGGCACTTTTTTTTTTTTAGACATAAAAGTCGTGGTGGAGGTTAAACTATCGGGGAGGAAGCTTTTAAAGTTATGTTCTTGGAGGAGATTTGGGTGAATACTCTGAACATCAAGTAGTTTTGTCCTGTTGACTTTTGACATTTAGATAATTCATCAAAATAATTTCAAATCTAAGTGCTTGGATGTATTTTAATATGGCTGCTAAGCAGATGTTCGAGCTTTATATCAAATAGTGGTTAGCGTGTTGGAGAAACACTCCAGTGTGCACATTGCAGTGCAGCACAGTTTTCTCAGCAGAATCAGATTCTGATTCTGATATGAATTAATAATTAATACTGTCATTACATGAACTGCAGATAATTCCATATGTGGTATGTGATGTGTGTACCTGCAAAGTGGTTTTAGTGTGACATGTGTGCTGTGGAAATACATGTTAGTTGGATGTTAACTGGTTTCACCATTAGGTGGCGCTGTTTGCATTTGTTCCTGTGAAAGCTGAAACAGTGACAGACTTGGTTAAATGAAGGAGTATAAGTCATGTAGATTATTACATTTACACAGTGGTTTATTTGGCTTCATGAACAAACATGATCAGATTATAGAGCTCATATGGACTGGACTGGACTCATAACTCAGACGCCCTCTACAGGAAAGGGCAGAGCAGGCTGTACCTGCTGCGGAGACTCAGGTCGTTTGGAGTGGAGGGCCCGCTCCTGAAGACCTTCTATGACTCTGTGGTGGCCTCAGCCATCTTTTATGGTGTGGTCTGCTGGGGAGGCAGCATCTCTGCTGGGGACAGGAAGAGACTGAACAGGCTGATCCGAAGGGCCAGCTCTGTTCTAGGATGCCCTCTGGACCCAGTGGAGGTGGTGAGTGACAGGAGAATGGGGGCTAAGCTGTCATCCCTGTTGGACAACATCTCCCACCCTATGCATGAGACTGTGACAGCACTGAGCAGCTCCTTCAGTGGGAGACTCGGCACCCACGGTGTGTGGGACGGAGAGATTTCGCAGGTCTTTCCTCCCCACTGCTGTCAGACTCCACAATAAAGCATTTAACTGATCAATCACACACATCCACAAATGTGCAATAACACAATGTGCAATAATCTTTCTGGCAACCGTTGTATTTTTCACTCTGTTGTATATAACATTTGTATTCTATTTTTATCCTATTGTATATTTTACTCTATTTATTCTACTGTATATATTATTCTATTTTTATTCTATTCTGTACAGTTGTGTACTGTATTTATTCTTTTTTATTTTTTTTATTCTAATTGTCCTTCATAACTTTTGCACTGTCCACTTCCTGCTGTGACAAAACAAATTTCCCACGTGTGGGACTAATAAAGGTTATCTTATCTTATCTTATCTTATGGAGTCATGACACAAACATGGTTTTACCTGCTTTTAGTGACAGGCTTTGTAATTCAAGCTGAGGATACAAAGGTGTGATACAAAGATTTACAGCACATGAAGCAGAAACATTCAAACCATCAACATATCTGAACTCAATCAAAACAAATATCCTGCTACAGTTTAATAATGAACCAATCCAGCAACAATGAAGGAAGAAACCAAGATGTTCCTGACTCTGGTAAAGGAGAGGAAATGAAACACAGACTGCTCTCTGCACATATCTAACCTGCAGGTAATAATCTGTTGGTCATTTTTCTCCCATTTCAAACCCAGAGACTGTAAACACTGAGCAGAAACACAGAGTTCACCCCAGAAAATCTACATGTGCAGCTAAGAAGTGACTTTAGTTTTAAACCTCAGTGTTTTATACAAATAAAATTAAATGTCTCATTTTCCCTCTGACTGACCCACTCGTGCTGCCCTCCTGTGGTCATGGCTGCAGACATGTCACAGTCTTCAGTCCTTCCCCCTGAAGCCCACCTCTCATAGCACACTACATAATCAGTGACCCAAAGCCACAAACGTGCAGCGCAGCCGTAGCGCAGTCCCAGCCAGACGAAAGGAGTCGAGGCGTTTTTGGCTCTTTCCTGGACCCATCCCTGCTCCGCAGGGTTGCTGATTGAAACCAGGTCATCGTGTTTCTGTCTGCAGTAATTCAAGGCTTCCTCCCAGGTTTTGTTTTCCCTGATCAGAATCAGTTTATCTGCCATAAAAATCAGAGAAAACATTAAATCAGTTAAATCTGAACTTCAAGTCTCTGAAATGTTTTATTTTGTTCTTCCAGTGAAACTGGACCAAACATCCAGTGATTCTTCAGATGAATCAGTCGCTCTACAGAGAAATCTCTGTTCCAACCATCAGCTAAACATCTTCACCTGTGACAGAAGTTCAACATACATGCAGAAATAAGTGGCTGAAGAAACAAACTGACCTAAATCCTCTCAGTGATTCCAGCTGTTCATCTATTGGACAAACAGCTGAGATAAATCTGTGTAAACTCACCATCATAGCAGAAGAAAGGCTTTCTTTGGTCACATCCAGCAGAGCTCCATCTTCCTGATCTCTCTAACAGAGTCGTAGCACATGTCCTGTTGTTTAGTCCATCATTAAATGAGTCCATGTCCCAGTATCTGAAAGAGAAGTTACTCCCATCTGACCACCGCCAGCTGTCTCTGAACAGGCCGATCCACAAGTTCATTGTAGAGCCTGTAGAGCCTTTAGAGTTCAGCAGCTTCTTAAACTCTTCACTGTATATCTGATCGAGTCCACTGGCCAGGTCGGTGTGATGCTGTCTGCAGTAGCTCTGAGCCTGAGTCCAGGTCAAAGACGTCTTAATCAAATGAAAGGTTTTGTTGTTTTTCATCATTTCTGTAAACAGAAGAACAAAAAAAACATCTTTATCAACTAATTTGTCTTTTTCTTTCTCAGCAAAAACAAACATTTTCTTGTCTCTATATCTATTCAAACTTTCTTATCTTGTAACAGTTTTTATTCATTATTAGGAAAAGCATAAAAACATAACAAAACAGACAAACAAGAAATGAAAAAACACACCCAAAGGAAATCCCATACATTAAAGTCATTACATACCTTTACAAATGAAATTGAGTTTGCATTCCCAAAAGTAATGAAAAAAAGTTTCTTTCTGACATTGACTACAGAAGGGGGAAAATATGAGGTGTGATCTTATGCAAAACATTAGGAGCTATGCATAGGCAGTGTAGGATTTTGTATTGGGTTTCTCTCAAGTGGTTGCAAGTAAAAGTGGATCTAATGTTAAATGGATCTAAAGGATCTAACTTATGTTAATGACTGCTTTCCACTCTTCTTCGGTATAATAAATATTAAGATCTCTCTCCCATTTATAAATAGCGCTCAGTGTGCTGCTACTGACAGTATATAGAAGAGAATAAAAAGCAGAAATGAAATGAGTTCTCTCTTTTCACTTAATAAGAAATGTCTCCATATCATCATATAAAATGATTTTTGAACACTGTGGAGTTTTGGAATGAACAAAATTACGAAGCTGGAGAAAGCCAAAAAAATTGTCTGTAGGAATGTTAAAATCTGACTGCAATTGCAAAAAGTTCATTAGTTTGTTGTTTTGAAGCGTAACAGTGGTCATGTGCGCATCATGCAGAGGGAGAGTGAGAGGCGAAAGCCAGCAGAGCATGGCAAGGCGGTCGTGGCTCAAGAGTTGGCAGTTCATCTTGTAATCGGAAGGTTGTCGGTTCGAGACCCGGCTCGGACAGTCTCGGTCGCTGTGTCTTTGGGCGAGACACTTCACCTACTGGTGTTGGCCAGCCTCGCTTCTGTCAGTCTGTCCCAGGGCAGCTGTGGCTACAATTGTAGCTGCCTCCACCAGTGTGTGTGAATGACTAGTGGAATTGTAAAGTGCTTTGAGGGTCCCGAAAAGCGGTATATAAATGCAATCCATTATCATTATTAGTTGTAACGCGTGATTACGTGTGCGTTAATGAACCTGTAAGTGTTACTACCTTTGACAAGTTAACTGGTATGATAATAGCTATAGTCGTTTGTGCCCGTTAAAGCTATTTAGCCAACTTATGGTTTTACACTGAGTAAAATATTGTTGTGTCTGAGTAGATGATGTGTTATGATTGTTGCTTAGTTATCTTTGGCCCTACTACTTATAGAATTACCTGTTTCTGTTTCCAGACAACCATGCATATAGTCACATATACTGCATCTGCTACAACTATATAACTAAATTCACATCTGGCTGCATCACATTTGGTTTAAACATGTTAAGCTCTGATGTAACCAATTCCTCTATGGAGCTTAATTAAAGTCCTGCACTGCAGTCTTTCAGACCGAAGACTTAGGCCAGACTTGTATACCACTTCCAGTATATATATTCTACACCACGCATCGAGCATACTGCGAGACATTCCTGGAACAAAGTCTTTGTTTCTCAATAAAGAGGTCACGAATGAAGTGAAGTCTTCTCTACCCAACCTTTTACGCATTTCCATCCAAACCCTTATTGTATTATAACAAATTGGGAAGATTCTTAATCTCAGTTTTTATTTTTTTTGTCACAAACAGCTAAGCTCCAAAGGGAAGAAGGTGAAGTAGACCAAGAGTCTAGGTTGGAATGAGAATTTAGATAAGCATGTAGCCACTCCCATAAAACACAGCCATGACATGCCCAATTATAAAAACTTTAATTTGGTAACCCTAAACCTCCCCTATCTGTAGGCAGCTGTAAAATTCTAATTCCTAATCTAGGTTTCTTGCCACACCAGAAACATTTTAAAAGACTTCTTCTATATCACAAGAAACTTTCTGGGTTATCCATAGAGGTAACATTTGTAGGGGATATAATAAACGCGAGACAATATTCATTTTAATTAGGCTCAAACGTCCCATAAGAGAAAGAGGCAATTTTTGCCATCTAACTAAATCTTTTTTAATTTTAATTTAATTTTTTTTAAACTGGTGATAAGTTCAGTTTACATAAGTCTTTAAGAACTGGTGGAATGTTTAGTCCAAGGTATGTGAAGCCACTGGGGCACCATTGAAAGGGATTAGAAATATCTGGCAAAGAGTTAATCTGGTCACCCAGTGGCAAGACTTCTGATTTCCCAAAATTAATTAATTATTAATTAATTCTGTAACCAGAGAATGAGCTGAACTCATGTATAATGGACATAATGGCCGGTACTGATAGTTCTGGTTTTGAACAGAACAACAGAATATCATCAGCAATGCTATCTTATGATTTGTTTCACCCGCTGTTGTACCGTGCACATCTTGGTGCTGGCGAATGGCCTCAGCTAGAGGTTCAAGTGCTAATGCAAAGAGGAGAGGGGACAGAGGACAGCCCTGCCTCGTAGCTCTTTGCAGTGGAAACACTGATGATTGTACATCATTAGTTATGACACAAGTTCTGGAAGTTTGTGGATAGCTAATTTGTCTCATTCTTCAAATTGTCTCTTTCAGGAACATATGATACAACACAGATTATAAACTAAATTATAACATTATTAAATATTGTATTATTACATTACTGTCCACATATTCTCACCGTTATAGCAGATGAACTGAGATGTGTCAGTACATGGATAATCAGCCCATTTGTCTTCTATCATCACACAGTTCTCAGGGATGCCACCATAATCATTTGGTTCTCCAGCTCCCCAACAGGTCTTATTTTCAGTGTATTCCTCCCCCGGCAGAGACCAGTGCCACCTCCTGTTGGCTCCTCCTGTGATGTTGTACAGTCCAATCCAGGCTTCTGTTTGACTCTGTGCAGAGACTTGAAGTCTTCTCATGTCTGTCAGGTCAAACACTTTGGCCAGGTCTGTGTAGTTCTCTCTGCAGTATGCCCGTGCTTCATCCCAGCTCATCTGTTCTTTAATAAAGTGGTACTCATACAGCTGACATGTGATGAAGACACACTGACCTAAAACAGAAGAAATACTGTTGAATATCTGCTGATACAAGCAGGAAACTCATGTTCCCATCAAACTGTCCAGTTTACAGGTGAATCCTTGATTTTCTCAGTCAGAGTTCATTTGTTTAATGAGTCCTGATCAAACTAAAGGATTTTAGGTGGAAACAATCAGGAGCCCTGGTAAAATGATCACTCACCCATCAGAAGAAGCAGAAACAGACTCCACTGCATCGTCGCTCTGTCACAGGAAAATGACTTTTCTTTCATTTGGAGGAAACAATGAATCCAGCAGCTCTTCACTGTTTGATGGACACGCAGCACTTTATATTAAACACAGATATCTAGTTTATCACACACTGCTGTAAGAAATATATGATTATTCTTAATAAATGATCATCTGTTTAAAATTGACCATGAAGAAAAAGCAATAGTTCAAATGTGGTCCACACAGCACCTCTGTACACAGACATGAAATGAGCCTGCAGGTTTGAATCTGGTTCTTCTCTGGTGTTCATGCAGACAGCTCTGCAGTGAATAACCATCTGTACTAACACACACTCTCTTTGTACTCAGTATTTCAATATTAAGATACAGACTTCCCCTCTGACGCAAAGTCACAGTGTAGATATCAGTTATGAAAGGACTTTTATGTTTAGATTTCACCATTTAAAAGGAAAAAAATGAATGCCTAACAAGCAGAAACAGGAAGTGTGATTATGTCTAAATATAACTTTTTACTGTTCGTTCAGCATTTTTATATGTGATGCTGGTGCAGGAGAGAGCTGTAACAGCAGCCCGTTCAGTGAACACCACTCATATTAAAGTGTATTATAGTTATTTATTCTAGCCTAATGTTTTATAATACTGTTCAATATTTCAGATGTTCTTTTATTTTATTATCATCTAATTGTTTCTTATAGTATTCCTTCTTACTACACATGAAGCTACTCACGCAGAGGAGAACGGCTGCTGCTGCCATCATCATGCTCATCATTTCTGCTACACTGACAGGGCTAGGGGCCAGGACTCTACTCTTCGGGTTTTTGGGGGATGTTGCTAACTCCGAGTCCGATAACAGGCACCACACCCGCAGTAGATGTGCACGGTGTGAGGTCTCGCAGCAAGCTATCAAACACGGCGCATTTCTCGGTTTTAAAAAAAAAAACCGCTATGCGTCGCCAAGTGTTTCATCAGATTCGAGGTGTTACCTCCTTTGACAGTATCACAGTATCAGCTTAAAGCACTTGTTGCAGGCTGCTGAGTTTGCATCTTTTGCTGTGAAGTACAGCCAGACTTTTGACCGCTTCGCCTTGGGCATTTTTAATGTGTAGCTCTGCTCTAAAAGAACGTACGTACCTGGCCCCGCCTACTATCCTCGGAAACGTAAAATGATTGTGTTGCGGGAATTGCCGTCTTGTGTGTGGCTGGGTGCAGTGAGGAGTGTATGTGATGTGTGTGTGAGCATGCACGTGAAGGAAACGCGGGGAGCGGAAAAGAAAAAGAGAGAGAGAGTGTGACACGGGTAGAGAGGGCGACCGGGAGTAGCGTTCTAACGGGCTACAGCCTATGCAGTGTACCTGGAAGTGTGCAGCGCTGTTATTAAAGCCTCATCTCTTCAGTACTTTTCAGTGTCTCGGCTGATTTCTGCCTGCCTCACTACTCCACAAAGTGAAGGGAGTTAACCCCGAAGGAGGACAAACTTCGGCCCTGGAGGAAGCATCTCCCCTCGCGTCTCCCGACCACGGTCAGGGGACTGACGGCGAGGAATGGTTAACAATTGGCTAGAATCTAAAGTCATCACAGCTCAGGAAAAAAAAGCACTGAAATAAAGCACCGAAATGTGCGCTGCTTTTCGGTCTGGTTACTACCGTTTATGTCAGAACCGGTGCCATCATGGCACCGGACACCGGTACCCATCCCTACACTTAACACTACATCACTCTGTCTGTGTCTGAGGACCCCCTATCCTTGGGGTGGACCAGTTTTGGGCACAGCATGCTTTCGGTTTAAAACTCACTCATACAAACTTAAAGAAGCTCGGAAAGGACCTCTTTGAGTTTCTTCAAGTTGTTTCACCTCTCAGCAGATGACGTTTCTTCGAACCCTGCAACCTTTTGGAGAAATTTATTTCTGATGGTTCACAGTAAAGCCTTGCAGGAACACAGGTTTTGATTGTCAGGTCCCAGGACCCTGAGACTGGACATCTGTTAATTACACTAAAATGGATTAATACTCAGGTTTTTACCTTTACTGGTTCTCAAAGGGTTAAAAGTGATGACAATTTCGTCTTTAGCTGCAGGATATTTTATTGAAGCCGTTTAGCACGAGCAAAGCAAAAGAAAAAGCAAATAAATAAAAGTCACAGTGTAATAAATCACCTAAATTACACTAATCGACTTAATCTACTTTGAGCTGATGTTGATTTTGTTCTTATTTATGGAGGAGAAAGGCTGAAGAAGATAAAGCACAACAGGATCCGAGGATGTTCTTATCTCTGTGGTGATGATATTTGATTAGTTAATGATAGTTACCCAACAGGAAAGCAAGAGTGATGTAACCCCCAAATCCTCTTGAATTAATCGTCTAATATGGCAACAATGAGCAGAGAAAATGTTGTCTCTAGGGGCCATCGTAAATATACTTTTATTTATTCACTCCACATAAAATGTAATAAACAAATCATATAATACAAAAACCAACTAGTCACAGTTCAACTTTTAACTATTTAAATTTTCAGCTTTTTCCTTTTAAACAAATTTAGTGAAACAACACAAAACACTTCAAACCACAACACAAATATAAATTAAAATATGAAAACAAAAAGAAGATGCATATTCTCTGTCATATGGGCCTGCATGAATAAACTTTCTGAATCCTTTATCATCTGCAACTGAAAATAGTTGTGGATGATTACTATACCTTTCTAATGTGACGTTGTCCCTGGCTCTCCGTCTCTCTCTCCCTCCTCATCTGTTCCTACTACTACTGCGACTGTAACTACTGCCCCTCCCCCCTCTGCCCAGCGCAAAGCACAAGGCTCGCGTGCGGAGTGAAGCGGGAAAAGGTGCGAGAGAGAGGGTGAGAGAAAGAAAAAAAAAACCACGGCTTGCGTCGTTCACGTCAAAGATCCGGCTCTAAGAGCCATTTCGTTCGCGATCGACACATCACTAGAGTGTTGGTCTTCCCACAGTTTTTCAGCAGTATTATAATACTGGACTTTGACTGGGCTGTTCTAACACATGAGTATACTCTGATCTGAAAGCACTCCATCGCAGTTCTAGGGTCATTATCATGTTGGAAGGTGAACCTCTACCACAGTCTGCAGTCTTTTGCAGCCTCTACAAGTTTGTTTTCAGTATATTTATCTCCATCCATCCTCCCATCAGCTCTGAGCACCAGCCCTGTCCCTGCTGAAGAAATGCTGCCACCACCATGCTCCACTGTGGGGATAGTGTGGTCAGGTTCCTGTGGAGTGTTAGGTTTCCACCACTCGTAGTGTTTTGCATATAGGCCATGAAGTTCAGTTATGGTTTGACCAGACCATCTTCTGCAGAGTACAGGAGGGTGACTGCAAATGCATGCCGGACATTTCAGACTTTTATTTGTAAAAACGTTTGAACACCATCGATAATTTTCCTTCCACTTCACAATCCTGGGATAATTTATGATGGTCTATCACACATTTAAAACACAATCAAGGTTGTGGTGGTAACATAATCAATATGTACAAGTTTAAAGGGCATAAACACCTTTTCACTGAACACGTTGAGCTTTGCAGCATGTCCAGAACATTTAAAATACTATTCAATGTAACCATATAAGGAGGTAATTAAAAAACAGTCAATGTGGCATGAATGAGGCATGGCAGGACCACATGTCGGATTTCAGAACCATTTCATTTGACGCGGTGGCAGCTAACGAGCTACAAGCCACACATACTTCACACCACAAAAACTCCCCACAACCCTAATTCCCCTTATTTAAGTCGGCGGGTGTAATTGCATATGTCGCGCAGGTGCATCAGCCTTCCCTGTGAGAGAGGCAGTCAGCCCGGGCCGTCAGCACCGCCGACCACCAGTTCAGCTCGCGAACAGCATTTTTTCTGTATTAAATGTTTCTGTATTAAAGGTGATGTTTCAAACATCGCTTACATAAGTTATCATTTGAAGATCATTTAATTTAGTTTGTGAGCAAACCTTAGTTCATGTTTCACCTCCAGCCAAAATCCTTCAAAAAAGGAAAAACTGTGAATACATTCTGCACATCACCCTGCTGTTCCTACAAACCTAAAATAATGTGGCAGCTTTTAAACTTTATTCATATACAGCAGTTTGTAAGAATGACCACTGCCAGAGCCATCTGATGATGTGTATTTGACTGACCTTTTCCATGACGTCATGCAGTAGAAACAGTAAAGACTGAAGTGTAATTTCTCCAACAAGTGAAAAACAGGAAGTGTAATTTTAAAATGGAAATACTTCCTGTCCATTTATATGACTTCATGAAATGTTTCAGCTGGATCAAACTCTTTGTCGCACACTTCAGACCACTTCACCGTCTCACCGTATGAATCAGTGACGCTGCTCACACTCAGTGTCAGAGTCAGTCAAAGTGATCCCGTTTACACTGTAAAAAGTTTCCATTTTATGTGAACAAAGCTCATGTAACACTAATAAAGACTTGACCTTTGCAAGTATGTCATGAATGGAAGGCGAGCGTGAGAAGTCCGTGAGTTACGCAGATTTAAATGTTTCTGCTTTCAGCACCTTGATCATTTGCTTGTTGATGCAAAGTAGATTGAACCAATCGCATATCTGTGCTGTTTTGAGGAAACAAACATTAGATATGATCAACAGCAGAGACAACCACGCACTGAGAGCCGGCTCATTTTAATGACTACATCCGAGCACCAACGTGTCACAGCAGCCATTTCAACAGGAAAAACTTTACTTATTTCTCATTTCTATAACTGAATTTCTGCTCTATTAAAATGCAGATGCTTAATTTATGAAATTATTAACACATAGCTGGTATTTCATAGGTTACACATCCTTCATATAAGTGTGCTTCCTAACATGGATATGACTGGAATCTGGGCCCACTCCACAGGTGCTGATGTAATTGTTGTTTCTGAAACTTGGCTGTCCAAATCTAGGCCTTAACTATTGATCTGACTGGAAATCAGTCTTTGACTGTGGTTGTCTGCTTCCCCCCAGCAAGTTACCTTCTCTGGGTAAGCATTTATCTGAACTGCATCTTAATGAAAGTGAGGTGATTTTGACAGGGACTGGCTTTCTTCTGTGTCACATGTTTAAAAAAAATCTAATTTAAATTATTCAAAGCCCTGCAAGCTTTAATCCCAAATCACCAGATAAATCTTCTCTTACTGGCCTTTTTTTCCTAACTAACAACCTGAGTGATCACTGCGCAATTAATGTGAGAAACACAGAAATCTCATGCTCCAAGCCTGGCATCATCACAAAAAGAAATTTAAAGCTTTTCAATGAGCAAGCTTTTCTTCAAAACTTATAGTTTTAGCTGGGGTCATATTAAACTGATCGGCAATGTCAACTTACAATGGGAATATTTATAGGAGAGTTTTACCTACTTTGTGGACAAGCATGCCCATTTTTGCCAGGTCAGAGTGAAAGGTCGGGACAACCACTGGTTCAGTTTTACATGAGAGAAACCAGGACTGAGCAGCTGCGAGAAAGTCTGGATCTGATCCTGATTGGCTATGTTTTTATCAGCTCTGTATTGGTTTACTGCCTCCATAAGGAAGTCAAATGTGACTGGTTTTTTCGTCCTTTTAACCACTTACAGTCTAAATGAACCCAGGAGTTTTGGGGAAACTATAAAGTCTCTCTCTGCCAGCTCTCAGTCCTCAGAGCTACCTCCTCACTTAATTATTGACTCCTGTGTCAGACAAAACTGAAATCCTTCATTGTTTTAACAAACACTTTGTTATTTCTTGTTCCTTGTTTCTCACAGTATCTGATAGTAAACATCTTGCATAAAACTCTGCTAGTAGTTCCCTGATACCTTTTCTTTTACACCTTTCACGGTAGAAGAGGCTCTGAAGAGTCTCAACACCAAAAAGTCAACCAGTCCTGACAATCTTTCTCCTTTTTCCTGTGCCAAGCTGCAAATATCATAGTTGAGCCTGTGTCGTATATTTTTAATCTTTCTATACAACAGAACATTTACACAGGGGATGTGGAAGTGTGCCTTGGTACTCTTCCTACTGAAAGGTGGTGATTCTTCAACAGTTAATAATTACAGGTCAATTTCCAAACTCTGTCTAAGGTCATTGGGAGTCTGATAAATAAATAACTTAAAATAATATTTTCATCCAGATATCTCCCATCCAGTCTGGTTTTTGGGAACTGCACAGTAGGGCTGGGCCATATCATACCGTTCACGGTAATACCGGTGTAATTTTGGGCAACAATAGGAAAATGAAATATCGCGATAGAATATGGGTAAAATGCGCATGCGCAGTGCCTATGTTTACATACGCACATGGTGGCAACGCAGAATGAGAAGAGCGAAACGGATGAACCAGAATTGGTTTGTAAAAATGCTGCAACTTCAGTGGTGTGGAACTGGTTTAGCTTTCGTCCGTCAGATACACAACAAAGCACTATTTTTGGTAGCGCATGCTAGCGGGCCGTCGTTATTACCGCGTTTTTTGGAAAATACGGCACACTTAAAATCAATCATTTGATTTTTCTGAAAATCGACAGTGTCCCTTATAATCCCGTGTGTGAATTCTGGTTGTGTTTACTGACCTCGAAACGATTTTATGTGGCACACGGCGCTCAAAAATCTGTCAAATGTTTTAGTACGACTTTGCTAAGCTATGAAGCCGCACCGCTTGATGGATTGTTGGAGCATTACGGCTATCGCAGGCAGGAGCCTCGCGGAGTGATACGTACTGTGCTTCAACATAATATTACCGTATTGTGTGTGTATAACCTCTTTTTAGGTTTTGTGGATATTATACATGGTTATGCTGAGGATATGTTGGCCAATTTCCACTGGAAATGCCTTTTGGTTAAACTGTCAGCAAGGATTTTGCACTGTTACATTTTTATATAACTTTAATGCACATAAAAAACAGCTGCTTGTTTAAGTGAAAATACATTGATGGGTTTTTTTGCACTAATAAAGTCGTGGAGTTGTAAAGTATTTTGTCTAGTGTCACTTATATCGTCAGTTATATCGTTATCGCAAATTTTCAAATGTATATCGTGATAAATATTTTTGGTCATATCGCCCTGCTCTACTGCACAGTACTGTAACTGCTTCCCTAAAAGGTCTCTTTGACATCTACGAATGTTCCTCACGTTGTGCTGTTTTGGCTAATTTGGGAGCATTACTCAGACCTGCCACTGGATTATTAACCAAAACTCTCTCCTCAGCACCTATTCTGTTTACACACCATATTTGAATTATTTAGTGTTTTATTTATATAATTTGCTGTGTTATCTTCTGTTGTTTTTAGCCCTACTGCTGTCAGACTCCACAACAAAGACTTTAACTGATCAAACACACACATCCACAAATGTGCAATAATCTTTTATGGCATCGTTTTATTTTTACTCAGTTGTATATAGCATTTGTATTCTATTTTTATCTTATTGTATATTTTATTCTATTTTATTCTATTTTATTCTACTGTATGTAGTATTTTATTTTATTCTATTCTGTACAGTTGTGTACTGTATTTATTCTTATTTTATTCTAATTTTTGCTTCATAACTTTTGCACTGTCCACTTCCTGCTGTGACAAAACAAATTTCCCACGCTTGGGACTAATAAAGGTTATCTCATCTTATCTTGTCTCTCTTTTCTTCTTCTCTGATGGTGTTTCTTCAGTTAAAAACTGATTTAAAGTTTTATTTAATGTTTCTTTATCCTTTCCACACATGCGGTTTAAAAAAAAAAATATCTCCGGCCACATGTAAGTGTGTAAAACTGCAGATAGCCAGATTAACAATAACAATATTCTGTCTATATCTGCAATTGTAGAAATTAATTTTATGTAAACAATAACGTAGCGCACAGCGAGCCGCCACTGCTCATGTCACATGTGAAGAGCCACATGCAGATATGCAGAGGGTGACTGAGGTGATAAAAAAGCTAGCTTTTTAGTTGCTGACTGCAAAGATACAGACATGCAACATAAAAAGGATGGAAAACCTCAAACTTAGAGTGTGAGCTGACAGTCCGCCAGGGTTTTTTATTCCTTGTATGGTCTAACACAAAGCAAGAGTAGACAGTGACTACATACACAGAGAAGGGTGATTAGGGGAAGTGGAGACAGCTGGAGGGGAGAATGAGAAACAGGTGGACAAAATGATGGCAGAGAAGACCAAAGAAGGGAAATATGAATGGACTACAAACGGAGGACTTGACATGAGAGGACCGATCACAACTGACAACAGGAAGCAAAACTAAATACCCCAAAGAATACATCACATAAAACATTAAACAAACCTTGGGTCACAAATAGGAATGAAATAAAGAGAAAAACAAAAATCCAGAACTCAGAGTGGATCAGATTACCTAGAATCATGTGGAATATGTTGCTGTTTTTCCTGTAAAGCACTTTGAGCTACAACATGTTATGTAAATAAAGTTCTGTTTGAGTGTTTTTTTGCATACAGTATATTTTTGCTGTATTTGCATATTAAAATGCTGAACCACAGGCATCTGTGGCAGAATCACTGGATTCTGTCACAGGACCTAACTTTGTTCCCACCACAGGTTCACTCAGAAACAGACACCTGCTGAAAGACAATGGCTGTATCCCAATTCAGGGTGTGCAGCCTTAAAGTACACAGCTTTAATGGTCCTCAAGAGCCATTAAATAACAATTAGCTCATGTTGTTCATGAGACTAAAGTCATCTTACTTTGGTAATGTAAACAAAATATGGCCAATATTAAAATTATTATTTTAATCATTATTAGTTATTACAGCAGTGAATGAACTGTGTCAGATACTGAGCTTCAGTAAAGATTTAAGGTGCATTTGTTTATATTTCCTGTCACCTTAAATCTTCACTCAAAGACAGGTTCCTTTGACACTGTATATGTAAATCTATTATATATAAGAGACAAATATTGTTCTTTTAATATGTTGGCATTATTAAATTTCTCTCAGTGCTTACTTTAAATATCCATGAAATCATCACATTCTTTGTAAGATTAAGGTCAACTATTGAATGGTGTATATTTTAAAGGAAAGACTTAGTACAAGCATCACTAATGGCCTGGTAAATGACCTGTATTTGTATAGCGCTTTACTAGTCCCTAAGGACCCCAAAGCGATTTACAAATGCAGTCATCCACACATTCACAAACCGGTGATGGCAGCTACATTGTAGCTACAGCCACCCTGGGGCGCACTGACAGATTCAAGGCTGCTGGACACTGGCGCCACTCGAACCGGCAACCTTACGATTACAAGGCAAACTCCCAACCCTTGAGCAACGATCGCTCCCCGTCACAACATTTGCACATAAATAAGTGACATAATATTCAGCAACTATTAAAAGTTTACTCTTCAGGCACCCCTCTTCTGCCTTTTATTTTTCTGGAAAAATTATGCACACCCACCGCCGTGCTATGCATTCTGGGATATGTTGGGCCACTAAGTCTACACCGCCACATCCTTAAAATTCAGGGAAATGAAGGACGCATTTGAGGGCCGCATTTCGAGCAGCATTTGAATTGGGACAGCCTTCATCGCATCGCTGTGATGTAATCAGCCTTAAAGCAACGCGACCAAGGCTGTATCCCAATTCAGGGTCTGCAGCCTTAAAGGCCACATTTTATATTTTGTGTTAGGTAAGATCCTTTTATGTTCATATCAGGGATGTTTGGTTTGTTATGTTGGCCTTGGCTCTCCCTAAAGTTAATCCTTAGTCTGAACTAAAACTCAACCAGAATTTCTAGCTAGAAATGAACCTTTTAACTTACCATGTTGGTTCCTCCTTCAGTATTTACCTTTATGTTAGTATGTTAGTACCTTGTAACCCCTAGACTAGCCTGGGGACGTAACACACTGACACAGTAAATCTTCAGGAACAGAGGTCATACAGAGGTCAAAGGACATGAGAGCTGCACCTGCAAGTGAATAACTCTGAGATAAATAGAGACGAATCCCTTTATTCTGAGATTAAACTAACTGAGATTTATACAGAGGTTAAAAGAGGGATGCGGGAGGGTATTTTATAAAGTGATATTACACAGTCACATTTTTTAATGCAGTGCTTTTATTATTTTAAAAAAACAGCTACAGGATCGGGCACAGTCTGTTTGTCTCCACCTCAGGGAAACGGGAACATCTCCTAGGTCTGGGAACCATCACCCCTCTGGGGGTGGTTGTGCCTGGACCTGGGGTATAGAGTGTGTTTGGGAAGTGTGATTGTGTGTACAGTGTCAATTTATGTTTGTCTCCACATTGGGCGAGTGCTGATAAGTGTTAATGAGGGTGGGGATGTATGTTTGTGTCTGTGTGTCCCTGTTCGCCTGTGTCCATATGTCATGTCGAGTCTTAGACTCCACGTCTGGAAGCATCTCAGCCCACCACACTCGCTGCCAGTGGCTGATGCTTTTGGACCTTGGTGCATTGGTGGTTCTCAGTGTCCGGGGCTGGGCGATTAGGTGTGTAGCGGCTCACTCCCTGTGGCTGGTTGACGAGGCCTGGCACCCGTGGCTCATTTGGGCTCCATCCGGGGGGTGTAAAGTCCTCGGGCCCCTGGTCCTGGGGATCAGTACGCTGTGGTGTGGCTGGCTGCCAGCAGAGCCTGTGTCACTACAGCCCCCTGTGGCTTCTGCACCGCAGCTTCTGGGTGATCCTATGTCTGGGGCTCTCCTCAGCTCTTCCCAGGAGGGTGGCAAGGTTGCCCCTCCGATGGTCCTCCTTGAACTCTTGCACTCTGGGGCCTGGATCTCCTCCATGCCTGCTTCATGACCTGGGGGACGGGGCTATGGCTCCCCACACCCTCCCCACACATCATCTATCTACATGGAGAGACCTTTGAAAAAAGGTGTGCTGATCCACACAGGTGTGCACATGGGTTTTCACTGTTCACAGACACAAACTACACCTTTCTTGGCTGCTACCTCAAAGCACATTGTGCGCTGTCAGTCCTGCGTGCTGCACAACATCATTTAATTTTAGTATTTACTGTTACATTTATTTAGGTTGTGCAATGATATTATGTGCACCATCTTATTTCTTGTTTTCTTTTTTTGTTCTCTTCAACAGGTGATCCAGCAGATTTTTTTTTAGTGTCTTCTCTCACTGTCCCTCTTCCTGCCTCTTTTTGTTTCCCTCCCTTTCTTCCTCTCTCCCCCTCCTATCTCCCAGTCATGTATGTCCCATCTGTAATTATGTTAATTTTACATATATGTGTATATAAATTTTAATTAAAACAGCTCTGTGGTTCTGTGGTTTAACAGTTTATTCAACAACAGTGAATTCCAATAACAACACTTCATGACTTGTCTGTATTATTACTTTATATATCCATCACCAGATTTTAACCACAACATCAATATAATAAAACTTACACATTATATATTTTCTGTGTGTATACATGCTTTTTCTACAGAGAAATTCACTTTCTGTTGATGTAGAAAAATAAAAATTATGTTAAATATAACCTCACTATGAAAAACTAAATTTCCTATAATCCCTCTAAAGAGCCCTTGCACAATGCACAACCAAAACCAGCTGAGGAGATAAGAAGCTGTTGGTGCTGTTTACAGTGCTTTTAATGTTTAGAACAGAAGAAATTAAACTTATTATCATCAGGCTTACTGACCCACTTCTGCTCTCCTGCTGTGTCCATGGCTCCAGACATGCCACAGACATCGACTTTCCTCTTAGAGTCCCAGTTATTATATCCAATGACGTCATCAGTGACCCAGAACCAGAAGCCCAGAGTGCAGGTGTAGCGCAGCCCAAGCCAGACAAAAGTAGTGGAGGCATTTTTGGCCTTTTCCTGAAGCCACGCCTGCTCCTGGCGGTTTGTAATGGAAGCCAGGTCATGGTGTTTCTCTCTGCAGTAATAAAGGGCTTCCTCCCAGGTTTTCTCTTCATGGATCAGGATCATGTTATCTGTCACCACAAAACCCAAAGAGCTCTGAGTCTTTGCTGTGCTTTATGAACAATGACAGACATGAACAGTCCACACTCTCAGGCACAAACATTAGGACAGTTACACCTGTGACTGTGTAGGGTGCACAGCTCTAATGAACATTTGAGGAAGAACGATGAGAAAAGAGAGAGAGCTTTCTTAGGAGGGAGGAAGGTAATGGCATGGACGATGAAGACAGTTTACATTTATAAAATAAACATTTAATAAACAGTGTTTTGGACAAACAGCTGAGATAAATCTGTGTAAACTCACCATCATAGCAGAAGAAAGGCTTTCTTTGGTCACATCCAGCAGAGCTCCATCTTCCTGATCTCTCTAACACAGTCGTAGCACATTTCCTGTTGTTTAGTCCATCATTAAATGAGTCCATGTCCCAGTATCTGAAAGAGAAGTTACTCCCATCTGACCACCTCCAGCTGTCTCTGAACAGGCCGATCCACAGTTCTTTAGAGTTCTGCAGCTTCTTAAACTCTTCACTGTATATCTGATTGAGTCCACTGGCCAGGTCGGTGTGATGCTGTCTGCAGTAGCTCTGAGCCTGAGTCCAGGTCACAGACGTCTTAATCAAATGAAAGGTTTTGTTGACTTTCATTGTATCTGTCGAATCAACAGAAAAACACAAAAACATCTTTATCAACTAATTTCTCTCATTCTTAAAACTCATTTTCAGGAACATAACACAGATTATAAACTAGATTAAAACATTATTAAATATTGTTCATATCATATTACTGTCCACTTATTCTCACCGTTATAGCAGATGAACTGATGCGTGTTAGTACATGGAACATCTGTCCACTTGTCTACTGTCATCACACAGTTCTCGGGATATGGTTGATCATTTGGCTCTCCATCTCTCCAACAGGTCTTATTTTCAGTGTATTCCTCCCCCGGCAGAGACCAGTGCCACCTCCTGTTGTCTCTTCCTGGCTCGCTGTACAGTCCAATCCAGGCTTCTGTTTGATTCTGTGCAGAGTCTTGAAGTCTTCTCATGTCTGTCAGGTCAAACACTTTGGCCAGGTCTGTGTAGTTCTCTCTGCAGTATGCCCGTGCTTCATCCCAGCTCATCTGTTCTTTAATAAAGTGGTACTCATACAGGTGACATGTGATGAAGACACACTGACCTAAAACAGAAGAAATACTGTTGAAGATCTGCTGATACAAGCAGGAAACTCATGTTCCCATCAAACTGTCCAGTTTACAGGTGAATCCTTGATTTTCTCAGTCAGAGTTCATTTGTTTAATGAGTCCTGATCAAACTAAAGGATTTTAGGTGGAAACAATCAGGAGCCCTGGTAAAATGATCACTCACCCATCAGAAGAAGCAGAAACAGACTCCACTGCATCGTCGCTCTGTCACATGAAAATGACTTTTCTTTCATTTGGAGGAAACAATGAATCCAGCAGCTCTCCACTGTTTGATGGACACGCAGCACTTTATATTAAACACAGATATCTAGTTTATCACACACTGCTGTAAGAAATATATGATTATTCTTAGTAAATAATCATCTGTTTAAAATTGTCCATGAAGACAAAGCAATAGCTCAAATGTGGTCCACACAGCACCTCTGTACACAGACATGAAATGAGCCTGCAGGTTTGAATCTGGTTCTTCTCTGGTGTTCATGCAGACAGCTCTGCAGTCAATAACCATCTGTACTAACACACACTCTCTTTGTACTCAGCGTTTCAATATGAACATATATACCTTTTGCCCCTGACACAAAGATACAGTGTACATATGAGTTATATAGGGACTCATTTACATTAAACTAAAAAAAGGAAGCGCTGGACTGACAAACAAGCAGAAACAGGAAGTTTCATTCTAATATTTAAATATGACTTCCTTGTTTAACATTTCTTGATCTGGTGCGGTGGCTATGACAGCAAAGGTTACACCTGTACATCTGGACAGGTTGCCTCTCTGTGACAGAAACACACTCCCTTTCTGGACAGTGTTTTCTTTTTTCTGAAGAAACACCTAAATATGGGTTTTCTCAGAGCTTTTAGTAATTCTGGTTAAATAAATATGATTCTAGTTACCTGAGAAAACAAATTAATCCTATTTTTGCTTTGAAAGAATGAAAGAATAAAGTTACAATGAAACCAAGCACACCATTGTTTTTCTTGTGACATTACCAATAAGTTTGATGTGTCACATGGCCCTCTTCCTATTGAAAAAACAGAAGTTGTATCCAAGATGGACGACTTCTAATGGCCACCATGGTCACTGTTAGGTCTAATTGTTGAATGTTGCCATTGTGTTTCTTAAATTTGTACAGTCTTAGTTCAAGCAGTATTATCAAAGCCATTCCTTTGATCCTGAGCACCTCTAACCACTCTGTGTTGGGGGAGGTTTTATTGTAGATACATCCTATCTGAAAGATCTGTTTCTTGTGTTGTAAGCTTCCTGCTTTTATGACCCTTTTGGTCAGCAGGAGGTCACACAAACGCACCCCCAAAAAAACACACACACACACACACACACACACACACACACACACACACACACACACACACACACACACACACACACACACACACACACACACACATTCCTACTTACATATAAAAGTTCACACATATACATACAATGCCTTAGAACCATGTGGGCGTTGCTTTGCTGTGTTTTGTGTGAACTGTCTCTCAATAAAAGGCAGCGAGAGGAGGCCGGATTTGGGGTCATTTTCGTGCTGGACACAGATGAGGCCTCCCTTGCGCAAGTAATCGATCGATCGCTGGCTGTCTTGTTTTCATTCATGATGAATAAGTCTCTAGAATTAGCGGGGTTTGTGGGAACAGACCCAACAGTCACCACCCATTTTGAGGAGTTTGCCCCCTCACACATACTAATGTGCCACAAACAGGACTTTAATATCACCAACCATTCCCATGTTATTACGGTGTATCCATATAAATGGCCCACCCTGTACAGTTACATTCAGTTCTGCCACACACAGGTATCATTGATTTACAACTGTTTCAAAGTCAACTTGGAAACCAGCTCTGAAGGGAGGGGCTATGTACTCACATGACCTGAAGCTTTGGCACAGCAAGCTTGAGTGATGCTCCACTCGTTGACCAGAACACACGGGTCTCAGCTGCAGTACCCCATCCATGTCTCTAAACTGGCTTCAGCAGATCCAGCAATACTATCAGAGACTTCCTTAAGGAAAAAAAAGGTCCAGGATCAGGTCACTCAGATTAATCCAAAATTAATTCAAAATCCTGCTCCTCACATACAAGGTCTTAAATAATCAGGCCCCATCTTATCTTAATGACCTTGTAGTACCATATCACCCTATCAGAGCACTTCGCTCTCGCACTGCAGGCCTACTTGTTGTTCCTAGAGTATTTAAAAGTAGAATGGGAGGGAGAGCCTTCAGTTTTCAGGCCCCTCTTCTGTGGAACCAGCTTCCAGTTTGGATTCGGGAGACAGACACTATCTCTACTTTCAAGATTAGGCTTCAAACTTTCCTTTTTGCTAAAGCATATAGTTAGGGCTGGACCAGGTGACCCTGAATCCTCCCTTAGTTATGCTGCAATAGACATAGGCTGCCGGGGATTCCCATGATGCATTGAGTTTTTCCTTTCCAGCCACCTTTCTCACTCACTATGTGTTAATAGACCTCTCTGCATCGAATCATGTCTGTTATTAATCTCTGTCTCTCTTCCACAGCATGTCTTTATCCTGTCTTCCTTCTCTCACCCCAACCAATCACAGCAGATGGCCCCGCCCCTCCCTGAGCCTGGTTCTGCCGGAGGTTTCTTCCTGTTAAAAGGGAGTTTTTACTTCCCACTGTCACCAAAGTGCTTGCTCATAGGGGGTCATATGATTGTTGGGTTTTTCTCTGAGGCGACTGTTGTTGTGATTTGGCGCTATATAAAACAAATTGAATTGAATATGAATTTGTCCATTTACTTTATTTTACTTTATACACAGAGTGGCCCATCTTAAGGAGCTGACATTGCATCCAATTTGAATGTAGATACCCACAAATGAAAGGTGAGATTTTACACATGACACCCATTTCAATTATATAACTACATTTTGAATATGTTTCAGTAAACAAGCAAAAAAAACAAAAACACTAAACGTGTCAGTATCCAAATATACGGCTGTCTGGAGTCTGAGTCTCTGTTTGTTTCCTGTCTTATTTTTAGTCTTTTGTCCTATGCGCATGGTGTTCAGTTTTGCTTCCCCTGTCTCATTAGTCCAATTTATTTCATCTTTATTCTCTGGTGTGTTGCATCTTCCTGATTACTTTCTGTGTATTTTGGCTTTTAGTTTCCCTCTGTCCTTCATCACAGTCTCCCTTTATGCTGTGTGTTTCCTACTCCTGTCTGTCCTACTTTCCAGTTAGTTTTGTTCCTGCCTTGTTCTGTGGGTCTTTTTTTTTTTTCATTTCTATTAATTATTAACACAAAAGCTGTATTCAAGCTAGTTGAGTCCTGTCTTGGGTGTTCTACACACAGGGCCCACACTGTGCTAGCTAACCTTTTTCTTTTTCTGATTTCTGAAACTTTCTTGCAAAGTTACTTTAGGGACTTTTTTGTTGTGGGAAGAAAGTTAGCTCTTGTGACAGAATCCAGTGATTCTGCCACAGATGCCTGAAAGTTCAGCATTTTAATATTCAAATACAGCAAATATGTTCCTTATAAAAAATCCTTCAAACAGAACTTTACTTATATGACATGTTGCAGCTCAAAGTGCTTTACAGAAAAAAAAAAAAAAAAAAAAAAACATATGCCACATGGTTCTGCGTCATTTAATCCAGACTAAGTTCTGGATTTTGTTTTTCTCTTTATTTCATTCTTATTTGTAACCTGTGGTTTGTTTAATGTTTTATGTGATGTATTCTTTGGAGTATTTAGTTTTGCTTCCTGTTCTCAGTTGTCTTCTTCTCTTAGTGTGCAGGCCTCACATGTCAAGTCCTCTGTATGTAGTCCATTTTTTGTCTTGTCTGCTATATATGTCCACCTGTGTCTCCCCAGCTGTCTCCACTTCGCTTAATCACCCTTCTCTGTGTATGTAGTCGTTGTCTCCTCTTGCTTTGTGTCAGAGTCTGAGCTCATCTTCTTAGAGTGTCTTTTATTCCTCATATGGTTTAAGTTTTAGGTTTCCCTTCCTTTTTATGTTTCATGTCTGTATCTTTGCAGCAGTGACTTAAAAGCTAGCTTTTTTATCAGCCTCTGCATTTCTGCATGTGGCTCATCACAGGTGACATGAGCAGTGGCAGCTAGACCTTGTCATAGCATCTCTAACAAAACTGTATAGAGGAATATCCAGAATGCCAGTAACACACACTCTCACACACCTTTTGACTAGTTCTTTCTGTAAACATTAGCACATGCCTTTTTTTAACCAAAAGTAAAGTATGCAGGATTGATGGCTGAATGATTAGAATGCCAGTAAAATCTATTCAACTTCTGTTGATGCAGCCAGGGATGTACTTAAAAATGTAAAATCTGGCAATAAACTACAATTGCAATATCACAACTATTTGACAACATACTGACTCAAACAAAATGTCCCCAATAAAAGGAGTTGGTATCCACAGCAAAAAGATAAAAGGAAAATATTGATCTCCAAAGAAAGTAACAGGAAAAAAGCATGCTATGTATTTTAATGGTAGGGGATGGTTGGTCTGGCGAACCTTATTTAAAGAGAAGATCACAATATCGAGATATGCAAACTTGCTGCAAACTGCTCCATCATTATGTCACAGCACTGTGCTGCTACTGACACATTGTCAATCCGCCCCATCCTGCGCTGCCTTGCTAGTGCTTCAGCTGCCTTTGGTTGTGATGGAGTGATATCTAACAGCATGATGGCAGAATGATAAAAGAAGAAAAGAAAGTGTGCATCCCCCAGCAAAGCAGAGGTCCACAAACACCTCACGGAAGGGAAGTCGGAGATTCATGAGTCCTGCTTGATCAATGCGATGAGCTTCAGTCTTCCTGGTGTTTCTTAAATGAAGCCTCTCTCAGTGGGTCAACAGAAGTTCTGGCACAGGACAGCTGTGATGAAAGAAAGGGAAGAAGTTTCTCCAAACCTCTAGTTTCTGTCCAGGGTGAATGTAGCTGTTGATATAATATGGACTCTATTATTAAATGAAAAGAACAAATTACACTACACTACTGAAACATTCTGCTATCGTTTTTAAAGTTTCCATGTTACCAGGCTGTAGAGAGCTCTGAAGATTTAAACAGTTTTAGATCCATTACACTCAGTCTTATGTTGAAATCTGAAAGGACAGCATTATATTTTTGATATTAACAGTAACAGTAACAGGTGTGTAGCATCGCTAACTAGCTAGCAACAGGCCCCTCAACACATTATGTCTGCTAGCGGCTAATCTAGCAAACGAATTAACAACAGAGTGCTTTTAGAACTATAAGATGATAAGCTCTGTTTCTTTTCCATAACAGTGACGTGGTTGTATTTACCTTAATTGAACGAGTCGTCAGTCGCGGTAAACCCATCATCAAATAAACTGGAGCAGGCGGGCTACGTAAAAAGTATAGGGGGCGTGTTTGCGGTCACGTGTGGGCGGGAGCGTGACACAGTCGCTCCCCCTCAGGACACCACTGTGCAGACTCTGGCTCCAAAACTGCAAGATGGCAGCCTCCACAAGTGAGATATTTTGGCTTTATTTTTGCACAATGGGAGGAGGCGGTGTCGCGTCGTTCATGTTTTCAACAGTCATTGGGCCAGACTGTGCTCCTTGCATGTAACTTTTCCACATTTGCAGCAGGTGTTGACAATTCTCCTTCTTTTGTCTGTGCAAAAGTCACACTGCCTCCTGCCCTTCGATTTAATGACTGGAGAGGGGCCTACAGCAGCACTATCTGTGGATTTACTAACATTTCTCCCACCTTTTCAATAAACAGCCTCCTCCTGTATGGTTTCTGCTGCTGCCAGGATGGATCTATTGCGGTCCAAAGGATGTAGGCATTGTACAGCGAGATGTCAAGGGGGTTGTGGAAAAGGGCCAGTGGCCACTGATTTGTTCGCCTCCTGCATAAGTAGGTGCCAACAACCTAACCCTAACAAAAAAATAAATAAATAAACAAGCAAAAATACAAAAATTAAAACATTAAACCTACGTATATTTTACACAACAAAATATGAGCAAGAATGAATAAATGTGTGCGTAACTGATGCGTAATGAACCTACCTTATCAAGGCTGTCGACACCTCCTTTGCATTTGTTGAAATCCTTTATCATCGTGCGCTTTCTCTTCACATCATCACTTACACTTGGACTTCAGTGTTTTGTGCTCAGTAGGATGACACTCTTGCCACGTCGCAGGATGTAAGAGGCCAGCGTGTGTGTCATGGTAAAAGCGAAGATCGAGGAGAAGACCTCTCTCCCTCTTGTCTGAAGCAAGTGAGGCGGAAGCTCAGACTTGTTTTGGCGAATGGTGCCAACCAGGGCCAGTTTCCTCCTGAGTAGCTAATCTCCCAGAGCAAACGAAGTGAGAAAAATTGTCACATGTGATGACGTGTACCTGAAGCCCCTCTGTTAGTTCCAGGACCACACGCATCCCCTGGCTGACCTCAACATGATGATCGGCTGCTTTTCCCATGTAAGCCTGCAGTCTCCATGCGACATTGCAGATTGCCCATATCTTCAGACCATATTTTGCTGGCTTTTTTGGCATGTACTGCATGAAGCTGCACCTGCCTTTGAATGGAACAAGTTGTTCATCCACACATATGTCTCTGCCTGGGTTGAACAGCATCTTTAGGTGGTGTGTCCACATTTTCCGGAATGCAGCCAGGTTGACACCGCGGAGTTGGGGTCGGGAAAGTTTATCATCAAAATGCAGCGCCCTGTTGATTTGATGAAATCTCTTCTTGGACATTGTAGCCCGAAAAATGCTCCGTCTGCATTTGTCACTCCAAAAGCTGAGTGTTGATTTGTTTTTTGACCGGTAAACACTGGCCAAAATAAGCAGCCCCACATAAGCCTGAACTTCCTGCATGTCAACATCTCGCCAGTCTGCGACCTCACATCTCCCATGCAGATTAGTCATGGACACACGATTTTGCAGCACGATTTCATCAGTCAGAAACAGTGAAAAGCTGGATTTCGGGTCACTGATTCAGGCTGTGGCATAGTGTGTAAGTCCATGGCTACATCCTGTGGCTGCTGGTACATAGTTTACCGTCCCCATGTTTGTGGAAGACCACACCATTCTTTCATTTTTTGAAGTCCATTTTGCTGGTGCTTCATCCATCTCTCCACTCTCATTTTCAGATGACACTTCACCCCAGTCAGAACTGGACTCCAGCTCCTCCGTTTCCACCTCCGATGAATTTTCCATGTCATCCCCAGAATTCTCAGGGGGTTGTACTGGTAGTAGTTACGTTGAAACCAAGCACACCATACTTTTTCTTGTGACATTACCAATAAGTTTAAGGGTTTGATGTGTCACATGGCCCTCTTCCTATTGAAAAAACAAAAGTTGTATCGAAGATGGACGACTTCTAAATGTCCACCATGGTCACCACCCATCTTGAGGAGTTTGGCCACTCACATATACTAATGTGCCACAAACAGGACTTTAATATCACCAACCATTCCCATGTTATTACAGTGTATCCATATAATCCACCCTGTATAATACTCATAATAAAAGTACAGTAACGGTAGTTAGTGACTGAGCAGCCCGCTGTGTAAACGCTGGCCTTCCTCTCTGCACCCCCGCTCTGTCTGCCATGCCCGAACAGAGATGGGATTTCCAGCTCTTTTTAGAGAACCGGCTCTTTCGGCTCGGCTCACTAAAAAGGGATCTTCAGGTTGTTTTGTTGCTTTAATTAATTTATTATTAACAATAATATAAAATTATGCACAAAAGGAATTACTAATCTAAAAAAAGTGGTTTTATTTATATATGTTTATATATAAATATATACAGTGGCCCCTAGAGACAAAACACATTTCTAGTGTTAACTGAACTTCAAAACAGAGCTACCTAGATAACTTAAATTACACGATTGAAAGCATGTATAAACTTTCTGAATCCTTTATCATCCGCAGCTGAAAATAATTGTGGATGATTACTATACCTTTCTAATGTGACGTTGTTGTCCCTGGCTCTTGCTCTCCCTCTCCCTCCCGCTCTTTTCCTGTGCTGCTGACAGTGTAACTAGCGCCCCTCCCCCCTCTGCCCAGCACAAAGCACAAGGCTCGCATGCGGAGTGAAGCAGAAAAAAAGTGCGAGAGAGAGGGTGAGAGAAGGAAAAAAAAGATAAGGAGCCGGCTTGCGTCGTTCACGTCAACGATCCCGCTCTAAGAGCCATTTCGTTCGGGACCGACATATCACTACCGAACAGAGTTTCTGCGTGACTGCAGCTGCCAGTCAAAACTGTTATGATGACATCACACCCCAATTTCACAGTAATTTGGTAGTAATTACAATTAAACTTATGAGAAAGGAGACCCCTTGAACATAAAACAGCGTAGTGAGAACTACTGTCGCTGTCGCGACGTCTATGTTTTCTACAATCATTGGCTGTGACCTGACTACAGTGCCACCTAAAGGAGGCTTCTCTCTGTCTGAGAGCTTTTGTGTTGACACGTGAGATCTGACGACTTTTTTCCTGAAACCCGAGGATGTCTTAAAATGTACACACTTCAGTTTCATGACTGAAGTAGCAACAGGAGAGGGAGGGAGAGAGAAGAGGCAGTTGCTCCATATATCAGTTGTCATGCTTAACGTGGGAATGCTTTACAAACATTCAGAGATGAACTTACACACTTGCTTTACTTCTCTCTGGGATAACTTTCTCGGAGATGAAATGCTGGTTTGGTAGCAAGGCTACAAACGCTCAACCAGACCTCTGACAGGTCTCGTACACCACAGACACTCTATCACCTGATGCATACTGGTCCGACGTGCAAAAGTTATCTCTAATCCTAACATAAAGGAATGTATTAATTTATGTTAAAATAAATGTGGAATGAAAAATTGCATTTATAATGGTTTTCAATGGGACTGAAAATGGTTCCGAGGGGCATGTAAAGATGGGTTGGATTTTTTTTTTCATCTTAGTCATTTTAAGGCAATTTAAGCAACTCAGACTGAAATAAAAAAATATATATATAAAATAAATTAATATCCTTTGGCAAATTTGGCTATATTCCTTTCAACTCAGTGAAAATTTAAAAAAGCAAATGGTTGAAAATGGACACTTACGGGAGGGCTTAGCACTGTCACCCCATTAATACCAGCCGTCCCTGGACACGAGCATAGTCTCTCTCTACTAATCACCCTTCCCCAGAGCAGTTGTTGAGAAGAGAGTTTTGGTTAATTATCCAGTGGCAGGTCTGAGTAATGATCCCAAATTAGCCAACATATTAGAAACTAAAAACAGCACAATGTCAGGAACATCACCTCTCATTGTCTACAACACAGTTGTCGAACTCCAGGCCTCGAGGGCCGGTGTCCTACAGGTTTTAGATGTGTCCTTGACCCAACACAGCTGATTTAAATGGCTAAATCATCATCATCATTGTTTATTTGTATAGCACTTTAAAAATACACCAGAAATACCAAAGTGCTTAAAAACACAAATCAAGGCAACTAGCAAAATTTAAAATAGAGTACATTAATAAGAAACATTTCAGTTTCCCACAGAGTTAAAATGCAGGGAATAAAAATAGGGTTTCAATCTGGCCTTAAAGACCTCCACTGATGACGCTTGTCTAATATGGAGGGGAAGGTTATTCCAAAACAATGAACCCGCAATTGAGAAAGCTCGGTGTCCTCTGAGTTTCAGCTGCGACTTAGGAACCATTAGCAACAGCTGCTCAGCTTAACGGAGCGAGCGAGTGGCTTCAGCTAATCAGAAAAGTAGACAGGAGCCAGACCATTTAAACATTTCAAAACAAATAAAAGGACTTTTAAAAAAAATCCTAAATTCAATAGGAAGTTGCTTTTGTAAAGGAAAGGCTTGACTTTCGATAGGCGTCTGAGGTGATAAAAATCAGATTTTACCACCCCATTCACGTGAACATCAAAGGTAATTGCGGAATCACATTTAAAACCAAGATTAGTGATCGAACTTTTCAGATGGGAGCTCAAAACACCAAAATCCACATCAGGAGAATCAGTAGAAAGATGTGGACCAAATAAAATTGCTTCCGTTTTGTGATCATTAATGTTGAAAAAGTTATTTGCCATCCACGATTTGACATCGCTAAGACAGTCAAGCAGAGTTTGACATGGGGAGGTAACCAACAACAACAAACTTTATTTATATAGCACAGGTAAAAACCAGTGGTTTTAAAATGTGCTCACTCAATATGTGTTAATAGACCTCTCTGCATTGAATCACACCTGTTATTAATCTCTGTCTCTCTTCCACAGCATGTATTTACCCTGTTTTCCTTCTCTCACCCCAACCGGTCCCAGAAAAAAAAAACAGCGGATGGCTGAAGCGGGGCAGCCGAAGAGTAAACTTTTTAAACTAAGTACTGAATATTATGTCGCTTATTATATACAAATGTTTGACAACGAAGAACATTAAAACATTACTGTTGGCCACCTTATATTCTATAAGGATGTTATGTGTTTGTATACTTTCTGCCCAGTTTGACCCATTTAGCAGAAGTCGGCCTGTTTAAGGCTCTGATATCTATTCTGTATGACTTAAAGCAGTTATGACATGGTCTGATTTTCTCACCCAATAAAGGAATATTTCATATATCAGTCTACTCTTCATTCTATCAGAAACAGTTATCACAGCTCATACATTTTCTTTTTACACATATATGTAAGCATCGAACCAAATTTAGTAATGCCAACATATTAAACGAACAATGTTTGTCTCTTATATATAATACATCTATATATACACTGTCAAAGATACTTGTCTTTGAGTGAAGATTTAAGGTGATAGGAAATATAAATACCTGAAACTTGAATCTTTACTGAAGCACAGTGAATGACACACACACACACACACACACAGAGTGAGCTGGTAGTGCTTTTCCTCAGAGTGAATCTGGTGGAAAAACTGACCTTGTTATTTGATTGTAAGCTCAATAAAGATTTATTCAAAATCAACAGACAGAGTCAGTATTTAGCAGAATATTTATTGATTACTATTTAAGTGTAGGACATTAGCACAGGCAAAGTACACCTGGGCCTAATGGGATAACAATGGTGAAAGGTCAAAGGTGACTGAGCACACAAAGGACATGGACACTGCAGAGAGCAAAGGTACTCTTGAGTTCAAACTCACCTCGAACTTTTCGACTTTTGTTTTTCTCCCTCCCTCACGCTCACTCACACACTGTGGGCAGGGCGGTCCCACACACTCTCCCTGCAGCAAGGACTACACCGCCCATGAGTACACAGTGCTGGTCCTGTTAGATCTCAGCTCTGTTTTTTATACTGTAGATCACAGTATCGTGATAAACAGACTCAAGAACTTGTTTGGGATTACTGGTGTTGTTTTAAAATGGTTTATATCTTATTTGTCTGAGTGATCTTTTACTGTTTGCATGAATCATGTGACATCAGAATCAACAGTTTTGCAGTGTGGGGTACCTCAGGGATCTGTCCTGGGTCCAATTCTATTTCTATTTTAAATATTCCCCCTAGGCCAAATTATTAAGCGCTATAAATATATCTCCTATCATCTCTATGCTGATGACATCCAGCTATACTGTTCCTTCAAAATGTCTGAGTATTATAAATTGTCTAATTTAAGTAATTGTCTGAAAGAAATCAACCAATAGTTAAATGACAATTTCCTCCAACTAAACTCTGACAAAACAGAAACTCTAATTATTGCTCCACATGGTCCCAGAAATCAGGCAGCATAACAGCTTCCTAGACCAGGGGTGGGTAATCTCAGTCCACGAGGGCCGGTGTCCCTGCAGGTTTAGATCTCACCTTGGGTCAACACACCTGAATCACATGATTAGTTCGTTACCAGGCCTCTGGAGAACTTCAGGACATGTTGAGGAGCTAATTTAGCCATTTAAATCAGCTGTGTTGGTTCGAGGACACATCTAAAACCTGCAGGGACACCGGCCCTCATGGACTGAGATTGCCCACCCCTGTAGATCCTTATGTAAAATCAAGCCTCAGAAAGCTCGGTGTCATATTTGACAGCTCGATGTCGCTCGAGCAGCATTCTAAGCAGCTGGTCCGAAAGTGTTTTTATCATTTACGGAATATTTCTAAACTCAGACTAATGGTATCAAAGCTTGAACTTGAGATGATTATTCATGCTTTTATTTCCTCTCGTTTAGACTACTGTAACGGCCTTTTTACTTGTTTCAACAAATCAGCCTTAAATCGTCTTCAGACTGTGCAGAATGCTGCAGCACATCTCTTAACAGGCACCAAGAGAAGATCTCATATCACTCCAGTTTTGGCCTCCCTTCACTGGCTGCCTGTAAATTTTAGGTTTCATTTCAAAATTTTAGTTCTAACCTTTAGGGCCCTACATGGTCAAGCTCCTCGATATTTATCTGACCTGCTGAAACCACATTCATCTTCTCGGGTTCTAAGGTCATTAGATCAGAGACTGCTGGTGGTACCACACACTCGTTTTAAAACTCGTGGTGATCGAGCCTTTCAGACTGTGGCACCACGGTTGTGGAATTCTGCACGGACTCCATTGATTCTTTTAAAAAACAGCTGAACACATTTTTATTTAGAAAAGCATTTTATTACTTTTCTCTTATGCTGTTTTTATAGTTTTATATTGTTTTATTTGCTGTTTTATTTACTGTTATATTGTTTTATATTTCCATTACCTGTGTTGTAAAGCACTTTGTGATTTTTTTTATTTGTGAAAAGCGCTATATAAATAAATTTTACTTTTTTACTTACTTTTACTACACTCTTAAAGGGCCATGCCTGTAACACTCTGCCGTCATTTTAAATCTTTTTTCGTATAATAATTAAAAAAAAATATTTCTTCACATCAATATGCGAGCCGCAAGTAGAGGTGACGTGGGCCGCAAATGGCCCACGGGCCGCGAGTTTGAGACCCCTGATCAAGGGTGTATACAAATTCTCATCCACCCTGTTTAAGCCAGCCTCCAGCACTACAACCAGGTTGCATATATCACAAAGCAGAATGACGAGATGGGCTGTTTCTTTTACTCTAGAGGCATCATCGGACTTGTACTCTGTGTTCATCCTAAACTCGTACAATGTTTTTGAGCTGATAAAAAGTTTAGTCCAAAGCAGTGGGAGGGGTTTGTTCCCTCCTCGCCTGACCTCCAGTCCAAATCCTTCCTCATACTCATGATCTTTCTCTCATGTCCTCCTTAGGAGTGCAGGCTAAAAAGGTCAGTGCTGACAGGTAAACTGAGAAATAACGAAGACTGTGACTTTGAATGTATTTGTTTTTATAAGTAACTTCCATCTGTGTCCGGAGATGGGCAGGTTGGTGGGAGGAGCCAGTTGATGTGCAGGAGCACTGGAGATCCCATACAGGGGACAGTGGAGACCAGCATGGGTCTTTTCTTCCATCAAGAAGACAGCAACCCTTATCTGCGAGCGTCTGGACTGTGGCTCTGCTGTTTCTGCAAGAAACAGAGGCACAAACTCATCAACGTTGTTCATCAACGGTCCCTGTGTTCAGGATCAAAATGATTTGCATCCTTTCTGTGTCATTCCTAACATTGCTATTTCCATTCCTAATCTACATTCCTAATCTGCCTCCATCCTGCACATAAACTGCTCAGGTTAAAAAACTGTTTATGACAACATCTATGATGCAATATCTGATAGTCCTGTAACCTGCTGTTGAGAGTGAATGAACATGGTGAAATAAAAGTACTTTTAGGAGGACATTTTTCCAAACACTTAAATTTACTTGAGTAGGGTTAGGGGCTGCCACTTCAGCATGCTGTCAGGTTCTGTGGAGTATTGTTAATGACCAACTAATTTTATTCAGGTGTGTTGCACATGTAAAACTTTCAGGATAGCGGCCCTCATGACAGAGTTTGACACCCCTGGTCCTTACCTTACAATATAGAGTGAGGCAACTGTTGTTGTGATTTGGTGCTATATAAACAAAGTTGAACTGAATTATGTTCAGCCTTCCTAACACTGTGGATGCTGTAACATCTCTTCATCATCTCTGTGTGTTTACAGACTCACTGGTTAAGCCAAGCATTACTTTGAAGTCAATGGACGGGGTCTCCGAGGCCCAGCAGCAGGGGCTCCAGGTGTCCAAGGGCTCAAGCTTCAACATCAGCTGCTCTGTCCAACCACAGTATCCAGGAGGCTCCTTCCAGCTCACCTTCACCTCCTCTGACACCAAAAACAACTACACACAGCCAGCTGTCAACTTCCTGTTTCCTCCTGCAGAGCCCGCCCATCAAGGACACTACAGCTGTGTTTATCAAGTCCACGTTTCATCCCATAAGTTGTCCTCTGAGAGCCACCTGCTGTCTGTCACAGTCTCAGGTAAGAAGAAGTAGATGATGAGATCAGGGGAATATTAAAATGTGTTGTAAAACAACAACTAGCTACTCAGCCTGATATCACAACAAATTCAATTGTTGTGGGAATTTGCATAATTATGATGAAGGAACTGACCTCCCAGCCCATTGTTCCTTCAGTGGGCTGGTTTCAGTCATTATGCAAATGTCCTGTTTATAAGATTGGGGAAACCTGCAGTCAGCTGAGACTGAAGAAGTCACTTGGATGAATGACGAAACGTTTCTCCCACAAAACGCTACGTCCAGATGAACAGATTAAACTTTTGGAGATCACAACAAAGTGTGCAAAAGACACCCGAGTAGGGATGGGTATTGTTTAGGTTTTATCCGATACCGGGGCCAAAACGGTACTTTTGAAACGGTGTCGGTGCTTAAACAGTGCTCGAACCGGTGCTTAAAGAATAAAGAACACAAACTTCATCCAAAAACCTCTTGTGTTTTTATTTTTCCCAGTAATTTTTTTAAGCAAAATGATAACAAAGTTAGCCCTTTCTGTCAATAAAACATAACTTCTTTGGTTGGAACCAGTGCTTAAACAATTGAAAACACAAACTTTGTCATGAAACCTGTGATGTTTAGCAGTTTTTTTGTAAAAATATAATCATATTAGCCTTTTCTGGAGCTATACGGCATCGCTCTTGGCTGATGGCATGCCCAGCAAAAGAGAAAACTCTTTCAGAAGGCGTTGATGAGGCTGGGACACACAAGTATTATTCTGATAGGGCAGATAAATTGGGGAGTGTATCCCTCTTACTCCACCACCAGGCACAGGGTCTTGTCCAGAGGGAATTCCTGGCAGTCTTTTGTATATTTCAAGCTCCTTCTGTACCTGCTCTGTGATTGAGGGGACTCTACCTGCTTGAGAAGCAGCCTGTTGAAGCTCTCTGTCTTCATCCTCAAACAGCTTTTCTAAGGGTGACTTCTGGACCTTCCTTAGCTGAAAAACAAAAAAAAGATGTGTGAGGTTTGCAAAATAAATAAAGATCACTTTTAGAATGTAGTGGTTGTGTTAGAAAAAATCTGAAATAACATATTTTTCTGGCTTGTCCATGTCAGCATCATCATCATCATCCACCTCGCTGTGCTTTGGGGTCCTCAGTGGGAGGCTATGGACACACAGATAGTAAAAGAGCATTCCTTCAACATAGAAACTACATCATGATGCAAAAGAACACACAGTGAAAATACCTGTGCAACTGCTGCTGTGGCATGTGCAACTGCTGCCTTCTCCAACCTGTCCCAGATGTCAGTAGCTGCCTGAAGGTTTTCATCCTTTAAGTAAAACAAGATATAACATAGGAGCTGATACTGAAAAAAGGTAACCCTATTTTTCATGCGCATTGATATTGTCTGCAAATACCTGATATCTTTTCTGCAGACTACCCCAGACTTTCTCTTTTATTGAAGAGGTGAAAACACTGTCTTCATCACATCGTCTGAAATGTGCCTCCAGCTTGGCCAGGATGGGGATGATTTGGCTGCATGTGGGTGACTTGTCACTTGACACACACATGGTTGACGTGCACACGACTTGCATGCACTTAATAAACTCTTCTGCCTTGATTAAATCAGTGTGCGTGAACCTTTCTAGCCTGTTGAAAAATATTCGCAATGTTAAAGGTAACTGACATAATTTAGCTCTTGCAAGTGATGCTCATGTCATTCACTTACTTGTCCTTCTCCATAGGCTTCCTCAGCCGTAGATCCAGAGCAGCTGCCTGGATTGCATCAAACTGCTCCATAAATCTCTCCACCATCAGGAAGAGAGACTTCCAACGCCTCTTAACATCAAGAATGACATTATGCTCTGGCAAATTAAAGCACAGAGAGACACAAACATATTTTAAATTACTATAAAAAAGGTAATATGAATAACAATACTTCTTGATATGTAACTGCATGCGCTACTTACTCAGGATTCGCTGCTTTTCTCTGAGCACAGTTTTGCTCAAGGATGAACATTTGAGCCATACCACAACTGAATGGATTTTCGCACACCAGCTGGAAACTGCAGGAATGTCATACACCTTTTGTGCGGCCAGGTTGAGGGTATGAGCAAAGCATCCCACTTTTAAAAAGTCCAATTTTTTCAAAGCAACATCCATGTTGCAGGCATTGTCTACAGTGGCAGCGATTATTTTCCCTCCCAAGTGAAATTGCTCCACAAGACTTGATATTTCTTTAGCGACAACTGGACCTGTTTGTGACTCATAAACTGCTTCAGTGCTAAGCACATTCTGCTTCATTTTGCCTTTGTAGATGTAGTGAACAGTCACTGTGAGGAAATGGTCCTGAGCAATACTGGTCCATCCATCACAGGTGATAGCGACCTTGTTAACCTGTGCCAAATTCTGGATGAGGTTGCTTTTCTCCACGCAATACCAAGCAGGTACAAGTGTGTTGGATAGATCATCCCTGGATGGGGGCTGATACCTCGGATTAAGTGCAGAGGACATCTCTCTGAATTAAAAAAAAAAAAACACATTTATAAAAAGAAAGTGTTTTTGACTTGAAATGTAATTCTTTTTTTCAGATAAAATAAATAAAACATATAAACCAGCTCCCTGAATAAACAGAAAATACATTTGAATTTTCATTAATTTGTTTCTTCCAGATAAAAAATAAAAACATATAGCTCACCTTTTATTCAAATATAGTTTACTTATAAACACCTAAAGTCTTTTCTAATTCCACATTTAGAGAAGACTTACAAAGCTAAGCAGCTATGAACATATTAACCTTTACAGTATTATACAGTCTATTTTTTTTATGTCAGAGTAATACAACACTTTTCACCTGAATGATGGTGACTCCACCGTTGAAAATGGATGGAGATCTTTGACTATAAACTTTGTCACTGCCCTATGAATTTCGTCCACTTTTTCTATCTGCCATCAAACAAGAAGACAGCCGCATGTAACTACGACGGTGTTTGCTAGTGTCACCTTACATGCATTAATTTAATAACGTAGTTAGCCCACTCAACTTAAATTACACACGAACAACATTAAGATACTCACCCAGAGAAGAACGGGTGCTGCTGCCATCATCATCCTCAGTTATCATTTCTGCTACACTGGCAGGGCTAGGGGCCAGGACTCTACTCTTCGGGTTCTTGGATGTTGCTAATTCCGAGAACAAGCACCACACCCGCAGTAGATGTGCTCGGTGTGATGTCTTGCTGCAAGTTATCAAATGCGGTGCATTTCTCGGCTTTTAAAAAAACGCTATGCGTCGCCATGTGTTTCATTAGATTTGAGGTGTTACCTCCTTTGCACATTATTACCTTTAAGCATTTGTTGCAGGCTGCTGAGTTTATATCTTTTGCTGTGAAGTACAGCCACACTCTCGAGCACTTTGGCTTCGTCATTTTAGCTCTGCTCTAAAAAAAACAAACGTATCTACATGGAAAGGATAAGTGATTGGCTAGATTTCTCAGGGAAAAAAAGCACCGAAATGAAGCACCAAATTGTGCGCTGCTCTTTGGTCTGGTTACTACCGTTTATGTCAGAACCGGTTCCACAATGGCACCGGAAACCGAGTCCATCATGTCAATATCACAACAGACAAAGGAACAGGTTTGAGGTAAAGCTCACACTAATTCACTGTCAGAACAAAGTTTAGTTTAAGTCGAAGACATATTTCTCTTATTAAAGTTCTGGTTTGGTCTTTATTGAATGTTGATGTTCAGTTAACATGATATTGTTTTTTCCCTTGGTCCAAACACCTGCACTAAGATCTGTTTTGTCTGAGTCAATGTATGCATTCCAACACTCTATGTTTCAAACTACCTGCTAAGTTTTTACAGTTTTACAGTTTTGATTTACAAAAGCACTAAAAACATTATGAGACACTTGAACTGATGAGAGTGTGGTTAAAGACTTCTGAAATCACTTAGTGAGGTTGCCGTGCTTCAGCCTTCAGGATTATGATAAATTAATGCTTACTGGAGGCAAACTGGATGGATGGAGGGAATTTTACTGCAGTCACAGAAATCCTAAACAGGAAGGACAAAAGGGAGATTACTCCAAAATGTGACAGTTATGGAGTGTATGCACTTATAAACTCCATCGATATTTAGTACTTATGTACTGAGTAGGTGTATTTCTTATCTCTCATCTCTCTGTACATAATCCCATTGTAAAAGAGAGTCTGAATTAGAATACAGACTGAGGCCTTAAGTCGTTCGATTGTTGAGGGTTTTTTTGCAGAATATCAGGTGAAAACTGGTCTTCATGGACTTCATGCTCCTGTAGGCCTAAATCCAGCACGGCACTAGTGTTGTTGTTGCTTTACATTGTAAGTTAAAGACCCTGCAATAAGAGAGAAACCCCCAAAAGTCATAAGATGCCCTGTTACCAAGCACTTTGACATCAGTGGGAAGGAAAACCCTTTTAAAAGGAAGAAACATTTGGTACAACCAGGGGCGACAAGTTGGGATGGGGGGAAAAATCATGCTGTGGAAGAGATTAATAGCAAGTATGATTCCATGCAAAGAGGTCTATTAACACATAGTGACTGAAGAAGAAACACCCAGTGCATCATGGGAGTCCCTCAGCAACCTAAACCTATTGCAGCATAACTAAGGGAGGATTCTGGGTCACCTGGTCCAGCCCTAACTATATGCTTTAGCAAAAAGGAAAGTTTGAAGCCTAATCTTCAAAGTAGAGATAGTGACTGTCTCCCGAATCTTGAATCAGGGATATTTTTTGGAATTCAGCAACAGACTGTTACAGGCTTTGGCTGATTACAGTGTGGACTCTCCACAGTAATGTCAACAGTCCAAAGCACAATAAAAACAAGCAAATAACTAAAGCAGTTCTGCTTTCAGAATATTAAAATACATTTTACAATAGTGTCATCTTTCTTTCCATTTAATTGCATTTTCTTAAACACTCACTCATCCATGTGACTTTGTCACACTGAAGTTATGTCTATATATACTCGTTATATCTGAGTTCAGCTTTCCACTAGATCCAGCTGCTCAGTGAGTCTTACTCCTTTACACAATCTGGGTTATGTTTGCATCATGTAATACATATTTGTATGTTATGTGTCTCTTTGTGCTTAGTTTGTGTTGTTTTTCTTTTGTGAAGATAGCTGAGGCACTTTCGCTTGTGCTTTATAAGGGAAAACAGTCTTAACTTTAGATAAACAGAAAAAAAAACCAATTAGTAACAGCCTGAAATAAACATAAACTACAATACAATGATCATTTCCATAATCGAGTATTCCACTGATTATTCTAGCAATTAAATAAGTAATGGTATGAGAAAAACTTAGTCTTATTAACCCTTTAAAACTGGTCGGAGCGAGTTTGATGTGACTATTTTTAAATCTCTGTAGAACTGGAACCACGTAAGGTAGCGCAATATTTTTTTTTTCATATGAAACAAAAGGAGTTGTACTTACATCTTATGCCATCAGCTTGTCCTAGGTCACAGTTTCCTTCCACATATAGCTTTGCAAAAATTGCATAAAAAGCACTTGCAGCAACAAAAACATAATATTCCAGAAACACGCTTTGCCGATGCGATCAGCTGTTCGCAACACTTCCTAGGCTGGACTAGACGTAAGTGCGAACTATTGTATGTCCGCCATTACCTGGCCGAGACTGGAAGTGATGTCATTTTCACGAAAAATGTAGTTTTGTTTTTTGTTTTGTTTTTTTTACCTTCAAGGCCTTATAAGCCTGTACTGATCTTTTTAAAAGTCATGTTTGACTTCATGCTTTTCTGAATAGTTTCTGGCATGCCTACAACTCAAATTGCACTGTTTTGAATAGGTTATTTTGATGCGCATGATGTTTTTTTCTTTTCTTTTTTTTTTTGCAAATTTGCTATATTTATTTTCCTTTTTCCCTGCAGTAGCCTATATAAAAATTGGTGTATCTCAAAAGTGAAACTATGAAAACACTCAAAATAAATTTTGTGTTGTTGGAAACTATTTTATGCAACTTTTTTGTATTTACAGTTTTGAAGAATAAACCTCTTAAATTTCTCTAACTAGAAATATATGTAAAGAAAAAAACTTTTTTTATAGTTTATTTCACTTTTTTGCAATTTATGTAGTTATTATGGACTTAATGCATGCATATTATTAAAATTTGGGCTATAACGGTTATATTGATGTATAGCAACTTGAAATGCTCCCAAAAATGGCACTACAGCATGTAGAAATATAAAGATAAGCAACAATAAATATTATTTCAGAATGAACTGCTCATTCCGTCTTAGAAACTGCAGTGCTTCTAATAGTTTAACTCCTCTCAACAACTAAACCCTTCATTCTAATTAAGTCCATGATATATGTGTTTTTCAAGAAAATGTGTTCTTAAATGCAAAAATACGTAACTCAGTTACAGTAATGTGTATGCATGCAATCTGCAATGTGTAAAAAATAAAATAGTCTTTACTCTGCCTGCTTGGGTGCATTTCTAAAAGAGTCCTGACAGTTTTTTAAGTCCTGGATGAGGCAGACTTTGTGTGTGTTCCCGTGGCACACCCCTTGTCTCCCTTTGAAACAGTTCAGGAAATGAGGCATGGAGGGAGAGAGAACATACATGAATACACACAAGACAGAGGAGGATCATGGAATGAAACACAAAGAATAAAACACACATGTAAACAGAAAAGGGAAACAGGACACAAGGACACACACACCAACGTACACAAAGGAAGCGAGGGGAGAGAGTGGAAAAACAATTCCTAAACACAATCTAAACACAATCGCAGACTTTAGAGGAAAGATCAGCACATAACAGGCCGTGGCCTCTCTGTGTGAAGATCTAAATAAGACTGGACAGTGTATGCACCGTGGATGACATCAGCACGCACACTGGGCAGCATCACCTCAACCCCTGTCATAATGAACACTGGTGCTCCACAGTGGCGAGTACTGAGCCCCCTCCTGTACTCACTCACACCAGGGGTGGCCAACTCCAGGCCTTGAGAGCCGGTGTCCTGCAGGTTTTAGATGTGTCCTTGATCCAACAAAGCTGATTTAAATAGCTAAGTAACCTCCTCAATGTCTTGAAGTTTTCCATAGACCTGGTAATGAACTAATCATTTGATTCAGGTATGTTGACCCAGGGTGAGATCTAAAACATGCAGGACACCGGCTCTTGAGGCCTGGAGTTGGCCACCCCTGCTCTACACCTACGACTGCACGGCCACTAACAACTCCAACATTGTGAAGTACATTGGTGGGTCTTATCACCAAAGGTAATGAGACGGCTTGCAGGGGGGAGGTCAGCGCCCTGACGCACTGGTACTGAGACAACCATCTCAGCCTCAATGTCACAAAGACAAAGGAGTTGATAGTGGACTTCCGGAGTTGCAGAGAAGCACACACCACGATCACCATCAACAGAGCTGCTGTGGAGAGAGAGAGCACCTTCCGTTTCCTGGGTGTACATCAGGATCTCACATGGTCAGTACACATAAACAAAGGAGACTGAAAAGATTTGGCATGAGCCCCCGCATCCTCAGGGCCTTCTACCGCTGTGCCATTGAGAGCATCCTCACTGGATGCATCATCACCTGGTATTGCAAAAGCACCACTTACACGAGAGAGTGGTGTGGCATGCGTAAAGGATAGTTGGAGGTGAGCTCCCTCCCTCCAGGACAGCTGCAGGAAGCAGTGCTTGAAGAAAATGGGGAGAATCATCAAAGACTCCAGAAATCCCAGTCACAAACTGTTCAGACTACTTCCATTAGGCAGGAGGTTCTGCAGTATCTGGTCCCGAACCAGCAGACTGAGAGACGGATGATATGATATCGTCATGTTGGTGTTGTTCCCACATCATCATAATAAATGTTGTTCCAGGTTCAACATTGCAAGTGACCAATCACATTGTTGTGATGTAATGCTTTTGCAAGCCAAGCCATGCATTCATTTGTGAAGTTCCAATGTTGCAAGGACAATATGTATAATGTTTACCGTTAATTAAAGAACAATATCCTGAAATGCAAAGAATTCAAATTGTTGAATCGGCGGACAGAGGCGGTTTATCGCAAGTTAAGTTTTGTTTGTTTTACACCGTTTTTTTCTGAACTCAAATGTGATTGGTCACTTGCGATGTTGACCCCGGAACAACATTTCTTATGATGAAGTGGGAACAACACCAACACGAGGATATCAGATCGTGCACTGAGGAACAGCTTTTCTATCAGGCCATCGTACTGCTGAGCACTTCATAGATACCTTACCTTCACTTACCGGAACTCCAACATTATGTATTCCATACTGTACATAAATGCCATTTGTTTGGCACAATAACTGACCTCTGTTTACCTCTGTATATTTTATTTTACATATATATATATATATGTGTATATACACGCACACATATGCATAAGTATATACATGTTTGGTATACATATGTGCATACAATCTTATATTTGTACATATTTTAATTCTTGCAATTCTCATATTCCTGTTTCTTATGTTTCTTGTATTTTGCTCATCTCTGTTGCTTGTGAAGCTTGCCCACAAGCATTTCACTCACATATGCTGTACCGGTGTACCAGTAACGTGATGTGACAATAATATTGTTTGATTGGATTTTGATTTGGACACAGGACAAAGACACAAGGAGAACCTCATAAACAAGGAAGCAAATGCTGAAATGACTGAGATCAAAAGAATGTCATGCAGATGTCATACAAACAACAACACTAGACATTCAGAAAGAAACAAATCACCTGACGTTACGAAACAGCTCAAAATGGACCAAAATTTGCCATGCAAAAATAACTTTTTATCAACTACAGAACACCACTATGTATTATACACATTCACGCCCCTAACTAACCAGCCTCTCTGAAACTGTTTTAAGACCTATGTTATTAATGGTTGACAACATGTCAAAATGCTTCTAACTGCTGATATTTGTGCCTTTTTGGTGGCTCCATAATGTGCTTATAATGTTCCTGCAAGTGGGTGATCATCCCCAGATTCACCTCAGATTCAGTTCATGCAAAAAAATGAATCCCTGTGTCTTTTCAACAGTTTGAATCACATAATGAGGCAGTGATGTCATTTCAGAGAAACAAGGACTCGTTTATCTTTGGTGACGTGATATTCTGAAGAATGATATGGGCCTCAACACAGGCTTCATTTGGACACGCCCCCTGTGCTCAACACAGGAGATAAATTTCATCATTACATGAACTGAAGCTATTTCCATATATACTGTGACAAATGTAGTGTGTACCTGTAAAACCAGGTAGCTTTGGTATGCATGTGTTGGATGCACCTTTGCTGTGACTGGCTTGATGCGAGCTGTAGAAACGCATCATGTTGACTTTGATGTTGACTGGTTCAACCTTTAGGTGGCGCTGTTTGTATTTGTTCCTGTGAAAGCTGTAACAGTGACAGACTTGGTTAAATGAAGGTGTATAAGGGAAGTTACCTTGGAATATATGTCTTGTAAAAGGGAAACAGTGACTATAGACTTACACAGAAGGTCGAGGCTTTATCTTACAGTGTGACTGAAGTGCATCTACATTTTATTGCCTCTCTCTCTCTCATTTTCTCACCTTTCCAGCTTGTTGTCTTTGTAGCAGCTGTTCTCTCACTCGGCTGCCTCCCTCTTGGTGTGTCTGTGTGTACATGTTTACATATGTCTGTGGGGACCAAAAATTGGAATTTTACTATATTTCTGGGGATCAATTCCAGGGTACCTGTGTTGTTGACCCAGTGTTTTCAGTTTGTTCATGTTCTGTGTGCTTCCTTCTAATGACTATTTAGTGTGGACTCTCTGACACAAGCAACAGGGATGGGTAAAAGGTGAGAGACAGCCAGTGTAGACAGTGCATCTGGGCCTGCAGCAATGCGCTGGTGCCCTTTGATCCATCGTCTGCATCGGGAGGGAATAAGATTCAAAGGTGTTTGGAAGGGGAGGGGGGATGAGTGTATTTCTGCATGTGTGTGTGTGTGTGTCCAGAGTTCAGCTGAGACAGTGTCCTTTGCCCTGCCAGGCTAAGTAAACAGTCTTCCAGCCAACCCAGGTGGCCTTGCGTAGGATCGGAAGAAACTGTCTATGCACAGTCTGTTATCAGGGTGTTTTTGTTCAGCTCCAACCTTGAGACCACAGCTGGCGCCGAAGTGGTAGCCGCATGACATGATGGTGGTTTTTATTTTAGTGCGAACAACTCATGTGAATTTCAAAGCTGTTCTATGCTGTTCTATTCTTTTTTTTTTTTTTTTTTTTTTTTTTTACCTGTCCCGTTTGGTTCTTTTGCCATCAGAATTATTGTCTAAAGGCGAAGAAAGATGCCCAACGGATTTACTTTACCAAATGGACCATCCCAGCCTTGCCGTAATGGTCCATTTGATTCACCTTTTATTGTTTATTTTATTTTTACTTGCTGAATACGGGACAGACTTGACTGGTGGAAAGAAAGGGGAGAAAGAAAGAGGGAAAGGAAAAAAAAAAAACCTGAGAAGAGGGACGGGGAAAAAGGGCAAAAACCAAAAACCAACAGAATAAGCAGACAAAAAATACATATATCGATCACCTGGATCACCTGTTGAGAAAGAAAAAAGAAAGCAAGCAGAAGAAAACGAGAGTAATAAACAAGATCACAATGATATATGGGAATATAACAGTAAATACTAAATATTAAACATTATTGTGCAGTACGTAAGATCGACAGCGCACAGTGTGCTTTGAGGTAGGAGCCAAAAAGGGTGTAGTTTGTGTGTGTGATCACCCGTGTGTGCACCTATGAGCATGAACGCGCTTGTTTTTAAAAGGTTCCTTCATGTAATGATCTGCTAGAGGGTGTGGGGGGCCACTGCCCCGTCCTCCAGGGCATGAAGCAGGTATGGAGGAGATCAAAACTCCAGACATCCAGAGGCCCCCAGAACACAAGAGACCAAGGAAGACCAACAGAGGGGCAGCTGCGTCACTATCCCAGAAAGAGCTGAGGAGAGTCCCAGATGAGGGGTCACTCAGCAGCCGCGGAGCAGAAGCCAGGGAGGGTTGCAGTGACGTGCCCGTGAGCTCTGCCGGCAGCCAGCTGTGCCTGAGTGACCGAGCCCCGGGCCGAGAGGCCAAGGGCACCCCATCCCCGAAGTGGCCCGAGCGAGCCCCAGGCTCCATGCCCCGATAAGCAGCCGCCAAGGAGTGAGCCGGTGGGTACCTGGGCGCCCACCCCCGGACACAAAGAACCACCAACGCACCGATGTCTGAGGGCGTCTGCCACCGGCAGGGGAAGTGGTGGGGGGAGATGGGCCTCCAAACCTTGGAGGGCCTGAGATGTTCCCAGAGAGGTGGCGTCTGATACCCAACCTGACATATAGACACAGACAAACAGGCACACACAGATACAAACATCTATTCCCACCCTCATGCTCTCATATACAATTACTCAACACTCACCCAACGTGAAGACAGACATAGAGAGACACTGTACACACAATCACACTCCCCCACACTCCCCTATGCTGTTCTATTCAAAGCTGTTCTGGTTAGAAGCTGTTCTAACCAGAATTCATACATAAGGCGCACCAGATGATAAGGCGAGAAAATTAAAGGATTTTAAGTGCGCCTTATACTCAAAAAATATGGTAAAAAAAAAACAAAACAGCTTTATTGCTGGCCCACAGAAATACAAAAAATTCCCTGTAAACTACTGCGATGACCACGACGCCACGCTGCCCCTTTGTCTGTAGCCGAGACCAGCTGCTGGGACTCAGACAGCATAGCCATGCCGGTGCTCAGCACGAGATCCCTGTGGTGATCAAAAGGAACTACTGCGGCTGCAGAGCTGGGAAAAAACGAAGACTGAGGAGGAAAATATTGCGTCCTGCTCTCCCGTCAGTAGTGACTGATAATGTTAGATCGCTGGTTAATAAGATGGAGGAGATCGTGACGCTAACAAGGACAGAGAAAGTTTTCAGAGAATGCAGTGTTATGTGTTTCATGGAGACATGGCTGCATAAAAACATCCCGGATCAGGCGGTGGATCTAAATGGATTTACGTGTGTGAGAGTGGACAGGGACCCAGGCAGCAGCGAGAAGAAGAGGGGAGGAGGACTTGCTCTTTATGTTAACAACCGCAGGTGTTCCCCAGTCACATTACGATGAGGATGGCTGTATGTAACAAACACATTGAACTTTTAGCAGTCGGTCTTCGACCATATTATTTACCGCAAGAGTTTTCTCTCGCCATTATCATCAATAGCTGTGTCCAAATTCATGAGCTGCATCCTCCTGAGGCCGCATTTGTAGGCCGATTACATCACAGCAACGCGCCGAAGGCTGTCCAAATTCGTAGACTCCTCCGAATGCAGCCGACAAATGCGTTTTCCTTTTCCCCGAATTTTAAGGATGGGTCGGGTGTGTCCTTCGTGGCCCACCATATCCCAGAATTCATAGCGCGGCCCAGCCAAACTCCAGTTTCCGGCAATGGCGGCCGCTACTAAGTTTTAAAATTACTCTTATTAATCTTTCTGGGTCACAAAATAAACTTTTAACATATTTTCAGGCGAGAATGTGGGTGTGTAAACTTCAACTATCTGCTCGGTTTATCAAGACATCGCATATTTGCAAAAGTGCTTCGATGTTTTCGGAGACGTCTGTTACCCACCAGCTCGATAGCTAGCCGAGAGCTCGAGAGTCACTGAAGCCGCCGAGAACGGCACAACTCCCGGCACATCATGTTCAGATAGGGTTGCCAACCGTCCCTTAAAAAACGGAATCGTCCCGTATTTAGAAACAAAAGTACACGTCCCGTATTGAGCTAATAAGGGACGCACTTTGTCCCGTAATACAGTGAGAATCAAAAGTAGTCTATAAATGTTAATGGAATTAACGCTTTGTTTGAAAACATAATTCCCAGCCCCTCTCCTGCTCTGTGACCAATGAGCTGACAGCACACTTATGACAATTCGAGTATGACAATTCAGATTACCGCTTATCTCATTGGTCGAGGAAAGGTCGCTTACGGAGAAAATACCAGAAGACAACAGATGACCACAACAAGAAGCATGGCCAACAGGGAAACAAACGCCGACACTGCGGTGCAAGTCTCGGACGACAGTACACCTAAAGCTGGGCATACACTGTGCGATTTTCAAACTGCACGATTGACTCGCAGGGGTCATAAGTTGGTAGGTCGCGATGCAGGGTCTCACACTATACCGCCCGATGCTCTGATGCGACCTGAGTGCTCACACTGTGCCTCCATAAAATGAAAGTTATAACAGAAAATCTGTCGCTCGCTCTCCCTCTGTCTTTCACTCACACAGACACGCACACCACCACCATCAACTTTGCTAAATTGCTAATGAAAAACATTGATCAAGCAGCTGTGATTGAGCAGCAATGTAAATCCAACTATTTTCACGGTTGTTGTGGTCGTGATAATTTTGTGATGCCACATCGAAAAGGCTCGGATGAGCTTTCCAAAGTTCTACAAGTTGTGCCTCCATCACTTGTGTCCAGATCACACGCTGCACAGCCGTGCTGCTCCGTCTTTTTCACCGATGTTTACGTGTTTGCGCGTGAGCAGTGTGAGCGGCTGCGGTGACACCCTCACGAGCGATTGATGATCGGAAGCTGGTCGTGAGGTGTTAATCGCTTCTCGTTACCCCACGTATACTACACGATGAAGGCCAAAATCGGGCCAATCACCAAATCGGTCGCATGACTCAAAAATCGGCTCAAAATGGGTCAAAAATCGCACAGTGTAAGCCCAGCATTAGACCAGCAATGTTTGTTCGCCTCAGAGAAAGAAAAAAAGGCTGCAAAAGTACAGGGAGGAATGGCAAAAGGAAAACACCTGGCTGGAAAAGTGCACGATAACACCTATAACGCGCACTGCACTGTGTGCCGGTGCACTTTTTCCATAGGCATGCTTCTAATGGTGGGCACATGAAGAACATGTGTGGGGTGAAAGTTCGGGGAACCCTTAACCAATTTTTTGTCCACCAGGCCACGGCAGAAGCAGATATGGTATGTAAACACTGGATTGTTTTTTTTAAACCCTCTGGTTAAGGTTAATATGGGCATGTGCAGTGAATATCAGCGCTATGTGGCCAGAAGTGTGATAATATAATTTATTTTGTGTAATAAACAACTGCAGGGATTGATGATTACAACAAATAGATGACTAATACATAAAAGTAATACATAGATGATGATGAGTTATGATGCGTAATCATGGGAACAAGCAGGTTTACAAACCAGAGCAGCTGATTAGCATTAGAAAAGCTGAAATAATACCTCAACTAAAGCCAATTGTACTAAATGCACTATATGTGCACTGTTACAAGAATGTTTTTCGTTCTATTGTTTTCTATTAATTTATATAATTTTAAGTTAAGCAGGACAGAGTTCTTTTAAAGAAAGATTTACTTATATTCTCAAAAGTTAAGCATGACAGGCTTCTGTTTAAGAAAGAGACCTGTTTTATTGTGTTAATGTTGTCATTTTGAGCTAAAAATAAATGGCTAAATGATCATTTGTTTCCCATGTGTTCATATCGCAAAGAATATGCATCTACTTAAATCAAATTCAAGTCAAATGGTTAAAAAAATAATTTCACACACAAAAAAAAAGAGCTACAAAATTCACCACACTGGGAAGGGTGAAGACAACTTTGTTGCCTGGCCCTGGCCACGAGGTGTCCCTTATTTATTTTTCAGGGAGTTGGCAACCCTATGTTCAGATCACCACGGACTTTCGCTACTCAGGTTAAACGTAATATAGAAGTCACTCAGACAACCTAAAAATGTTATTGTTTGTCTTTTTTCAGTGTTTTATTTGTTCGTGAGTAAATCGGTTTGGCTGAAATTAAAGTTATTAGATTAGATAAAATAAAACTTTATTAATCCTCCAGGTGGGTTCCTCCTTGATTTTCACACAGCTGAATAAACGTCAAACAGAAAACTGATTAAACAGAAGTGTGAGATGGTCGAGAATTTACACCAGTGTCCTGATAGCAAGGAGCAGACGGCCGAGTTTATTTAACTCCACCGAGACAGTGGTGACGCTAATCTGAAGGCTAGACCGTCCAATTTCACTGCCGTTTACTTCCGGCCTACTCGAGGACCCAGCCTTCGCGGTCTACGTGGGCCGGGTCCTCAGGAGGATGCAGCCCATGAATTTGGACACAGCTATTGTTTACATCGCCCCTGACGCTAATGCGGCGCAGGCTTATGACATCATCAGCTCGGCGACAGCGAATCTCCTGAATCGAAGCCTCTCTGCGTTTGTGGCTGTAAGGTATGATTTCAACGACACAAACCTCTCCACTGTTCTACCCACATTCAAGCAGTATGTGGACTGCAAAACCAGAGACAATAAAACACTGGACCTGTTTTATGCCAATGCTACTGAGGCAAACACCTCCATCCCTCTCCCTCCTCTGGGCAGGGCAGATCACAACCTTGTCCACCTCCAGCCCCTTTACAGACCTGCCATTCAGATACAACCTGCAGTCACAAAAACAGTTACAACACGGACAAGGGAGTCGGAAGAAACTCTGCAGGGATACTTTGAGGCAACGAACTGGGATGTTCTTTGTGAGTCTCATCAGGACAATATAGACAATCTCACAGGCTGTGTTACAGATTACATCAACTTCTGTGTGGACACAACAGTGTCCACACAGAAGTAAACCATGGATAACCAAGAACAAAAAAAGAGCTTTTAGAAACAGTGACAGAGATCAGTTGAAAATGGTGCAGAAGGAGCTAAAAGCCATGATTGCAGAGGGAAAAGAGTCTTACAGGAGGAGGCTGGAAAGCAAACTGCAGGAAAACAACACCAGGGAGGTGTGGAATGGAATGCGGGGCAGTACTGGCCTGAAACAAAAGAAAGGTGTTGGGATGGATGGGGATGTTGAAAGTGCAAACAACCTAAATCTACACTTCAATAGGTTCGACTGCCCTGCGTCTCCTGTCTCCACACCCAGCTCTTCTCATCTTCTCCATCGACTCCATTCTCCTCCCCCCTCTCCTGCCCCCTCAGCCTGTCTCACTCTATCCCTCTCAGAAGATAACATCAAAAGGGAATTGGGCAGACTCCACTCCAGTAAAGCTGCTGGCCCGGATGGTGTCAGTCCCAGGGCCCTCAGGTGCTGTGCTTCCCAGCTGTCTGGAGTTCTACATCGGATCTTCAACATGAGCCTGAAACTGCAGAGGGTTCCATCACTCTGGAAGACATCCTGCCTGGTTCCTGTCCCTAAAAAGACTAACCCGTCGACCCCCAGTGACTACAGGCCAGTGGCTCTGACCTCACATGTCATGAAGACGCTGGAGAGACTCATCCTGAGACATCTGCGTCTGCTGGTGGAGCCTTGGCTGGACCCCCTGCAGTTTGCTTATCAACCCCGTATCGGTGTGGAGGATGCCATCGGTAGCTTGGATCACGGACTATTTAACAAGTCGACCACAGTATGTTCGACTGAAGGGCTGCAACTCAGACAGCATCATGGGCAGCACGGGGGCACCACAGGGGACAGTCCTATCACCCTTCCCCTTCACCCTCTACACGTCTGACTTCAGACAAAGCTGCCTTGACTGACGGATGTTTTCAGTCAAGTAAACGCTCTTCCATGGAAGTTTAAACTAGAAAAACTAGGTGGATGACGGGGTGGGTGCAGTTTTCTCTGTGGTGAGGTCGGGTGGGCTGTCCCGGGCTCTGTGGGGCATCCCCTCTCCATCTTCTACTCAAAGACAAGCTCATAAGCTTTTCGAGCCGCCAAGCCCTACCTCAAATCTCAAATGTCAGAGCTTCAGCTCAAAGTCGAGACACGTTGCTACCCGATCGAGGGTTCCCCTCATTCATCCATTAAGATTTCCGTTGTTTGCAACTTCCTTTGATCTCTTCTCCTGCCATTCCTTCCGAATCATCCAAGTTTATCCACTCCATACCACGGAGCAACATTCGCTCTCCATGTGCTCATCTTTGTCCTCTTCTCCTTCTCTCTCCCCAACCGGTCGCAGCAGATGGCTGCCCCTCCCTGAGCCTGGTTCTGCCGGAGGTTTCTTCCTGTTAAAAGGGAGTTTTTCCTTCCCACTGTCGCCAATGTGCTTGCTCATAGGGGGTCATATGATTGTTGGGTTTTCCTCTAGACATCATTGCAGTGTCTCGAGGTCTGTCACTGTGGCTCGGTGCTGTATAAATAAGTAGAATCGAAAATCAAACTATTCCGCTGACGTCTTCGACCTTCGTATTGCACAGTTATTACTGCTTCTAGGGGATGCCTTCTTTGGGGATCTGCCAGGCCCGGGAGCCGTCACCAGTCCCCTTCATGGCCTTCCCCAAACCGCAGCTCAATTCATGTCCAAGCATTCACCTTTACCTACTAAAACGCTGTCAATCCTAAAATGAGGACGTGGGCCCAGCTAGTGAATTGGAGATTATGTATCTGAATTTCAGGAGCGGGACCAGGCCTCCAAACACGCTCCTTCCGGTTGCCATCTATATAGGTTCCCCCCAGTTCTGCAAACTGTTCATTCTCGTTTACGTGCCCCACCCTCCCTCCTTGTTCTTAATTCTTTAACTTCTTCACTTCTATTTAGTACATGGGGATCTGCCAGGCCCGTGAGCCGTCGCCAGTCCCCTTCGAGGCCTTCCCCAAACCGCAGCTCAAGTCATGTCCAAGCATTCACCTTTACCTACTAAAACGCTGTCAATCCTAAAATGAGGACGTGGGCCCAGCTAGTGAATGTAATATTATGGTCAACAGTATCGAACGCTGCACTGAGGTCTAGCAGCACAAGCACAGAGATGAGTCCTCTGTCAGAGGCCATAAGAAGATCATTTGTAATGTCTTGATGCATGCTCAATCATCCAGGTAAGTAAATCTCCAAAAGTTGATTCGGTTCATCTGAACGTAGCGTGGGAGAAACGTTTCGTCACTCATCCAAGTGACTTCTTCAGTCTCAGCTGACTGCAGGTTTCCCCAATCTTATAAACAGTACATTTACATTTGACTGAAACCAGCCCACTGAAGGAACAATGGGCTGGGAGGTCAGTTCCTTAATCTTAATTATGCAAATTCTCATGACCATTGATCAACAACCACTGACCAAAACCCACTGACCAAAACCCACTGATCAAAGCCCAGTGGGCTGGAATGGCAGCAGGCAGGTGTGAGCGCATCTGCACGCACAGTAAGGCGAAGACTTTTGGAAGATGGCCTGGTGTCAAGAAGGGCAGCAAAGAAGCCACTTCTCTCCAAAAAAAAAACATCAGGGACAGATTGACCTTTTGGAGAAAGTATGGTGAATGGACTGCTGAGGACTGGGGCGAAGTCATATTCTCCGATGAAGCCTCTTTCCGATTGTTTGGGGCATCTGGAAAAAGGCTTGTCCGGAGAAGAAAAGGTGAGCGCTACCATCAGTCCTGTGTCATGCCAACAGTAAAGCATCCTGAGACCATTCATGTGTGGGGTTGCTTCTCATCCAAGGGAGTGGGCTCACTCACAATTTTCCCCAAAGACACAGCCATGAATAAAGAATGGTACCAAAACACCCTCCAACAGCAACTTCTTCCAACAATCCAACAACAGTTTGGTGAAGAACAATGCATTTTCCAGCACGATGGAGCACCGTGCCATAAGGCAAAGGTGATAACTAAGTGGCTTGGGGAACAAAACGTTGAAATTTTGGGTCCATGGCCTGGAAACTCCACAGATCTTAATCCCATTGAGAACTTGTGGTCAATCCTCAAGAGGCGGGTGGACAAATAAAAACCCACTAATTCTGACAAACTCCAAGAAGTGATTATGACAGAATGGGTTGCTATCAGTCAGGATTTGGCCCAGAAGTTGATTGAGAGCATGCCCAGTCGAATTGCAGAGGTCCTGAAAAAGAAGGGCCAACACTGCAAATACTGACTCTTTGCATAAATGTCATGTAATTGTCGATTAAAGCCTTTGAAACGTATGAAGTGCTTGTAATTATATTTCATTCCGTCACAGAAACAACTGAAACAAAGATCTAAAAGCAGTTTAGCAGCAAACTTTGTGAAAACTAATATTTGTGTCATTCTCAAAACTTTTGGCCACAACTGTACTAACAGTGAGTTGGAGGAGAGAGACCTAATATTTAATAATCCACATTTCACTGTTTTACTCTTTGGTTTAGATGTGGATACTGTATTGTTCTTTCTTTGTGATTTTTTTATGTTTAAGTTGTTTATTGCCTGTTTTTAGTTTGTTTTTGGTCTGTTTGGGAGCTGACACAATCTCAGTGGAAATGGGGTTTTACGTACTGTGCTTCAACATAATATTATTGTGTTGTGTGTGTATACAAGGAGCCCAAAATGGCACCTGTTAAGAGACATGCTTACAAAGGTGATTTTAAACTCTATCAGTCACACAGTAGAACATGGGAATAGAGCAGCTGTGAGAGAATTCAACATTAATGAATCAATGGTACGGAAGTGGAGGAAGCCAGAAGAATGAGTTTAACTTATCTGACTGTTTGGTTTTTCTCAATGCGCCTTATGCATGAAAACAGACCCGTTCATCGACAGTGCGATTTTTAATCCGGTGCACCTTATGGTCCAAAAACTACAGTAACTTATCTTTCTTGGAGAACTCTGCTCAGAATAAAGAACTTTGTGTTGACAAGAGTGTTAGTTAATCATTTACACATTAATATTGTCTGTATGGGCAGTAATTAAAAAAAAAGAAAAGTGAACATGTAAAGCTGTGGTGTTAAGCGATGGGGTTTAAAAATTTGGGTGCACCTAAGAAAAAAAAGTTATGCGCACCAGTGCAACCATGACAAAAAGTTAGTCTAGAGCCCTGCATATGATACTCTAAAGCATCTGATTTGGATACCTGAGATAAAATATATCCCCCCTTGGGTTCCTGTTTTTCAGCTCTACATTTGTGGCATTTAATTTAGTGTTACATCTTTACCATATTATTATATGCGCCTAAAAGATAATAAAAAAGCTTCTCATGTGAATACACAGCTCCACCTGCTGCAGTTCTCCCTCTGAACCACTAGATGTCTCTGTTGTCTAAATGATTGAAGACGTTCATGTGTTATACATAATAACAGGACATGTGATCTGACCGCTGCTGTGGTTGCTGTGCTGCACAAGTCCACCTGTGTGCACATTTTCACTTTTTTCATGTGCTGAATCTTTTTTACTTGATGGACTCTCTATGGAAATGATCAGTATTAATGTTCTGTAAACCAGGGGTGGTCCTAGCCTGTTTGGTGCCGACACACAGTCACACACACATCAAACATATTAAGGATTGCACATTAACATATTTTTTGTGAAAATTGTTGTTCGGAACCATATTGAATTTAACCAGATAAATATTTTATATAGTGTGTGTGTGTGTGAGAGAGAGAGAGAGAGAGGGAGAGAGAGAGAGTGAGAGAGAGCATTCAAGTGGTTAACAAACAGCCATTATAATTTGTCATACATTGAGAATAGCAGAGAAATACACGATACAGCTCTTCCAATTAATGGCTAATTAATATTATGTTGAACACAGTCCAAAAGATTCAATAAGCCACATCAGTGTCTACTGTTGTTTTTTCCTAAACTGAGGACCTGATGGCTTTGACCTTTTCTTGTCCATCTTCCATCAGTAATTTTGCACTCCAGTATCAACACCCAACCCCACAACATAAACTAATAGACTAATTGACCTACACCTTACTGCACAGATTCAGGGTTTTTTTCTGAGATTTCACACAACCCAGGAAAAATAATTAATACATAATGGGCTTGGATTGACAATGTCATGAATGAAATGTGCTCTATTTGGAAGCAGTACGCCCCCTCCCCCTTCGACAGGTCATGTGTGAGACTTCAGCATAGCAGCAGCAGCAGCAGCAAGCAGGCGCACCGAGGGCCCTCGCACTCACGTTTTGCATATATGTGTGTGATATAATTTAGAAAACACATTGGTGCAAATTATAAGTCTGTGTTTGTTGTAGGGCTGTCAACGTTAATGCGTTAATACCATCTTCGCGATTAACACGATTAAAATTTTTAACGCAATCAGAACAAATTAAACACTCACTCACGCACATGATGCAAATACACAAATCTTTTGGGTGTTGAGCCAATTTTTTTTTCTTTCTTTCATTTTGTTTTTATTCACTTATGTTGAGACAGCACACAGATAGATAGAAGAAGTTAGGATAGCTATAATAAGCCCTTACAATATGTAAAGGACTCCAGTGAATGGGATCTCCCCGACAGAGGACTGTGGGAAAGTGGGGTTAAGGATGAAGGAGAAGGAAGGATGTGGGACTTTGACCCCCTGATGCTGATAGAGCAGAGTGCCATCTACACGCTGAGGGTGGGATTGTTCCCTTGTGTTTCTTAATTCAGTGTTATTTACACAGCACGTTGCTTCCCTGGATGGTGAGACTAATCTCATCCTTCCTCTCCTTCTCCTTTCCCTCCTCCTTCTCTTTCTCCTTCTCCTTCTGTTCTTCTGTCAGCTCATCACTCTAAGGGAAGGGCCTCCACAGTGTCTCTGGAGACCACAGGGTCATAGCGGCCTGTCCGGTGCTCCTGGAGGGCAGGGCCCCAATTTGGATGTGCTCGACACGCTGCCTTCAACCTCTGAGAGAGAAAGAAAGACACGTCTTTTAGAGTAGAAACATCAAGGCTTATGAAGTCAAATTAGGTTTTCATTCTGTGACATTTTAGCTGCTTTCTTTTCTTCACTGTGACTAAACTCCACTTAACTTTCATTTTCTCTCCATGCTTTTTAGTTCATCTGATAATTTAGCAGCTGCCATTGCACATTCACATCTCTTAAACAAGATTTATGGCCTGTCTAATTGTCAGAAATTGCAGCATTTCAACAGCAGGACAGCTTTGTGCTGACACACATTGTACTTTCTATACTTTCTCCCAGTTGTTATTAACAGTTCTGCAGCACTTGGGGTCTTTATGAAACTAAACATGTGGCATTAATGTGGTATCAATGTCCCCTTGGAGAGATTGCATAAAAAGACTGCACTGTTATAGCCTGCTCATTTTCATGTGTATGGGTTTTTTGTTATTCTTGTTTGTTTTTTTGTAAATGTGTCACTTCCCTTGTGCTTCTTAATTCAGTGTTATTTACACAGCTCAAGTTCACAAAACACTGGGCTGCATGGTCAGTTCTTTCATTCATAAACGTTTCTCCCACAGAAAACGCTACATCAAGAACAGAATCAACTTTTTTGGATTAACTTACCTGCATGATTAAGCATGCATCAAGACTTGAATTAATATTTATTGTTTATGGTTTAAACTAATAGTTCAACTGCTTTTAGAGCTTACGTAATACAAACGGGCAATTGAATCACGGAAAGAGCTCTTTCCATTATTCGGCAAGCATACTTCAGCTGATATACAGTTGAGAGCTTTTCAGTTGCTCAGATGATGTTAAAACTTTAAGTGCTTTAATGTCTAGCGCAGCTTTTGCATGCAAAAATATTTTAACACATTGACCTTTTTTGAAACTTTGTTTAAATGCTTCAGAGGGAAATTTAGCCTTTTGTATCTAACTATAGAGCAGTTTATATCAGTTTAATGGAGAGGTTTATAGAGACTTTCGATGATGCTGTACCTCTCTAAAGGTAGCTCCCGATGACTTTGAGATCTTGTAGAGGGCGTAGATGGGTATGCAGACCACTGAGGACAGAGCCATGGCAAAGCCAATAGCCAAAGACCAGCCAGGATACACATAGTCATTGTAAGTAATGGGTTTGTACTGGATCACTGTGAAAATCAGGATGAACTGCAGGGACAAAAAGAGAACAGGAAGAGCCTGAACGTATAACACAATAACAAAGATATATGTCACATGAGTGAGTAAAAACATGAAGATGCTTGATGATAGTGGGGAGGAAGAGCTTCCTTTCCACAGGAAGTGAGCGAGACTCAGACAGGCAGAGAGAGAAAGAGAAAGAGAAAGAGCGAGAAGGAAGCTAGCCATGTATTGCAATTCACTGTGCGGTCATATCTTTCTGTTTGTACCGCATCATATCTTCTTGTGTTTTCAGTTTTGTTCATTGTTGCCAGCCTGTGTGCTGCAATGTCTGCATTTATGCCCTCTACCCCAAACGACACCTTCCTCTGTTTTCCCAGTCTCTATGATGACCAGCTTTTCACTGAGACCACTGAGGACAGAGCCATGGCAAAGCCAATAGCCAAGGACCAGCCAGGATACACATAGTCATTGTAAGTAATGGGTTTGTACTGGATCACTGTGAAAATCAGGATGAACTGCAGGGACAAAAAGAGAACAGGAAGAGCCTGAATGTGTGCAAAATGCATGTATAACACAATAACAAAGATATATGTCACATGAGTGGGTAAAAACATGAAGATGTAAGAGGAAAGTACCCCAGTGCAGGTGAAATCACTGTTGACAGCGTTTAAAAGTTGCAGATGATTAAATAAACTCTTACTGCAGCCAAAGGCAGTGAGTTTGGCCAACAGTGCTAACAGTGGCCCTGGAGGGCAGGGCAGCACTCTGTGCAAAGAAATGAAAGAGAGAGAAAAATGCCTGAAATCTGACCAGTAATGAACAACAATGAATTTCTTGGTTGGCCCAGCAGCTTAGTGCACTAATACGGCTGCTTGGGAAATACCATTGATATCAGCTGCATCGGTCCATTTCTCAGTCAGAAAGCTTTGCTTTTAGAGGTTTTAACTGGAAAAAAAGCCAAAAAGATTAGCACTGAGGGCAGCTCAAGTGTAGGTTGGGTCCATAACAATGCATCAGCAGCACAGGGAAGTTAAGAACCTTCCATTCAACATCCTGCAGACTATACAAAATATTGCAATCACTATGACTGCTCTTAGATCAGTGTGCTTGTGTGTGTTCACTTACAGAGATAATCACAGGTGAGATGAATCTCCAGCAGACTTTAAAGAAGAGAGGAGGCGGGAAGCCCAGCATCATCTCTACATCTTTGAAGTAGTTCTTGTGGCCTCCAAAAGAACAAAAACCCAGCATTCATCATCATCATCATCATCATCATCATCATCATCATCATCATCAACTTTGACTACTTGTACTGGATTATGTAACTAATATTATGTCTGCTGTGTGATAAAGACCATCCAAGAACACCCTGCTTCAGTTTTGGTAAGTGGTATTCTAGTTTTCATTAGTCTGTTAAGTTAGCGCTTTAAACTATGGAGTCCAAAACCATTGGGTGACATCACTGTGACCACGTTGATCTTTGATACTGTCTATAAATGGTGAGTAATTGAGGTAGAGTTCAGGTAACTGTTGAATTAGTTGTTTAAGGGGTTCTTTTAAAGCTTTTTGGTGTATTTGGGCTCATAATCCATAATGAATGACACTGTACTGTACCTGCTAATCATCTATAACTTGTCTATCAGTAAATTTGACCTTTTTTTTCCATCATCCACTAACGTTGGTGGTATATCTGAGATCAGCTTGAATACTTGGCCTTGTTTCATCCTCTGCTGTTGGAATGAGTCTATTACTCATTCTATGAGACAACTAGTAGAGCACCTTCAGTATTTTTGCTGATTGGGGCCTGGCGACAGTTGTAACCAGAGATGGGCAGTAACGCGTTACTTGTAACGCGTTACTGTAATCCGATTACTTTTTTCAAGTAACGAGTAATGTAAGGGATTACCATTGCAAAAACGGTAATTAGATTACCGTTACTTTCCCGTAGGAACGCTGCGTTACTGCGTTACTAAAACCGTGAGTTTTTTGCGAGAATGTCTCATGACAATGACGTAAGCGAGTGCGACGTTCGTGACAACAGCTGTCTGCAGATCAACAATGGATAATATATCGAGTGCGGGAGAGAGTATGAGCATGCAGCGTTTAAAGTGTGGAAGTACTGACCTTATTTTGAGTTTGATTCCATAAAAAGTGACAAAAACATTAGTGTCCGTTGTGCGTGGGAAGAAAACTTCTTTTTACAGCGAAAAAACCCCCCTAAACTTCCAAGCAAGCGCCGAATGCGCTACGACTGTAATGGGAAATTCACAGAGAAACTCGCGCAGTCTTCAACTGACCACTGCGGCACACCTGCACCAGGGCAAACCTCCGCCTAAACCTCCTGCTTTACAGGTGAAAATAGAGCAACTAGTCTTTGACTTTATTTATTTTCTGCTGTGTTTTACTTGCATCTATTTGAAAGACTGAGTGTAAACACAAAAAAAATATTTTATTTTATGTGCTGGAATGTGCAGAAAATAGGTTTAAATGTTAAACAAATTTCTTCCAGTCAGAGAATGTGGCATATAATTTAAGTTAAAAGATTAAAACTAATAAAACAAGTTTTAAAAAGAGACTTTTCCATTTGATTACATTTTGTATGATGGATTATGCAGAAAAAGTAGAATTGGGCTGAAAGATCTATCGCTTTATTACCTATTCAGGTTGTAAATTGTGTTTTTAAAAAGTAACTAAGTAACTAAGTAATTAATTACTTTTGAAAATAAGTAATCAGTAAAGTAACGGGATTACTTTTTGGGGGAAGTAATCAGTAATTAGTAACTGATTACTTTTTTCAAGTAACTTGACCAACACTGGTTGTAACTGTCTTGGAGGCATAAAAACAATTACACTAATACTGTCTTTTCATTAATTGCACCCCACTTCGTTCAATTTAATGGACAGGACATAAAAAAAGACTTGTGTGCCTGTTGTCTGCAGTTCACTTATTTCAGTGTGCTTCAGTTTGTGCTAACTTAATGTAATTGTAATATTGTAATATTTGTGAAATTGAACTACCACAGTTAGAAAATGCACCATGTTCATTCTTTTTCCCTCCTTACCATAAATACACATGATACAGATGCACATGATGCATGAGATGATGACCAAAGAGAAACTAGCAGCATAGTTGTCCATCAGTAAAAGCCAATAGATTCCTGCCTGCGTGCACACACACACACACACACACACACACACAAAAAAGAAAAACTGTCAAAAACTTCAGCCCAGTGAGAAAGTGGTTGCATTTAAGGATGTGCTCGCCACATGCATCCATGTTACCTGTGTCGTTAGCGGCACTCCCAGAAGGAAACCAGCTATGGCCACTGACAGCGTGACTATTGTCTTGTTCTTGATGATCCAGTCTGTACCAATTTCATCGACGATGGCCGTCACTAAAGTCTCCAGCAGACAGAACTACGCAAACAGGGCAAAAGATTTGAGAGGAGACGAATTCTTGATCAAATTTCTGCTTACATGATAACAGACCAAAAGGAATCTTGACAAAAACCAAGGGGATTATCCATTGTTGAGTGATTTGTGAGGATAACAGCTCCTCGACTTCATTGTCCTGTGTATTTAAATGTATTTTTAATGAAATACAATTGGTTTATTACAGCATTCCTTAAGAGCAGCCACATATCTATCCACTGTATTGTGAATTTTATCTGTGCATATTTACTATATTGAAGCAAAAACCTACCTCTGTAGCATAATGTCTATAAATGTTACCAAAAATGCAGAAAGCCTAATAAATGTCTGAGAATCAGAATCACAATACTTTTTTTGATCCCTAGGGGAAATTATTTTGGTCCAGCTTAACAGTAACAAAGACAGACACTACACAAAGTAAGGAATAGACACAATATATACAATGTATATGCATGCATATATATATATATATATATATATATATATATATATATATATATATATATATATACACACACACACATACATACATATATGGAGGAGTTGTACAGGAGATGGCCACAGGCAGGAATGATTTCCTGTGTCATTCAGTGGTGCTTTTTGGTACTGTCAGTCTCTCACTGAACGTGCTCCTGTGACTGACCAGCATGTCATGGAGTGGGTGGGAGGTATTATCCAACAATGTCTTTATTTTGGACAACATTCACCTCTCCGACACCACCTTAAGGGAGTCCAGCTCCATCCCCATAACATTATTGGCCTTAAAAATCACAGTGCAGGCCAGCTGGTCCGGATGGGTGTAGATACGATTAAGCAGGTAGATGATGGCGTCCTCAGTTCCTAGACGGGGTTGATAAGCGAACTGAAGGGGATCCAGATGTGGTCTGACTATGGGTCGGAGCTGGTCCAGGGTCTGCCTTTCCAGGGTCTTCATGATGTGGGAGGTCAGTGCCACTGGCCTGTAATCCTGGGGGCCACTGGGAGGTGGCATCTTTGGTACCGGGACGAGGCATGATGTCTTCCACAGCACTGGGACCCTCTGCAGACTCAGACTCAGCAGGAACAGTTCATGGAAGACTCTACAAAGCTGGGGGGCACAGGCCTTGAGGACGCTGGTCTGGTCCAGCAGACTTGCCTGAGTGGAGTCTCCTCATTTGCATCTGAACCTGGTCTTGAGTGAAAGTGATGGGTGGGGGAGGGGTGTCAGGAATCTCACAGGAGGCAACAGTACTATGTGGAGAGAGGGGCAGGCACAGTGTGTGGCTCTGGATTCCAGGCTGACTACAGGTGAGGTTGTGGGGCTGTGAGCAGTCACTGCAGTGTCAAATCTGTTAAAAAACAAATTCAACTCATTAGCTCTATCCTCACCTCCCTCAGCTCCCCTGCTGTTGGTTGGCCTGAATCCAGTGATGGTCTTCATGCCCCTCCACACCTCTCTCATGCTGTTCTGCTGGAGTTTCCACTCCAGCTTCCTCCTGTAATTGTCCTTAGCCTCTCTTATCTTGTGCTTTAGCAACACCTGGACCCTTCTCACCTCCTCTTTATTGCCCCCTCTGAAAGCCCTCTTCTTGTCGTTGAGGAGGGCTTTGATTTCCTTAGTCACCCACGGCTTGTTATTTGGGAAACAATGGACAGTCTGAGCTGGAACAATGGAGTTGGTGCAGAAAGTTATGTAGTCTGTGATACACTCAGTAAGCCCGTTGATGTCCTCGGCGTGAGGCTCACAGAGTGTCTCCCAGTTGGTCACCTTGAAACAGCTCTGTTGTTCCGCTAAGGCCTCCTCTGACCACCTCCTAATGCTCCTCGTGATCACAGGTTCCCTCCTCACAACTGGCACGTAGCGGGGAGTGAGGTGAATCAGGTTATGATCTGACCTTCCAAGTGGGGGGAGGGAGGACGAGCTGTATGCATCCTTAGCATTAGCATACAGTAGGTCTAAGATTCTCTCCCCCCTGGTGGGACAGTCCACATATTGTTTGAATGTTGTGTGGGGAATAGAAATATTTTATTGCTATTATTTGCTGCTATTTTTATAATCATCATTACCATTTCATGTTAATAGGGATGTTGCATTCAGATGCATTCAGATGTTCAAATATATTGGTATTATATTAGCCTTTATTACAGGTCCAAAGAAGAACCATTTTAAATGGTTGAGTTGAATCTATAATTTAAATGTTATTAATGCTTTTATGATCTCTGTGTAGAGGGCAGAGACAGGAAAATACACTTTGTGCCAAAATGAGACAGGAAGTTATGTCTTTGAAGTTGCAGCTTTTGCAGAAGTGAAACCGAAAGCAGAGTGAGTGCAAGTTAAGAGCAGGGTGTTTAGTATGCATACTGCGGATTAAGCCTTAAGTAGTTGTGGTAGACTGAAACAGTTGTTATATATTTCACATATAAGTCAAGATCATTACACACAGGATGGCCTTAGCCTGGTTGGTTGCTTAAGTTGAGGTCAACTAAGGTTCAGAAAGCAGATGCAAACTCTGCACGTACAGACAGACAAATAGTGAGAGGTCATGACACGTACGCAGTACACAGCATGCACGCGCCCCCGCACGTGCACACACACAGATATAAACTCTTACCTACTAAATGAGTTTTAGACTGCAAAGTTGTGCCTGTATGAGTGACATTTTCTACAGGAAGTGCACCTGATGTTCCAGGGAGATAAGCGACAGTGAAGGCGGGCTGACAGGAAGCATCAGCCGTAGACACGAAGATGATGTTCTATGTTAAAAGTCATTGTGGTTTTGGTGTGACGTATTTCTGCCTAGTAACAGAAAAGGGGGCTGTACTACCTGAACCCCATAAAACAGTTGTCTGAATATGAGAAAGACAGTTCAACACTGATTGGGTTGTTGAACTCACACATGTGTATTCATTAAAATGCTGTCTAATTGCACACGCCTGGATCTGTGGTTATTTATGGATTCCTCTCTCAATATTTGAACCTTAACAGTTGGTAGTGTATCGTCCAGTGTGACATGGTTGAAGTCACCCAAGATCACAATGAAAGCACTCGGGTGCTGAGTCTGTATCCGGGCTATGGCAGAGTGGATAGTGTCACATGCAGCTGTGGGGTTAGCAGAGGGAGGGAAGTAAACAGCCACCAAGATGCCATGAGTAAATTCCCTGGGCAAATAATACAGTCTGAGTCCAACAGCACACAGTTCAATGTCCAGGCAACAAATCCTTTCTTTAATTGTTATGTGGGCAGGGTTACACCACCGGTTGTTAACTAAAACAGCAAGCCCACCTCCTTTCCGCTTACTGCTAGCGATGCTGTACCAGTCCGCCCGAACAGTATGGAAGCCTTCCACGGATGCGTTATTGTCGGGAATGTCCTGGTGCATCCATGATTCAGTGAAACACATCAAGCTACACTCCCAGTATTCCCTCTGACTCCGTACCAGTGCTGAGAGCTCATCGATTTTATTTATTAACGATCGCACATTTCCCATTACGATAGATGGCAGACACAGTCTGTACCTTCTCCTCGCTTCGAGCCGCCACTGTCTCACCGTCTCCTTCCTTCTTCTCTGATGTCCTTGACCTCTGCATCCCCGATGTGTTTTTCTCCAAATTTCAGCTGGTACGTATGCGGATCTGGCCGGCAAGCCGGCCGGCATCAGGGTGATCAGCTGATCTCGGGAGTAAACAGTTTGTGCAGTATGTAGGAGTTGTGCCGCAATCCCGCTCCTCAATAAAAGTAACAGTTCTGCGGCCACCAGCAGAACAAAAACTCTCAATTCACATGATTGAGGGAAAGACAATAAATGGATGAAAGTACGGTAAGGAAAAAAAGAATAAGTAAGGGAAAAAGCTAAACTAACGAGAAAAACCAGGAGCAACTGTAACAGGCTGCATGCTGGTTGGCGCATGCGCACTCACAATAAAACACCTGTTATGCATACTGGCTAAAAGATTAGGTTAAAAAAGCCAAGTACACACACACACACACACAAACACACACACACACACACCTACACACACACACACACACACACACAAACACACACACACACACACAAACACACACACACAAACACAAACACACACACACACACACAAACCATGTTTACCAGCATGTGATGCATTATCTTTTGACAACACTCAAATGTATGTATTGGGAAATGGGGGAACAATTGCTACAGCCAAATGTTTTCCTGTTCCACACTCAGTGGCCACATTATTAGGCAAAACTTTAATTTGGTAAGTGTCAGGTTTGACCCAATTTTCCCTTCACAACATCCTTAATTTTTCATGGCACAGGTTCAGCAAGGAAATATTTAGGGGAGCTGAAGTGAACTCAATGTCATGTTTAAGAAACTAACTGTAAGCTGACTATAGCCAGAATCATAGATACACTGTGGCTATAAAAGGATGGACATGGTCAGAAATGATACTCATGTAGGCTGTTGCATTTAGACAATGCTCAGTTGGCACCAAAGGCCTAAATTGAGTGTAGAAAATATCCCCTATACCATTACTGCACCACCAGCAGCTTGAAACACTGGCAGGATGGACCTGCGTCTTCATCTTGGTTATACCAAATTGTGACAGTATTGACTGAATGTTGCAGCTTAAATATGAGACTCAGACCATTTTTTCCAATTCTCTGTTGGCCAGTCTGCTGGAGCTCATCTGCTTCAATGTGTTGGCCGTTTAGAGACCCTCTTCCGCATACCATGATTGTTATGAGTGGTTATTTTAGTTACTTTTGTCTTTCCATCAGCTTGAATCTGCCCAATCTCCTGTGATATCAAACACGGGAATTTTGCTCCGAAAGCTGCTGCCTATTGGATATTTTCTCTTTTAGGGACCCTTCTTTGCAGAGATGCTTGTTCTGGAAAATCCCAGCAGATCGCCAGTTTCTGAAATACTCACACCAGCCTATCTGGCTAACCATGCCACATTTACAGTCATTTAAATGGCCTTTCTTTTGTATTGGATTGCTTGGTTTGAATGTCAGCAAGTTGTCTTGACCATGTTCTTGTGCTGAAATGCTGCCATGTGATTGGCTGATTAAACAATAGTGTTAATGAGCAGTTGGTGTACCTAACAAAGCAGCTGTTAAGTGTATTGCTTAATATAAGATTTCAGCAGCGTAACAGTTCAGTTTTCTAAGGAGCTTGGAAAGAAAAGCGTCTGGACTTCTTTGAGTTGCATGAAGACGTTTCACCTCTCATCCAAGAAGCTTCTTCAGTTCTAAGGGTCAAATGGTGGAGAGTCCCAGATTTAAACCCAGTGGGAGTTTCCCCCCAAAGAGGGACAATGGACCCCCTGATGATCCTCTACCTAATCACATGAGCCAAGGTGTGAAAGTGGGTGTGGGTCACAATCAGCCAGGGTTTCGGGTGAGCTCATTGTTAAACCCGGCCCCACCCTATCATGTGATTTCCTGAGGTCAGATGGCCCAGAATGTGAGTGGGTGTTAAGGCGTCTGGGAAGGGATCTCAAAACTGGATTATAGATGGCAGACAGTTGGTGTCGTAAACCACCGCCTCTGTTCAAAGATGGTCACTCACAGTGGACGTAAATGGCTTCTTTCACTCCTCTTTCAAACCATCTGTCCTCTCTGTCCAGAATGTGAACGTTGGCATCCTTGAAAGAGTGACCTTTATCCTTTAGATGCAGATGGACTGCTGAGTCTTGTCCTGTGGAGGTGGCTCTTCTATGTTGTGCCATGCGCTTGTGAAGTGGCTGTTTGGTCTCTCCAATGTAGAGGTCTGGGCATTCCTCGCTGCACTGTACAGCATACACCACATTGTTCAGTTTGTGTTTAGGAGTTTTGTCTTTCGGGTGAACCAGTTTCTGTCTGAGTGTGTTGCTGGGTCTGAAGTACACTGGGATGTCGTGCTTGGAGAAAACTCTCCTGAGTTTCTCTGATACACCGGCTACATAGGGGATGACAATGTTGTTGCGTCTGTCTTTCTTATCCTCCCTCGCTGGTGTCTGATCTTCTTTTCTGTGCATCTTTGCTGACTTTATAAACGCCCAATTAGGATAGCCACATGTTTTAAGTGCTTCTTTTACATGTGTGTGTTCCTTCTTTTTCCCTTCAGGCTTAGAGGGAACATGTTCTGCCCGGTGGTGTAGGGTCCTGATTACTCCAAGTTTGTGTTCCAGAGGGTGATGTGAGTCAAAGAGGAGGTACTGGTCCGTGTGTGTGGGCTTCCGGTAAACTTCAATGTTGAGGTTGCCATTTTCTTCAATGTGCACAGCGCAGTCCAGGAAAGGCAAGCAGTTGTCCTTTGTGTCTTCCCTGGTGAACTTGATGTTTTTATCCACGGCGTTAATGTGCGCAGTGAAGGATTCCACTTCTTGTGTCTTGATTTTGACCCAGGTGTCGTCTACATATCTGTACCAGTGGCTGGGTACTCTCCCTTTAAAAGAGCCAAGAGCCTTTCTTTCCACTTCCTCCATGTAAAGGTTAGCCACAATAGGTGACACAGGGGAGCCCATGGCACAGCCATGGTTTTGTCTGTAGAAACCTTTGTTGTATTTGAAATATGTAGTGGTGAGGCAGAGGTCTAACAGTGTGCAAATCTGATCGGGTGTGAAGTTGGTCCTGTCTTCCAAGGAGCTGTCTTCTTGTAGTCGTTTTCTGACAGTCTCCACTGCCTCCGTAGTGGGTATGCAAGTGAAGAGAGAGACTACATCAAAGGACACCATAGTTTCATCTGGGTCCAGGGTAAGTTTCTGGACCTTGTCAGTGAAGTCGGTGGAGTTCTTGATGTGGTGTGGGGTGTTCCCCACAAGAGTTCCTCTTACCAAACTTCACTTGCATACCCACTACAGAAACTGTGGGAAACTCCCACTGGGTTTAAATCTGGGACTCTCCACCATTTGACCCTTAGAACTGAAGAAGCTTCTCGGATGAGAGGTGAAACGTCTTCAAGCAACTTAAAGAAGTCCAGACGCTTTTCTTTCCAAGCTCCTTAGACTACAATGACCTGGATGAGTGAGAACCTTCACAGACATAACAGTTCAGTTTATTTGTGTCATAGCCAGAGCTGCACTGTAATATGTGCTGTGCATGTTATCTTGATGAAATAAGCAAGACCTTCACTGGCACAGATGTCCCCTGGATAGCTGCATATGTTGCTCCAAACCTGAATATACCCTTTAGCCTTAATAGCACTGATGCCATGGTCACCGATTAACTTTACAGTGAGATATGTTAAGGAGGGTGAACTTCCATCTTTACTTCTGAAACACTCCAAATACATCGTTCCAGATACAGATTTTCATCTAAAGATATCATTTAAATAAGATGTAAATGATCAGCAGCAAAAGACCACACAGGATGCCACTCCTTTATTTTTAAATATTTAGCAAAGTCCAAACTTGGAATCGGGCTTATAAGAGGTTACGTCTATTAAATTCAAACACTGTTATTTAATGGGGCATAATGTTCACCATCTCATTTTTGCAGGAGTATCATTTTGTAGCTATGGGCCCACAATCAATTAAAAAAATAGCATACTACTTCGTCACATCTAAGTTATACCTACAAACATCACCGATAGTCTCCCTGAGTCAGCGATGAAAAACATATGGCACACAGGCTGACTTACTGTTGACTGACTTGTAAGCTTTTTAGCATTACACATCAGCAGGTCCAGATCAAATCTAATCCTGAGTTCCCCATGCAAACAATTCCAGTAAGTTCTCATTCCAGTGAATTCATGTGGTCTGTTTACAGCATCAGCATGGAGGTCCACTCAGCATGCCACAAACAAGGATTAAAGACAGCATTTGCACATTGTTTTGTTGTTTGAAGGCAAACTGGAATTTGGTAGACCACTCCAGCTGAAAACATGAAAACCATTCTATTTTAATGACTGCAGATATATCGTCACCTATTTATACATCTGTCTCCATACACATTAAGTGTAATGTTTAATTTTTTATATCCACAAGGTCATTAATTACTTGACTAATTACTGATTACTAAGATTAATTAAGAAATTAATTATATGATTTCTAATAGTTCATAATGAAATCTTTGAGTGCTGCATGGCGCTGCAGCTTCTTGCTCTCACCTGAGTTCCCAGTCCCAGAAGGATGAGCATGAAGAAGAAAAGCAGCGACCAAAGCGGCGAGATTGGAAGCAGAGTGAGGGCTTCTGGGTAGGCCACAAAGGCCAGCCCTGGGCCATGGTCAGCCACCTCTGACACAGGGACGTTGAGGTGATGTGCCATGAAGCCCAGGATAGAGAAAATGACAAAGCCAGCATAAACGCTGGTGGCACAGTTGGTTATGCTGATGATGATGCTGTCTCTGTATGTTGAAAGGAACAAAGACCAAAACCAATTCAATAAATACATACCGAACACATTTGAAATGGTTAAAAGAAAATAAACAGGATCGGCTGATCTCGATCTGCTCAACATTTTGCTGAAATGTCAATGTTTAATAAAACCCTGAATTAATATAGAACATAGCTTTATTAGTCTTAATAGGTATGAGGTATGAGTCAAGATAGTGTTGTAAAGCTTATTTACTCTGTTTACACTCTGTTTCTGACAGCTGACTGTTGCCCAGGAAAGACCTTTTCATCTTTCTTTCATCTTTCTTGCTGCTTTCTTTTCACATTTCCTGTTTAGGGTTATCACAGAGGATGTCTCTGATCACTTTGATGCCAGTTCGTTTTCCCACACATATGGATTCTGCTCAGTCCCACTCTCTGCACTTCTGCATGCCCACCAACTGGTGATGTTACAGGAGTGCAAAAGGCAGCTCCACCAGGGATGAAGCTGCAGAACACAAGCTGATTAAGTTGCCATACAGCAGTGCCCACTGATAGCACAACTTCAAGCTTCCAGCAGAGGAACAATTATATATTTAACTTCTCCTCTTAGCCCCCTCCCCCGACACTCTCACTCCATCACCATGTGTTGACATGCTCAGGAGAGTAAATTACATATTTTTCCCTCCTTACCTCCCCCCTCTGTCCTTTTTCCTCCATCTTCACCATCTCTTTGTGCTTGAACACCAGGGGAGCATGCAAAAAGCCAGTCTTGAACACCAGCCACCTAACACAAGTCCAAAAGAGCTTTATCTCTGTGCCCACTTACCTCACCTACTCGTTCTGCGACTGACTATCTTACCCCACTGCTCACAGTTGCTCCTTAACTCCTCTGCTGTCAGTAACTCATCGTCACCTGGCCCTGAATGTGTGTTGTTTTTTTTTAACATAGCTTATAATGAGTTTACTCATAGTCTGTACAAACCTGAAACAGTTGTTGTGGAACTTGTTATATGATGCCATGGTAATGAGACTACCCCAGGCACAACCCAAGGAATAGAAGATCTGTGAGGCAGCATCTCCCCACACCTACACAAACAAAACCACAAACTGTCAGAGGCAGTACAAAGATGAGGGAAAAAAACAGCTCAAAAACATTTCTATATCCAGTGTATCTCATTCATCTACCTGCTAATGGAAGTGCATACCTTTGCATCAAGGACTTTCTGCCATTGTGGAGTTAAGTAGTACTTGATGCCATTGATGGCTCCATCCAGGGTGATGCCACGGATGAAGAGGATAGTCAGAACGACATAGGGGAATGTGGCTGTGAAGTACACAACCTGCAGACACACATAATCACCCAAGCTGATAAAATCATCCTATACATAAGGGCTTTAAAATGCTGTCAAGACAGGGTGCATGTCTGCATGTGTGTGTGCCGTAGGCTCACCTTTCCAGAGGATTTAACGCCCCTGATGAGACAGAGGAAGACGACCGACCAGGATACAAACAGGCATCCCAGGATAGGGAGACGGACCTCTCCAAAGTTCCCAATATCATCAGAGATGTTCAACACATAGTGTCTGACAGACAGACAGACAGAGAAGGTTTCAGGTGCTTTAAATACTCCACATTTACATGCCTGACTAAAGTTGTGCTTTCCTTTGCAAGAGAAGAAAACTCTGAAAGAGAAAAAAAAGCCCAGCTTTGCACTCTATCAACAGTCTTCAGCACATAGACAATATAAAACTTTAAGCAGGGCCGCACAAACCTTGTATCTTGTGATCAAACACATCCATCAGTCTGAATGGTCTTATATGTCATATTGTAATTAGTAACTAACAGGTGGTCTGTACTGACAAGCTGAGCAGTCCCACATTACATAATCGTATGTGCCCTCTGTCATTTAAATGCCAAGAAAAGCATCAGGGAGTGGAGTTACACAGGGCTGCTTCTTCTGAACACATTTGAATAAGAGGCAGCAGACAATGACAACACTCTGACTTCCACTTTGATGGCCAATATTAATGCTAATACTGGCACAAAAATGATGATAAAATAAAAGAAAAAAGTTGGGGTAAAACTACACGCCTTTGAAGTGGGGGGTCACAAGTTCGATTCTCGCCTGGGGGCGTCTGTATCCAGTAAGGTTGCCCAGACTAGACCCTCCATGCTAAGCAACCCTACCGCAGACATGAGCGACAGACAGAAATATGAAGGCATACTGACGAGAAGTGGGCTACTGGAACAAGAAGGCATCAGTGGGCAAGAGACGAAAATAGGGCGCTGTTGAATGCTACTATGCAAGTAACCCTGGCGGAATGGGTTACATGAATGGAATCTTCGATACCCAACATCCACATTGACGGCGAAACAACTAGTAGCTCAGTGTTCCAACATTCGGAAGAAGGGGCTGCTCTCACACCTAGAGATTGACAAGGTACAACACCCATGCTACGGCAAGGGGGAGCCAGGATGACAGGTCGGGGGGAGATAACATCAACCCCACCCAAGATTCGGTACCAAGCCCCAAGTGCAATAGAAGGATCATTGAATGCGAGAGGAACTGACCTGAAAGATAGAATCATGGTGAAGCTGACTACTTTAACTACCCTCAGAAGGTCTACTAGATAATGTGAATGCAGCACTACAGACGATACCTATGGCCAACATTACCGAGACTAACCAGCTGATCTACACCGCAGCAGCAGTGATCAGTGAGATGCTTGGCTACAAGTTGAACAACCACAGGGAGCAATACCGCCCATGGAGAAGGAGACTGGAGGCTAAGATCAAGTTAGCACGGAGGGAGGTTAGCCAACTATCAGAGCTGCAGAAAGGTGCGATGAGGAAGGTGCCTAAGAAGTATAGCAAGCTGTCCATAGCAGAGGCCTTGAAAACTGCAAAGCAACGACTCACAGCCTTGGCCAGCCACTTAAAGAGGTACACCAGAGAGATAGAAGGCAGGAGAATAAACCAGCTGTTCTCCACGGAACCAGCCAAGGTGTACTCTCAGTGGCAGGGGAACAATATGAGAACAGCAGCCCCAAGGCTGGAGACACAGCAATACTAGTAGAGCATATGGGAGAATGGCGCAACCCATAACAGCAATGCTTAGTGGCTAGTGGATCTGAGGGCAGACCACAGCAACCTCCCCGAACAGGGTCCAGTATCCAACACAGTGGCAGACATCCAAGAAAGGGTCTCCAGTATGAAGAGTTGGACAGCACCAGACCCCGACATGGTTCACGCCTATTGCCTGAAGAAGAAGCAGGACAGTCCTGATCCTCAAGGACCCCCAGAAGGGACCGGTCCCATCCAACTTATAACAGTTGCTGTTGTAATGCAGTGTATCACCACATGGCGGCGCCTCCTGTCTCATGACTGGTGTGTCACCCCCTTTTTTGTTCTTCTTCGCACTCTCCCTGTAATGGATGCTCCCGTGTGTAAGCGGACTAGTGTGCTCTCAAGTAATGTGTGGTAGAGGTAGCACTTTTATTTTTGATATTCTAAATAAATGAGTACTTTTGGAAAGTCAGAAGCTGTTGCTCATTCGCTCTCCACCTGCACACCTCCGCGCCTGGCTTCATCTCCACCGCATGTTACAACTGGCGCCCGAACTTTTTTCCCCTTGGAGTTCAGACTATTTTTGTATCCCGCCGAGGATTCTTCTCTTCTAGCATATGAACTGTCTCGGAAATCCCCTCACTTTTGCAGCCACTCAGACGTTTTCCCCAGCCATGGCCGCAGCCTCAGCTCTGGTGGAACCCGACTAATTTCTGGATACTGCGGTGTGCCGCTGCTCCGCTTGGAAAGAAAGAAAAAGAGAGAAGCCAACTCCATGACGCGAATGGACACTGTGGATCTGTTATTTGGACATGCTGTTGGTTTCGTCTTCTAAGGATTAATTCTTCTGTGGGGAGCCTGGAAATGAACATTTCTGCTGGCTTTTCATTCCCCTTTCCCTCTGCTGAGACTAGACTGACTGTAGCACATGTAAGTGATAACTTGGCCGACTACAACTGTTAGTGCTGGTCTTCTGCGCAGTATAACGAAACGATTTAAAACTAATCTTGCATTGAGCTCTAGTGTTGCAGACATGCCTTTGTAATAACATGGTTTTGATCACTTCAGTCTAATTTTAGTTGTTGGGTGACATTTTCATATATGGTTTTTCCAAATTTAGTCTTGAACAGCATTTTTGCAGTTTTGTCTTTGTAGTCTGACATACCTGACTCTTTTACTGCTATATAAATGACTGCGCTGTGCGCTGGAGCAGCTTAAATTTTTTTTTTGAAATCGCAATGGCACACTACCCAGACAACTCTGACTCAGACATGGAACTTACCTCATTATTAATGTGCCAGATAGTTGAAAATGTAACTCCCAGCCTTAGCCAACAAGTGGTGGAATTAAGAACAGAGGTGAATAGGCTTAGTGATTGTTTACGTGACTCACTGAACATACAGCAGAGTTTACTAAAGCAGTGGGACCAACTCACAACGGGGAACTCTCCCCCTACTGCACTTCAGAGAAGGAGTGCCTTGCTGTGATATGGTCCCTGGAACACTTCCGCCCATATGTTGAAGGTGTTCATGTTACTATCTTCACTGACCACAACAGTCTCAAGTGGCTCATGTCTCGTCAAAACCCAACGGGCCGACTCGCCCGCTGGTCACTTTGCTTGCAGGACTTTGATTTCACAATAGTGCACAAACCTGCTGCACAAAACAAAGTTCCCGACGCACTGTCACGCAACCCTTTGCCTCTGACCTGTGACAGGCCGACAGATCTTTTACCAGATCATGCTGTCATGGGCAGCCTGGACATTCGTACTCTGCCCCCCATCATTCTGACTGACCGTTCACAATTGAGACAGCTGCAGTTAGATGATCATGTCACAGGTCCACTCCTCAGAGACATTGAAGCAGACTCTCTGAACAGCTCAGACAGTGCCACCTTGTTGCAGTATGTTGTGTATGACTCTCTTTTGTATTACAGAGACCCCAAGTCCACATGTGCTTTGCACCTTTTGAAAGAGCTGAAACTGTTTGCCCCTACTTCCATGAGAGGCACCTTGCTGGACTATTACCACGACCACCCCACAGCAGGTCACTTGGGTGTTTCTAAGACATTGGCTAGACTGCGTTTTAGGTTTTTCTGACCCAAAATGGCAGCTGATGTGAAGCGCTATGTGACTTCATGCTCAGTGTGCCAACTCACCAAGCCAAGTCAGAAAAAAGCAGCCGGTCTTATGGTTCCCATTGTCCCCCAGAAACCCTGGGAGTATGTGGGTGTGGATTTTGTTGGGACACTTCCCCGTGACCCCACTGGTAATGCATATTTGATCGTGTTTGTTGACTATTTGACTAAATGGGTTGAAGCCAGTGCTGTCAAAGAAGCTACATCTCAGGTAGCGGCTGGTAAATTTGTCACTGACATTTTTGCTAGACATGGTACACCCACTTACCTGATTTCTGACAGAGGGTCTCCTTTTGTGAGTGAGCTTTTTGAACATGTTGTTTCTGCCTTAGGCTCGGTGCACAGACTCACTACAGCTTATCACCCTCAGACGAATGCTACTGAACGTGTCAACCGGACTCTGAAAACTGCAATCCGCGCTTATGTAGGAGATAAACAGACATCATGGGACAAGTTTCTCCCTCAGATATGCTCTGCGTACCGCCCCCCATGACAGTACAGGTATGACTCCTGCCATGATGCTTTATGGTCGTGAGTTAGACACCCCGCTTGACCTTATCACCCAGCCTTCTACAGCAGGTGTTGATGAACCGGGTGTACCTTACCCTGAGACTCTGAGAGCCTCCCTGCAGGAAGCTCACGACCACGCCAGAGCAGCTCTGGACTATAACCATGACAGACAAAAACATTACAATGACTTGAGACACCGACATGCCACGTTTCGTGTTGGTGACCTTGTGAGAGTTAAGACACACCCCAGGTCAGACGCTCAGTCTAACTTTACTGCTAAACTTGCACCACTGTTTGAGGGACCATTGTGTGTATCTCAGAGACTCAGTGATGTTAATTACAGGCTCGCTTGGGTGGACTCCGGTGTGGATGCAGGTGTTTATCATGTTGTGAACATGCAACCGTTCCATACCTGGAACTCTCTCGGTTCCAAAGAACATTCTGTTTCATCTCCTGCTGGGAGAGAGATCACAGGGAACTCTGAGTCTCAGGCCCACCCTGGCCCCCCTGCAGTCACTGACATTGACTCTGAGCCATTCCCCTTTGATTTACCGGACATTGACTCCACTTCTGGTGTGGGCGCTGTTTCAGACAGTCTTTCACCCAGATCTGTCCAGCACCCAGCTTCTGGTGGACATTACAATCTCAGGACCAGACGTTGCCCCAGAATTATGTCTGGCTGGAACAACAAAGGATGGACTAATGATTTTCACACAACCAGGCTTGATTTGAAGTGAAATTTTTTGGTTAAACCTGTTTGATGCTAGAATATATATTGTAGTTCTATAAATGCTAGACATAATCTGATCCAATTTAAGGTTGTGTATAGGTTGCATTTTTCTCCTGCTAAAGTGGAAAAAATATGTAAGAACGTTTCAGCCCTCTGTGTTAAGTGTTCAAGTGATCGAGGAACTTTATCTCACCTTTTCTTTCAATGCCAAAAACTACAGCTTTTTTGTAATCATCTGTTTGATTTTCTGACCAAAGCCATTGGCAGGGAGGTCCCATGTACCCCCTTTGCAGCATTGGTCGGGGTGTCTGAACCGGGATGGGCAAGGGATAAGACAGAGACGCTGTGTCAATGACTACACTTGTGGCTAGAAAGCTGATACTTCTTTGCTGGAAGTCTGATAAACCTCCTACCTTCGAAATGTGGTTGAGAGAATTTGGAAATGTACTTCATCTGGAGAAAATCAGGTTTACCCTGTCTGACCGAGAGAGAGTGTTTTATAAGATTTGGCAACCAGTCATTAGCCTGATGGATAAACTTAAGTGAAATGTACTCTGTTTTAACATTTATGTATGCTGTATTACCACCTTATTGACTTGCCGTCCACCTTCTATTGTGTTCTCTTGAAGGTGATTGTTGTATACTGCTCAATTATAAAATCAATAAAAATATATTGAAAAAAAAAATACCTGTTTGATGCTGTCTTGTTGCATTGCTATTTTGAGTCATGATATGTAGATGTTTCTGTTTGCTCTACTTAATCCAGTTTTATGGCTCTTTAGTGCTTTAAGGTTCATTCTTGGCATTTAATTAAAAAAAAAAAGGAAAAAAGGAAAAAAAACAAAGAAAATTGATTTTCCACTGTACATATTCATCTTATTTTTGCCAAATCCACTTTTAAATGGTCTTTTGCCCTGTGTGTGTGCCAATCTTAGCTGTAACCTCTATGTATAGGGTACGGTTATGTGTGGTGTGTGCTTCTTCAGCTGTGTACGGCTGTGACAGCCTTTTTGTCATCAGGGGGGACTATGTAACAGTTGCTGTTGTAATGCAGTGTATCACCACATGGCGCCGCCTCCTGTCTCATGACTGGTGTGTCACCCCCTTTTTTGTTCTTCTTCGCACTTTCCCTTGTCATGGTCCTGGGTCATGCGACCCAGTGTTTTGAGTTTTAGTTTATTTGGATGTTTATTGTTTGTTTAGGTTCATTAAGTATTCTAGCTCATTTGTTATTATATCACCCTTGTGTTAAGTCTCTCTTGCCCTTCATGTGTGTTATGTCTGTGTGTCTTATGTTGTCAAGTTCATGTAATTATTTCTGCCATCTTCCCCTGTACTCAGTCTCCCTGGTTCTGCGTCTACATTTCATGTCTGTGCAGTTATGATAGAGGACCCGAGCTTGAAGGATTAACCGCCCGCAGGGGCGAGATGGGTGTTTTATATATATATATATATATATATATATATATATATATAATGTATTTAATTTCTAGCATTGTCCCAACCCTGATAATTGATGCCTCACTCTCACTTTCACATAACACAGTGAAGCCTGTCCTCGAAAGCACCACTGAAAAAATTTGTATACTAATGATCAAGGAAATGACCTCACAGCCCATTGTTCATTCAGTGGTGCTAGTTTCAGTCATTGTGCAAATGTATTGTTTATAAGGTTGGGGAAACCTGCAGTCAGCTGAGACTGAAGAGCTCACTTGGATGAGTGATGAAACATTTCTTCCACTGAAAATGTTACCTCCAGATGAACATAATCGACTCTTGGGGAATTACTTACCTTGATGATTGAGCATGCATCATAGTGAAGCCTGAACTTAAACAGTAGATGTACCAGGACATCTGCTTAAAGATATCATACTTTATGCAGATTTTTGTGGCTGCACTGCACAACAGAGTGCGGAGGAGTATGGTAAACACCCTGTATGCCAGTTGAGATGATACAGGCCCAACACTGTACAGAAACTTCTGCCAGTCTAGTCAGATCTAGTCCAAATATTTGAATACTTTCTGCAAACATGAGGCTTCTTTGAGGCAAGCTTATCTAATAGGCCCAAGTCAATTTTGACCTCTGTTAAGAATGACAGGCCTACACAACTGAGTCCAAAGAGATTACTGGTATAACTCGGCAAAACAAAGTGCATTACAAAACTAAATCATTTTATGAGCAAGCATTCCTGATTTATTTTATATGAAGTACTACTTACAGAGAGAAACTTTTGGTTTAAGTGCATTTTTAGTGTCACCAACAATACATCATATACTTCCTGTTCTTACTTCCAGTATTCCTCGCTGGGGCTGGTCCTCTTGGTCCGGTTCACTACCTCAGACACCCCAGCTTCCAGGCTACTGGTAGCATTTGCCAGGCTAAAGTTGAACTGGTGTTCGCTGCCAACAACACTGCTGCAGTCTGGTGTGTTCCAGGGGTTGTTGCAGTAGGTCCATGGAAGCAAGTTTGTCATGGACAGGAAAAAGTAGTAGAAGGCAATGCAAATGACCACATTGTAGTATATCCCAATGTAGGTGGACACCACCATCATGCTGTAGCCCACGCCTGAAGGTAGGACAGGATGGAGAGAAAAAGATAACCACGTAGAGAAATATGAAGTGAATGAAACTACTGCTCCTTTTTGAAAACAAAAAAGAAATCCATTGTCCGGTTGCTTAATGAAATGTTCATATGAACAATAAAATCAATAGTCACACAAAGACATACGCCCACATATACGTACCTTTAAACATGGGGCTGATTTTCCAGACCCCCAAACATCCCAGGCTGGCAAATTGACCAAAGGAGAGCTCGAGGAAGAAGAGTGGAATGCCACAGAACACAAGCATGATGAAGTACGGCAGAATAAAGGCACCTGGAGGAGAGAATTAACAAGGAAGTCACTTTCTCAGGTGCAGAAAAACTGTAAAGGATACAGACACATATTCTTGCTCAAACACAGTGGTGTTTCTGAGTAGCTTTTCTGCTTAGCAATTTAATTAAAAACTTTTAGATACATTCCTTCTTCATAGTATAATCTTCACATGCTTCATCTGAAGCACCCTTTCTGTGTACTCACTACCTAATTTATAGCCAAAGTATTCACTCACTGTCTCTTTACTGTTTCGCTAGCTTAGCTTAGCTCGTAGCCGACTCGTTAGCACCATGGCTACTTCACCTGTCCCTCCTGCACTTTCCTGCTCATTGTGTCAGATGTTTAGCTACTCCTCGGCCTCCTTTAGCAGTAATGATACCTGTAACAAATGTATCATATTTGCAGCTCTGGAGGCCAGGATTACTGAATTGGAGACTCTGCTTCGCACCCTTCATTCACCCGTAGCTAGCCAGGCCCCCTGGTGCGTAGAGTAGGCCCCGCTAGCTGTTCCCCGGCAGACCCCAAGCAGCTGGGGAAAGAGGGCGGCTGGGTGACGGTGAGGAGGAAGCATAGTCTTAAACAGAAGCCCCAGGTACACCACCAACCTGTTCATGTGTCTAACCGTTTTTCCCCACTCAGCGACACACCCGCCAGGGGTCAAACTCTGGTAATTGGTGATTCTGTTCTCAGACACGTGAAGCTAGAGACACTGTCAACCATAGTCAATTGTCTTCCAGGGGCCAGAGCAGGCGACATTGAAGGAAATTTAAAACTGCTGGCTAAGGGTAAACGTAAATACAGTAAGATCATAATTCACGTCGGCAGTAATGACACCCGGTTACGCCAATCGGAGGTCACTAAAATCAATATTGAATCGGTGTGCAACTTTGCCAAAACAATGTCGGACTCTGTAGTTTTCTCTGGTACCCTCCCCAATCAGACCGGGAGTGACATGTTTAGCCGCATGTTCTCCTTAATATGACCATAATATCCTATTAGAGCGATCAGAACATGCTGTAGGTATTACAGGTACTGCACTGCAGTGGTTTGTATCATATCTATCTAATAGACTCCAATTTGTACATGTAAATGGAGAGTCCTCTTCACCCACTAAGGTCAATTCCACAGGGTTCAGTGCTAGGACCAATTCTATTTACATTATACATGCTTCCCCTAGGCAGCATCATTAGAAGACATAGCATAAATTTTCACTGCTATGCAGATGACACGCAGCTCTATCTATCCATGAAGCCAGGTAACACACACCAATTAGTTAAACTGCAGGAATGTCTTAAAGACATAAAGACCTGGATGGCCGCTAACTTTCTGCTTCTTAATTCAGATAAAACTGAGGTTATTGTACTCGGCCCTGAAAATCTTAGAAATATGGTATCTAACCAGATTCTTACTCTGGATGGCATTACCTTGGCCTCCAGTAATGCTGTGAGGAACCTTGGAGTCATTTTTGACCAGGACATGTCCTTCAACGCACATATTAAACAAATATGTAAGACTGCTTTCTTCCATTTGCGCAACATCTCTAAAATTAGAAATATCCTGTCTCAGAGTGATGCTGAAAAACTAGTTCATGCATTTATTACTTCCAGGCTGGACTACTGTAATTCATTATTATCAGGATGTCCTAAAAACTCCCTGAAAAGTCTTCAGCTAATCCAAAATGCTGCAGCAAGAGTACTGACAGGGACTAGAAAGAGAGAGCATATTTCTCCTGTTTTGGCTTCCCTTCATTGGCTTCCTGTTAAATCCAGAATTGAATTCAAAATCCTGCTCCTCACATACAAGGTCTTAAACAATCAGGCCCCATCTTATCTTAATGACCTTGTAGTACCATATCACCCTATTAGAGCACTTCGCTCTCGCTCTGCATGCCTACAAGATTAGGCTTAAAACTTTCCTTTTTGCTAAAGCATATAGTTAGGGCTGGACCAGGTGACCCTGAATCCTCCCTTAGTTATGCTGCAATAGACGTAGGCTGCCGGGGATTCTCATGATGCATTGAGTTTTTCCTTTCCAGTCACCTTTCTCACTCACTATGTGTTAATAGACCTCTCTGCATCAAATCATATCTGTTATTAACCTCTGTCTCTCTTCCACAGCATGTCTTTATCCTGTCTTCCTTCTCTCACCCCAACCGGTGGCAGCAGATGGCCGCCCCTCCCTGAGCCTGGTTCTGCCGGAGGTTTCTTCCTGTTAAAAGGGAGTTTTTCCTTCCCACTGTCGCCAAAGTGCTTGCTCATAGGGGGTCATATGATTGTTGGGTTTTTCTCTGTATTTATTATTGTGCGATCTACTGTACAATATAAAGCGCCTTGAGGCGACTTTTGTTGTGATTTGGCGCTATATGGCCTGTATTTGTATAGCCTTTTACACTACATTCAGTCATTCACCCATTCACACACACAGGCAATGGCAAGCTACATTGTAGCCACAGCTGCCCTGGGGCGCACTGACAGAGGCGAGGCTGCCGAACACTGGCGCCACCAGGCCCTCTGACCACCACCAGTAGGCAAACATGGGGTTAGTATCTTGCCCAAGGATATTTGGCATGCAGCCAGGAGGCAGCCTGGGATCGAACCACTGACCTTCTGATTAGTGGCTGACCTGCTCTACCACCTGAGCTACAGCCACCATTCAATAAAATTGAATTGAATTGAATTGAATTGAATTGAAATTGCTGGCTGTCTGAGTGGTGTCCCAGAAACGATGTGGGCTTCATAGATAATTGGCAAACCTTCTGGAGGAAACCTGGTCTTTTTAGGAGAGACGGCATCCATCCCACTTTGGATGGAGCAGCTCTCATTTCTAGAAATATGGACCAATTTATTAAACCCCCCAAAATATGACTATCCAGAGTTGGGACCAGGAAGCAGAGTTGCAGTCTTACACGCCTCTCTGCAGCTTCTCTCCTCCTGCTATCCCCCCAAAAACCCATCTCCATTGAGACCGTGTCAGCTCCCAAACAGACAAAAACAAACTAAAACCAGCAATAAACAATTTAAACATAAAAATCAAAAGAAAAAGAACAATACAGTATCCACATCTGAACCAAAGAGTAAAACAATGAAATGTGGATTATTAAATATTAGGTCTCTCTCCTCCAAGTCTCTGTTAGTACATGACTTAATAATTGATCAACAAATCGATTTACTCTGCCTTACAGAAACCTGGTTGCAGCAGGATGAGTATGTTAGTTTAAATGAATCAACACCCCGAGTCATTCTAACTACCAGAAACCTCGAAGCACAGGCCGAGGGGCGGTGTGGCAGCAATTTTTCACACCAGCCTATTAATTAACGAAAGACCAAGACAGACTTTTAATTCATTTGAAAGCCTGATGCTTAGCCTTGTCCACCCCAGCTGTAAAACTCAGAAACCAGTCTTACTTGTTATCATCTATCGTCCACCTGGGCCTTACACAGAGTTTCTCTCTGATTTCTCAGACTTTTATCTGATTTAGTTCTCAGCTCAGATAAAATAATTATTGTGGGTGATTTTAACATCCATGTAGATGCTAAAATGACAGCCTCAACATGGCATTTAATCTGTTATTAGACTCAATTGGCTTCTCTCAAAATGTAAAAGAACCCACCCACCACTTTAATCACACTCTAGATCTTGTTTTAACATATGGCATAGAAACTGAACATTTAACAGTGTTTCCTGAAAACCCTCTGCTGTCTGATCATTTCCTGATAACATTTACATTTACAATAATTGATTACACAGCAGTGGAGAGTAGACTTTATCAAAGTAGATGTCTTTCTGAAAGTGCTGTAACTAAGTTTAAGAATATAATCCACCCACTGTTATCATCTTCAATGCCCTGTACCAACATAGAGCAGAGCAGCTACCTGAACGCTACTCCAACAGAGGTCGATTATCTTTTTAAAAATTTTACCTCCTCACTACGTACGACTCTGGATACTGTAGCTCCAGTGAAAACTAATGTCTCAAATCAGAAGTACCTGACTCCGTGGTATAATTCTCAAACACGTAGCCTAAAGCAGATAACTCGTAAGCTGGAGAGGAAATGGCGCCTCACAAATTTAGAAGATCATCATTTAGTCTGGAGAAATAGTTTGCTGCTTTATAAGAAAGCCCTCCGCAAAGCCAGAACATCTTACTATTCGTCACTGATTGAAGAAAATAAGAACAACCCCAGGTTTCTCTTCAGCACTGTAGCCAGGCTGACAAAAAGTCAGAGCACTGTTGAGCCAACTATTACTTTAGCGTCAACTAGTAATGACTTCATGAACTTCTTCACAAATAAAATTTTTATCATTAGAGAAAACATTACCAATAATCATCCCACAGATGTAATATTATCTACAGCTACTTTTAGTACCATCAGTGTTAAGTTAGACTCTTTTTCTCCAATTGATCTTTCTGAGTTAACTTCAATAATTAATTCCTCCAAACCATCAACGTGTCTTTTAGACCCCATTCCCTACAAAACTGCTCAAAGAAGTCCTGCCATTAATTAATTCTTCAATCTTAAATATGATCAACCTATCTCTAATAATCGGCTATGTACCACAGGCCTTCAAGCTGGCTGTAGTTAAACCTTTACTTAAAAAGCCATCTCTAGACCCAGCTGTCTTAGCTAATTATAGGCCAATCTCCAACCTTCCTTTCATATCAAACATCCTTGAAAGAGTAGTTGTCAAACAGCTAACAGATCATCTGCAGAGGAATGGCTTATTTGAAGAGTTTCAGTCAGGTTTCAGAGCTCATCACAGCACAGAAACAGCTTTAGTGAAGGTTACAAATGATCTTCTTATGGCCTCTGACAGTGGACTCATCTCTGTGCTTGTCCTGCTAGATCTTAGTGCAGCGTTTGATACTGTTGATCATAATATCCTATTAGCGTGATTAGAACACGCTGTAGGTATTACAGGTTGGAAACGTGGGAACGGCGTGGCTTCTGGGTTCGGCGTTGACGTCTGTCGGCTTTTCGGCTAACTCACCCGGCCTGTAGGCCCGTTTCAGAACAACGTGAGAGGAGCTGTGAGTTCGGCTGGTGGGCGACCCCGCTGGTCTTCGCTGAAGCGGCGGGCGGCCGGAGTTACTTCATAAATGAATTTAGCGGTGATAAGACGGCTGGATGGATCGACGTGGCAGACCGTATGTCGGGTGGCGAGAAAACTGCTAGAAGGTTGACAGCATTCGGTCTCTCGAAAGCGCCGCCGTGGCGTTCGGTGTGTTTCTTGCATTCCCGAGCTTGAGTAGTTGTTCATCTGATGCGCTGACAGACGAGAGGAAGATTGTAGTGAATGGAAGGGTGAGTAAAATAATGTTACTCCCATGAGAAGGCTGTGTTTAAAAGTATCCGCCGAGAATGGACCCTGTTTGCACGTAAACAAGTATGAACAGTTTGCAGGACTGGGGGGAACCTATATAGATGGCAACGAGTGTGTTTAGAGGCGTGGTCCCGCTCCTGAAATTCAGATACATAATCTCCAATTAGCGCGATTAGAGCATGCTGTAGGTAGGTATTACAGGTACTGCAGTGCAGTCGTTTGTATCATATCTATCTAATAGACTCCAATTTGTACATGTAAATGGAGAGTCCTCTTCACCCACTAAGGTCAATTCCACAGGGTTCAGTGCTAGGACCAATTCTATTTACATTATACATGCTTCCCCTAGGCAGCATCATTAGAAGACATAGCATAAATTTTCACTGCTATGCAGATGACACGCAGCTCTATCTATCCATGAAGCCAGGTAACACACATCAATTAGTTAAACTGCAGGAATGTCTTAAAGACATAAAGACCTGGATGGCCGCTAACTTTCTGCTTCTTAATTCAGATAAAACTGAGGTTATTGTACTCGGCCCTAAAAATCTTAGAAATATGGTATCTAACCAGATTCTTACTCTGGATGGCATTACCTTGGCCTCCAGTAATGCTGTGAGGAACCTTGGAGTCATTTTTGACCAGGACATGTCCTTCAACGCACATATTAAACAAATATGTAAGACTGCTTTCTTCCATTTGTGCTACATCTCTAAAATTAGAAATATCCTGTCTCAGAGTGATGCTGAAAAACTAGTTCATGCATTTATTACTTCCAGGCTGGACTACTGTAATTCACTATTATCAGGATGTCCTAAAAACTCCCTGAAAAGTCTTCAGCTGATCCAAAATGCTGCAGCAAGAGTACTGACAGGGACTAGAAAGAGAGAGCATATTTCTCCTGTTTTGGCTTCCCTTCATTGGCTTCCTGTTAAATCCAGAATTGAATTCAAAATCCTGCTCCTCACATACAAGGTCTTAAACAATCAGGCCCCTCTTCTGTGGAACCAGCTTCCAGTTTGGATTCGGGAGACAGACACTATCTCTACTTTCAAGATTAGGCTTAAAACTTTCCTTTTTGCTAAAGCATATAGTTAGGGCTGGACCAGGTGACCCTGAATCCTCCCTTAGTTATGCTGCAATAGACGTAGGCTGCCGGGGATTCCCATGATGCATTGAGTTTTTCCTTTCCAGTCACCTTTCTCACTCACTATGTGTTAATAGACCTCTCTGCTAGTGATGCGCGAATCATGAACGAATCGTTCAATACTCGAGAATCACTTTACTGACTCGTGAATCATGATTCACAAGCGCAACTGACTCACTGACTCACTGACTCATCCCTGTTGCTGTTAGCAAACTAATTTCATTAGTAGAAATATATCTAGCTTATAATTCAAATTGTGGAGAAAAACACAACATCCAGTATCTTAACAAAAACATTTCTGCTCTGAACTGGAAGAAAAAACCCTGAGTAGAAGCTCACATCAAGTCAATAGCTCCTCGGTTCACAGTAGCATCGCTCTGCTAACATGCTAACAGCACATTTGAGCTACTCACCCCCTCCTTTCCTGTGCTGAATCGTAGTGTAAGCAAATCACTCAGGACTCACTAACCCCCTCCCTCCTGTGCTGAATCAGAGAGCTAGCGAATCACTCAGGACTCGCTCACCCCCTCCCTCCTGTGCTGAATCATAGAGCGAGCGAATCACTCATGACTCGCTAACCCCCTCCCTCCTGTGCTGAATCATAGAGCGAGCGAATCACTCATGACTCGCTCACCCCCTCCCTCCTGTGCTGAATCATAGAGCAAGCGAATCACTCATGACTCACTAACCCACTCCCTCCTGTGCTGAATCATAGAGCGAGCGAATCACTCATGACTCGCTCACCCCCTCCCTCCTGTGCTGAATCATAGAGCGAACGAATCACTCACTCACTCACCCCCTCCCTCCTGGCTCGCAGCTACTTCTTCTTCTTCTTGGTTGGCAACCAATGTTAAGGCGCACTACCGCCCCCTGGCTCACAGCTCAGTGGACATTTAGATGAGAAAATATATATTTGACACATGTAAGGAAAATACTAATAAAATAAAAATAAACAAAAGAAATGTTCCCTTTAGAAATTATTTTGCTCTTTTTTGCTATATAAAAAAGTTGTTTTCTTTAAGAATCACTCATCTTAGCAGTAGGATATACATTAAAAGAGAAACAAATTAAGTTTGAGTGAAAATGTACATTTTTTGCACTCTCTGGTCAACTGACTCAGTGACTCAAATGACTCAAAAAACCCGATTCACTTTGGTGAGTGACTCATTAAAACTCGATTCAGTAAAAAGAATCAAATTTACCATCACTACTCTCTGCATCAAATCATATCTGTTATTAATCTCTGTCTCTCTTCCACAGCATGTCTTTATCCTGTTTTCCTTCTCTCACTCCAACCGGTCGCAGCAGATGGCCCCGCCCCTCCCTGAGCCTGGTTCTGCCGGAGGTTTCTTCCTGTTAAAAGGGAGTTTTTCCTTCCCACGGTCGCCAAAGTGCTTGCTCATAGGGGGTCATATGATTATTGGGTTTTTCTCTGTATTTATTATTGTTAGATCTACTGTACAATATAAAGCGCCTTGAGGCGACTTTTGTTGTGATTTGGCGCTATATAAATAAATTGAATATAATTGAATATATTCACATATATGATTCAAAGGGACATGTCATATTTGTTTCAGCTTCATATTTTTTTTCTTGGATTTGCTAGTGTAGCTTGGTATGAAACGGTTCCTGCTGCAGTATCTGCAGCTCTGTAAATATAAGTAAATATAAAATGGAGCTTTTAAATATTGATTTCATTTATAAAGAGGGAAAAAACTATCCAAACTACCTGGCCATATATGAAAAAGTAAATCCCCCCCCCCCTTAAATCATGAATTGAATGTGATTAATCATATTTGTTTGGAAAGCTAAGTTCAACTTCACTAGCCACACCAACTCCTGATAACTGCCAGATCTGCTGAATCAGAAATCATTTAAACATGTTCTGTTTAACAAAATCAGGCGAGGTAAAATATCTCAGAAAGCAACACATCATCCCATGATTTTAAGCAAAAGCTAATAAATATCATCATTGACATCTTTCAGCATGGAAAGAGTTGCAAAGACATTTCTGAGGATGTGGCACTTCAGCGACCACATTATCCACAAATGTAGAAAAATTTGTAGTGGACGTTCCCAAGAGTAGCAGACCTACCAAAATGACTGTGAAAGTACACATCCTCCTCCGCGAATCGCTACCTTATCGTGGTGGAGGGGTTTGTGTGTCCCAGGGATCCCAGGGGCTAGGTTGTCTGGGGGCTTTTGCCCCTTGGTAGGATCTCCCATGGCAAATTGGTCCTGGGTGAGGGACCAGACAAAGAGCGGGTCAGAAGACCCTTATGAAAAGACCATTGAGGTAACAGTTAACCCTGCCTGGGATAGGGTTACAGGGGCCCCACCCTTGAGCCAGGCTCGGGGAGGGTGCCCGAGGGCGAGCGTCTGGTGGCCGGGCCTTAGTCCATGGGGCCCAGCTGGCCACAGCCCAAAAAAGGGACATGGGGGTGCAATGTGAGTCAGGCGGTGGACAGGAGCGGGGGCCCTGGCGGACCAATCCCCGGCTACCAAGACTGGCAATTTGACATGGAAGGAGCCTGAGCTAGTGCGTGAGGTTGAGAGGTACCAGCTAGATATAGTCGGGTTCACCTAAACGCATGGCCTGGGCTCTGGAACCAGTCTCCTGGAGAGGGGCTGGACTCTGTCTCAGTCTGGAGTTGCCCCTGGTGAGAGGCGTCGGGCTGGAGTGGGTATCTTGGTATCCCCTTGGCTTGCTGCTGGTATGTTGGAGGGAACAAACCGTCTCGTCCACTGAGAGGACACAATACTATTTGCAGAAAGTATTGTGCTTATGCGCCGAGCGGCAGTTCAGAGTACCCATCCTTCTTGGAGTCCCTGAGTGGGGCACTGGAGGGTGCCGCTCCTGGGGACTCTGTTGTCCTACTGGGAGACTTCAATGCTCACGTGGGCAACGACAGTGAGACCTGGAAGGGCGTGATTGGGAGGAACGGCCTCCCGGATCTGAACCCGAGCGGTGTTTTGTTATTGGACTTCTGTGCAAACCACAATTTAGCCATAACGAACACCATGTTCAAACATAAGAGTGTTCATAAGTGCATGTGGCACCAGGACACTAGGCCACAGGTCGATGATCGATTTTGTAATCGTATCACCAGACCTGAGGCCATATGTTTTGGACACTCGGGTAAAGAGAGGGGCTGAGCTGTCAACTGATCACCACCTGTTGGTGAGTTGGATCAGGTGGCGAGGGAGGACGCTGGACAGACCTGGCACACCCAAACGTACAGTGAGGGTGTGCTGGGAATGTCTAGCAGAGGCCCCCGTCCATGAGAATCTTCAACGCACACCTCTGGCAGAGCTTCAACAACATTCCGAGGGAGACTGGGGACATTGAGTCCGAATGGACCATGTTCAGCACCTCCATTGCCGAAGCCGCTGCACAGAGCTGCGGCCGTAAGGTAGTTGGTGCCTGTCGTGGTGGTAACCACCGAACCAAATGGTGGACACCTGAGGTGAGGGGAGCCACCAAGCTGAAGAAGGAGTCCTGCCGGGCTTGGTTAGCCTGTGGGACTCCGGAGGCAGCTGATAAGTACCGACAGACCAAGCGGAATGCGGCGCAGGCGGTGGCGGAATCAAAAACTCGGGTGTGGGAGGAGTTCGGAGAGGCCATGGAAAAAGACTTTCGGAGTGCCTCGAAGAGATTCTGGCAAACCGTCAAGCGACTCGGGAGGGGAAAGCGGTGTTCTACCTGCACTGTGTATAGTGAGGGTGGAGGGCTGCTGACTTGGACTGAGAAAATTGTCAGGCGGTGGAAGGAATACTTCGAGGACCTCCTCAATCACACTGACACGTCTTCCGTGGCGGAAGCAGAGTCTGGGGACGAAGGGGATGACCCGCCAATCTCTAGGGGCAAGGTCACTGAGGCAGTTAAACAACTCCTTGGTGGCAGAGCCCCTTGGGTGGACGAGGTCCGACCCGAGTTCCTGAAGGCTCTGGACGTTATAGGGCTGTCTTGGTTGACACATCTCTGCAATGTTGCGTGGAGATCAGCGGCAGTACCCCTGGACTGGCAGACCAGGATGGTGGTCCCCATCTTTAAGAAAGGGGACCGGAGGGTATGTTCCAACTACAGGGGAATGACACTCCTCAACCTCAGATAGGGGTCCTGTGGGGGGAGCTCCGGGATTATGGGGTGTCTGGCCCATTGCTACGGGCCATTCTGTCCTTATACGACCGTTGCAAGAGCTTGGTCAGCATAGCCGGCAATAAGTCGGACTCGTTCCTGGTGGGGGGGCAGCTCCTCCAGGGCTGCCCTTTTGTCACCGATTTTGTTCATAATTTTTATGGACAGAATTTCTAGGCACAGCCAAGCGGTGGAAGGCTTTCACTTCGGTGGTCTCAGGAGCTCCTCTCTGCTTTTCACAGATGATGTGGTCCTGTTGGCTTCATCAGTTGATGGCCTCCAGCTTGCCTTGGAATGGTTCGCGGCCGAGTGTGAAGCAGTGGGAATGAGAATCAGCACCTCCAAATCTGAGGCCATGGTCCTCAGCCGGAAAAGGGTGGAGTGCCCACTCCGGGTCAGGGACGAGTTCCTGCCCCGAGTGGAGGAGTTTAAATATCTCGGGGTCTTGTTCACGAGTGATGGGAGAAGGGAGCGGGAGATCGACAGACGGATTGGTGCAGTGGCTGCAGTGATGTGGACGCTGTATCGGTCTGTTGTGGTGAAAAGAGAGCTGAGTGTAAAAGTGAAGCAATTTACCAGTCCGTCTACGCCCCTACCCTCACCTATGGTCACGAGCTGTGGGTAGTGACCGAAAGAACGAGAACAAGAATACAAGCGGCGGAAATGGGTTTCCTCCGAAGGGTGGCTGGCTTCTCCCTTAGAGATAGGGTGAGAAGTTCAGCCATCCAGGAGGGGCTCAGAGTAGAACCGCTGCTGAAAGGAAAGGAGCCAGTTGAGGTGGTTCGGGCATCTGACAAGGATGCCCCCTGGGCTCCTCCTGGGTGAGCTTTTCCGGGCATGTCCCACCAGTAGGAGGCCCCGGGACAGACCCAGGACACGCTGGAGAGATTATATCTCTCGGCTGGCCTGGCAAGGCCTTGGTATTCCCCTGGATAAGCTGGAGGAGGTGGCTGGGGAGAGGGAGGTCTGGGCTTCTCTGCTAGGGCTGCTGCCCCCGCGATCCGGCCCCGGATAAGTGGAAGAAAATGGATGTTTTCTCTGTGGTGGGGTCAGGTGGACTGTCCCGGGCTCTGTGGGGCCGGGCGGCGCTGCTGCACTGGGCCCCGGTCTGGATGGGCCTGGGCCCCCCTTTCCCTGGCGGGTCGCAGAGTATGGGGGTGCCTACTGGGGTCAGCGGGGGAGCTGGCCCCAGGAGGGGTCACTTGCCCTCCTTCCTTCCCTCCCCATCTCCAGCTGCCTCCCTCTTCCCGCTCCACCACAATCACCCACACATGCAGGGCCTTGGGGTAGGGGTGTGTCACCAGGGTGCAGAGGAGGCATCCCCACCTTTGTCCCCTTCTGGCTGCCTCTGCCTCAATTTTATCCCACAACTTAGACATTCACATTACTCACACTCTCATTACACATACATATAGGATCTTGGGGGTGGGCACGCCACACAGAATCAAATTACCATCAGGGTGTACACCTCACCCCTGGCGTGCGCCCACCTCTCAATTTTAAATACACGTAGACATTGAGGGCTAGCAGGAGGGGCTATGCGCCTACCTGCTGCTCTGGCAGGTAGCTCCATGCCCTCCTGGGTTTTAAATGCACCTTAGAACACACATACATCAACACTACATATGAGCGGGTGGAGGGAGGGTTTGGAGTCTTCACACACCCCCGTTCTCTGCGGCCTGCTGGAGCTGGGGGGCTAGGAGGAGGAGTTGGCCGTCCGACTGGGGTCTAGAATGTGGGGCCTCCCTGCTGCTGCGGAGTCGGGGCGGTCTGCTTCTCCCCACCGCAGGGAAAAGGGTAACACCACCTGGGTCTGGGTGCTGTTTCCCCCTCCAGGGGCAGGGGTACCTAGACCCGGTTTTTAGAGTACGCTTGGGGAGTGTGATTGTGTGTACAGCGTCTCTTTATGTCTGTCTCCACGTTGGTTGAGTGTGGAATAATTGCTTATGAGAGCATGAGGGTGGGAATGGATGTTTGTATCTGTGCGTGCCTGTATGTCTGTGTCTATATGTCAGGTTGGGTATCAGACGCCACCTCTCTGGGGACATCTCAGGCCCTCTAAGGTTTGGAGGCCTATCTCCCCCCACCACTTCCCCTGCCGGTGGCAGACGCCCTCAGACATCGGTGCGTTGGTGGTTCTTTGTGTCCGGGGATGGGCGCCCAGGTACACACCGGCTCACTCCTTGGTGGCTGCTTATCGGGACCTGGAGCCTGGGGCTCACTCGGGCCACTTCGGAGGTGGGGTGCCCTCGGCCTCTCGGCCCGGGGCTCGGTCACTCAGGCACAGCTGGCTGCCGGCGGAGCTCACGGGCACGTCACTGCAACCCCGGCTTCTGCTCCGGCTGCTGAGTGACCCCTCATCTGGGACTCTCCTCAGCTCTTTCTGGGATAGTGGCGCGGCTGCCCCTCTGTTGGTCTTCCTTGGTCTCTTGTGTTCTGGGGGCCTCTGGATGTCTGGAGTTTTGATCTCCTCCATACCTGCGTCATGCCCTGGAGGACGGGGCAGTGGCCCCCCACACCCTCTAGCATATCATTACATGAAGGAACCTTTTAAAAAAAACAAAAAAACAAGCGCGTCCATGCTCACAGGTGTACACACAGGTGATCACACACACAAACTACACCCTTTTTGGCTCTTACTTCAAAGCACACTGTGCGCTGTCGATCTTACATGCTGCACAATAATGTTTAATATTTAGTATTTACTGTCATATTCCCATATATCATTGTGATGTTGTTTATTACTCTCATTTTCTTCTGCTTGCTTTCTTTTTTCTTTCTCAACAGGTGATCCAGGTGATCGATATATGTATTTTTTGTCTGCTTATTCTGTTGGTTTTTGTTTTTTGCCCTTTTTCCTCATCCCTCTTCTCAGCTGTTTTTCTTTCCCTCTTTCTTTCTCCCCTTTCTTTCCCCCAGTCAAGTCTGTCCCGTATTCAGCAAGTGAAAATAAAATAAACAATAAAAGGTGAATCAAATGGACCATTACGGCAAGGCTGGGATGGTCAATTTGGTAAAGTAAATCCGTTGGGCATCTTTCTTCGCCTTTAGACAATAATTCTGATGGCAAAAGAACCAATCGGGACAGGTAAAAAAAAAAAAAGAAAAAAAAAAAAGAAAATGGATAGATGGATGGATGGATGGATGGATGGAAGTACACAGGTGACTCCTCCAGGAGGTCACAAAAGAACCCAGACTAACATCGATGGAATTGCATGCCAGTGGACATGGTCAAAAGAGACTCTGCAAAAATGGAAGGTTGGTCTTAAAGGAAGAGAAGCTATCTTGTTTCAAACAGAGGATTTTTCTAGTAGTTGGCTGCTTCTGACAATCCAACAGTTTTCTTGCAAATGTTTCAGACATAACTAAAGTTTTCAGTGGCTGACAAATTTTAAGTTTCTTACTACACTAGGGTAACAACCCAAAATACTAGTTTCAAAACACCCACTAGTTGCCATGATGGGAAACACATCTACATTATCCACCAAGCATATGCCACTGGCTAACATCAACTGATTAAATTATCAGTAGTATTGCATATGAGCAACTGCATTATTTCTAAGCTGACAAGTTGTCACGGTCCTGGGTCGGTGATCTAGTGTTTTGTGTATTGTCATTTTATGATTTTCTTGTAGTTTGAGATTTCTAGTGTTTAATATTGGTTTTGTCCTGTGCCAGTTTGGTTCCTGCTTTACTTTCAATTCAATTTCAATTCAATTTTATTTAGCGCTTGTGCCCTACGCTAGTGTTTCTAGTTTGGTGTTTCCCTGTCGTGTCTGTTAATTGATGTCAGCTGTGTCTTTCAGGTGTTTTCCCTTTGCCCTGCTTTCCTCTTGTATTTAGTAGCTGTGTCCGAATTCAAGGAAAGGATGCTTCAAATGCCGTATTTGGAGGCAATGACGTCACAGCAACGCGGTGAAGGCTGTCCGAATTCAAAGAGTCCTTCAAATGTGGCAACAAATGTGTTCTACTTTTCCCTGAATTTGAAGGATGGCTGTCCAGATTCAGGGGAAGGATGCTTCTAATGCCAATTTGGAGGCAATGACGTCACAGTGACGCGATGAAGGCTGTCCGAATTCAAAGAGTACTCCAAATGTTGCGACAAATGCGTCCTACTTTTCCCAAAATTTTAAGGATGGGTCTGGTGTATCCTTCTTGTCCTACCATATCCCAGGATTCATTCCATACAGGAGATTTTTCTTATGATAGCGATGGTGGTCGAAGCAGGAGAGGAAAACACTTTTAATTGCATATGAAAATCTGGTCATACAAAAGTTAAATTGTTAATGCGGTTGTGTTGTTGAGCTATGGGCATCTGCATAGACATGTTTTTTTTAAAAACTGTAAGTAACCGTAAACTAGTTTGTATGGTGGGTCGTGCGGTTTTTCATGTATTGCCGCTTACATACAGCCAATTTTGATTTTTTTGAATTAATCTTTTTGGCGATATGTTGTGGGGAACAAAGACCAAACGGCTCAATTTATTAAAACAAGGAGAAAACGATCACCTCTTCACTGGGGTGCAGAGTTTGGCCACTGTGGTATGGAGGTACAAGAATAAATCAATTTAAACATCATATTTATATGAGTACGGTTTTATTAACCCTCATGCTGTACAGAACCTGTGATGTGCAGACGGTATTCTTCTTGTGTTCTGCTGTGAAAACTTTTGGATTTAGGGATTAACATAGTTGCCATGGTTTCCATTCTTCTCTTATTTGTTGTGTGTGATCAGGACAATTCTGGAGAAGATAGGTCTGCAGGGGAAAGTCCCCCCTAGCAGGCCAGAAGACATGAAATAACTTAAAAAAATACAAAGTACGTATGTGTGTTATCAAGACGATATTTCTTAAGAACACAAGTTAATAAATGTGCAATTACTAAGAGTTTGTGTTGTTTTTATTTTTCTACTGTCATTTTTTATTTCCTCTGCCTTTAGGGTCAGGAGAGAGAGTCAGTGGGAAGCCCACTGCTGCTACTTGGCCCTGGTTTGCCCTCATGGATGAGGGGATAGGACAGAGGCATTCCATTAGGCCTCCTGGTCATAATGTTCAATTCAATTCAGTTCAATTCAATTTATATAGCGCCAAATCACAACAACACTTACCTCAAGGCGCATTATATTGTACAGTAGATCATACAATAATAGATACAGAGAAAAACCCAACAATCATATGACCCTGTCACAGCGAGTGAAGTGAGCCGTGTGGAAAAATAAAGGAGGATCCAATCGCAGGCAGTCGTGGAGGAGTGAAGGTGGTTTATTGAATACACGGCACAGTGAAAAAACAGCAAACAGAGATAACACTAAACTATAGTGGAAACAACTAAACTACTGAATACGAACTGGAACTCAAACATGAAGCAAGGTAGACGACAGTACAAGACGGTGACAGCAGGGAGAACACACGAAGGGACATGGTGGATACACAGACGGAGCAGCAACTACAATGACAGAAGACGCGACTTAAATACACACAGAGAAACACAGGGAGATTACGCACAGGTGGGGAACACAGCTGGGAGTAATCAGCAAGACGAGACAGGGGTAAAACTGAACACACTCACATGAGACGTAGACCTTCACAATAAAACAGGAAACACTACACAAAGACAGACTCGACACTGAGAGACAGACAGAAAATGACACATGGAACTAACCCACACAAAACATGAGAACACAAATCCTAAACACAAATAAACAGAAACATGGAACCGGTTGGGATGAGTAAAGGAAAACAGGATAAAGACATGCTGTGGAAGAGAGACAGAGATTAATAACAGATATGATTCAATGCAGAGAGGTCTATTAACACACAGTGAGTGAGAAAGGTGACAGGAAAGGAAAAACTCGCAACGCATCATGGGAATCCCCCGGCAGCCTACGTCTATTGCAGCATAACTAAGGGAGGATTCAGGGTCACCTGGTCCAGCCCTAACTATATGCTTTAGCAAAAAGGAAAGTTTTAAGCCTAATCCTAAAAGTAGAGATAGTGTCTGTCTCCCGAATCCGAACTGGAAGCTAGATAAGGGGCCTGAAAACTGAAGGCTCTCCCTCCCATTCTACTTTTAAATACTCTAGGAACAGCAAGTAAGCCTGCAGTGCGAGAGCGAAGTGCTCTAATAGGGTGATATGGTACTACAAGGTCATTAAGTTAAGATGGGGCCTGATTATTTGAGACCTTGTATGTGAGGAGCAGGATTTTGAATTCAATTCTGGATTTAACAGGGAGCCAATGAAGGGAAGCCAAAACAGGAGAAATCTGCTCTCTCTTTCTAGTCCCTGTCAGTACTCTTGCTGCAGCATTTTGGATTAACTGAAGGCTTTTCAGGGAGTTTTTAGGATATCCTGATAATAAAGAATTACAGTAGTCCAGCCTGGAAGTAATGAATGCGTGAACTAGTTTTCCAGCATCACTCTGAGACAGGATATTTCTAATTTTAGAGATGTAGCACAAATGGAAGAAAGCAGTCTTACATATTTGTTTAATATGTGCATTGAAGGACATGTCCTGGTCAAAAATGACTTTATGGATCCTCACAGCGTTACTGGAGGCCAAGGTAATGCCATCCAGAGTAAGAATCTGGTTAGATACCATATTTCTAAGATTTTCAGGGCCGAGACAAATAACCTCAGTTTTATCTGAATTAAGAAGCAGAAAGTTATCAGCCATCCAGGTCTTTATGTCTTTAAGACATTCCTGCAGTTTAACTAAATGGTGTGTGTTATCTGGCTTCATGGATAGATAGAGCTGGGTGCCATCTGCATAGCAGTGAAAGTGTATACTATGTCTTCTAATAATACTGCCTACGGGAACCATGTATAATGTAAACAGAATTGGTCCTAGCACTGAACCTTGTGGAACACCATAATTAACCTTAGTGTGTGAAGAGGACTCTACATTTACATGCACAAATTGGAGTCTATTAGATAGATATGATACAAACCACTGCAGTGCAGTACCTGTAATACCTACAGCGTGCTCTAATCACGCTAATAGAATATTATGGTCAACAGTATCGAACGCTGCACTAAGGTCTAGCAGGACAAGCACAGAGATGAGTCCACTGTCAGAGGCCATAAGAAGATCATTTGTAACCTTCACTAAAGCTGTTTCTGTGCTGTGATGAGCTCTGAAACCTGACTGAAACTCTTCAAATAAGCCATTCCTCTGCAGATGATCTGTTAGCTGTTAGACAACTACTCTTTCAAGGAGTTTTGATATGAAAGGAAGGCTTATAATTAGCTAAGACTGCTGGGTCCAGAGATGGCTTTTTAAGTAAAGGTTTAACTACAGCCAGCTTGAAGGCCTGTGGTACATAGCCGATTATTAGAGATAGGTTGATCATATTTAAGATTGAAGAATTAATTAATGGCAGGACTTCTTTGAGCAGTTTTGTAGGAATGGGGTCTAAAAGACACGTTGATGGTTTGGAGGAAGTAATTATTGAAGTTAACTCGGAAAGATCAATTGGAGATAAACAGTCTAAATGAATATCAATGGTACTAAAAGCAGCTGTAGATAATATTACATCTGTGTGATGATTATGGGTAATTTTATCTAATGGTTAAAAAAAATTTATGAAGAAGTTCAAGAATTCCTTACTAGTTGACGCTAAAGTAATAGTTGGCTCAACGGTGGTCTGACTTTTTGTCAGCCTGGCTACAGTGCTGAAGAGAAACCTGGGGTTGTTCTTATTTTCTTCAATTAGTGACGAATAGTAAGATGTTCTGGCTTTGTGGAGGGCTTTCTTATAAAGCAACAAACTATTTCTCCAGGCTAAATGATGATCTTCTAAATTTCCTCTCCAGCTTACGAGTTATCTGCTTTAGGCTACGTGTTTGAGAATTATACCACGGAGTCAGGTACTGACTCTGATTTGAGGCCTTAGTTTTCACAGGAGCTACAGTATCCAGAGTTGTACGTAGTGAGGAGGTAAAATTATTAACAAGATAATCGACCTCTGTTGGAGTAGCGTTCAGGTAGCTGCTCTGCTCTATGTTGGTACAGGCCATTGAAGATGATAACAGTGGGTGGATTATATTCTTAAACTTAGTTACAGTGCTTTCAGAAAGACAACTACTGTGATAAAGTCTACTTTCCACATTTACAATTATTGTTAATGTAAAAGTTATCAGAAAACGATCAGACAGGAGAGGGTTTTCAGGAAACACTGTTAAATGTTCAGTTTGTATTTCATATGTTAAAACAAGATCTAGCACCAGCTACAGGGGGCCTGGCTAGCTACGGGTGAATGAAGGGTGCGAAGCCGAGTCTCCAATTCAGTAATCCTGGCCTCCAGAGCTGCAAATATGCTACATTTGTTACAGGTATCATTACTGCTAAAGGAGGCCGAGGAGTAGCTAAACATCTGACACAATGAGCAGGAAAGTGCAGGAGGGACAGGTGAAGTAGCCATGGTGCTAACGAGTTAAGCTAAGCTAGCGAAACACTACAGAGACAGTGAGTGAATACTTTGGCTATAAATTAGGTAGTGAGTACACAGAAAGTGTGCTTCGGATGAAGCACGTGGAGATTATACTATGAAAAAAGAATGTATTTAAAAGTTTTTAATTAAATTGCTAAGCAGATAAGCTACTCAGAAACACCACTGTGTTTGAGCAGTAACAGGAAGTGATACTGTACCGCAGAGCGAACGAACACAAAGTGACAGCGCCACCAAGAGTCTGTTGTTTGCATAACTTTTTAGGATCTCCTGTGGCACTCTATGGCTGTATCCCAATTCAGGGTCTGCAGCCTTAAAGGCCGCATTTTAAGGCCGATTACATCACAGCGGCGTGCCGAAGGCTGTCCCAATTCAAAGGCTGCTCGAAATGCGGCCTTCATTTCCCTGAATTTTAAGGATGTGGCGGTGTAGACTTCGTGGCCCAACATATCCCACAATTCATAGCACGGCAGTCACTGTGGATAATTTTGCCGCAGACGGCAGAAGCAGAGCGGCCGAAGAGTAAACTGTTAAACGTAAGTACTGAATATTATGTCACTTATTTATGTGCAAATGTTTAATAATGAGGAACATTAAAACATTACTGTTGGCCACATGTCGACAAAGTTATGTGACATTAGTGATGTTTGTACTTTCAGCGTTTACTTTGTTTTAAAGCCTTTAAAATATAATACAATAGCTGACTTTAATCTTACAGAGAATGTGATGATTTTATGGATAATTAAAGTCAGTCATATATACACAAACACAACAAGCTGAAAGTCAGTGATGCTGCTCGGTTTGCAGTCCTGAATATGACGGCACAAGCAGGATTCACTGCACTGTTAATGTTAGCTATGTTATATTGCTGTCTCTGTTCGGTGGTGTCGAGCCAAACGGACTTTAACGTGTGTTTGAACGAGCTGACGGTTCACTCGTTAAGCTGAAAGAAAGATGCTTTAATCACAGGAGTCACACATGTGTCCACTGGACCATCTGGGAACTCTTCTTGTTTAGCACTCGTAATAACACAAACACTAAATCCTCCTTCTCTTGTGCTGTTTTGTAGCAGTGTATACACCTGAGACTGTCACCTGTCTGTCTGTCCTGCACTCTCTCTGTTTCTTTCTCTCTGATTGTGGAATAAAAGTATGAACATGTATTTATAAGTTACACTTGTGTTTGAATCCTGCAGCTTATCACACATTTGATTTCCATGTGTGACGACTGCAAGTGTCCAGAGTGAGGACAGACTGAGGGACCCACTGCTGCACATCATCTGTGAGGCTTTGCACCCTGATGATCCACCAGGACAAACTCAGCAGTGTGTGAGGAAGAGGAGGAGGAAGAGCCAGCAGCAGCTGACAGATGGAGAGAATAGACAGACTGTTCCCTGTTTGTGAAGGACTGCTAGTAAAGTTTAACATAACTAATTGTCTGTCCTGAATCAGTCTTATTAGGTAATGTTCAAATAATGTTATCATTCCAGTGTTTTCAGTGTGGGAGAAAGTACTCAGGGCCTTCAAGTTACACACTATGAAAGGCAGCAACAAGTTTAATATTCAGAAACCTAAAGTATGTATCAGCAGCAGAATGGAGCTAAAAATAAATGTTTGTTTCAGTTCTATGAAGCTTTGAGTATTTTGGATTAGTAGCACTGCTGTGTTTGTTGCATCACATTGCTGTAATTGTTTATATGCTTTATATATTTTGAGCTAAGTTGATCTATAGTGTTACATCATATTCTATAAGGATGTTATGTGTTTGTTTACTTTCTGCCCAGTTTGACCCATTTAGCAGAAGTCAGCCTGTTTAAGGCTCTGATATCTATTCTGTATGACTTAAAGCAGTTATGACATGGTCTGATTGTCTCACCCAATAAAGGAATATTTAATATATCAGTCTAGTCTTTGTTTATTAGAAACAGTTTTCACAGCTCGTACATTTTCTTTTTACACATATATGTAAGCATTGAGCCAAATTTAGCAATGCCAACATATTAAACGGACAATGTTTGTCTCTTATATATAATACATCTACATATACACTGTCAGAGATACTTGTCTTTGAGTGAAGATTTAAGATGATAGGAAATATAAATACCTGAAACTTGAATCTTTACTGAAGCTCAGTATTTGACACAGAGTTCACTCACATGAATTTCACTCACATGTGCTGTACCAGTGTACCTGCACATGTGATGTGACAATAGAAGTGATTTGAGAGTTCAAACTCACTGCTGTAATAACCTATAATGATTAATATAATAACTATAATATTGGCCATATCATATTTACACTGACTTTAGTCTCATGAACAACATTAGCTAATTGTTATTTACTAGCTAATCTTAAATGACTGTTCAGTACAGAAATGAAGGCCAACAATCATGTTTTACAGTCCTGTGGTCTCAGCCTCAGATACGTATTAAATCACACAAAGCTCGTGTAGAAATAAACACACGAACAAAATATGTTCTCCTTCATTTCTGTCAAACAAAGCTGTATGACACGTTTCCAGCGGTTGGTGTTATGGTTGCTAGGCAACCTGGGCAGCGCGACGGAGGCTAGACCGTCCCATTTCACGAGCCTCGCACTTCCAGCCTTAGCGGTCTTTGAGTACGCGGCCCTTGAGGATCGTTGAGGCTGCGTACTTTAAGGTTGCAGACCCTGGATTGGGATACAGCCTATCTCGCTCCAAAACTTCTGAACTGGTGGACAGAACCAAAGAGTGTGGATATAATTGTCCGGTGTATTTGCTTGACAGCGTGAGCAGTTGTTGGAAGACGTATAGCCCATCTTGAACCCCATTTTAACAGGAAGCAATCTCATTCTACTTTTGAACATCCTCGGAACCACAAGTAAACCAGCAGTCGGGGGACAAACTGCATTATTATTACTGTATTAGCACAATTGATCTAAATTCAGACAAAAAACTTACAATCTGAGTAGAAAAAAGTTATATTTTTACTCTAAAAAACACAAACATGTTTAACGAATCATTTTCATAACTTGAAATGCAAATAGAACTTGTACATTTCTAAAAAATTATGCACAAGTTTAGCAAACAAGAAAGTAAAATGGTACTATTTACCTAAATATGCAGCCAAGCCCTCTGGCGTTTTTTTTATATAACCATTTATAACCATTTACAGAACAATTAGGTGTTCTGCATCAAATAAGAAGGCACAGAAATGATTTGTGCCACTCCAAAAAATTGTTTCTGTCCACTATAAGACAGAGGTGAACCCCACAGGCCTAAACCCTGCAGGTCTGACAACATGAAGTGTATCACTCCTGGTTTCCACATGGAGACAGTTTACTTACACAGGAATCTACCTTTGGTGGCTTTTTTGGAGCAACTGTGACATTCACTAATAGAACCGACACACAAAACAAAACAACGACTACACTACCCACTAACTCTAGCCTCAAAACACAGTAAACGTCACAAATCTCTCACATGTGAAAACTCGCTCTCTCTCTTTCTTTCGCTCACCCTCTTTTTCTCGCCGGTGTCACTCCTAAAACTTCCCTCTCTTCCTAAACAACCAAATGCCACATGTTGCCATATCATTTTTTGGTTGGAAGGGGTGTTTTTTTCTTTTTCTTTTTTCACTCGCAAGCGGAGAGTGTTTGCTAGCCATTCACCATTTCTTCCCGCTGTAAATACAACTGTTATTCAAAAGAAACCATTGCGTGTATTTTTTTTTTATCATAAATCGGGTCGAAAGTGCGGACTTCAAACGATATACCAGTTTTTAAATTGTGTCGATTGGCCACCTAAAACCAAAGTTGAAATGGAGATGCAATGGAGATGCAAGATGCACCGACCCAGGTCGGTGCATCTTGTTGCTGTGTCGTCTTAAATTGGTCATGTGATTTCGACACGCCGGCGCCTCCGTCGACCCCAGAGGGTTAATGCCCTGGTGGATCCTGGTGTTATTTGTCTCTCAGAAACAGTTTATAACTGTAGTTTAGTTTGTCACTGAATTTAGCAATGCAAAGAAAATGGGCTCAGGTTTTCATTGTAATGCTTACCTCCTCCATTTCTGTAGCAGAGGTATGGAAACCTCCAGACATTGCCCAGGCCCACAGCAAAGCCCACACTGGTGAGGACAAACTCGATCTGGTTTCCCCAGTTCCCTCTCCGGGAGTTTTCATCCTTCTTCATTGGCTCTCCTGGAACTGCTCCTGGAAAGACACACAGAGAAATAGAGGTGACTTCAGGTGACAAGTAAGCGAATGTGTTCCTGAGATAGTGCTGCTGCAGTAGGTCTGGAAAGTGCACCAGGCAAATGAAAAATTGAAAGGAGAAAACTCCCCACCTCATTTATGGAAATGGATTGAAAGTATTATTTACAATTATCTTGGAGTGTGTGTGAAGTTTAATTATTCACTGCTTGCACTCCCGCTCATTGATTTATATTCTGCAAGCTACCATCTCCTCTACTGCAAAGTTTAACATACACATAAGGTGGGTGTGCTGGAGCAAACAGGATGAGACCTTAAGAACAGCCGATAAGCTTTTGGTCATGCTGTCCTGATTTGCAGCTTCTCTTTCTCCACTCCCTGCATCCCTCCATCTGCTGGTATGAGATGGTCATTCTCTCTTGACCTCCTTTATAACCTCAGCTGTGTCTGGCTGTCTGGCTGTGGGTGCACAGCAAGGTACTTGTGCTCTTTTGGTGTAATAAAGGCTACTAATTTAGGATGTACTTTATTTTAGTGAAATTTGAGCACTGCCAGAGATACGTTCCTTCACCTGCCTCTCTACAATCTATGAAGTCTTGGGGTTATGCCTAAATTCTGATAATTCTGTTAGACAAAGGTTTAGTTAATACAACAACACAGCAAAATTGTTTTAATAGTGTTTTATTTTTCAAGAGGTAAAATTTATGTATTTATGTATTGCTCTGCTGGAGGCTTCTTCCTGTTAAAAGGGAGTTTTTACTTCCCACTGTTGCCAAGGGCATAAATACCCTCATATTTTCAATGCGATTGGCTTTGAATTTGACGAAAATGAGGAATACTGGTCATAAAAAGCACACCCCTTCAGTGCAGGTGTGTTTGCAATGCAGTGCAAACTGGTAATTCTTTTGCAATGCCACAAAAGTTAAAAAAAAATTATTATTTATTAGATTTGCATGTTTGGTTTTAACATTACAAAAATACTTCAGGACATGATGTTCCGGAGAGAACCGGTGCACAGACAAGGAACCAGGGGCCTCACACTTCCAGAATACAGCGAGACATCTTGTTCATAAACAGAAAAATTACTTTTTTAAGAATCTAAAACAAAACAGCAACATCCACACAAAACAAACAAACAGCTGTGCTATTTTCCCCAAAGCCCTGTAGTTTTTCTTTGAGTCTAGCTGTGCTTGCATGTTAGAAGAGCTCCTAGTGTCTTTGACCTTTGTCGTGCTAGGCTAAAGGCTGCAGGTGGGACACACAGGAAGATCAGCAAACTGTTCACAGTGAAAACCGCGGCCACAGCGGTGGGCACACAACATCTCCGTCTGGAGTTGACCTTGGAAGGAAAAAAAACATGTGAGACAGTTGCGTGCTCATCTGTGCCTCTTGTATGTCTTTCCCACAATAAAAAACACAAATAGTTTGTGTTCTGAAATAATTCAAATCATCATTTGATGATGATTTTTATCAGTTTTACAGATTATTGATTGAATGGAGTCAAAGGTTCCAAATCTGTGAGGAAGAATTGTCTCAATTGTTCTCAATGTGTTCTTGTCTTAACTCGTGTTGTGTGGCTTCAAATGCTTTTTGGCTGTGTATTTTATTTTCTCTACACCCATTTGATCGAGGAATCATTCAGAGGATAAAATGCCACACAAACATAGACATTTCATATAAAAGCAGCACACAATGATGAAAAGTTAAGCATGATTAGAAAAACTTATACGCTTAATAAAATAGAAATAAAATAGAAATAAGCTTTCAGATGCAGATTGGTTTGCAGACCTTGATTTTCTGTAGATGTGACTGCTCAGATGAATGAACTGAATATCAAACTGCAACACATGCCGATGTAACGCGTGTATTAAAAAATAATTTATATTTCACCAAAGATCCATCCTGCAGTGTTATTTTGGTTATGTGTATGTGTTTATTTATATATATTTCTTTTCTGTATTTATATTTTGGGAGCTTTTATTTTGTTTGTGTGACCTTTGACTTCCCGTGAAGTCACTTCCTGTAGCTGCGCGTTATTTTCCTCAGTCGCCTAGAGGCCCCGCTGAGGAGAGGTGAGCGTACGCTAGTGTTCTCAGTTACAGAGCAAATAAACACAGTAAAAGTAACTAAAAGTAATTCAAACTACTAAAGTATCATTTTGTTGATGAGGTAATTGTCACTATATGGTCACGATGCAGTGCATTTTCATTTGTTATATATGTTTATAAATACATTTTAGCAGTATTATTTGTTAATTTGATTTGCTGTGATGTTGCACCTCAGTCGCCTAGAGGCCCCGGTGAGGAGAGGTGTTCAGGCAGAAGTCCAGTAAAGTGAAGTCGCTGTACTGTTTTATTTTTATTTTAAACAGTTCTGGGAGAATAAATTCGCCCCAGCTGGCAAAGTGAGAGCTGACTCCTCTGGTCTTTCGCACAACACAACGCAGAGAACTAACGGCAATCAGAGTTTACGGCCAGACCGGCTACACCAACACATGAAGGAAGCCACACCATGAGCTGATTAGCTCCACAGGTACTCATCCATGGTAGAAGGTGAGTTTGGTGAGTTCTTGGTGTGTTTTCAAAGGGATTTCAGGACTTCAAAATGGTTGAGAGCGAACTGCACATAGTTTCTTCTCCTTTCACCTGCAGTGTGGATAATGCACCCAGTGATGTTCACAGAGAACTCAGTGACTGGCAGTCTGACAAATGTCTGACAGAGAACTTTAGGTCAGTCCCACTGCTTCAACTTTACTCTTCACTCAAACAGGAGAACTTTCCACACAGGAGGAGACAGATCCAAAGAGGACTAGAATCCTTTGAGCATACCTACATATGTGAATGAGCTTTCAGATGCAGATTGGTTTGCAGACCTTGGTTTTCTGTTGAACTTCATCACATTCTCAGTGATGAAGTTCAACACATCCTTACCTTCTGTCACTGATGATCACCTGTTACCTCTTGCAGACATTCAGCCATATTTCAATTTACTTGTTCAAGCACAAGACAGACTGGATTTTTCTTAGTAAACCAGTAAATAGAACTAAAAACATCGAAAAAACATATTTGTTTTTGTATAAAGTTATATTATATACTGTATAAAAAGTTATTTTTCAGAACAAGCTCTTCTATTTGGACTTTGCTCTTAACTGTCTTTGAAAAGAAAGAGCTGAAAAAACAAATCCAGTAAATGTACTTTTATCTTGAAGTTTGGCTTTGTTAGAACAGGACGGATGGATGAGCACAGCCCTCTCAGCACAGGGCTGACAGGATGTTTTTATACCAAATTTCAGAAACATCCTATTCACATTTACATGAGCACAAACTGATTTCATGTTCAAGCCATGTATCAGCTGTTTAATCATTTTATGAGTAGATGGATGCTGTTGTTAGATTTGACTTTAGTTTGTGATTTGAAGACAATCAAATATTCACATTACCTGTTCTACTGTTGTCGTGTATGAAGCACAGATCATTTTAAGATATACGTTTGAATTTTCAAATTTTAGGTGGTAATTGTATAGAAATATAAAGAAGTGCATTTAATGAGTTACAGTGAAACGAAGTGCCTGTAAATGCTAATATAAAGACAACTTTCCCTTTTTTTTTTGTTTGCATTTATTCACAGTATATTTTTTGTATCATTAACAGATATTTTCTGTTAATTGAAAAATGTAAAGTCTACGCCAGGGTGCTGGAAAGGAGAGTCCGTCTGCTAGTCAAACCTCAGATTCAGGAGGAAAATGCGGTTTTCGTCCTGGTCGCGGAACACTGGACCAGCTCTTTATCCTCTCAAGGATACTTGAGGGTGCATGGGAGTTTGCCCAACCAGTCTACATGTGTTTCGTGAACTTGGAGGAGGCATTCAATCGTGTCCCTCGGGGTGTCCTGTGGGACATGCTACGGAGGTATGGGGTGTCTGTCCCATTGCTATGGGCCGAACGATCCCTATGCAACCGTTGCAAGAGCTTGGTTCGCATTGCTGGCATTAAGTCGGACTCGTTCCCGGTGGGTGATGGGCTCCGCCAGGGCTGCCCTTTGTCACCGATTCTGTTAATAATTTTTAAAGACAGGATTTCTAGGCGCAGCCAAGTGACAGAGGGCTTTCACTTCGGTGGCCTCAGAATCTCATCTCTGCTTTTCGCGGACGATGGGGTTCTGTTGACTTCATCGGGTGATGGTCTTTCTCTCGCTTTGGAATGGTTCGCATCCGAGTGTGAAGCAGCGGGAATGAGGATTAGCATCTCCAAATCTGAAGCCATGGTTCTCAGCCGGAAAAGGGTGGAGTGCCCTCTCTAGGTCGGGGACGAGTTCCTGCCCCAAGTGGAGGAGTTCAAGTATCTCAGGGTCTTGTTCGACAGTGATGGGAGAAGGGAGCCAGACATCAAGAGACGGATTGGTGCCGCGGCTGCAGTGATGCGGACGCTGTACCAGTCCGTCGTGGTGAAGAGAGAGCTGAGCATAAAAGTGAAGCTCTCAATTTACCGGTTGGTCTACGCCCCTATCCTCACCTGTGGTCACGAGCTGTGGGTAGTGACCGAAAGAACGAGATCGCGGATACAAGTGGCGGAAATCAGCTTCCTCCGAACGGTGGCTGGCCTCTCCCTTAGAGATAAGGTGAGAAGTTCAGCCATCTGGGAGGGGCTCAGAGTAGAGCCTCTGCTCCCCCACATCGAAAGGAGCCAGCTGTGGTGGTTCGGGCATCTGACAAGGATGCCTCCTGGGTGAGGTGTTCCGGGCATGTCCCACCGGGAGGCGGCCCCGGGGCAGATGCAGGACACGCTGGAGATATTATATGTCTCGGCTGGCCTGGGAACGCCTTGGTGTTCCCCCGGACAAGCTGGAGGAGGTGGCTGGGGAGAGGGAGGTCTGGGCTTCTCTGCCTAGGCTGCTGCCCCTGCGACCCGGCCCCAGATAAAGTGGAAGAAGATGGATGGATGGATGAAATGCAAAAGTGTTTTGTGATTTCTATTGAATAAAGGCTGCAGGGGGGACACACAGGAAGATCAGGAAACACAAGCGTTGTGGGCGAGGAGCTTTTTGCAGAGAAAACTGCGGCCATGGTGGCGTGCAAGTGGAAAACAGCAGTGGGCCTGCCAGCGCAGCGTGTCATACATTATGACATCTCTGTGTGGAGTTGACTTTGGAAGGAAAAGAAACATGTGAGACAGCTGTGTTTCCTCGCTGTGCACACACACACACACACATATATATATATATATATATATCCCATCTCTCTCCCTCATATCTCTCTCTCTCTCTCTATCTCTCTCTTTCATATGTCTGTGTACAAACTGATCTTTGAGTCTCACTTCAGACTGGATTTAACTCTGCGTGCATGCTTGTTTGTATGTCTTTATATTAAACCTTGTACTTGTCTTTGTAAAAACACGGATTACTGTGAACTGAATCACATTTACAGAATTTACATTAGTTCTCAGAGGTCCTAAGTGAACCTTCTCATAACAATGACAAGTCCAAACTTGCTGTGCTTGTTTTTTAGAAAAAGGCGAGCCGCTACTTGGAATGAGTCTGAAGAAATGTATACCACAGATTTATGAGTTGCAGCTACAGAAGAGAAACTGTTCTCTGAGGAATCCTGCATTTAATGGCAGTTCGCACATGACTTTGCATGTGCACATTGTACTTGTCTGAGTAGCCAAACAGAAAATGCAGGTAGCAGCAATAAATACACAAAACCAGTCAGGAAGTGACACTGAAAACTACTTTTATTATTTCATAACTTTGTTGGTGGTGGTAAAAGGCCCACAGCACAGAAACCACGAATCCAAGATTAAACTACAAAGATCCTTAAACGGCACGGACACATCATCACAATACTTTATACAAAATAATCAAACGCATCTCATGTGTGACCAGCTCAGACATCTGATTACTGAAGAGAACTTTTTTGATAAAATAAATTCCATAAATAAATAAAACCTCCTGATCATGTTAACCCATATGGAAAAGAAATAGAAAAAACGTATAAAAGACTTGCATAAGATGTGGCCTACTTCATATAGTGAATCATATAAGGCTTATATGATTTACTCATGAAAGTGGCCACTTTCTCATTACTTTCATATATTGTTTTAGTAAGTATCCAAAACATACAAGTTTCATTTACATAATTTTTCAAGGGATCTTATATCTGTTTTCACTCTTGTATGCTTTTCATACAAGTTTCACACAAGACAGATACAAACTTTATAAGATTTATATATATCTTTTCCATATGGGAACGTGTAGGTAATTCTGTATGTGTTTCTGTCACTTATCTTTTCAAATAACCGGACGTGATCCTCTAAAAACATGATTATGATTCAGGAAACATCCCCGTGTTAAATAGTGAGATAGTGTAATAGTTACAGAGAGTCAATGGTTCTTGTGAATAGTGTAGGTCAAGATACAGCAGCAACTGTCTGAGCTGAATAAAGGTGAGACATATATGCTTATTTTGTACACAATAATGGAACGGCATATCGATATTTGAGTGAATGTAACCAGTAAACCAATTAAAACCAGTAAACCTGGAGCACCAGACTCTGATCACAAACAGCTGTAGGTTGTAAAAACATGAGCTGAACAAACAATAAAGTTCTTAAAGACAAACTGTTAAAGGAGGAAAACGCAAACTTGCAGTTTCTTTAAACACAAACACCAACAACAAGCTCCACTCCACACCTGGACACTAAACACAAACACACAGGTGAGCTGCTTTCTGGAAGGAGGTGGGACCCCACCTGAAGCAACACAGGGGGGAGGGGGGAGGAGGTGGATTTAAAGATGTAAAGCTGCCATCAACAACTCTGTTCACTACGTCTCTGAGCAGATTCAGGTATTACTCAAATAATAAAGTCTTTTTGTTACTATTATACTTTTCATTAGTCTCCAGATTGATGATTATAAAGAGAATTATTAAAGTTTTTGTCATTAAAATCCTCACACAGACTTAAAAAGGCAACATTAGTTGTTTACAGGGCTTTTTAAACTACGGTTAAGCTGCCAAATAAGAAGTAGGTTATTGTATATCACACCTTCAGTATACCAGATATTGATCTTGTCGCCCTACTGTCTATTTGAAGGAACAATGTTCCACTCTCTCCATATATGCCAAGTTCTCAGATTCAAGGACCAACTCACAGCTAAGGGTCACACTGGAGTCCCTAGCCACATAATAGTTTTTTTTTTATGTGTGAGGTTATTTCTAGAGCACAGACCGAATCTTTGGTAAGGGGTTCTAATATTCCCATGAAGATCAAAAGCCATAGCGGAAAACTTTCTGGTGAAATATCTTGACCTGTCAAAGTAGATTTTTGCTTACCATTGAATACAAAATGGATGACTTTATTTTTACAACTTTCAGCTGTAGTTCCTCTGCAGCTCCTTCTATTTCCTAACTGTGGCTCACAAATTTCACACTAAATAACACTTTAAAAAACAGAAAGACAAAAGATAGCTTTAAAACCAGCACTGTAGCAAATAATCAAAAAAGGGACTAAAATAAAGCAATTAAATAGGATTCAAACAGAAATAATCACAAATAACATAGAGTCTTAACTATTACCTTGAAGTAAGCCGTGAGGAAATTTGAAGACTGAAGATGGTGGCCAGAAAAAAATTGCCGACCTTGACAGCAGCCAATCAGAAAAGACTGTTTTTTCGGCCCTAGCAGGGCCTCCTCCTGAAATCGCCCTGGTGTGGGTGTGGCCTCTCTCTCTTGCCTAGGTGTTTGGTACAGTTGACTCCCATCAGCAGTTAGAGGTACTTAAGCCAGGAATAGGTAAGCTCTAGGCCAGAGAGCCTTGTGGTGTTGCAGCTGGTGAGCTGTGTGTGCGCATGCTGCTTGATTACTCCTGCTCTGTGGAAAGGAGTGTGTTTGGTGATTAACCTTTTGTTTTACTTACTTTCCAGGGCTTTGGCCAACTACTGAGTTTCGTTGTGTTTTCTTTTTAAAAGGTGATAGCAGCTTGACCGTCTCTTTGAGTTAGTATTGTGGAAGTATTAATAAAAACCTTTTTAATTTAACCTTTTTGCCTCTTTTTCTCCTTTTTCAACCCGGACACTTTTTGTTACTTCCCCTCATCCCCTGGACCTTTTTACGGGAACGTAACAACTGTCATGTGATAGAGAGAAAGGTGGGGGATGGGTTATGTGAAAGTTTAGAAACGTCATGGAAGACTAACTCGAAGGTACCAGCTCTCAGATATGAAGCTTATCTTTCAGAAGTTACTTGAATTAAGGTCTGCACAGACATGTTGTAACGACCCGTATTGTGGTATAGCACAGCTATGGGGGGTGTCGTCCTGTTATTGTAGTAGTTGAAGAGTCTCCTAGTGTGAGTGCACAGCAGTCGAGCATGCTGCTCTCTGTGCATCTGCGGGCTGGCGCTGTGGACTACCTAACCCACGCACATGTATGTACGAATAGGTTAAAGCCGTGGCTTGTATGGTCTCGTTCTGTTAATGTCAAATAAAGATCTGTTGTTCTATTTAACTGACTGGCCTCCGAATTGTCAAGCTAACCTCCACACCACATGCCCGCTGGACCTACTAGCTGGTCCTTCCTCGCCACACTGCCGTTACAATGTGTGCACGTATCTTGTCATTGTTTTATGGTTTGTTGTTTTTAAACCTGTCCTGTTTGGCAGCTTTTGCAATGAGAATTGTGATCTGAAAACATTGTCATTGTGTTGTTAATTAATTATAATTAACACAATAACACCTGTTATCAGTTAATGCATTTAATATCCCCTTAGTCACCTTGCATTTGCAGTTAATATCAAAGGTAATACAATTACTTTTGCATAATTACTAATAGTAGTGCAGATAATTTGTTTTAAGGCACAGTAAGACAAAAAAACAAAACAAAACTTGCCTAATTGTGATTTAAAAATTCAAAAATGTTTGTCCTTCAGTTCTTGTATGAGTCTGGTTTTTGTGTACAAGTGGTGTTTGTGAACATTGAGGAGCCACAGAGTACAGAGGAGCAGCAACAGGTTGCTGTCATCTCCAAGACTCAAAGGCATCACAATGTCAGAAATGGACATAAGTGTCCCATTTGTGGACATGTATATGGTGATATTATCCAGCACCTAAGAGTCACACAGCAGGTGGTAAATGAGATTGAGCTGACTCTTTTGAGACAGCTGTAAGCTGTAATAATTTCTGAAAGAGACTAACTTTATATTTACTGTCCCTACACCTTTTTTCTAATCACTGCATTCATTTAATTGCTACCTTTTTTATACACCTAATTTCTATTACAACATTTTTAACTATTTTTACAGCTTTTCTGCAAATCTGGACTGTCCAGTCTGCTTATGTCAGTCAAAATATCGTAATCGGCTTGACAAGCACCTGGAAAAGGTCCACGAATTACAGGTATCTTTTTGAGTTGCTGTCTCTGTGTGGGTGAGCCAGCCCTAGATCTAAAGCACACCACCATATATACAGCTCTGGAGTGATACTGGGCCCAGCAGATATTTACGGTAAAGGGACAGACGCATTGCTAAGGAACTGGCACTTCTGAGGGCTTCAAATCCCCCATCACGAGTGGTCTCACATGTGGATGAAGTGGATGATGCAGTAATTGAAGAGGGCATCTTTAGGGCACTGGAGGCAAGGTCAAAGGTTACTTCTCCTATAGCCTCGTACAGCAAGGCTCCCAGTGACCATGCCACACTGAAACACCAGCCTGCTCCTCCCTCTGATAGGGAGGCTCCTGGTGACTCTGTAAAAAGACAAACCTACAGCCTTCTCTCCCTACCGATGACAATCCCTGAGACCACACAATCCCAATTATGCAGCTTTTTTCTATCTCTGCCAGCAAGGTTGCTTGTGATTCAACAGTGATATCCCCTAATGTGTTAAGCCCAAGCAGTGCACCTTACTATGCAGCAAAGCAAAAAAACGGACATCCTCTCCCGAGGACACCTGCTCCTGATTGCTAAAAGTGTCAGATACTATTCACTGAGCTACAGGTGGTGAAGCAGCTGCTAGAGTGTGAAACTGAAAGAAATCTTGAGCTCAAGCAGCTACATTCTTCAACCAAGCATGCAAATGTGAGTATTCCCATATGGAAAAGATATATATAAATCTTATAAAGTTTGTATCTGTCTTGTGTGAAACTTGTATGAAAAGCATACAAGAGTGAAAACAGATATAAGATCCCTTGAAAAGTTATGTAAATGAAACTTGTATGTTTTGGATACTTACTAAAACAATATATGAAAGTAATGAGACAGTGGCCACTTTCATGAGTAAATCATATAAGCCTTATACGATTCACTATATGAAGTAGGCCACATCTTATGCAAGTCTTTTATAAGTCTTTTCTATTTCTTTTCCATATGGGTTGTTTAACTTCTGTGATTGTACACCTCCATAGTGAAAAAATCTTTAAGTTACTTTTGATAAAAAAATCTGCATAATGATCCTTTTTATTTCAGGTTAAATATAGCAGACGTAAACTTTTTCACCCAGCAAACCCCCTCACTATGCTAAATAATATATCTTATATTTTAGCTCGAAGAAAAATGTGTGTTTTATCAATGAAATCCCTCTGACGTAAAAGACCCAAGGCTTAAATATGAGGGTTATACATATGTACTTTAATATGATGTCTGTTCTTGCCTCATCAGTAAGAATGGTGGAAGAATTTAAGGCCCATGCAGAAGGTGTGAACCCTAGCAGAAAACTATGTGAAAATGCAAGGCAGCGAACTACTCGTGTCATCCAGTTTCTGAAATTCATGGCAGACTCAGCAATTCCAAACACTGACCTCCTGTTTCTGTTATCTGATGGATGCTGTGCTTTCATGAAAAATATCTTAAACATGTCACCACCTCAAGTCAGACTTGGAATTAAAAGGATCAACGGCATTTTGGTTGAACTAAGGTCACGTAACAGAGACATTGGCCGTGAAGTAGTCGGGCACCAGCTTAATGTGCGGCGATCTAAATCTAGTACATATATACACATACACATCTCCACCTCTACCTACTTTAATGACATGATGTTAATAATAAAGTGTCTCAGGGATCGTGCTTAACTTTGTTTTCGGACAGACTTGTCAAAGCAGAAGAACTTGCTTTGTTCACTGAAGAGGCTCCCCAGAAGATTGCTGCTGCAGTGGGTATGGATCACTGCAATCATTAAATCTGTAAATAGAATGTTTATTTTACTTAAAGATGGATTATACAGAATCCAGGATTGGGTTAAGACAAAGCCCCTACAGATCTTTACATCACAGTGACCCACACATTGAAACTGAGATGATTGGAAAGATTATTTTCATTATAATGGCTAGAGTTGGGGTGGTCCTAGCTTGTTTGGTTCCCTCTTAAACTTGAAAAACGCTTCATTACATTTCAATATTCTAAACTGTCACAGTCAGGCTGTGAAGCTGACTGTAAGAATTTGCGGAGCGGACCCAAAATGCAGACACCAAGGAACGTGGAGCAAAACTTGAATGTGAACAAAAAGCGAGCCATTTAATAAGGCTGATAAAACATTACGAAACAAAAAGGCAGAGGTCAAGCTAAACCATCACCGAAACTGGGAAACCTAAAGATAAACATAAAAAAACAAAACATGAAACCTGATGTGGAGAAAAAAGCTACGGTCACACGTACACGTGTATTTTTGAAAACGCAGATTTTTCCATGCGTTTGCACCTTTCCTCCACACATAAACAGCGTTTTCGATCACTGAAAACAGATTTTTTTTAAAAACTCTGCAGGGTGGAGATTTTTGAATCTCCGTTTCTGCTTTTATGTGCGGCTAGGGAAAATTGAGATTTAGTCACGCAACATCAAAGGCGTGCGCCTTTTTTGACGTGACGCTGTGCACCAGCTTATTGTTTACATGAGATGAATTTCTACTTTAAGTACTTCTGATAAGTTTTGGTTTTTATGAAAAGGCAGATCATTGTGTTACTTCTCAAGTGCCTTCATCATTTCAAATGTTAATAACTAAAGACATTATTTTGGCTGGGGTAGACTCACAGCTTAGGAATGAACAAAATGCATACATAAATGTATTTTTTTTTTTTTTTGTTAAAGTAAATTTATTCAAAACCGACATCGAGATTTAGGCATAAAAACTGCAGATAGTCAGATTAACAACAGTATTTTGTCTCTAAATTGTGTGAGGGCACAAAACCCTGTTTAGTCTTTCCTTCCCAGGCTTCTAGACTTCTGATTGGCCAACATTTCGTTTTTAGCGTTTACATGTGGACGGAGATATTTTTTCAAAAATGCACGTGTGAACGGGATATTTTTTAAAAGCCGAAAAATCTCAATTTTCAAAAATACCCGTGTACGTGTGGACGTAGCCAAAGCTACATGAAAACATGGCACAAAAACAACAGACGACCTGACACTGAACAAAGGAAGATAGAGGACTTAAGTACACAGAGAGATAATGAGGGGATGGGGAACAGGTGGGAACACAGCTGGGTCAAATCAGACCTAAGGACACAAGGGGAAGCAAAACTAGACACAATGCACACATGACAGGGACTTTCACAATAAAACAGGAAACCGTATGGAACGCAGACATGACAACACTTATTTTATGCAACGTCAAGACGACAAGAAACATGACTAACGTAGAAGACCTAAGTGAAACATAAGTAAACTAAACTTAAGGCAACCAAATGATAATCCTATTACTCAAAATTTAAAGGGATAACTTAGGAACTCAAAACGTAAACTGAAAACGGTGGGTCAGAGACCCAGGATCGTAACATTAACATAGAAAATTCACATTCAATCACATGTGGATGTAATTCACTTCATGTTTCATTCAGTTTATGTGATTCTACTTGAGTCAGATTTGTGTTTAGGACATTTTAACATGAACATTCATTCATAATCCAATTTTCAATTCAAATGGTTTTTAAAACTCAGTAAATTGCCATTAATTCCTTTAGTTATTTTATGCAACGCCTTTCATGAAAACATACAAATGTATGTTTGTTAGATATTCTTTGAGATTAGGAGCTCCCCTGTGACACATTCACCCCCATTATGCACCACACACAGAAACACACACATCCACCATGATCAGAAACTTGGTGAAGCCCATTATTAGAATCACTGTTATTCTATTCTCTGATTCATTACACTGGTTAAGTTAACTTGCCAGTATTAAGAAATTGAGCATAACTAATCCTCAGTAAAACCACATACAAGTTATGTTATCTATAACATATTTACATTTAATATTTTGGGTTATATTTTGATCAGTTTTAGATGTTTGTACAATGTTTTTAACAATTAGTAAAACCACATTAAGATCATGTTTCTGTGTTTAACAATTACAACATTTAATGTTATTATTGATTCAAGATTATGTGTAGGATGAGTTGGTGACACAGTTCTTACTTTCCTGCTTTCCTTCAGACACTAAACTGCCTAGCTTGAATGTTAATAAGATCTTGTTGTTTCCTGTGGATCCGACACAGAGAGTGGACTTCAGACAGAAAGCGTGGAAGAGATTTTAGAGGTCGTGTGTGGCAACAGGAAGTTTCTGTATGTTTGCTGATCTTACATGTGGAAAACAACACGTGATGTTTGTGAAGTTCTACAATGATCATTGTTCTGACAGCATTTTGAGTGGGAACAGTTCAAACTGAGAGTAGTGGGAGTTATTTACTGATTGAAACAAGCTGAATGTTTCTGTGCACGATGAAGATCAGCAGCAGCAGCTCAGCTGATCAATGAATTGACATCTATCAGTCATTTCATGAGATGAAGTCATCAGCAGACATTTGTTCTAACTGTGTGATAAATGTCAGAACGTCAGGGCTCTGCTTTAGTCACTACTTGATGATCATTGGTTCATTGTTGAATCCAGTGGCCCAGTCTGACCTCTGACCCTTTGCTGCAGGTCTTCTGTGTTATCTCCACTTTCATGTCTGATCTTCTGCTGTATCGTCCAAAATAAACATCTGAATCATTTCCAACACTTCAGCAGATCTTTAGTTTGGGCAGTACAGTACAAAATAACACATATTGTACTATACTGCCCACTTCCTGATCTTATTGGATCTGTGTGTGAGGTTGGTGAAGGAAACACATGTTTACTGAGTGAATCGCTGCCATTAGGAACTAGTTTTTATATCACAACCTAGAAATCACACAGGACCATTTCTGCAAGTGAAAAGTCGTAATTGGAGGATAATAATTGTATCATTTGTGCGATTGTTGTTTGTAAATGAAGAATTGTCCCAACTACATGTGCTGCTGACCTTTAACCTTTTCTTTAGGTGCACAGAGGAGTCTGTGGAAACATCCAGAACTGAGGCAGTGCTACAGATGCTATGTCTTCAAATAAAGTGGTGTATTATCCATGTTTTATATGTATCACATCCAATATCCTTAATCTAACAAGCCCCCTTTTTGTTTATTTTAGAGCCTCTTACTTTTGCTGCGTCTGCGTCTCATTTCAAGCACAAGAGCAAAAACCGGATGAAGAAATGGGGCAAGTGGGGTCAGTGTGACAGCAATGTCAGCTGTGCTCACACATGCTTTCAAAAAGAACATGTGTATTCATTGGCAGCATTAAGGTGCACTTTAGTATTCATAATAATAAAGTTGTCATGGTCCTGGGTCATTATGACCCAGCGTTCTTAGTTTTCCTGTGGTTTTGTATTTTGTTCTTTATGTTCCTAGGATTGTTCGGTTTAGTTTATTTGGATTCTCCCTGTGTCCATGCTTATATTGTGGTGTTTTTTCTGGTACCGTGTTCCCACTCCATGTGTTCTGTGTTCTCCTCATCCCCTCGTGTATTCCTCCATGTTCTCTGCCTCTCTCTGGCTGTATCCCAATTCAGGGTCTGCAGCCTTAAAGGCAGCATTTTAAGGCCAATTACATCACAGCGACGCGACGAAGGCTGTCCCAGTTCAAAGGCTGCTCGAAATACAGCCTCAAATGCGGCCTTCATTTCCCTGAATTTTAAGGATGTGGCGGTGTAGACTTCATGGCCCAACATATCCCAGACTTCAAAGCACGGCGGTGGGTGTGGATAATTTTGCTGAAAAGGGTGGAAGCGGAGTGGCGAAAGAGTAAACCTTTAAAAGTAAGTACTGAATAATATGTCACTTATTTATGTGCAAATGTTTAATAATGAAGAACATTAAAACATTACTGTTGGCCACATGTCGGCAGAGTTATGTGACATTAGCGATGTTTGTACTTTCAGCATTAAATTGGTTTTAAAGCCTCTACTTTAAAATATATGCCGTTCGATAGCTGACCTTAATCTTACAGAGAATGTGATGATTTTATGGATAATTAAAGTCAGTCATATATCCACAAACACAACAAGCTGAAAGTCAGTGATGCTGCTCGGTTTGCAGTCCTGAATATGACGGCACAAGCAGGATTCACTGCACTGTTAATGTTAGCTATGTTATATTGCTGCCTCTGTTCGGTGGTGTCGAGCCAAACGGACTTTAACGTGTGTTTGAACGAGCTGACGGTTCACTCGTTAAGCTGAAAGAAAGATGCTTTAATCACAGGAGTCACACATGTGTCCACTGGACCATCTGGAACTCTTCTTGTTTAGCACTCGTAATAACACAAACACTAAATCCTCCTTCTCTTGTGCTGTTTTGTAGCAGTGTATACACCTGAGACTGTCACCTGTCTGTCTGTCCTGCACTCTCTCTCTGTTTCTTTCTCTCTGATTGTGGAATAAAAGTATGAACATGTGTTTATAAGTTACACTTGTGTTTGAATCCTGCAGCTTATCACACATTTGATTTCCATGTGTGACAACTGCAAGTGTCCAGAGTGAGGACAGACTGAGGGACCCACTGCTGCACATCATCTGTGAGGCTTTGCACCCCTGATGATCCACCGGGACAAACTCAGCAGTGTGTGAGGAAGAGGAGGAGGAAGAGCCAGCAGCAGCTGACAGATGGAGAGAATAGACAGACTGTTCCCTGTTTGTGAAGGACTGCTAGGAAAGTTTAAAATAACTAACTGTCTGTCCTGAATCAGTCTTATTAGGTAATGTTCAAATAATGTTATCATCCCAGTGTTTTCAGTGTGGGAGAAAGTACTCAGGGCCTTCAAGTTACACACTATGAAAGGCAGCAACAAGTTTAATATTCAGAAACCTAAAGTATGTATCAGCAGCAGAATGGAGCTAAAAATA